>NC_133662.1:39914704-40533570 GCF_037893015.1 Macrotis lagotis
TGTATGTCAGTTCTCTGCAGCTTTTGCAAAACCTTATTTGCCACAGACTTTCCAGATGTAGTGGTATTCCATTATAATCATATAGTGAAATTTATTTAGCTATTCTCAAATTAACAGACATATCTTCAATTTTCAATTGTCAACAGAAAGATATATTTAACATCTTAAACTCACTCAGTATGTTTAAAGATATATTTAACATGTTTAGGTACATAGAGGTTGTTTTCCTTTTTCTTAATGATCTTCAGAAACAGACCTAGTAGTAGTATTGCTGGGTCAAAGGGTATGATATCTTAACTAACTCAAAAACTTCTCAATGGATCAAATGAATAGGGATATGGTACAATGTTATTGACTCTATGAGTTCCTGGGAAGTTAGGAGGAAAAAGTATACTGAACTATGAAGAAGGAAGATTCAAATGGCATAATTTATGCAGAGTCAGTCCTGAATGTCATTTCAGGGAATTAGCTGTTTTCTCCAATTGCCATGATGTGATGTTCCCCAAGCAGCTCCACCAAGTTATGGACTATTTTGATTTTGAACACTGCATTTTTTTCTATCTCCCATAAGGGAAGGCAGATGTTATGTGCCCTTAAATTTGCCTTTGCTGCCTGTAGCTGATTATCATAAAAATAGGGCAAGCTGCAATTCCAATATGGCAGTTCTCCAGAAATTACAATTCCAACACAATTCTATCCTGATGTGTGACAGGAGTGTTTGTGAACCAGTCACATCTCATGGATGAAGGAATCCTTAAAAGAATTTTCCATTTTTTTCTGTTCAAAAACAGCTTTCTCCAAGTCCCACTGGGTGATACCAAGATTCCCTGTAGGTAAACTTGGGTTTGGAACATCTATATTCAGATCTTGGTAGTGACAATGTATTACACATGTCACACTATCAGATATAATTTGGACCAGCTGGTTGAAGAATGTCACATTATATTTGAGAGAGAATAGATTCACAAGATTATCTTTGGATAATACTTTTTTTCACAATAATCCCTTTAGGAGATAGGAGAACAGATATGTATTTTCTATGTTAGTTACAGTCTGATTTGGGGAACTGGACTTTTCTCATACTGTTAGAACATATTGCTTCTTTATTATCAATTGTTCAGCCTATTTAAATTTGTTTAGGTAACAATTCAGATAGAGAGACAGCAAGTTGTGGTGTAAATATTGTTGAATTAGATGTCAAAGTCATTTCCCTTGCCATCAGTCTCTCTGTCTGGTTTCAACTTTGCCATCAAGGATTATGCCCTCTTGCTGACAACCCCCTTTTAAGTTTTTTTTTTGTGCATGTGAATTATAAGCTCCTTGAAAGCAAGCACTATCTTTCCTTTTACTTTTTTTTATCCTTAGTGCTTAGCACACTGTGTAGAAGAGAATAGGAACTTAATAAATGTGTATTTATCATAGTGTATCTATTGATTCACCCAGTTGTCCCTTATAAAATATGAAATAGAACACAAACATTCTTGATTCTTGAAGTCTAGTGATTGTGCCTTAAGTGCTCACACTTATTCTAACTTGCTTCACAAGCTAGTTGAATACTGAATCTCACTGATTAGATTCTCTACATCTAAGTCAAATAGTTAATTCCATTATGTAGAACTAGTGATCATAGGATGGCAACCATGGCCTGGTGTGCTGAGCCATTCCCACTCCAGAGATCAATGATTTAGAATTAAATCTGACAATTGTCTATTTTCCAAAAAATTGAATCTCAGAGGGATGCCAGCATAAGGATTATTTTGTACTTTCTGTACATGTGTTCTGTTTTCCTAACATAAATGTGATAGAATTTAGCAGCTCAACTGACTTGGCAAATGTATAAAGTGATTGTCTGCTCTTTTTTTCCTTAGTCTAAGATTTTTTTTAGTGGAAATTGCAAACTTGAATAAAGCACAATGTACTTTTGTTTAAAGAAAGTATCTTCGTGAAAAATACTTGCTTCGTGCACCAAAGTATTGTATTAAAAATGGATAATCACTCCAAAGAAAAACAGAAATAAAAAGAATTGAAATCATATTTTCTTGACTTGATTCCAATTTTAACATAAACTGCAAATTATATTTTTGTATTGTTAACAAGGGAATTGATTTCTATGATTTTTAACATGTGTCATTGTAACCACCCTGAGAAATATGAGTTTTTTGAAATTAACAACATTAAAACTAAATCAATTTCTCATGCATAATTATTGAACAAATAGAAAAAAATTATTGAGAGTTGGCATTTAAATATTTGCTCTGTTTTAGCTCATAACCTCCATTATTTTTTCAAGAAAAAATGATAAAAAATCATTTAGGAATATGTGTTCTACTTGGTCAATGAATTTATTGCCTTTTCAGAGTAAATTTTGGAAAACATTGTTTCCAGAGGTATGGTAAATTTCGTGGAATCATATATGAATCAAACTTTGCAGAGCTAAAGGGAAATTAGGAACTACAGTTGCTTTATCAATGCAATGGAAGGAACATATATCAAAGTTACAACAAGTGCATCTTTGAGAAGAATATCAAAATTTCAAGGGTGCTCAGGGTACTTGAAATTCTAGTAGTTAGACTGTACAGTGGATAGCTTGTTGGACTTGGGGTATGGAGATTCACTTTCATGAATTCAAATGTAGCTTCAGATACTTCCTCACTGTATGATCCTAGACAAGTCACTTTACTCTGTTTGTCTCATTTTCCTCCACCGTAAAATAAACTGGATAAGAAAATGGCAAACCAGTCAATATCTTTGCCAAGAAAATTTCAAATGGGATCATGAAGAATCAGACAGAACTAAAACAACTAACAAGCTTAAAACCAAGTGAGCTTAGTATAGTATAGTTAGCAATTATGACTCTGGATGAGCTTCTTACTCATTTTCTACAACCTTAAGAATTACTGCCTTCTTCTTCCTCAGGCTCTTCCCCCTTTCACCTTCAATTGAATTTTTAAAAATTCATTTGATGATTCTGTTCATGCTTTTTGTCCCAGTCCACAAACTGTGAAGTGTGTTCCAAGTGCAAAAAAAGAAAGAACACGCTAGTTACAACTCTGGTATCTACTGAGCCTATGCTCTATACCCAACCCTATACCAGAAGATGTGTTTGTATGTGTGTGTGTTTATGTGTGTGTGTGTGTGTGTGTGTGTGTGTGTGTGTGTGTGTGTGTGTGTTATTTTGAAGAGAAGCAAAGGAAGAATGTGAGATGATCCCTTATCTAAAGAAGGTTAAAGATCAAATGTTAAAAGTCTTAATAGGTTAACAATTGCATGCATGAAGTAATTAGATAATACTTGATGGTGTTATGAAAAATGTTAGGGCTGTTACTGTAAATGCTTTGAAGAAAAAGACTGCTTCACTTTTGTATTCGTTTCACTAGGACTTGGCATGGTGTTTGACACAAAGTGGTTACTTAATAAATGCTGCCTGATTGTGTACTTTCAAAATTAAGAGAAGAGAACTTTTGGGTATTTTCATAAATGAAGTTTTATGGAGAAATAAGTTATTATATATAGGAATTTGAGACTCAGTGATAAAAGGAATGACAATCATCATGAATGTGGGAATGGAATTCCTGTTCATTAGATAATGAAGACAGTTATTTTTGCACAGTGGCTCTTCTGTTGGACTTGGACTGAGGAAGTTCAAATCCTGACTCAGAAACTTCCTGTCTATGTGACTCTGTCAAGTTCACAGCCTCACTCAGCCTTAGTTTTCTCATATAAATAAAATGAATATAATAATAGCACCTACCTCCCAGAATTGTTGCAAGGATCTGATGAGGCAACACTTTCATATCTAATTAATTTAAATCATAGGCAGAAATGTTGAGCAAAACCTGGTTAAAGGCATTCAGTACCTTCAGGTTAACAATTACTAATAATTGCTTTTTTGGCCCAGTTATTCAACCAGTTTTGTATCCATCTAACTGTTGTCCAGATGTGATCTTATCAGATATGCACTCAACTAGTTCACTTTTTTATAAGAATGTAGGGAGCGGATTTGTCAATATATTTGATGAAAGACAGTTATATTATGTCTGTGGTATTCATTTGATCTCCTAGGCTTGTGTCCATGAGAAAAAAGAAAACAATTCATTGGCATTACTTTTTTTTAATGTTCCCATAGAAGTATTCCCTAGTGATCACTGCTTCTTTGTCCTCACAAATTCTACCAAGTAAAATGAATAATTCATTCTAGAAAGTTGTCATGAATTAAGCAAATAATAGCTTCTTGGTTTAAAAAGTCAAGCAAATAAGTATCTTAGGAAGCTTGCTAATTTATAGATTAACAATTTAAAGACTGAACCTTATTCACTCTGAGATTCAAAATAACTTCCTCACAACAATGCTGAAAAAAATATCATCAGTTCCATTTTACAATTAAGGAAACTATGACTCTAAGATGTTAAATGAGTTGCCTATGGTCACACAAATAGTGAGTTCCTGATTCAAGCTAGTTAACCTGTCTCTAGGTCCAGTGTGTCCAGATTTCTTTGAAGAACTTATTTCAGAACTTTTTTTTTATTTTAGTACTTGTATTTTTCTCTTTAAGAAGAAAAATGAACATTACGTTACCAAGAGAAAACAACATAAACATGAATTACTTCAATATGCCTTTATTTTATGAAAGTCAAAGAAACCTTATTAATCATTGTCTCCATTCTTTTCATTATAATTCACTTTATTACAAATAACATCATTTCTTTCTGGTTTTTTGAGGATATTAAACTTTTGATGAAAATACTGTAATAAGAGGCTTTTCAGAAGCACTTTCATACCTAAATACAGTCAGCAAAATGACAATAGAAAAGGTGATGGTGTGATGAAAGGTATAATAGTCTTATAGGGTGGTGTCTGCATTGCCCAGTGTCACCCAGCAATGGTAAGCCAAGAGAACCTTTAGGTTTTTGACAGCAGCTAATAAACTTGATGGATTTGGATTTTATCAAGAAAGAGTAGAATTCCTCCAAGCAGCTGCTGGGCAACAATTAGACCACCATCAAATGTAGTTGAAGAAGGAAATAAAAGAAACCAAATTTATGCATGTAATTTTTGAAGTTCCTTGATAAGAATTTTGCTACTAGACCTTAAGTAATTTTTCTTCAGAATCAAATCCAAGAATACAGCAGGAATTCAAGAAAAAAGGGAGGTTGAAAAATTACTTGGGCAGTCTTGATGCATATAAGAATTAGAAATAAAAGGTACACAATTAGCTCCATGTTACAGTTACTGTAGTTGAATACACAAGAACAAGTGCCTTGAAGCACATTATATAGTCAATCCTTGAATATCTTCCCTTGATTCCAGGATCTGTGAATTGGAACCTTTTTAAATGCTTTTATAGGAAATTACTCATATACTTAAGGAAAGTTATTGGCATCCTGGAAATGTGCTTTGAAGGAGAATTTAACTCCCTAGAGTTTGTTTTACTTCACTCACTTGCTATCTAATTGGATCTTTTGTGAATAAGAATAAGGGCTGCTTTATCTCTCAATGGAAATATCAGGAAATGTTTCCTACAGTCTGTCTAAAACTGAATGTCTTAAAAATTCTGAACAAAGCTCAGCATTTTTGATCTGTTCAAATATTTATATTATATGTCTCCAAATTAAAAACAACAACTATAAAAATACTTAGAAAAGATCTAGTATCCTGGGGATCACTATATGTTCCTAGTATAACTCAAAAACTTTTAAACTGGTTTAGATGAAACACAAACCTTTCTGAACAGCACAAATGTTGTAATGGGTCTTTTTAATCTTTACAATACTAGTTAAAATGTTATTTATACATCTATACATTTATATCAGGAATAATGATAAAAACAAAATATTTATGAAAGAAATTTGTAGGTCAATCCTTTACTTTCTCATGATGTCTTTATGAATAAACAGAAAAGGAACATTGAGACAAATTTCTGGATTATGCCCAAGGCACCTTTCTTTCTCTTATCTCCTCATGCCTCTCATATCACTCACTGTTCCTTTCTACACTCTCTCCTCCATTAAATTTTCCCAAGAAAATACAGACCATTCACATTCACTCTTCTCCCTATTCCATAATTCTACATCCTTTGACAATAACTCATCCAATTCCATTCTGTGTTCTTTCTCTTCTTGCAAAAGAGGAAAACCTTTAAGTGAATTTGATTCTAGAACTTCATTTCTTCATTGAGTTTTTTCCTTCTCTTTTTATTCCTTAGGTATCCCCACTGTCTCTAATTTTCAGTCCTTCCCTATCTATTAGCCTTTTTTCCCTATGTTAACTAACATACTTCTATTATGCCAATCAAAAAAAGTTTTGATTTATCTTATCATTATGCAAATAATTTTTGATCACAATTACAGTCAAAACAAAATCCTAGAAAAAATAAAAGCAAACTAAACCCTTACTCTGATTCCACAAATTTCTCAAATTCTTGCATTCTGGTTTCTGGGCAACTTCTTTTCATCCTTTGCATAAGATGATCTTCCATACTCTGAAATTCTAACTTGGTCTCTGATATAAACAATATTCTCTCTCTCTCTCTCTCTCTCTCTCTCTCTCTCTCTCTCTCTCTCTCTCCTTCTCTCTCTGTTTTCTTTTTAATCTTTCTTTTTTTTCTTGATTTCACTAACTCTCCTGGATTTAGTATTATCTTTTATGTGTTTCATGCCTTGATAGATTGTTAAGTAGATAAGTAGATAGATAGGTAGGTAGATAGAATAGATAGATGATAGATAAATTAGATAGATAGATAGAAAAATATATAGATAGGTATAAATGGGCATATCTTAACTCATTACTATCTTCTTACACATCAACAGTTTAATTATTGATTGAATGATTTGTGAATTTGAGGCCATTCTGTGAAAAGAAATTCGAAATTATTATTTCACTTAATATAGAAATAAGTTCCAATTACTTTATCTGCTGCATTTCCCAAATCAAGAGACTTTTTGAAGAAACCTTACTTCCATATAAAAAAAATCTACTTTAGAAACTAGGCATTTTAAAAAGCAATTCTGTTCTATTTGAATGGATTCTTGTATTAACTCATCTTTAAACACATTAATACTAGCAACATGCTTTTGATTCATCTGTTGCCAATTAGCTGTTGTCTTTGGGAGTTTTTTAAATTTACTTTAACACTTATGAGAAATCTGCCTGATAACCTGCAATAAAGCAGGCTTTTACCAATGTCTTTCTATCCCTTTCTAAAGTGAGTAAAGTAATGAGAAGGATTAGGGAGGGGAAAAGAGCAAATCAGATACAAGTTCTGAGACAGTCTCTATACTGGAAATTTACTTTGTTTTTAACAAAGTGATATAGGGATGAGGATAGAGTAAATCTATGGTATAGAAACAGGAAATGAAATAGGTTTACGCCCATTCCCCACCCCAGGAAAATAATATTGGCTAAGAGAAGAATTACAAGATTTCTTCTGCAACACAATGTATTTATTTCTTATTCAGGCATGCCCTGCTCTTGCTGACCCCATCTGGGGTTTTCTTGGAAGAGATAATAGACCAGTTTTCAATTTTCCTCTCCCATTATATTAACAGATGTGGAAACTGAGACAAACAAAGTTAAGTCACTCATCTAGGATCACACAGTTAAGTGTCTGAGACATGATTTGAACTCAGAGAGGTGAGCCTCTTCTTGGTACTCTAAACACTGTGCTAACTAGCTGTTTATCTATGGTAAAAATTAATTTGATAGGATTAGGCTTTCCAGTAACAATTATAACATTTAAATGAATTGAATTGCAGTTTCAACAAATTATTAACCAAGCAACAGGAATTATATGATTATCTCAAAAGATGCTGAAAATGTTTCTGATAAAATACAACACCATTCTTATTAAAACACTAGAAAGTTTAGAAACAAATTAAGTTTTCCTTAAAATAATACATAGTATCTACCTAAAACTATCAACAATGTAATAGGAATAAACTCAAATCATTTCCAATAAAATCAGGGGTGAAACAAGGATGTCCATTATCACAATTACTCTTCAATATAGCAATAGAAATGCTAGTAGCATAAAGAGAAGATAAAGAAATTGAAGGAATCAGAATTGTCAATGAGGAAGCAAAACTTTCCCTCTTTGCAGATGATATTTTTGTATAATTAGAGAACACAAGAAATATTTAACAAATTTAGCAAAGTGAGTCAGTACTTCTGTATATGAAAAACAGAACCCAAAAACAACAGGTAGAAAGAGAATTTCTATTTAAAATGACTGTAGACAATATTAAATTCTTGGGAATTTACCTCCCAAGACAAACCCAGAAACTGTATGAACACAATGACAAAGCACTTCTCACCCAGATAAAATCAGATCTAAATAATTGGAAAAATGTCAAATGCTCATAGTTAGGATCAAACTAAGATAATAAAAATGAAAGTTCTACCCAATTTAAATTATTGATTTAGTGTCAGACCAAGCAAACTACCAAATAGCTTCTTTACTGAGATAGAAAAAAAAATGGTAACAAAATTCATTTGGAGCAACAAAAGGCAAGAATAGCAAGGGAAATGAAGGAAAAAAATGTAAAGCAAAGTGACCTAGCTTTACTAGATCCAAAACAATACTATGACAGTCCTAAAAACTGCCCAGAATTGGTTCAAATAAAGAGTAATGGTTCAGTAGATTAGGACAGAGAAACCACAGTAAATGTCTACAGCAATCTTCAAAGCTAAACGTTCTGATAAAAGTCTCATTTTTAAAATCTAAAGAGAATAGCATCAAATTTGTTAAGTCACAAGTCATTCTCCAATTGATAACTACTCAAAGGATATGAACAGTTTTCAAATGAAGAAATGAAAGCTACATATAATCATATGGAAAAAATGCTCCAAATCATTGCTGATTAGAGAAAGGTGAATTAAAGTAACAATGAGGTGTCACCTCACCATCAGATAGGCCAAGAGGAGAAAAAAGGAAAATGATCAATGTTGGAGAGATTGTGGGAGGATTGGGAAAATGATGCATTGCTGGTGGATTTGTGAACAGATCTAACTTTTCTGGGGAGCATTATGGACCTATACTCAAAAAAGCAATAAAACTGTTCATACCCTTTGACCCAGTAATTCCAATTCTAGGTCTATATACAGAAGAAATTTTAAACAAAAGGGAGAAGTCCTCCATGTTCCAAAATATTCAAAAGGCTCTTTTTTGTAGTGGCAAAGAATTGGAAATTCAGGAGATGCCCATCAATTGCGGAATGGCTAAATAATTTTTGGTATGTGCATAGTACTATTGTTCTAGGAGAAACCCATAAATGGTTGGACTCAAGAGAAACATGGAATGACTTACTTGATCTGATGCTGAGCAAAGGGAACAGAACCAGGAAAACTGTGTGCACATCAACAACAACCTTGTGAGATGATTAACCCTGATGGATGCAACTCCTATCAGCAGTTCAGAAAGGTAGGACAACTGCATTAGACACGTTATCCCCATCAAGAGGAAGAAAAACAAAACAAAACACATATACATGCACACAGACACAAAACAACCTTTCAGAATTTGATGGACACTTTATAAAAATTATCTCTTGTGCATCTCTTTGCCTTAATCCTAATCCTTCATGCTGAAAATAACTAATCTGTAAATTTATTTATCAAAAATATATATGTATGATGTTAAAGTGACTGTTCACAGCTGAGGAAATGTGGATGGGAAGGGAGTTTGAAAGGAAACTTTGTAACTGAAAAATATACATGTGCATTTGGATGAAAATAAAGAAATAAAATAAAATATATAAAAACCAAATTACTAACCAATGTTAAAAGATAAAAAAAACTAAGTCTTTCAATTTCACTATTGACTATGTCATCCTTGGTAAATCATCAAATTTCACTCTTGTTTTCTCTTTCTAAAAATAATGCCATGAACTGATGCTGAGCAAGATGAAAAGAACTAGAAAAACATTGTATACCCTAACAGCAACATAGGGGTGATGATCAACCTTGATGGACTTGCTCATTCCATCAGTGCAACAATCAGGGACAATTCGCAACCATCTGTTTTAGAGAATAACATCTATATCCAGAGAAATAACAATAGAGTTTGAACAAAGGCCAAGGACTATTACCTTTAATTTAGAAAAAAAACCTGATATCTTATTGTCTGATATTGCTATCTCTTATACTTTATGTTTCTTCTTTAAGAATTTGATTTCTCTCTCATCACCTTCAATTTGGATCAATGTATTCCATGGAAAAATGTAAAGACTGGCAAATTTCCTTCAGTGGCCGGGGTGTGGAGTAAGATTAGGGGAAAATATAAAATGCAAAATAAATAAAATCATTAAAAAAATTAAAAAATAAAAATAGTGCCAGTTTTAAAAGTGAAGAGGTG
Organism: Macrotis lagotis; assembly: GCF_037893015.1. Classification (NCBI taxonomy): domain Eukaryota; kingdom Metazoa; phylum Chordata; class Mammalia; order Peramelemorphia; family Peramelidae; genus Macrotis; species Macrotis lagotis. Next base: position 39,925,053 of record NC_133662.1, read on the forward strand.
CAAGAAACAAATCATAATTTGTTGGGGATAGGGAAAGTTAGGTTATAATCTATGATTTTATCTTTGTGATGACCTTTTTTATATAGAATTTTGATCAGCTAGGCATCTGTAAAGTCTTAGAATTTAGAAAATTTTTCTGATACACTGAGAGAATAAATAAACTCGTAGCTCTGAACCACACAAGTTGTATCAGTCAAGAATAGGATAAGTCTGTGATCTTGGCCAAATCACTTAACCTTTATGCACTTCAGTTTCTTCATCTATAAAATGAAGGTGTTGCACCAAATGACTTCTAAGTTCTTCTTTTATCTATAATTATATGGTCTATAATATATGTGTGCGTATAAACCTGACCTTCTAACTACTATGCACACTGCTCCACATAGGGAGGAATGGTATTGGTTATTTTAAATCGCATTATGAATATGAAAAAGTATTGCATTGATTTCTTCTATCTATACTTTCCCTCACCCCAAACACACAAAATAACTTTTGTTTATATTTTCTTATTTATGTTGTTCCTCCAGAAGAATATAAACTTCTTGAGGAAAAATACCTGAAATTTTTGCCTTTGAACCCCGAATATTAGAGAAAATTCTAAAACAGAACACTTGATAAATCCTTATTTAATTAAATTTTGGTGTACAAGTAACAATTTAAAAATATAATGAAGCACTTGAAAAGTGAGATGACTATCTACCTGTATGAAAATCAAATGAATTTTGAAGGTTAATAAGTATGATAATATTTTAATATTTATGCACATAATGCACAAAGAACAAAGAAGACAGTTTCCCTGTGTATGTGTATATATATATATATATATATATATATATATATATATATATATATATGGAATCTTCCTTAGATTTCCATATGTCCCTATTACTTTATGTACCTTGTTCCCAGTTCTGCAGCTGGAATTGCAAGCTAATCCCCTTCAATTCAGTTGCTGGTAAGCTAAATAGCTTATGGTCTAGTTTAAGGATTCATATTTCTGAACTTTAAGCAATGAGTTGTTGCCTGTGGGGATGTGTTAAACTAACATATGAGTAATACACCTCTTGAGAGTACAAGTAGAGGAGGGGTCTTGCATTCACAGTAGGTCCCCAATGAATTTTTCTCATTACTCTTGCAGACAAAATAGTATCATTTTAAAATCAGTACAATAATAGAGAATAAAGTTTGGAGACGAAAGTGATGAGCTGTTTAACAAATTTAATAAAAGGAAACAAGTTCTGGAGAAGAAAGAGGATTGAAAAGAGTGTTCCTGGAATCATTATTCACTCTTGACAGCCCCACCTGGTGTGAAAGACGATACAAGGAGCCATCCTGCAGAGATATAAACTTTTAAAACCCTGAGTCAACTGATCCCAAAAAGTTGAAATAGACATTTGATAAAAATTATTTCTCGCACAACAATATATCAATATATAATAAATGTGAACTTATCTTTTAAATTGACAACTGAAATCAAATGAGCATAAAGACTTTTCTTCAGACTTGGGGAATTACATTCTTTCTGCAAACAACTTTGCTTAAATTTTTTTTTACAATTTTATTTTATTTCTATTATTGCTATTTACAAGATAACCTGATCACCAGAGTATCAATGGAGATTAAATCTGAAACCGTATCCTCATGTAGAATTCCTTGTATACTAATGCAACATGATAACTATGAAAATATATATATATATATATATATATATATATATATAATATAATTGTTCTCTATTTTAGGCATATACCTAATTTGATTTGAATTGATCTTACTACAAAACCATCATGCAAATTTAGCCCAGTGTATTTGGCAAATAGAGATGAGATAGAAAATTGGAACAATGTTCAGGTCACTCATAGAGACATGACCAACCACAAATGAAGTTTTTGTGTATGAATTGGTAGAGAAATGCACATGATCTGCTTTGAGTATGTTCAGTTACATTTATGAGTTAAATGTGAAAATTTTAAATTTATTTGAATTAATGTTAAATGTGGACAACTACTCTTGTAGGAAGAAAAATAGGAACTAAGGACAAACTAAAAAGGTCTTTTCAATTAAACAACATTGGCACCTATAACTCTAAGTGAAAACCAAACACAGTATTATATTGATATCAGTTTTTCTTTAAAGTGTAAACAGAATTTCAGAGCAGGAAGAAGATGCTAATAGAATCAGCAAATTTAAAATAAACTCAGTCAAAATTTCTCTAAGAAAACAATTAGATTAGCTTGATATATCAGAATGAAATTAGTCAAGAACATTAAACTGCATATATGTCTACAAGGGATGATAATGCTCTTGAGAATTAAAAGAAATACAGTATGTTTAAAAGAAACATAATTAAAGTTAAAAGGATAGTTAAATAAACATACTCAAAGAGATGATATAGGCATAGGATTACCATGAAAATATTGAGCATTTAACCAAAACCGTAGCTAATGATGACTGCATATAGTTGTAGGGACTGTATTTAGAGGATATGAGTATAAATGAGTCATGAAGTAATATTGATTACAAAGGTTTTGTTTTTTATTGGGACAGTGGAAGGGAGGGAAGGGAGAGTACTTAGAGGTACTGGACATAATTAAATCATGAAGTTATCATTTTTTACTAGATACTTTAGTTCAGGGCAGTTTTAGTGTTATAACTGGAGTACTCAAGGGATGGAAGGACAGAGTACCTAAGGGACTGTACATGAATAGATCAAGAATTGATTTTGCTTTGCTTGATGCTCTGGGTACAATTGGACAGAATGTGCTTAAAGGGGGGAAGTTATAAATGGTTCATGAAATGATTTGATTTTGTTGTGATAATGCTCTGACTCATTAGGATTGTGTGTCCATGGAGAGTAAATGAAAGAGGATATAGCACAAATTGACTATAATGATGATATTTATGACTCTTCAGAAGTATGTTTCTAATGGGTTAGAAGGAGGATGTATACTTAGACAATAACTATTAGACATTGTTGCTTCTCAATCAACCAACCTAATCAATCAGTCGATCAAACCTTGAGAAAAGCACTTTTATCAAGAAAGATAAAGGGAGTATATTTTGACAGAATGGTTGTTGAAACAAGACAAGACGGGTTAAAGCAATAAAGAAGGATTATATTAGGAGAAGGCTAGGCATCAGAGGATAAATAACATTATATGAAGAGGCACAAAATCCTATTATAGTAAAGGGGAAAAAGGGAAAGTATGAACACTTAGCAAATCATACTCTAAACAGATTTGGATCAAAGAAGGAATAATATACATTCCCAATGGGTACTGTATAAAAAACTATCCTAGGGGCAGCTAGGTGGCGTAGTGGATAAAACACGGGCTTGGAGTCAGGAGTACCTGGGTTCAAATCCGGTCTCAGACACTTAATAATTACCTAGCTGTGTGGCCTTGGGCAAGCCACTTAACCCCATTTACCTTGCAAAAAAAATTAAAAAAAATAAAAATATAAGAAATAAAAAACTATCCTTCCCTAGACAGAAGTGACCCAGGATGGGGTGGGGGGGAGAGAAAGGGGAAGATGCAACTAATAAAAGGGAAGATGAAAGTAAAAGTAAAGTTAAAGCAAAGAGTAAAAAAGAAAAAGTAAAGGGAAAAGAAACCAAACATTTGTTGAGAAGGGAAAAGGGGAAAGGAAAGAGAAAAGTATAAATGGGGAAAGATAACATAGATGGTAATACAGTTAATATTTTAACTATAAATGTGAATGGGATAAATGTTCCCATAAAACAGACTGAAATAGCAGAATGAATTAAAAACTAGAATCCTACAATATGTTGTTTACAAGAAACACATTTGAAACAGAGAGTTTGGACAGTACAGTTTGGACCAAAATTAATTATGCCTTAATGGAAGTAAAAAATAATCAGGGGAAGCAATCCTGATCTCAGGCAAAGCAAAAAGGGATCAGAAATGGATAAGAAAGGGATAAGAAAAGAAACTACATCTTCTTAAAAAGCACCATAGGATATGAAGTAATATCATTATTAAACATATATGCACCAAGTAATATAGCATACAATTTCTTAAAAGAGAAGCTGAATGAATTACAGAGAAAGAGAGAGAGCAAAATTATAATAGTGAGGGACCTCAACCTCCTTCTCTCTCTCATAATTAGATAAATTTAACCACAAAATAAACAAGAAGGAAGTTAAGAAAAGCATAGTATCTTAGAAAATATAGATATGATAGACCTCTGGAGAAAATTGAATGGGGATAGAAGTGAACATATATATATATACATATATATATATCTTTTTCTCTGAAGTACATGACATCTATACCAAAATTGACCTTGCATTAGTGCATAAAACCTTATAATCAAATGAAGAAAAGCAGAAATATTAGCATACTTTTGAGATCATGATGTAAAAAAATTACATGTAGTAAAAGACCTTAGAAAGATAAACCAAAAATTAATTGAAAACTAATATAACCTAATTTTAAAGAATGAATGGAGCAAAACATTAGTTATAGAATCTAATGGTTTTCTTTCTTTCATCAGTGCTAAATCCTCTTACACAAAAATAAACTTTGTGAATATGTTAAAAAAACAGATTCCTACAAAATGTTATTTACAACAAATTTGTAATTCACAAGCAGCGAGATAAACACAGGCTGGAGCAAAATATATTATTCTTTAATAGAAGTTTAAAAAATTGCCAAGAATTTGTTAGACTGTTTACCACCATGGGGAGGGGGGGGGAAAGGGGGGGTAGTGGTAGAAAATTATAGACAAAACTCAAATTTGCAAAGAGATGAATGTTGAAAGCCCGCCATAGCATGTTATTGTAAAAATTCAAATTCAGAAAAGAACTTCTCTGAAATAGCTTATTGTAATTTAATTTTCTATTTCATATTGATTAAAAACTCTAAAAATAGTCTCATTTTAAGGTTAAATTGAAACACTTCAGAATAAAGACATAGCACTGTTTGAAAAGTGTTCAATAAGAACTTTTACAGGACACAAAAGTTACTTTAAATCTGATTTACTAAGGCTTTCATATAAGGCACTGAGATATGGAGCATATAGTCTGAGAAGTGAAAACATATCATAGAAGAAAATGTTGAAGCCATGAAGGATGTGAGTAGGCTGCTACATATAACCAATGAGGGCCATTAGAAGCAAAAGATGTCATCCGAAGAGTGCATGATTGAACACACAGACACACACACACACACACACACACACACATACAGACACCAGAAACTGAATTGATAATACAATGAGGGCAAGGTATGGCAAATGGATAGATCAAACCTTCCACTTAAATCCTTAGGAAAGCAAGAAAAAGTGAAGTAGACCTCCAGAAATTTAGTCCGAGTTTCCGCTGTAGTGAATTTACTGTCTGTCAAGAGTTGCCCAGGACTCAGTGGATTCTGAATCTGTAGCAAACAAGGGAACATCCAAATTATGATGATAGATACCTTTTCATTTGAGTTGAGATGAGAGTCACTAAAGCCATTCTTATACGACTTAAAAAAGAAAAACAGGCTAATGGGATTAATCTAAACTTCAATTAATCTCTTCAAGAAACCAAATAGCTATTGTTCTGGGGAAAAAATTTCTCCATGATAGGAGGAATTTTGTTGGAATGAGTTTACCTATATTCTTTTCCAGAATGCATACACAAGACAGTTATGAAAGATATTAAACATCCTAGCTTTTTAGTCAGATCTTCTGAAAGTCTTTCATAATCCATGCTCTTCAAATGTTGAATGTTTTCTTTAAATAAAAATGTCTCAAAGTGAAAAACTGCAGCTTTCATTTTGAATATGGATTTGTTTACAACTTGTAGCATAAACACAAAATGAGATCTCAATTTTAGTGGTTTTTTGGTTAGCCTAATTTCCTCTGCTTATTTCTTAAACATCATGTTTTATGATATTTGTTTTATACCATTTCCTTCTATTTTAAAACCATGTTTTATCCCCCCACTCCTGACTCTTCTCAATGTTCTACACTAATCTACAGTTAGTGAGTAGTGAATAACCATTTTTTTTTAGATATCTGCTAGTTGCCTAGAACTGTGCTTAGAACTAGAATAGTAATAGGAGAGAAAAAGAGAGTTCCTGCCCTCAATAAACTTAAAATCTAAAATGAGAAATCAATACATAAAAGGAAGTTGGAATTACTCCAGTTTGCTTAAAACACCATTTTCCTCTTACTTACTCCCATTCTGTCCCATTCTGTCTATTTTTCAAAATATTGTTACCATGAGGTGAGGACATTCACTATAAACACATGGAAAAAAATTGTTAACTTAAGTGTTGAATGGTTTATGTTAGGATATATTTACTGTACAAGGCCTAAGGTTATATAACAAATTAAAGTGACTCATTTTAAGATGGCTTCCATCTTTCGCAGTAGTTATGTGGAAAATAAGAATGGGTCATTTCACAAATACTCTCTCAGACTTGTCTTAATGGAGACTCATTAGAGGTTAAGGTCCATCTACCAGTCCCCTTTTACAATGTGATCAATTTGTGAATTGCTTCCACAGTTCTTTTGGTTACTACTTGTACCAAACACATAGGTTCTCTTGACAAGTTTTCTTCTAAAACATCTTCACTTAAAAAAAGTACTATCTAGATATCACTCAGTAGATCAAATTAAAATAGGGAACATTTTAGGGCACCATAACCTCTCACAGTATTAGAAAATAGAAAGCAGTATCCTAATCTGGTGAATGAGAAACTCCAAGATCTTCAAGGTTTTAAAAACATTTCAGTCAATAAATATAGTGAGACTGATAATTTTTTTTATGTGACTCCAAATCTTGTGGCTACAATCTGGTGATGAAGCAGCAGGTACAGACAACTAATCTAAACTATTCAACAATCATTTTGCTTCAGCAAAAGGAGTGAATGGCAGGTTCATGACAATATGATCACTACTTTGAGGAATGTGCCATGACACCATTTTCAATTTTTATGCTCCCACCATTACAAACCATGATGAGGTTAAAGAAAAAAGCTTTGAAGATCCCATGTCAATGTATCAAAAGAGGGCAAACTCATAATTCCAGGTAACTTTAATTCCAGAGTCAACACAGACTATGAGACATGGCAGGGAGTCCTTGGAAGAAATGTAATCAAGAGCAACCAGCAAAGGTCTATGGTCACTTATGGAAGACGTTCTTTTCATGACCTTTTCATCACCATCAACATTGTCTTTTATTTACCTAAATATAAAATTTCATGGATAAACCCTCATAGCAAATATTAGTATTTAATACGCTATTTTGTTGCCAGAGCAACTGGGGTTGGGAGATACAGCTTTGATTTGTTTGAGTGAAGAATTCACCCATCTCTGATTCAGGGAGGTAAGAAAGACTTAGACTTGAATTCACAGATTGCACAAAAAGTTTACAAGTTATCACAAAAATTCCACAAACTACTATAGAAAATTCACAAGTTAGATGTTTTAGAGAAGCAGCTAGAAAGTGAGCTTCAGAATTGCTGTGAGCTGGAGAGAGAGAGAGAGACAGAGAGAGAGAGAGAGATCCTTAATGTGAGATCTCTTCTTGTGAATACCAAGTTGATCTACTTTAACAAAATTAAGAAAGTGAGTTTCTAAGGTGGTAATGGTTGGGGGAGAAAGGGAAGGGATAATAAAGGGGATAGTCATTCTTTGTTTTGGTTTATTTCTTTTATATTATTACAATAATCTTGCTGTGAGAGTAAACATAAATCCCCCTCTTCCCCCCCCTCAAAGCTGAGAAACCTCAAGAACAGTGAGAGAGAAAAATTGTATGCAGATTTGTATTCAAATGCATTGAGTTTGTATTCAGATTCCAATGGCTATATTATACCATTATATTCAGCTCCTTCCTGTGCTTTATATAACCCTATATATACCCCTTCTAATTGCTCTTATAAATGAGAAAGTTCATATGAGTTATCAGTATCTTCTTCCCATGCAGAAAAACAAACACTTCAAAATCATTAAGTTCCTTATAGTTAATCCTTCTCATCTGCCTTCTCTATGGTTCACCTGAGTCCTGTACTTGGAGATCAAAGGGTTAGTTATTCTTAAGAGATAGCTAATCCAGAAAATTTTGGTTACTACTTTTCCAGAAAAAAAAAATTACAAGCTGGGAAAGGAGGTGAGTTTCTAAGGCTTCAAAACAGAATTGGTGTCACACTGGCAGATTGTGTATTTGACATTGAATGATCACTGATATAGATTGAAGTCTTAAAATTAAATTAAATTTTAAAAAATTTGATTATAGATAAATACAAAGATAATAAATGAAGTCATTGAAAAAATATAATCTCCATTAATAGTGAGAATACTATCAACAAATAAAAGCCAGATATATCATAGAAATTAATGTATTAGATAAGATGTGTCTAAGGAGTTGTTTGTTTTATTTTTTCAAGGCTGATTCTTATTTCATCTAGAGTGGAAGTGCATGACTGCTCATGGGTTCAGTCTCACTATTATTTGGCAGGGAGCTTTTGACTTGTTTTATTATAAGTAATGGGAATGAAATAGGAGCATTTTCAATAAGATCAGGGATGAAACAAATATTCCTGTTAGCACCACTACTTATTCAATATAGTATCAGAATCCTTAGCTTTAGCGATGAGAAGAAAATGAAATAGAAGGAATTAGAATAGGCAATAACAAAGTAAAATGTTCACTTTTTGCAGATGATGTGAGGGTATACTTATAGAACTCTAGAAAATCAATTAAAAACTATTTGAATCAATTAACAACTTCAGCAAAGTAGTAGAATTTAAAATAACCCCACATAAATCTTCAGGATTTCTACATATGAACAACAAAATCCAAGATAGAAAGAGAAATTCCACTTAAAGTAACTACAGACAACCTAAAATACTTGGGTATCTACCTCGAAAGACAAACCTAGAAACTGTATGAATACAATTACAAAATACTTTTCACATGAATAATTTCAGATCTAAATAGTTGTAAAAAGTCAATTGTTAAGCCAAGTTATTATGATAAAAATGACAATTCTGCCCAAATTATATCACTTGTTCAGTGTTATACCAATCAAACTACCAAAAAAATATTTTGCAGAGTTAAAAGAATAGTAAAAATATTCTTCTGTAGCAGCAAAAGGTAAAGAATATCAAGGGAACTGATAAAAAAAATGCAAAGTAAGTTGGCCTAACAGAACCAGATCTAAAACTATATTATTATAATACAGGAGTCAGTACCTTGTACTGCATGAGAAATAGAATAATGGACCAATGTATTAGAATAGGTAGTAAATGACTACAGGAATCTATGGATGGAAATCCCAAAACATTAGCTTCTGGGATAAGAACTCATAATTCCGCAAAAACTGCTGAGAAAAACTAGAAAATAATATGGCAAAAACTAGTTATAGATCCATATCTCACATACCAAAATAAGGTCAAAATACATAAGGTCAATAAGGTCAATACATAAAGGTCAATAATAGACCAATTAACAGATCAAGAAATATTCTATCTCTTGGATCTAAGGAAAGAGGAGAAATGTATGACTAAACAAGGAGGAGAGAACATTATAAATTGCAAAATAAATGATTTTGACTATATTCAATTAAAAAGTTTTGCCCTAATACAACCAATGCAGAGATTAGAAGGAAAACAGAAAGGAGGGAAATAATTTTTGCAGCTAGGAATCCTGATAAAAGGTCTTATTTCTAAAATATATAGAAAATTCAATCAAATTTATAAGATTTCAAGTCATTCCTCAATTGAAAAATTATCAAAGCATATGAACAGGTAGTTTTCAAATGAAGAAATTAAAATTATATATATATATATATATATATATATATAAATACTCAAAATCATAATTGATTGGAGAAAAGCAAATTAAAACAACTATAAGGTACCACCTCATACCTATCTGATTCACTAAGAAGAAAGAAAAGGGAAAATGCTCAATGTTGAAGAGGTTGTGAGAAGATTGGGACATTAATGAACTGTTGGTGAGGTGAGGTTGTGAAATAATCCAACCATTTTGGAGAGCAGTATGGTACTGTGCCCAATGAGCAATAAAACTGATCACATCCTTTGACCCAGTAATACCAATACTAGACGTATATCCAAAAAACCCCAATAAAAATGTAAATTCTCACATGTTTAAAGTAGTTCATTTTCTTGTGGCAAAGAACTGGAAATTGAGGGGATGCCTATAAACTGGAACAAGTTATGGTATATGAATGTTATGGAATGCTATTATTCTATAAGAAACTGTGAAGAGTCAGACCTTAGAGAAATATGGAAAGAATTACAAGAACTGATACTAAGCAAAGGTAACAGAACCAAGATAACATCATACACATTAACAACAACATTATGAAGTTATTAACTCTGATGGATCCAGCAACTCTCAGAAGTTCAGAGATCAAGGACAACCTGGGAGAACTCTAATTGATGACATCATCCATATTCAGAGGGAAAACAAAATCCAAAAAATATCACAGAATCTAAATAGGTACTATGTTAACTCTTAAAAAAACTTCTTTTATGTTTTTCCTTCCTATTCTGTGATTTTTCTTTATTTTCCCTTAGCTCTAATTCTTCATATAAATATAATATGTAAACATTCAACACAAATGTGCACATACAACTTTTACCAGATTATTCCCTGCTGAAGAGAGGAGTTGAAGGAAGGGAGGGTGGTAGAAAAATGTGTAACTTATAAATATGCAAGTTGAAAAACTTTCATAACCTGTAATTAGAAAAATAAAATATCACCAACAACAAAAAATCCATGACTGGACTCCATGGCTTCTCATGGGTCTAGTCCCACTAATGACTGACAGGGAGTCTTTGATATATTTTCTTTCTGACCTAGATTGATTTCCCCTTTTGGGGCAATCCAGTATCATTTTTCTTCCTGGGGATTCACCATATTAATGCTAGTTTTAGTTCAGACAACTGTCTGTCATAGACCACTGAAACTCAGAGCTCTTGACCTCAAGATTAACTAGGATTAATTAGCCTTAAGAAACATTACAATTTTTTAACATGTAGATATTGATGGAATTTTTGTTCTCATCCAATACTAATCATACTTGTACTTTCCCCATGTTAATACGTTAATACGCTCTCTCTCTCTCTCTCTCTCTCTCTCTCTCTCTCTCTCTCTCTCTCTCTCTCTCTCTCTCTCTCTCTCTCCATATATATATATATATATATATATATATATATATATATATATATATATATATAGTTAGTGATTCTCAGGGAACAAAGCCTTATCTCCTAATTTCTGTGTTTACTTCAGTTTAGCTGTTCAAAACTTTTTGAAATGCTATGTTGGTGTCCAGCATCATGTTTATGGATAGAAATACCCCATTTCTATGGGATAGAAAAATACAGTATGGCATTTCTTGAAGGAACTTATAGGTTGAGTTTGGAGTTAACATATACTCTGGTGGATAGATAATAGTGTGAGAACATAAATGACAAGAATTAAAAATGATTAACACAATATATATATACATATATTATTTTTTAGTTACCATACAATTTAAGGGATAAAGAGAAGAGGAGAAAAAAATCAAGCCATATGCTTAAGGACTTTTCTCTGCAACTTGTGAACAGGGACACTTTTATTAATGCTTTTTTATCCATAAGTGCTAACATGTTGTTTTGCATAAAACTCTAAAAATATTTTATTGACTTGTTGAAATGAATTACTGTTTTTTTATAATTACAATATTCATATTTCAATGGTCTTTCTTCCTTTATATAACACAGTTTTATCTTGTTAGATATGATTCTTATTCATATAAATTATGCATTATGACTTCCTTATAAAATAAGACATTTATAAGGAGTTGAATGATGTGGCATCATGCAACATAACAAAAAATGAAATTATATTTTACAGCTCACAATTGCTTTGTTAGCCACACTTTGTACATTAAATTTTTGGCTAGAGAACCAAGATGTACATTGATAAGAGCCAAAAGCAAGAGTATATATATGACTTTTTAAAAAAAATGTATGCCATGAAATTAAATAAGCTCTATTTTTTACATTTAATTGTAAATCAGAGGAGTTTGTATTTTATCTTAAAGGCAATAGAGAGTCACTGAAGCTTTCTGAGGAGAAGTGATGGTTAGGAGTGTGGTTTAGACATTGATTTGGAGAGGAGGAGAAACATTCCTATGGTATAATTCAGAACCAATTAAACCAATCCAAGCAATAGGTGAAGAAGATGTATCTGAACTAGAATGGTAGCCTAAAGGGTGAGGAGGTATGGAGATAGGATGGACAAGATCTGACAAATGAGAGAGAGAGAGAGAGAATGAAGAGGTGAGTATTACGCAGAGGTGGGAATCTTAGTGTTTATAAGTTTGCAAAAACAGTAAAGTTAGGAAAAATGGGAAGAGTGTTGGGAAAGAATGATATGGAATGCTTATTTTGGATATATTTCAATTGAGATGTCTATAGGACACCAAGTTGCAAATTTCTCGGGGGCATTTGTGATATGGGAGATCATGAGATATAACACATCTGAATAATAACAACATACTTTGGTTTTGAAGTCACATCCATAAAAATGGTGAACCTGAAATATTTTTGGTACTGACTTTAAATACGTTTTCCTATTTTATCTATTGATTTACATAATCTTTTAAAATATTTTATTTTATTTTTAGTTTATGAAATAAAGTATTTTCATAATATAATAAAGATTGAATATGAAACTATCAATATATTATGTACAACTTGTTATTTCATTTAAGTTTATATTGAAGTCATCTTGTAAATTTTCCCCCCTTTTTTCTCCCCATGCCTTAGAGATGGCTACCATTATACCCAAATATGTGTGTGTATATATGTATGTGTGTATATATATAAAATCATTCTTTACATACTTCTATTCATCAATTCTTTCCTATTATTGAAATTTTTTTCAAAATATGTTACAAAAGATTTTCAACATTCTCCCAAATAAGTATATATATTTTTAAGTTCCTTCAACCCTCTCTTCCCACTTCCCTCCCCTCAGAGGCGAAGAGTTAGATTAATATTGTACATACATATTAGTGTTAGACATGATTACAGATTAGTTATTTTCAGTATGAGGAATTAGGATTAAGAGAAAGAAATACATAAGAGATATTTTTATTTTATAAAGTGAATACAATTTTCATTAAATTCTGAAGGTTTTTTTCCTGATTATTGTTTCGATTTGTTTTGTTTTTCTTCCTCTGGATGATGATACAATAGCCCATGGCTTATCTAATAAGGTTGTCCAAGCTTTGAACTGCTGAAAGGAGCTGTATCCATCAAGTATGATCATCTCACAATGTTGTTGTTAATATAAAAATTGTTCTCTTGGTTCTGCTATCTTCCCTCAGCATTAGATACTGTGATTTATTCCATACTTCTCTAAATTCCAATCATTTATGGTTTCTTAAAGAACAATAGCATTTCATGACATTCATATAACATTAACTTGTTTAGCCATTCCCCAGTTGATGAGCAGCCTTCAACTTGCAATTCTTTAGCATTACAAAAAGAAGAGCTATGAATATTTTGGAACATGTGGAATTTGCCACTTTTTAAAATTTTTTCTAGATATAAGACTAATATTAGAATTGCTGGTTCAAAGAGTATTAACAGTTTTATTGCTCTTTGGGAATAGTTCCATATTAGTCTTCAAAATGATTGAATCCATTCAAAACTCCATCAGCAATGTATCAATTTCCCAATCCTCCCACAACATTTCCAACATTGATCATTTTCCCTTTTTGTTATCTTAACTAATCAAATAGTTATGAGATGACACCTCATAATTGTTTTAATTTTCATTTCTCTAATCAATTGTTACTAGGAGCATTTTTTCATATGATTAAATATAGTTTTAATTTATTCATTTGAAATCTGTCTATTCATATCCTATGACCATTTATTGATTGGGGAATAATTTAGAAACATAAATTTGATGCAATTCTCAGTAAGTTTCAGAAATGAGACCTTTAGCAGAACTTTTAGTTGTGAAGATTGTTTCCCAGATTTCTTCTTTCCTTCTTTTGGTAGCATTGATTTTATAAGTACAAAACCTTTTTTTCATTTAATATCATCAAAACCATTTTGCAGTTTAAAATGTACTCTGTTTTTTGTTTGTTCATCAATTTGTCCTGTTTTGATGGCTCTAATAGATAGAGAATTTCTTGGTCTATTAATTCTTCTATGGTGTCACACATTATGTCTAAATTCTGTACCCATTTAGACCTTATTTTGGTAGAGGATGTGAGATAGGGGGTCTATAGCTAGTTTTTGGCACATATTTTCCAGTTTTCCAATAATTTTTCTCAGATAGTGAGTTCTTATCCAAGAAGCAAATATCTTTAGATTTGTTGAATAGTAGATTAGTGTAGTTATTGACTACTTTTTTTAGAAAATATCCTAATTCACTGATCCATTTCTTTATTTCTTAACCAGTACCAGGCAGTTTTGAAAGATTGCTGTTATTTAGTATAGCATTAGACCCGATGAAGCAAGATCACCTTCCTTTACATGTTTTTTATTCATCAGTTCTGCTATTATTCTTGTCCTTTGAGATGAAACTTCTTACTAACATTGTTACTCAGGAAAATAATTATTTGGTAAAGCCCTGAATAAGTAATTTAAATTGGAAAGAATTACAATTTTTATTATATTTAGTTCGACCTAACCATGAGCAATTGTATTTCCAATTATTTAAATCTAACTTTATTTGAAAAGTATTTTGTAATTTTGTTCATACAGATTCTGGGTTTGTCTTGGGAGGTAGATTCCCAAGTATTTAATATTTTCCATAATTATTTAAATAGAATTTCTCTTTCTATATCTTGCTTTTGGGCTTTGCTGTTCATATATAGAAATGCCGATGATGTGTAATTTTATTTTATATCCTTCTACATTGCTGAATTTGTAATTGTTTCAAGGAAATTTTTAGATGATTTTTCATGGGTTCTCTAAATATACCATCATATCATCGGCTAAGACTGAAAATTTTGCCTCCTCATTGCCAATTCTGATTTCTTCAAATTTGTTTTTCTTATCTTATTGCTAATGCTAGCATTTCTAATACTGTATTGAATAGTAAGGGTGATAATGGGCATCCTTGTTTCAGTCCTAATTTTATTGGAAATGCTCAGAGTTTATTCACATTACATATAATATTTGCTGATGGTTTTAGATGTCCTATTTATCATTTTAAGGCAAACTCCATTTATTCCTAAACTTTCTAGTGTTTTTAATAGGAATGGGTGTTGCATTTTTTCAGCATCTTTTTTTAATGAAAGAAAGATTACACTCATTTTGAATTTTACAATTTTCCCCTAATCTTGTTTCCCTCCTCCCACCCCCACAGAAGTCATTCTGTTAGTCTTTACATTGTTTCCATGGTAAACATTGATCTAAGTTCACTATGATGAGAGAGAAATTATATTCTTAAGGAAGAAAAATAAAGTATAAGAGATAGTAAAATTACATGATAACATAATGGTTATTTTTTAAAATTAAAGGTAATAGTCTTTTTGTTTTGTTTTGTTTTATTTTAGGTTTTTGCAAGGGGTTAAGTGGCTTGCCCAAGGCCACACGGCTAGGTAATTATTAAGTGTTTGAGACCAGATTTGAACCCAGGTACTCCTTACTCCAAGGTCAGTGCTTTATCCACTGCACCACCTAGCTACCCCTAAAGGTAATAATAGTCTTTGGTCTTTGTTCAAACTCCACAATTCTTTCTCTGGATACAGATGATATTTTCCATCACAGACATCCCAAAAGCCAGGTTGTTGCACTGATGGAAAGAGCAAGTCTAGTAAGTTTGAGTATCATCCCTATGTTGCTGTTAGGGTATTCAGTGTTCTGATTCTGTTCATCTCAATCAGGATCAGTTCAGGCAAATCCTCCCAGGTTTCCCAGAAATCCCATCCCTCCTGGTTTCTAATAGAACAATAGTGTTCCATCATATACATAGCACACTTTATTAAGTCATTCCCTAATAGTTTGACATTAACTCTATTTCCAATTGTTTGCCACCACAAACAGGGCTGCTATGAATATTTTTGCACATGTGATGTTTTTACCCTTTTTCATCACCTCTTCAGGGTATAGACCAAGCAGTGGCATTGCTGGGTCAAAGGTATGCAGATTTTTGTTGCCTTTTAGGCATAATTCCAAATTGCTCTCCAGAATGGTTGGATGAGTTCACAGCTACACCAACAATGTATTAGTATTCCAGATTTCCCACATCCCATCCAACACTGAACATTGTTCTTTCTGGTTATATTGGACAATCTGAGAGGTGAGAGGTAGTACCTCAAAGATGTATTAATTTGCATTTATCTAATAAGTAGTGATTTGGAGCAATTTTTCATATGACTATGGATTGCTTTGATCTAATCATTTGTAAATTGCCTTTGCATATCCTTTGACTATTTGTCAATTGGGGAATGGCTTATTCTTTTGAAAATTTGACTTAGTTCTCAATATACTTTAGAAATGAGTCCTTTGTCAGACATACTAGCAGTAAAAATGGTTTCCCAGTTTACTACATTTCTTTTGATCTTGGTTATCGTGGTTTTACTTGTGCAAAAGCTTTTAATTTAAAGTAATCAAGATTATATAGTTTGTTTTTAATGATGTTTTCCATTTCTTCCTTGGTCATAAACTCTTTCCCTTTTCATAGATCTGGCAGATAAACTACTCCTTGATGTTATAGTTAGCTTATAATATTGTTTTTTTATGTCTAAATCCTGTATTCATTTTGATCTTATCATCATATAGGGTGTGAAGTGCTGTTTCTGCCAAGTTTCTGCCATACTAACTTCCAATTTTCATAACATTTTTTTATCAAAGAAAGAGTTCTTATCCCAGAAGTTGGGCTCTTTGGGTTTATCAAACAGTAGATTACTATAATTATTTCCTGCTATTTCACCTAGTCTATTCCACTGGTCCACCATCTTATTTTTTAGCCAATACCAGACAATTTTGATGATTGATGTTTTCTAATATAGATTTAGATCTGGTAGGGCTAAGGCACCTTCTTTTACACTTTTTTTTTTCATTAAATCCCTGGAGATTCCTGGGTTTTTATTTCTCCATATGAATTTATTTAGAATTGTTCCAACTTATTAAAGTAATTTTTTTTGGAATTTTGATTGGCAGGGCACTAAACAGGTAGTTTTGTTTTGGTAGAATTATCCTTCTTATTATATTAGCTTGCCATGAGCAGTTGATGTTTGCCCAGTTATTGAAATATGATTTTATTTGTGTGAGAAGATTTTTGTAACTTTTCAAAAAGCTTCTGAGTCTGCCTTGGCTGGTAGACTCCCAGATATTTTATATTATCTGAAGTTACTGTGAATGGGATCTCTCTTTCTAACTCTTTCTGTTGAATCTTCCTAGTCATATAAAGAAATATTGACAATTTTTGAAGGTTTATTTTATATTCTGTGACATTGCTAAAGTTGCTAATTATTTCTAGTAGTTTTTAGATGATTTTTTGGGATTCTCTAGGTCATCTGCAAAGAGTGAGAGTTTTGTCTCTTCCTTCCAAATTCTAATTGCTTCAATTTATTTTTCTTCTCTTAGTGCTGAAGCTAACTTTTCTAATACAATATTGAATAGTAATGGTGATAACGGGCATCCTTGCTTCACCTCTGATCTTATTTGGAATGCCTCTAGCTTATCCCCATTCCATATAATGCTTGTTGATGGCTTCAGACAGACACTGCTTATTATTTTTCAAGAACAATACATTTATTCTGATGCTCTCTAGTGTATTTAGTAGGAAAGGTTGATGTATTGCTTTTTAAATCAATCTATCAGATTCACATAAAGGTTATGAGTGTCCATCACTTCTGGTTATTCTATCTACTAGAATTACAATTATTGAGAATTATTAGAATGTTTCTCCCTCATAAGGATATATCCAGTTTCATATTATTGGATAACAGTTTTTCAGATAAGTCATGCCTATCTGTCTCTTCTGGCTAATTAAATTCTCTCTAATACAGTTACAATTCTCAAGAGTTGTTAAAGTCTTTTTTCCAGGTGAGGATATTGCCAGTTTCATCTTATTTGATAATAGTTTTTTCCCTCCCCCCCTTTATAAAAATTTTACCTTTTCATGTGTCTCTTGAGTCTCCTGCTTGAAGTCCAAATTTTCTATTAAGCTCTGGCATTTTCATCAGGAAATTTTGGGAGTCTCCTATTTCATTAAATGTCCATCATTTGCCCTAGAAGAAAAAGTTCAGTTTTTCCAGGTAATGAATTCTTGGTTGCATTCCAAACTCCCTTGCTTTTTCAGAGTATTGCATTCCAGGTCCTTTCATCCCTTAATGTTGATGCTGCCAGGTCCAGTGTAAGCCTTACTGTTGTTCCTTGGTATTTAAATTTTTTCTTCTGGATGCCTGCAGGATTTTCTCTTATCTGATAGTTCTGGAATTTGGCTACAATATTCCTTGATGTTTTCATTTTGGGATCCCTTTCTGGAGGGGATTGATGTATTTTTCAATAACTATTTTACTCTCTGGTTCCATGATATCAGGACAGTTTTCCATCTCTCTAAATCCTATAATATTTGAATCCCAGCTTTTCTCTCTTCAGTGTTTTCAAGAAGACCAATAATTTCTTCAATCTAATCTCAGGGTCAGTGGTTTTTCTGATGAGGTATTTAACCTTTTCTCCTAATTTTTCAATTTTTTAGTTTTGTTTAACAAATTCTTGTTGTCTCATGAATTCATTTACATAGAGTCCATTATTTTTTTAGGGAAGAATTTTCTTCATTTACCTGTTGCAACTACTTTTCCAATTGGTCAGTTCTATTTTTGTTAAGAGTTTTCCCTTTGATCATTTGAGGTTTTGAGAGAATTATTTTGTTTTTGTATTTGCCCAATTACATTTTCTTAGGATTTGTTTTCTTTTTGCAAGGTGTTAATCTTCCCTTGTTTTTTTCCCCCAATTTTTGTATTGTTTTTTAAGCTCCTTCCTGATTTTTTCAAGGAAATGTTTCTGTTCTGGAGACCAAATCATATTCTCCTCTGAATTAAGGTCTTTTTCTTCTAGAAATTTTTCTATCCCCCCTTTCCATTGGCCTTTCTTCCTTACCTAATTTCTTTTGTTAGGGGAGGGGCTGATTCATAGAAGTTTGGTACTGAGATTCCCTAGAGGCTTTACTTACTGAATGTAATATCTCCAGTTGGCTAGTAGGGGGTACTGAAGGCTTTGCTCATTGAGTGTCTCGAAATGGGTGTTGGAAGCTTTTCCCACTGCATGTAATATCTCATGCCAGCCAGTAGGGTGTGTTAGAGGCTGGAACCAACCCTCCAGTCCTTCCTGTAAGTTCCAGACTGTCAGTTCCATCCACATCTCCACTCTCTGATTGTTGCTAAGAGTGAAGTGGTTCCCACAGTGAAAACCACCTGCATTGATTTTAGATTAGTCTAGCTCACACCCCTCCCTCACTGGCTGTCAGCACTATGCACTTGCCACACCCCTGATCCCCAGAGACAGACCTTGAAGTATGTGCTGTTTTTCTAGCTTCTCTTTCTGGGTTTTGTTGATGGGACTTCCATTAAGAGGTTTGTGTCACATTGGTTGTGAGGCAATATCAGGAGAACTTGGCACAGGACCTCACTTCTCTCTGCCATCTTGGTTGGAAGTAGACTCATCATTTTTTAGAGCACAGTACTATTGTATCACAGTTATACACTACATCTTCTTTAGTCATTTGTCAATTGACAGGAATTCCTGCAATTTCCAGTGCTTTGCTACCCCAAAAAGAAAATCTATAAGCATTTTAGAACATATAGGCTCTTTTCCTTAGTCTTAAATATTCACAAGAAAGAAGTTTTATATTTTTTAAAAAGGATTTTTACTGAACAAAATTGTTCATGTTTATTCACTAAAGCTATAGCAATTATTTATTTTTGCAGTTACATTTCACCTGTGGATCTCTCTCTTTCTCTTTTTATTTATTTATTCATTCATTCATTCATTTAGTTATTTTCATCTATTTACATATGAATATTTTCAGGTTACAAAATTTCCTTCCACATCCCTTCCAATCCTCTCTGCTCAGTGACGAATAGTCAAGTTAGCCTTGTATATGCATATTTTGATAATAAATTTTTACATATTAGTATTAGTTATTTTTAGTTTGAGGAATCAGAATTAAAGGAAAGAGGACTTCCAGGACAGAGTCAAGA
Organism: Macrotis lagotis; assembly: GCF_037893015.1. Classification (NCBI taxonomy): domain Eukaryota; kingdom Metazoa; phylum Chordata; class Mammalia; order Peramelemorphia; family Peramelidae; genus Macrotis; species Macrotis lagotis. The sequence continues at coordinate 39,945,256 of NC_133662.1, forward strand.
TTGTGGTACAAATCTAACATTGTCCTGGAGCTTTTTACTAGCAAAGATGAATGAAGCCTCAATTCTGATACTCCTGCTATCATTCCCACCAAGAGAAAGAGAAGATGCAAAGAAGTTTTCAACTGAAGACATCATTGAGGATGATCATTGAATATCTGTCTCTTTGGGGGAAAGGGGGAAGAAAAATCCTGGAGGCAGGAGAGTGGGAAAAACCAACGGGAGGCTTTTATCCACAGTTTAATCCAGGTCCTGATAGCTTAATAGTAACAGAGGCCCCGGCAGTTGGATAGCAAGGCAGCAAGGAGCATCCCCACTCCAAACAAAGGCTGAACTCTGAAAACACTTGGGTAAAAAACAGGACTAGGTTAGGAACAGCCCTCTGTTAAATCAGAACCTGGACATAAACATCATGTAAAAAAAAAAAACCTCTGCAAAGGCAAGGCCTTGACTGCACTGGTAACATCTTGGTCAACGACAAGCCAGGGATAAAACCCCAGGCCCAGCAAAATAAAGGATTAGATCTATACTCCATAGACATCAGTAGCAGAAGTACAAGAAGAAAGATGAGCAAAAATCTAAAAGAATCCTCATTATGGAACAATACTTCACAGATTAAGATGACAGCAATGCCATGTCTGAAGAAGAAAGCAATAAAAAGTCACTCACAGGAGAAGTATCAAAACAGTCTGCAAATTGCACTCAAATACAAAAGTTCATTGTAGAGCTTAAAAAAGAATTAAAAACCAAATAAGAGAGGAAGAAGAAAAATGGAAAAATAGAAATGACAGTCATGCATGAAAATTGTGAAAAATTGACCAGACAATTCAAAACCTTTAAAAAGGAAACACGAAAGGTAATTGGAGAAAATAAAAGCCTAAAAATTAGAATTGAACAGTTAGAAACCAATGAATTTATAAGACTACAAGATTCCATCAAACAAAATAAAAAGGCTGAAAAAAATTTGAAGAAAATGTAAAGTGTCTTCTAGGGAAAACAGATCCTGAAGAGACGATCTAGGAATACTTGGACTATTAGAAAGCCTGGACCAACAAAAGAACCTGGAAAACATCATGTAAGAAATTATAAAGGAAAACTTCCCCAATCTACTAGAACAAGATAACCATAAAACAATTGAACAAATCCACAGAACCCTTCCAGAAAGAGACCCTAGGATAAAAACTTGAAGGGTTGTAATAGCCAAATTCCATAACCCTCAAATAAAAGAGACAATGTTGCAAACAGCAAAAAGAAAACAATTCAAATACATAGGGAACACAATCAGAATAGTACAGGACCTATCACTGTCAACACTGAAGGATTAGAAGAATCAGAATAACATATTTCAGGGATTATATTCCTGGGATTTCTGGAATTCTGGGATTACAACCCAGAATATTTTACCCTGCAAAATTCAGAATATATTGTGAAGGATAAAGGTAGATGTTCAATGAAATATAGGACTTCCAATATTTCCTGAAACACAGACCTAAACTGAACAGAAAATTCAATCACCAAATACACAACTAAAGAGTTATATTAAAAAAAAGTAAATAAAAAAGGGGACTGAAAAAACAAGACTATTTTAGACAAATATTGGTCTCTAAAAGGGACGATATAACAATTCTAACTTATTAGAACTTTACTTCTCTAAGGATAATTTAGAGGATATAATATAAGTGAAGAGAATTAACCTAAAGTATATGAGTATAATTGGGTCTTGTCTCTCAATTGAAGAGGTCCAAGATCACATCACTATGTATGAGACAAAAAGCCCTGAACAAAAGCAGGGTAGTTAATTTTCACTTAAGTATCTCATTATACCTTGACTTGCTTTAATCTCAAGGTGCTAAGCACCTTGTCTAATGCAGTGTATCTGCTACCTACAATCCTTTGTAAAGTTCTCATAGAGACCTCCAAAGCCTTCCACTATTTAGAGATCTTCCTGATTCTTTCAATTAATTGGATTATGATTTGAATTTAACTGGTGCTTTGCTTATTAAGATGTTAAGTGTCTTGGGTGGAGAGGGAGGAGATGAAATGGGAGACACCATAGGTTTTGGTTCACTAAACAAGGTGTTAAATACCATGGGTAGGGAAGGGGGGGTTAGTATGTAAGGTAATTGGCTTGGCAGGAGGGACACAAATAGTTCAAGAAATCATATGGCTTTGGATGATACTCTGGTTTGTGGGGAATATTGTATGTATTTGAAAGATACTTGAAAGCGGGGTAAGGTCAAAAATGATTATTGGATGCAATTTGAATCAATACTGCTTATTAAGCAATCAAGTAAATAATCTGTTAGGGAATTTTGATAACAGTAGGAGTTTGTCAAGCAATCAAATAACTGAACTATTATTTATGACACCTAATTAATAATATTAGAACAACAAGGGAAGAGGCCCAAAGCTTTATCATTTTAAGGGGAAAGAAGGAAGAATGTGAATACTGTGTAAATTTTATTCAATCGATTTGGCCCAGTAAGGAAATAAGATACAATCCCACTTGGGTTTAAAAATAATCTAAATTAATGGACAGTGAAGGGTGCGACAGGGAACAGACAAAGATAGGGGAAGAAGGGACTGATAAAAGGGAAGGGATTATAAATGAAAACAAACTAAAAGTTAAATTTTTAAAAGAAAAGTCAAAGGGGAAATCTAATAAAGTTTTGGTGAGTAGGAATAAGAGAAAAGGAAAGAGATGAATATAAATGGAGGAAAGATAACATGGAGGGAAATACAGAATTAGTGCTCTTAACTGTAAATGTGAATGAGATGTGCTGTCCCATAAAATGGAAATGGATGGCAGAATGAACTAAAAATCCAGAATCTTACAATATGTTGCCTATAAGAAACACATTTGAAGTAGAGAGAGATAGACAGAGGATAAAGCTAAAAGGTTGGAGCAAAATATATTATGCCTCAATGAAAGAAAAAAGTCTGGGGTAGTGATCCAGTCTCAGACAAAGTAAAAGGAAATATATAATCTCCTTAAACAGGATAAAGAAGGAAACTACATCTTTTTAAAAGGCATCATTGGAAATGAAGCTATGTCATTACAACACATGTATGTATCTAGCGCTATATCATCCAGATAACTAGAGGAAAACCTGAATGAATTACAAGGAGAAATAGACAGGAAAACTTTAATAATGGGAGACCTCAATCTCCCTTTTTCAAAACTAGATAAACAGATCAACAAAATAAAAAGGAAGAATGAAATCTTAGGGAACTTAATGGGAATAGAATAGATTTTTCTCAACAGTGCATGGCACCTTCACCAAAACTGACCATGTACTAGGGCACAAAAACCTTAAAACTTATAAATAGGCAATTCTCAGACCATGATGCATAAAAATTACATGTAATAAAGGGTCAGGGAAAGATAAAACAATACCTAATTGGAAATTAAATAACTTTATCTTAAATAATGGATGGATCAAACAGAAAATAATAGAAATAATCAATAATTATATTAAAGAAAATGATAAAAATGAGACATTATATAAATATGTATAAGATGCAGCCAAGGTAGTTTTGAGTGGAAACTTTATACCTCTAAATGTGTATATGAATAAAATAGAGAAAGAAGAGATCAATAAATTGGATAAACAAATAAAAAAGCTACTGGCTCTGATGAAAATATTATAAAAATTATCTCTTAAATATATGTTTCCCTTAATCTTAATTCCTCATGCCAAAAATTACTCATTTGTAAATATGTTATAACAAACTATGTATAATGCTAATCTGACCTTTATGAATTGAGGGGAGGGGGGTGGGAGGGTAGGATGGATGGAAATGTTGGAACTTGCAAATATGCATGTACAAATGGATGAAAATAGATAAATAATTAAATATCAACAAAAAAGATTAAAGAAAAGATAAATAAGAGCTTAATTTTCATAAAGTGTTTATTATATTCTGAAGGGTTGTTTGTGTGTGTGTGTGTGTGTGTGTGTGTGTGTGTGTGTGTGTGTGTTTTGATTTGTTTTTCTTGCTCTAGATAGGGATAACATAGTCCATGGTCAGCGGCTTAACAAGTTTAGCCATTCCCCAATTGATGGGCATCCCTTCAATTTCCAATTCTTTGCCACTACAAAAAGTACTGCTATGCATATTTTGGAACATGTAGGGCTTTTCCCCTTTTTAAAAATTTTTTTTATGGATATAGACTTGAAATTAGAAAGACTGAGTTAAAGTTAGGAATAGTTTTATTGCTCTTTGGGAATAGTTCCATGTTGCTCTCCAGAAAGTTTTGATTCATTCACAACTCCACCAGCAATACATCAATGTGCCAATCCTCCCAAAACCTCTTCAACATTGATTATTCACTTTTTCTTGTCTTGGCCAATCTGATAAAGTTGAGATGATATCTCGTTGTTGTTTTAGTTTGCATTTCTTTAATGCATAATGTTTTGGAGCATTTTTATATGATTATGTATACTTCATTTGAGAATTGTCTGTTCATATCCTTTGACCATTTATCAATTAGGGAATGACTTGTGACCTTATAAATTTTAAGCAATTCTCTATTTATTTTATAAATGAGATCTTTATCAGAACTCCTAGTTATGAAGATTGTTTCTGAGCTTTCTGCTTTCCTTCTAACTTTGGCAATATTGGCTTCATTAGTGCAAAACCTTTTTAATTTGGTATAGTCATAATCATTCATTTTGCAGCTTATAATGTGCTCTAATTCATGTTGGTCATAAATTTATCCCCTTTGCATAGAACTGATAGATAATTTCTTGGTTTATTTATCTATGATATCATTTTTTATATCTATATTCTGTACCCAATTTGAGCTTATTTTGGTTTAAGGTGTGAGACTTATTATTTTCCAGTTTTCCCAACAGTTTTTGTGAAATAGTGGGTTCTTATCCCAGAAGTTGATGTCTTTTTTGTTTGTCAAATAGTAGATTGCTATAGTCTTTTACTGATATAGTTATTGCCTATCCTAATCTACCAAAATATTACTCTATTTCTTTTTTCTTGTTTTGCAAGGGAATAAGGTTAAGTTGCTTGCCCAAGGCCACACAGCTAGGTAATTAGAAAATGTCTGAGGCAGGATTTGAACTCAGGTACTCCTGACTCCATGGCTGGTGCTCTATCCACTGTGCAACCTAGCTGCCCCTAAAAGTCTTGGTGTAACATTACTCTATTTCTTGATCAGTACCAGGTAGTTTTGATGAATGCCACTTAATCATATAGTTTTTGATCTGGTAGAGCTTGGCTACCTTCCTTTACATTTTTTTCATTAGTTCCCTTGATATTATTGCTTTTTTGTTGCTCCAGATGACATTTTTTTGCTATTCCAGCTCAGTAAAGTAGTTATTTGGTAGTTTGATTGGTATGGCACTAAATAAAAATAATTTAATTTGGATGGAATTGTCTTTTTTATTATATTCATTCAACCTAAACAGTTATTTAGATTACAGTTATTTAGATCTGATTTATGTGGGTGAGGAGGGTCTTATAATTGTGTTCATACAGTTTCTGGGTTTATCTTGGGAAGTCGATTCCAAATATTTAATGCTGTCTTTTAAATGGAATTTCTCTTTCCATCTCTTGCTCTTGTGCTTTGTTGTTCATATATAGAAATATTGATAGTTTTTGTGGGCTTATTTTTATATCCTGTTACGCTGCTGAATTTGTTGATTATTTCAGTGAGTATTTTTATGATGATTTTCTCAGATTCTCAAAGTACAACATGATATCATCTGTAGAGAGTAAAAGTTTTGCTTTCTTATTGCCAATTCTGATTCTTTTTCTTTTCTCAGTGCTATAGCTATAATACTTTATTGAATAACAATGATGATAATGGCATCCTTATTTCACCCCTGATATTGGAAATGCTCCAAGTTTATTCCCATTACATATATTTTTGTTGATCGATTTAGATAGATAATATTTATTATCTTAGATAAAACTCCATTTATTCCTAAATTTTCTAGTGTTTTCAATAAGAATGGATATTAAATTTTATGAAATGCCTTTCTAATATCTATTGAGATGATCATAGGATTTCTGTTGGTTTTGCTATTGATATCTTTAATTATGTTGAGGGTTTTCCTAATGTTGAACCATCCCTGTCTATTTGATCATGATATATTACCCTAGCAATAACATGCTATAGTCGCATTACTAAAATTTTTAAGATTTTTGCATCAAGTTTATCTCTCTTCAATATTGAACAACAGTCATTTAGTTGTTTTTTCATTGCCATCTTATCACTTTTCCTTTATCTATATCATTTAGTTAAACATTTCTCAGTTCTCATTATTAATTGGTCCACAGTTATCCACACAGGAATACATAATGTGAATCATCAAAGCAAAACTTGAGATATAAGTTATGTTCCATGACTTTAGAGGCTTTGAAATAAATTAACTATATCGTGGTAATTTTCTGCCTACATATTATTTATTTACTCAAGGGATAATTTCCATGCATTAATGATAATTTTCCATGCATTTCATTAAACTGCTTCAGATTTTACATCTTTTATCACTTCATTTTCTTGGGGATTCCTGAATATATCCAGTCTGATTTTAGATTTATAGATACTTTGATTTTTGTTTTTAGAAAAAGATATATTATACCATTGTAATCGATACCACGACAATAATTTTTTGGGCTTTCATTTTTCAGCTAAAATTGGGGTGCAACTTGATTTTCAAAATCTTTTTTTTTGAGCTCTGTCATAGCCTGGGCCCCATTTCCATTTTTCTTGGAACCTTTAGTTGCAGGAGCTTGTACTTCCTCATCGTCACATTGACTATTTTGATCCTTCCTGGGACCATAGACAATGTATTTCTTTATGGTGTTCCTCTTTTTTCCTCTGTTTACTCATTTCCCCAGCCTGTGCCTGGTTTGGGGTGCTTGCTGCACTTTTGAGTATTATTCGGACACCCCCCCACACACACAAGGATCTCAATGTGTGAAGCTCTGACTTCCTTCCTGTTCTGTGAATGACCACAAGCGCACCCCTCTGCCATGGGGCTGAGGTGGCTGGGAGGCCCTGTTCTGTTGCGTGGGGCCTAGACTGTGATCAGGATCTGAATGTGGTCAGAACCCCAGAGTCCTGCTCCAGTGACAGAGGATCGATCTCTGAAGTCTCTCTCCACTCCCCTACTTTCAGTGAACTGATCACTCAAGGCTCAGTTGCCTGGGTGCTCCTGTTACTGGCTCCAAGCCTGCCTGCTTCCATTTCCTAGATCTGGGCTGCTGTGAGGCCACCTCTGCTGGGCTGCCACAACTGCTCTGAGGGCCTGGGCTTCACTTGTTCTGGCAGAAGTCCCCTCCACTGATCCTCCAATTTGTGCCTTGTATTCCATGGAGTATGGGTCAGGAAACTGCCCCTGCTGCTGTGAGTCATAGCTCCCAGGTGCCCTGGGGCTGCCTCCAGGAGGTTGAAGTTTCTTCATTCAGGTAGGCTGCCCCCTAACCCTGTGGAGCAGAACCTTTCCACTATTTTCCAGGTTACCTTGGTCTGGAGAATTGCCTCACTGGATCTTTCTGTGAGTTCTGGCTCTTGAAAATTTCCTTAGAGTTATAATTTTAAGATTTTTGAAATATTATGGAGGGAGCACCTAAGAGAGGCTCTTCTCCTGTTGCCTTCTTGGCTCTGCCCCTCCCAGGTGCAACTTGAAAGGACAACTTTGTTCAGTACTTTTGAGTATTGCATTTCTCTCCCTGAAATCAGTTCTGTTCTTTGAGATCAAAATTTTAAAATATGTTTTTTCCTTCTATCCATACTCTATTATCCCATCCATTAAAAAAAGAATAAAGATAAAGATCCTAGCAGTAATTGGCATACCCCTTTTGCAATCGCTATGGAAGAACTTTAACATTCTTACAGATAAACTAAGGATCCCTTCCATATTTAATGCTTTACTGTTCAAATTTCAAATATTGAATGTCATTTGATCTCCTCTTTCATGAACATATACTTTTTTATCTAAACATTAGAAATTTAATTTCATTTTTGAATGAACTTGTAAAATATAGTCTTTTTTCCTAATTGAGCTATAGATCAATCAATTAACCTTTATTTTGGATCTACTATGTGCTGACCATTTTGTTAAGAATGGGGATATAAAAAGAGGAAAAGGCTACCAGCTTTCAGGGAGTTTCCTAATCATGAGAGAGATAACATTCAAATAAATGTGTGCAAAATAAGCTATAGACCAGTTAAATAGGAAGTAATTTAAAGAGAGAAAGCATTGTAATTAAGAGATTAAGTAGATGAAGTACTGGAGCTGAGGTAAGAAAATGCTAAGATTCAATTCTTCTTCCTTATATGATCCTGGGCAAATCACTTAACCTCTCTCTTGGGCAAATTTTCCCTTTTTTTATCTGTAAAACAAGGATGATAATAACACCTAACTTCCATGGTTATTGTGAGAATTAAAAAGATAATATATGTGAAGTGCTTTGCAATACTTAAAGCAATAGCTAACTACTGACTATTTGTAATAGTAAGAAGAGAAGAAAAAGTAAGAGGAATAAGAGTCCTGGGAAGCTAAAGTAGTGCAGTGAATAGAACAACAGACTGGGAATTGGAAAGACCTGCCTGAGTTCAAATATGACCTTTCAAAATTGATGATACTTGTCCTTCATTCTCGAAGAAGACCATGATTTCAGGAGAAGTGATGCCATGACAGGCACATGAATTGGATTTGAGTGAGAATGTGCTGTGTTAAGTCACCAGTCTAATTTTCTCCCCCAGAGCCATCTGGGTCTAGTGGCTAGAAATGAATCGGGATGACTAGGGATGACCCTAAATTCTAGGCAATCAGGATTAAATGACTTGACAAAGATCATACAGCTAGTAAGTGGAAAATGGTTGAGTTTAGATTTGAACTCCCATCCTCCTGACTCCAAGGCCAGAGTTCTACACAACCAATTCTCAAAATTATTGTTGGGATAAAATAAATATTCTTAGAAAGTGTTGAGTACATGCCTGACACCTAACAGGAGCTATACTAATGCAATCTAATGAACAGGACCAAGAGTAGGAGTCACAGAAGATGTAGAAATATGAGAAAAATAAGGTGTAGGAGTAAGAGAAGGAGAAAGAGAAAAGAGAAAGAGAAGAAGTAGGACTAGGAATAGGAGGAGTAATAGGAGAGGAAAAGGAGTAGAAGCAGGAGGCCAATGGAGAAGGAATAGGAATACGAGAAGGAGTAGGAGCAGCAATAGGAATGGGAGTAGGAGTAGGAATAAGAGTAGGAGTAGGTAAAACTAATTAGCAGGATTTCAAGAAGCACCCAGGTAGCTCAGTGGATAGGGCAATTCCTGGAGTCAGGAAAACCTGAGTTCAAATCTTATTTCAGATACTTTCTAGTTGTATGAACCTGGACAAGGCACTTAACCTCTATTTATCTTAATCTACTATAAAAGGAAAGGTCAGGTCCTCCACCCCCAAGAATCTAGGCGCATAAAGGCTCAAACATGCCTAAACAAAAAGAAATAGAAAATGAGATTCTAAGACTGGAAAAGTTATTTTTTTTTATTTTATGGTGTTAAGTGACTTGCCCAAAGTCACACAGCTAGGCAATTATTAAACATCTGAGACCAAATTTGAATTCAGGTACTCTTGACTCCACAGCCAGTGCTCTATCCATTGCACCACTTATCTGCCCTTGGAATGGTTATTTTTAATGGAGTTATCACCCTAGGCCCTCCCACCCCATCTCTTAACTTGTCAAGCTGAACATTATTTATATAATCTTAAACAGACTCATCTTAATGAGAATTTAACATTTCCTGTGGTTTTAGTACATATCTTCACTAAACAAGACTAATTGTAAAGTTAATGGTATATTTGAGTATTTTGTCATATGCTAAGACTGAGGTAATGCACTATATATTTGTTAAAGAAAAATAACAACCAGCCAGGTCCTAAATTCATAGCAAATCAGAACCAAAGCATTAAATACTATTTTATCCTTCATGTGATACTTCCTTTTTCTTATTTCTTGTCCCATCAGAGACTTTTCTATGTGTCTCACATAGCTTTTGTCCTTTCCTTACCCCCTGTTTCATCACCACATGCTTGCCCCTACCATCTCATTGCTTTCATATTTAATTTTATAAATGGCTTCCCTAACCAAGCAAAATATGACTTTAAACCACTACAAAACATTTATGACTGACTCATTTCACTCAATAACATATCTCTAAGATTTGATGTTGGCACAATAGTCAAAATAATATGCATGGAGTCAAATGAGAGAAGTTACCCACTTCAGAGTCATGATAGAGAAGTCAGTCAGAGAAGTTCTCTCAGGCAAGTTGTAAACTAGGAAATACTAAATCTTTTATATAAATCTTTTATTTGTTTTTCCAACTACATACTATTATAGTTTTTTTTATCAATTACTTTTTACAAGGTTTTGAGTTTTACAATTTTTCTCCCTCCCTTCCTTCTTTCCCCACCCTTACCCCTACAGCAAGTAATCTGATATAGGAATTACATTTATAACCATGATAAGCATTGATCAAACCTGAATGTGTTTGGAGAAGAATAAGATACACAAAGAAGAAAGAAGACATTAAAGAGAACAAAATTACACATAAAATTTTAATACAATAAGCTTTGGACTTCATTTAAACTCCATAGTTTCTTCTCTGGATACACATGGCATTTTCCATCACAAGACCCTAAAAATTGTCCTTGATTACTGTGTACTGCTGAAATGGACAAGTTCATCATGGTTGATCAATATTCCATGTTGTTGTTAGTGTGTATAATGCTCTTCTTTTTTCTGCTCATCTCAGTAGCATCAATTCATGCAAGTCTTTACAGGTTTTTCTGAAATCCCTTCCCTCATGTTTTCTTACAGAACGATAGTGTTATGTCACATATTTATATAACAATTTGTTCAGCCATTCCCCAATTGATGGTCATCCCCTCAATTCCCAATTCTTTGTCACCATGAAAAGAGCTGCTATGAAGATTTTTGAACATGATAACTTCAGGATGCAGACCCAGTAGTGATATTGCTGGATCAAAGGGCATCATTCCAAAATGCTCTCCAGAAAGACTATATCCACCAACAATGCAGTAGTGTCCCAGATTTCCCATATCCCTGCCCCTAACATTGTTCATTATCTTTTCTAGCCATATTGACTAATCTGAGATGCTTTACCTTACCACCACGATGCTTTAATTTGAATTTTTCTTATCATTTCAGATTTAGAGCTATTTTTATACTACTATAGATAGCTATGATTTCTTTTTCTGAGGAATTGCCTTTCTATATCCTTTGACAATTGATCAATTGGAGAATGCCCTTTTTTAAAATAAATTTGACTCAGTTCTCTATATATTTTAGAAATGAGTCCTTTGTCAGAAACTCTATTTGTAAAGACTGTTTCCTAAATTATTACATTATTTTAATCTCGGTTGCAGTGGTTTAGTTTGGGCAAAACTTTTTAAATTTAATGTATTCAAAATTATCCAGTTTGTTTTTTATAATGTTCTCTATCTCTTCTTTGGTCATAAACTATTCCCCCTTCCATAGATCTGACAGATAAACCATATCTTTTTCTCCCAATTGGCTTATAATATTAACTTTTATGACTAAATCCTACATCCATTTTGTGTGTCAGGGTATCAGATGTTTGTCTTTTCCTAGTTTCTGACATACTATTATCCAGTTTTCCCAGTTTTTAATGGAACAGTGAGTTCTTTTCCCAGAAACTGGAATTAATGACTACAGTCATTTGTTGCTATCTCTTTTGCACCTAATCTATTCCACTAATACACCACCCTATTTCTTAGCACCATACAGTCTTGATTACTGATTCTTTATAAAATAATTTTAGTTTTGGTATGGCAAGGCCACCTTCTTTAGAATTTTTTTCCATTAATTCCTTTGATATTCTTGACCATTTCTTCTTCCATATGAATGTAGTTGCTATTTTTACTACCTCACTAACATAATTTTTTGGAAGTTTGATTGCTATGGCACTAAATAAATGAATTAATTTTGGTATAATTGTCATTTTTATTATATTAGGTTGGCCTTTCCATGAGCAAATGACATTTACTCAGTTATTTAGATCTCATTTTATTTGTGGATAAAGTATTTTGTAGTTGTTTTAAAAGTTTCTGTTTGCCTTGGCAGGTAGACTTTCAAGTAGTTTAAATTGTTCGAAGTTATTTTAAATGGGATTTCTCTTTCCATCTCTTGCTGATGTATCATGTTAGAAATATGTAGAAAAAAATTGAAGATTGATGTGGGTGTGACTTTGCTGAAGTTACTGTTTACAATACTTTCTTTGATGATTTTCTGGGGTTCTCTAGATAAACCATCATATCACCTGCAAAGAGTGGGAGTTTGTTTCTTCATTCCAAATTCTAATTCCTTCAATTACTTTTTCTTCTCTTATTGCTAAAACTAACATTTCTAATACAATATGGAATACTATTGGTGATAACAGACAGCCTTGTTTCACCCCTAATCTTATTGAGGATGCCTCTTGCTAATCCCCATTGAATACAATTCTTGATCATGGTTTCAGAAAGATAATGCTTATCATTTTAAGGAATCAATCCACTTATACTTTTGATCTCTAGTGCTTTTAAGTAGGAATGGTTGTTGTATTTTGTCTAAGGCTTTTTCAGCTTCTATTGAGATAATATAATTTCTCTTAGTTTTGTTATTGTTATAAATAAATTATGGTGATGGATTTACTAATACTGAACCAACCCTTCATTCTTGGAATAAATCCTAATTGATCATTTTGTTATCCTAGTGAAAATTCTCTGTAATCACCTTGTTAATATATTTTTTAAAATTTTTACATTCATATTCATTACATAAATTGGTCTATAATTTTCTTTCTCTGTTTTGACTCTTCCTAGTTTAGGTATAAGTATCATATTGGTATCATAAAAAGAATTAGTCAGGGTTTTTTCTTCACCTATTTTTTCAAATAATTTATATAGAATTGGAACCAATTATTCTATGGCTGTTTAATAGAATTCACTTGTGAATCCTTCTGGCCCTGGAGATTTTTTCTTAGAGAGTTCACTGATGGCTTGCTGAATCTCTTTTACTGATATAGAGTTATTTAGTTATTTAACTTCCTCTTCTTTTAACATGGGGAATTTTATATTTTTGAAAATATTCATTCATTTCACTGAGATTATTCAATTTATTGGCATACAGTTTGGCAAAATAATTTGCCAATTATTGCTTTAATTTCTTCCTTATTGGTGGTGAATTCACCTTTCTTGTTTTTGATACTTGTAATTTGGTTTTCTTCTTTATTTTTTTAAATCAAATTAACCAAAGGTTTACCTATTTTACTATTATTTTTCATAAAACCCATTCTTGGTTTTATTATTTCCTGAGTTTTCTTGGATTTGATTTTATTAATTTCACCTTTAATTTTCAGAATTTATTTCTATTTGTTATTTAATTGGGGATTTTAAATTTGTTCTTTCTCTAACTTTTTTCATTACATGCTCAGGTCATTGATCTCCTCTTTTTCTATTTTATTCATGTAAGCATTTAGTGATGTAATATATCCTCTAATAACTGTTTTGATAGTATCCCTTAAAATTTGGTATGTTTTCTCATTATTATCATTTTCTTGCATGAAATCATTAATTCTTTCAATGATTTGTGGTTTGACCCTCTCATCTTTTAAAATTGTGGTATTTCATTTCTAATTAGTTTTTGGTCAGTTTCTCCATGGCCCTTTATTTCATGTGATTTTTATTGCATCATGATCTGAGAAGGATGTATTCAATACTTCTGCTTTTCTGCATTTGATTATGAGGTTTTTTTTCTCTGTTCTAATACACAATCAATTTTTGTATAGGTGCCATGTACTATAGCAAAAAAGGTATTTCTTTCTATCCCCATTCCATTTTCTCCAGTAGTCTCTCATATGTAAGTTTCTAACCTTCAATTCACTTCCTTAACTTCATTCTTATTTATTTTATGATCAGCTTTATCTACTTCTGAGAGAGCGTGGTTGAGGCCCCTTACTAGTAGGGTTTTTCTGTTTATGTCTTCCTGTAATTCATTTACCTTCTCCTCTAATAATTTGAATGCTATAATTCCTCTTACATACACATTGTATGCACTTCAGTTAAAGTGATAAATGAAGGGGTAGCAATACTTATCTCAGACAAAGCAGTTGCAAAAATAGATCTCATTAAAAGAGATAAGGAAAGAAACTATATCCTCCTAAAAGGTACCATAGACATTGAAGTGCATACAATATGTATGTACCAGGAGGTATAGCATTCAAATTATTTGAGGGGAAGGTAAATGAATTACAGGAAGACATAAACAGAAAAACCCTACTAGTAAGGGGCCTCAACCACGCTCTCTCAGAAGTAGATAAAGCTGATCATATTGTGCTCCAGCCTTTTACCTTTTAACTTTACCTTTACTCTGTATGTATCTCTCTGCTTCAAATGGGTTTATTTTACACAGCATATTGTGAGGTTCCAATTTTTAATCCACTTTGCATCCATTTCCATTTTTATGGAGGATTCATCCCATTCACATTCCAAGTTATAATTACTAATTCTTTATTGCCCTTCTTGCTATCTCCCTTCCTTACTTTCCTCTTATTTCATTCACCTTATCCCTCTTCCCCAGTATTTTGTTTCCGAATGCCACATCCTTCAATGTATTTACCTACTTCTATTCACCCACTCACTTTTATTTCCCCTTTCCCTTTTCTCATTTCTTCCTTCCCCTCTTTATGTCATTACCTTCTTCCCTTCCCTCTTCCTCTCCTTATACTTGAAAGGTAAGGTAAATTTCTAAACTCAATTGAGTGTGTCTGTTAATCCTTTTTTAACCCAAATCTGACAAGAGCAAGATTCTTGTGCTTCTTACTTCCTCCCTTATTCCTTTCTATCGTAATAGGACCATTTGCATCTCTTCATGCAATGTAATTTACCCCATTCAATCCCCCCCCTTTACTTGTCTTTACTGTCTCCTATTTTTAATGAACTATTTCTTTTAAATCATTCCATCAAAGTCATGGACATACCATGAATGTCCATACCTTCTTCCTAAGGATGTTCCCTCTAAAAGAGTAACAGTTCTCAAGAGAGAATCTTCCTTCCTGGTAGGGATGCAACCAGTTTAATCTCATTGGATAAAAGATTTTTCCCCCCTGTTTATCTTTGCATGTATCACTTGAGTCTCCTACTTGAAGATCAAATTTTCTGTTTACCAGTGGTGTTTTCATCAGAAAGATTGAATGTCACCTATTTCTTTAAATGATTATCTTGGGGGCGGCTAGGTGCAGTGCATAGAGCACCAGACCTAAAGTTGGTAGGACCTGAGCTCAAATCCAGCCTTAGATATTTAAAAATTACCTAACTTTGCGACTGCAGGCAAATTAATTAACCCCACTGCTTTGCAAAAACAATCAAACAAAAAAGTTTATCTTCCCTGAAAGAAAAGGCTCAGCTTTTCTAGATAGTGGATTCTTGGTTGTAATCTAAGCTCCTTCACTCTCTCCCTTCAATTCCTAAATTTTGATGCATGCAGTTGCTGTGTAATCCTGACTATGACTCCTTGCTGTTTTAATTCCTTCTTTCTGACCACTTGCAGGTTTTTCTAATTTATCTGATAATTCTGAAGTTTAGCCACAATATTCCTTGGTGTTTTCATTTGGGGATTCCTTTCAGGAGGGGATCTATGCGTTCTTTCAATGAATATTTTATCCTGAAGTTCCAGGATATCAGGTTGGTTTTCCTTAATTATTTCATGAAATATGGAGCCCGAACTTTTTTTTTTGGTTTAAATTTTTCAAGTAGTCCTATGATTTTTCAATTGTCTCTTCTGGGTCTATTTTCCAGGTCAATTGTTTTACCAATTAGTTATTTTACATTTTCTTCTATTTTTTACTCTTTTTTAAAATTTTTTATTTAACAGATTCTTGTTATCTCTTGAAGTCATTATTTTCCACAAATTCCATTTTTTAGAGAGAAATTTATTTCATTTTCTTCATTTCTTCAATTTCCTTCCTTTTCCAATTGGTCTATTCTATTTTTTCAAAGAGTTTTTAACTTTTTCCATTTACCCAATTGTGTTTTTGAGTGAGTTATTCTCTTTTTGCATTTTTTCAAATGTATTTTTAAAGGATTTGTTTTTTTCATTTTTTTTGTTCTAAGATGTTCATTTTCTCTTGCCTTTCTTTTCCAGCTTTTTCCATTTAATTTTTAAACTCTTCTGCTATCTTCCAAGAAGTCTTTCTGGGCTAGAGACCAATTTATATTCTCCTCTGAAACTTCACATAGAGTTTACCTTCTTTCTTCCTTTTCTGAGATAGTGTCTTTATCTCCAAGGTAATGTTCAATAGATCCTGCTTTGTGCTAGCTTTTCTTCCTTGTGGCCCCTTTCCTTAGGATCTTAAGTTTGGAGAGTGAGTGATTTACAGACCTTTGGTGTCAAGATCCTTATAGGCTTTGCTCACTAGTGTTAGGAACTCCTGGAGGTTATTCAGTGAAGTTACCAGTAAAGAACCAGAAGCTTCTCTGGATTGTCTGTGTTGGGGATTTCAGCAGCCACTCCCTATACCTGGGATTGTTTCTGTGCACACAATCTGGGCTAGGCCAGCAGGGCTGGTAATACCAGAGGATCTCTCTGGATAATCAGTACTGGGGAAGATCTGCAGTCCACACTCAGGCCTTGGGTCAAGGTGCAAACTACTGGGTCTGTTTGTATTTGTACTAGAGAAAGCCAGTTCATCCATCAGGAACAAGTGATCTCTGTTGGACACATGGGGGCTCACAGCCTGGGCCTTCCAGACCAGGTGAGCTGGCTGGATATGGGTCCTTGAACTGGAACTCTCCCTGTGTGCCCACCAAGCACATCACAAAGGCTTTGCCACGGTTCTCACTTAAGTTCCCTGGCCACACCTAACCATTCATACACTGGGGCTCTGCTCTCTGCCCTGGGCATACCCATGCTTCTCCATGACAGACCTTGCTGATTCTGTCTGTTCTTTTGTCAGTTTTGTTGATTCAAAATCTGTTAAGAGACTTGATTCATGTCAATTCTGACAGAAAACCTAGACAACTTAAAACAACACCGGGCTTCTCTCCATCATCTTGGCCAGAAGGCAAGACTAACATTTAAAGGGCCAAATCCTGTCATAGTGATCCATATCTGTCACTGGAAACAGCTGGATCTGGAGAAGAGAGTAGGGCTTTTGACTTTGCACAGCAACCCCCTCACTTAATCCAATTCACTTGTTTAAATCCTTTATGTCATGATCTTCTTCAAGAATGAAGGACAAACATCATTTCAGCCACTTGCTAGGTCTATGTTCTTAGGCAAATCACTTAATGTGAATTGCTGATATCAACCATAAATTAGGATAGTATAATACTTATCCACTTCACAGTGTTACTGTAGGAATGCAATTGGGTACATTTACCTAATACTTATATTCTAGTATAACATTGTAAACTCTGGTTCCAATGACCTGAAGTTCAGTTGTTGTACATTTCACCCCACCCCCAGTTCTCAAGAATTTTTAAGGGGTTTTGGGAGTGTCATTGGTTTTTGCCAGATTATTGCCTTCCCCTAATGTTTTAGCAGTTTTCAATATCCCAGTTTTATTTAACTACTTAATAGTGGACAGCTTTTACAAAGTAATTTTTATTTCAAAGTCATAGCAAGAAAACATACAAATATACCTTACCATTCATAGTGTAATTCTTTTTTATATCACTTCAATCTCTAGGGAAGGGATAATTGGATTCACTTCTTAATTCAATCCCTATATATAGCCCCACCAAGTTCTGGTCTTGAGTTTATATCACAGGACTCTGACTTCTCAAGGGTTCACTAGTGGTCTGGCAGTAACATCTGGTCTGGTAATTTGGCTCCAATATTACTATTGCTTGAGTTCCTGGATCTGGGGTTTCTATTCCTCACATATAGAATTGAAATAATAGTGTTTGTCCTTGATTTTTGAAGAAGACCACAACAGCAGGGAGATGGATGCCTTGACAAGCCAATGAATTGGATTTGAATGAGGGGGTCACCAGCCTCACTTCCTCCTCCAGGACGCATGAAACAGGAACAAAACTCTAAGGCTGATATTGGAGGCCACAGAATTAAAAAGGGGTTGGGGTAGGGAAAGGAGGAATTTCTACCCATTCTGAGATTAATGCATAGTACCTAAACTGTGAATAAAGGAGACCTCGCTCTTTGATGCCACCAGAAAGCTAAAGTGAGAGCTAAAGTGTAGCTGTCTGGTAGCTATGAAGCCAATAGAGACTGCTTCCATCCATATGGTAGGGTACACAGGAGAGAGTCTCTTACTTCTCCCTAGGTTTCTATGCACAGTTTAGTATAGTCTAAGGTAAATTAACTGGCTCTGTAGGAAATTCCAAAAACCCTTTAAGAATATTCCAAAAAGGTAAATAAACTATGAATGAGAACTGTTTAAAGATAACATACATTTGTAATTAACTCCATCTTACTATTTTCAATAAACACATTCTATGTGCTACGCACAACAAAAGCACTTGAAACTATTAGAAAGGCATAAATATGGCCCCGGCATTCATGTGGTTTAAATTCTCAGGATCACACTTTGCTTTCATTAGCTTATTTTTCTTCCCCTATGGGCAATTCTTCCCATTCCCCTAGGTCAGCCATGTTAGCAAATTATTTGAATTTAATATCAATAGCTAAAAATGAGTACATTTTAATTATGCAAGCATTCTGAATACCTTGAATACATTTACAGAAAGTACAACCAATACTTATACTTCCAGTAGCTATCTAAGAAAACCATATGAACCAGTCCCACTCACCATAGGGATGAAATTTTATGAGTCCAGCTCCACTTTTATACATAATCCAACCCTGACACAAAGGTCAATCTAGAGCAAACATACAGTTATCCCTTCCACATTGCTGGGATTAGGGTTGAGGTGTCCTTGCAAATTGGAAAATCCACATAAATATTTTTAGTTCTCCTTTGTACCATAAAAGAAGTTTGAATTATTATAATTTTTAAAGATAAAATATGCTGATATTATATAATACTATACATATAGTTTGTATATTTCTGAATTTCTAAACTTTTTCTCCAGCTTCCACAAAATTCCCCTAAAATACCTATTTGATGTCTTATGCTGATCTATGATATAATGAAATTGCAAAGAGGAAAAGTGGAAGGGCTAACTATAGATACATGGATGACTTTCATAAGAACATTAGTTATTCAGAGTAAAGAAGTCATGATTGTTTATTCAGATACTTAGCTTGACCCAGTAATTTTGTTCTGTGTTTTAGTTCACTCAGAGTTTATAATACCAAAGGTCATTTTGACTCTTTCCGTACGATTTTCACAGGACTGATAATCATAATTACTGATATTTACATAGTGTTTTTGCATATAGTATCATTTAAATACAGCAACTCTGTGACTTAGTTAAAGATAAATTTTTTTCACCTTTTTCTTTTCTTTTTTTTTTTTACAAATGAGGAAACTGAACCTTTGAGGGTTAAGCAACTTACCAAAAGTCATAAAGACAGCAAGTAATCAAGAGTAGAAAAAAACTACATATCTGTCTGCCTCCACAACTAGCATTCTAGCCACTATACTAAGTGATGAGATCTCTATACCTTAAAAATCTGATTACACCAATTTTTGATAGAAGTTTTTCCCTTGGAATGAAACATGTCACAATTCAGGGGGATTGAATGCAGGTAGTTCTACCTATCTCAGTCTCATTATGCAAGAATGTTAATAGAAGGCTCTAGCATATTGTGTCTGTTTCTTTGGAAAGTCTAGCAGCCAGAGTTGAATGCCCCAATACAAGAGCAGAGATCAGTCCAAGGTAATGTGGTCCAGTCAGCAAGAGAAGAGTTTCTTCAGAATCAATAAATTAAATTATTGTGAAAGACAGTGAGACCACCAAATGTGAAGCCCCCAGCATATTAGATCTGTAACTGCCTTAGACCAACAAGTATTGTTTTCCAGGATAGGTCAGGGAGGAAAGTACTTAACTAATGACCTCTACTCAATCGATAACAAATGACCTTAGCAAGAGGGGAGGAGACACCTCTTATGACAGTAGGCATCTTATGCTCACATGCCTTTTCTGTTTTCTTCCAAATATTGATTGTTAAGGCTCTGCCACTATATACATGAGTATTCATATGTAGGTGGGAAGCATTCTGAAGACTGTTAAAATTAACCAAATGCCCCCCTTTTCAGGGATACCTAATTGACTTCTAATTGAATTCTTTACTTCAAATCTTATCCATTTGAGGAGTTGGGAACCCATAAGCCTTTTTACCAATTTCATCCTCCCTTCCTGAGATTCAATCATCTTTTCTTCACAGTAATAAAACCCCATAAAAAAGACTAAAGAAAACTTTAAAAATAAATCCATTGCCATAATTACAGCATGGGTCAAGTTTCTCTCAAAGATAGAATCAGGGGGGATGCTCTACCAAGATGTGTCAGTACACCAGTCCCATGTTTTATACAGATCTGTTTCAGTATCATTTTGTTTATTTTTTAATACATTCATGTGTATGGGAACATTTAGCAATCAAATCTTAATACAGTCAATAGGAATTAGTGTTATTTTACTGATTTATTGGAACAAAGTTAATCCCAGAATGGAAAAATCAATTGACTGAAAGGCATCATCTGGAAAATTAATTCTATTATAGTGGGGAGAATTTGATCACCCCCAATGGCAACAAGAATTAGGCATAGTCAAAGGCTTTCTTGAGTGTCAAGTTAAAAAGGAATTCAGAGGGAGGACTTTTCATCTTCTATGACTCATTCTTTTTGGTCCAGAATGAGAAGTAAGAAAATAAGATATAAATAAATACAGGTGGAAGGGCTTTGAGTTTTTTAGAAGATAGGAATTCTACAATTGCTTTCTACTTAATCTGAATTTGCAGTTTATCTGTCTCTAATATCTACAAGGTACTCCCTCCTGCTCTGTCTCTTTACAAGCAATCAACAATGAAGTACCTCCTTCCAGGTTTTAGGTAATGTGGTAGATGTGAAAGATTAAAAAATAAAAATGAGACAAATCCGTGTCCTTAAGGAATTTGAATGCTATTTGGAGAGATAACACAAATTTTAGCTCACACACATATGTATAAAGTGAAAATAAGTATATATATTCATATAGTTCCATTACTATAAGAACACATAAATATATGTATATGTGTGCATATTCCTCAATGAATTTATGATATCACATTTATAATACACATTTTAATATATCCAAAATTAATATAGGGCAGCATTTTGGAAGTGGGTCATTAGCTTCTTGGAAGTCATGGAAAGGATAAATAAAGTTCCTATGTACACATGTCATTTGAATAGAATTTTGAAAAAATAAGGAATTCTCAGTAGAGGAATAGTAGGATTTCATTATACGCATTGGGGAGTGCAAAGGCACTAAAATGGGAAATAAAGTACTGTTTGTAAGGAAAAAACAAGAAATTTGTCTGGCCTGTAAAAGAGGGGACCCTGAAGAGATAGGTTGAATACAGACTTTAAAGAGTTTTAAAGCTAGCCAGATGAGCTTATATTTGATCCTAAAGTTAGTAGGTATTCACTGTAGTTCTGAAAAACCTCTTTTTTTTTTTCAAGTACCAGGTCAGGTATTATCTTCTCTATAAAGTTTTGCTGATTCCCAGAGCTGAAAGTGTTTTTCCTCTCCTCAAATTTCATATAATATTTTTATAAAGCCCTTTGACCTTATAACAATTTACTAGTCACACTTATAGCAGTGATATGGCAACCAAGAAATGTAATATGATCTTGAATTGTTATTAGGATGAACAAAACATCTAGGTGTATAAGATTCTGCTCCTTTAAGGTCTTTTTCATGCAATACGGTTTACTTTTGAAAAGACAGATAATATATTTTTATGAAGACTGTGATTTAAATAAGCTGGTAAAGCATAAACAATAATGTCTGTTACAGATAAATAATTTAATGTATGAAAAGAGTAAGAAAATAACTTTGGTATAAAAAAGTTTTCAAAAATTTGGCTATGGCAGAAAAAGTTTTATAATTGTATTTGAGCAGTTATAGACAAAAAGAAAACTGGGCTGCAAAAGAGACAAATCAACTACCAAAAGATATGGGATAATATTTCAATTGTATGCAGTGTGAGAATTTAGAGGGAAAGAGAAAGAACATTTATTTATTGAAAACTGAAAACAATAAGTATGAAGAAAAATGGAAGCAAAATTAGATGATAGACTATGTGATGAATGATGAAAATTATGGTAGTTCTATTCATTTGCTTTTTAAAGACCAAGATTAAAATGAATGAGAAACGACAGAGAGACTCACTAGAGAGAAAGAGACAGACAGAGACAGAGACAGAATCAAAGAGATAAATTATTTCATTATTTAGAGACTGGGGTATGATTTTTATTCTTTTATTTTTATGTTTAATGATTTTAATTGAGTTTTGAGTTTTACAATTTTTCTCCCAATCTTACTTCCCTCCCCCCCACCCCCCCACCCCCCCAAGGAAAGCAATCTGTCAGTCTTTATATTGTTTCCATGTTGCACTTTGATGCAAATTGAGTGCAATGAGAGAGAAATCACATTCTTAAGGAAGAAACAAAAAATATAAGAGATAACAAGATCAGACAATAAGATATCTTGTTTTTATCCTAAATTAAAAAGAATAATCCTTGAAATTTGTTCAAACTCCATGGCTTTTTATCTGGATACGGATGGTATTCTCCATTTCAGACAGCCCAAAATTGTCCCTGGTTGTTGCACTGATGGAACAAGCAAGTTCATCAAGGTTGAGCATCACCCCCATGTTGCTCATAGGGTGTACAGTGTTTTCCTGGTTGTACTCATCTCACTCAGCATCAGTTCAGGCAAATTTCTCCAGGCTTCCCTGAATTCCAATCCCTCCTGGTTTCTATTACTATAAGAACACATTTATATATGTATTTGTGTGCATATTCCTCAACGAATTTATCATATAACATTTATAATACATATTGTAATATATCCAAAATTAATATAGGACAGCATTTTGGAAGTGGGTCATTAGCTTCTTGGAAGTCATGGAAAGGATAAATAAAGTTCTCATGTACACATGAGAATAGTGTTCCATGACATACATATACCACAGTTTGCTTAGCTATTCCCAAATTGAAGGACATTTACTTGATTTCCAATTCTTTGACACCACAAACAGGGATGCTATGAATATTTTTGTACAAGTGATGTTTTTACCTTTTTTCTTCATCTCTTCAGGGTATAGACCCAGTAGTGGTATTGGTAAAAGGGTATCCTCATTTTTTGTTGCCCTTTGGGCATAGTTCCAAATTTCTCTCCAGAAAGGTTGGATGAGTTCACAGTTCCACCAACAGTGTAATAGTGTCCCAGATTTACCACAATGGAGTATGATTTTTTAAAAAGTGAAAGGTGAGGTTAATTTACTTCAGAGTCATTCAGAACTCAGAAGTTCTTGTTAAGGAAACTTCTGTTTTTGGGAGACAGCAGTTGAGACTGAACCTGGTCAGGTGAAATGACTGAAGTACTAAATCAAAAATGAAAGAAACAGAAGAGACAAAAAAATGCTTTTCAGATCTATTGAAGAAACTAGCAACAAAAGCAGTGGTCTGTCCAGAAAGATGTGATTGCTAGTTCAGGACAGACAAACAAGACTGTAGTTCTAAATATTGCTCATCAATGCTCTTTAGAGTTTAAGAAAGTTGAACCTTTCTCCCATTTCCCCTTTATTTGAAAGAAAGAAACAGCAAATAAGAAAGTTAACTATTGCAGCCATCTTCCTAAAAAACGAAAAGATCTGGCTAACATAACAGAAAAGAAAAATGGTAAATACTGAATGGAATGTGGGGAAAAATAGGGCCACTAATTTTGGTGAAATTATGAGCTAGTTTAACTTTTCTATAAAGCAATTTAACCTTTCTGTAAAACAATTTAGAGCTATATATGCAAAGGATTATTTAATAGTGATTAGGTCTTTTCTCATCAAAGAAAAGGGAGAAAGGTCCTATATGAAAGCAAAGAGCTGGAAATTGAGGGGATGAACATCAATTGATGAGTGGCAAAAAAGTTGGTTATATGATTGTTATGGAATACTATTGTGCTATGGAAAAACCTGGGAGGGCTTAAAAGAACTGATGCAAAGTGAAGTGAGCAGAATCAGGAAACATTTTAACATAACAGCAAATGAGTTGAAATTGAATTAATTTTTTTCCAGTCATATTGATTCTCTGTGACCCCATTTGGTATTTTCATGGCAAAGATTCTAGTCTGATAAACATTTTCTTCTCTAGCTTATTTTACAGATGAGGAAATTGAGATAAACGGGATTTGCTCAGGATCACAGCTTTTGATATGAACTCACAAAGATGAGTCTTTCTGACTTAAGATCTGGCATTCTATTCACAGAGGCATTTAGTTGTCCAAAAACCAATATTGTAAGGATTATCAGCTGTGAAATATCTTGCTACTCTAATGAAGACAATGATCCAGATAATTTCAAAAGACTCATGACAAAGAAATGCTCTCCTCCTCTAGAGAGAAAACTTAAGAACTGTAAGTGCAGATTGAAGCACATTTTTCACCTTTATTTCCCTTGTTTTTTTTTTTTTTGGTAACATGGGTAAAATGGAAATCAGTTTTACAGGACTTCATATGTATTATTGATATCATATTGCTTTCCTTCTTGATGAGTAGGAAAAAGATTGGAGATGGAGAGAATTTAGAAGATAACATTTTTTAAAAAACTGAATGTTATAAATAAATGAACAAATAAAAAAATGTAAAATAAAAGAAAAAATATTTTTATCATCATTAGGACAAATAGAAATAATCTACGTAGATTGCATAGGTGGGAATTGATTTTGTTGGGATGATCTGAAGCGAAGAATAGAAGGTTGAAAAAAAGGCACACCAAAAAATTGAGAAAGATGGGCAGCTAGGTGGTATAGTGGATCCATGTGTTGGAGTCAGGAAGACCTTAATTCAAATACAGCCTCAGACACTTAATAATTACCTAACTGTGTGAACTTGGGCAAGTCACTTAACCCCATTACCTGAAAAAAATGAAAAAAGAAAAGAAAAGATAATTGAATTGGTCATGCTACTAAATAAACCTAGGGAAAAAACAACAAATTAAATCTTTACAATTTAATAACAAAAGTAGTAAAACTAAAAATTATAAAATAATTTTCTGTGGTGTATATATTCTTCATGTATCAATGTCATCAAAGTTTATAGTTCTGAGTTGGCATTTTCCTGGAAAAAAATAGATTTCTTTCTTATGTGCTTCACTACACTGTTCCTATAAATGTGCTCCACTCTTCTTCTATAAATACTTATCATAGTTTATGGTTGCTTGTCCATGATATCAGGGACTTATTTTTGTCTCTTTTTATCGCTCTATTTTTTAGTTCAGAACTTAGCACCTAGTAATTAAAATAATCATAAATGTTCATTGATTTATAGATATTGCTATGAGTTAATGGCACTATACTGCATATTTTTATTTAATTTATTATTCATGTAGTTATTTAATATATCATTAGCTGTGATCTTAAATGGTTATGTTTGAAATCTGTTCCATTATTGTGGGTGAGTATCTGGTTTATGTAAATAGATGTGTATCAAGGAGAGCTAGAACATTGAGGAGAAAGATTATACAGTTCTTACACAACACTCCTAGGAGGCAGCTAGGTAGTGTAGTGGATAAAGTACCTGTGTTGAATTCTGGAAGACCCAGGATCCTATGAAAATTTGATGTTATTTCTAGAAACAAGGATTATGCCCTTTTTCTGATCCATTCCTGCCCACTCTACTTGTAGCCTCTTTCAATCTCTATCCTCTTTGGCTTACTCAATGTAACTGGACCATCCTAAAGTGAACTGTCTTCTAAATTATCAGATCCATGGGGTGGCTAGGTGGCACAGTGGATAAAATGCTGGCCCTGGAGTCCAGAGTACCTGAGTTCAAATCCGGTCTCAGACATTTAATAATTGCCTAGCTGTGTGGCCTTGGGCAAGCCACTTAATCCCATTTGCCTTGCAAAAACCTAAAAAAAAAAAGAAAAAAATAAATTATCATATCCCTTTCTCTTCTTCAAAGTTACTGTGTTCACTTATACTAAAATAGTCCATATTAAGGTGTCTACTTTCTGAAACCAGTATCTTCTGCTGTATAATCCCACTTCTGATCCCTCTGACTTTTACCTTCCACTACCTCTTTCAGTGTATTACTCAAAAGAACTATCTCCCACAGGCCAAAGTGTCTTTCATAACTCTACCTCCTTACCCCCCACCCCGTTCCCCACCTTCCCAGATAGTTATGTTTTTCCATGTCACTGTTAAAAATTTACTTTACCCTGTGCTGCCAAAAGTCTTCTGACTTTACTGCTGCACCTAAAAGATGCAGGTGGGAGATGGCGATGGGAATAGGAGGTTAAGGAAGTTCCTCTCCAACTTTGTCCCAGTTGGCAATATTCTTCTTTATACTTCAACTAAGTATTAATATGGTTTGAATCTAAGATAAAGGATGAGAGAATGGAAGCAACATATTACTGAATAGTTAGAATCTACTAGACTTGGCAACTAATTGGTTGTTGATATCAAAGAAGACAAGAGTGAAAATGATACCAATGGTTGAGCCTAAGTGACTGTTAATGTAGCATTGGTGTCATAGTCCCTAGGAAGTTACAAATACCTAGTACTTTTCCTTATTATTTTGCATTAAGAGCTGAGGAACCAGAAGTGAGAATGAAGAATGTAAGGGACAGAATTATTGGTTTGCATTTAGTGAAATTTTAAAAGCACAAGGTTTCAATTTGTCCTTCTTTTGTTCAAGAGTATTTGTTTACCCTATATCAAAATAAGTTCAAAATGACTAGAACATTTAGACATAAATTGTGATACCATAGATCAATTAAGAGAACAAGAAATACTCATCTGTAAGTCTATAGAGAGAGGAGAAATTTATTACTAAATGAGAAACAGAAAGCATTATAAATTGCAAAATGGATGATTTTGAATGCTGCCAAACTTAGAAGGAATGCAGAAAAATGGAAAAAATTTCACAGCTAGTGTTTCTGATAACTCATTTCTAAAATATATTGAGTACTAAGTCAAATTTATAAGAATACAACTCAATATCCAGTTAATAAATTATCAAAAAACAAGCAGTTTTAGATGAAGAAATTAAAGTTATTTATAGTTGTGTGAAAAAAATGCTCCAAATCACTATTGTTTATAGAAATGTAAATTAAAACAACTCTGAGCTACCAACTCATACCTAACAGATTGACAAAGATAACAAAAAAGGAAAATGATCAATTTGAAGAGGCAGTTCCAGTTTTCACAACAATTGTTACTGAATAGTGAGTTCTTACACCAGAAACTGAAGTCTTTGGATTTGTCAAACAATAGATTGCTGTAGTCATTTACTGTGTTTTCTTTTGAACCTATCCTAATCCACAGATCCATTACACTATTTCTTAACTGGTATCAGGCAAGTTTGATAACTGTCTTTGTGGCATAGTTTTAGATCTTGTAGAACTTAGTCAACTTCCTTTATATATTTTTCATCAATTCTCATGTTATTCTTCACCATTTGTTGCTCCAGATGATTTTTTTTACTATTTTTTCTAGCTTGTTAAAATAGTCATTTGGTAGTTTGATTGGTATGGCACTGAATAAATAACTTACTTTGGATATAATTGTCATTTTTATTATATTATCGTGACATAACTACGAACAATTGACATTTTTCGAATTATTTAGATTTGGCTCTATTTGGATGAGAAGTGCTTTATAATTTTCTTCCCACAGTTTCTACATTTGTCTTGGGAGGGAGATTCCCAATGTTGTCTATAGTTACTATTTTTTTCTTAATTGATTAATTTATGTATTCTTATTTTCTACAAATAATGTTTTTATACATTAATAAAAATATTCTTGTTTAAGAGTAAACATAATACCCCAATCTCCCCCCAAAATATAGACCCACATGAGTGATAAAGTAAAGGAGAAAGAAAAAAATTAAAATTAATAATAAAAAATAATAGTAATAATTATAGGTATGGCCAGGTGTCACAGTGGATGGAGCACCAGCCCTGGAACCAGGAGAAACTGAGCCCAAATCTGGCCCCATACACCCAACAATCATCCAGCTATGTGACCCCATGCAAGCCTTCCCAACCCCACTACCCTGCAAAAACAAAAAAAAAAAGACCCAAAATAAAATAGTAATAATAATAATAGTAGGGGGCCCAGGAATGCAGGGTTGGTTCAATATTAGGAAAACTGTCAGTATACTCAATTATATCAACAACAAGTCTATCAGAAATCATATGATCATATCAATAGGTGCTAAAAAAGCTTTTGACAAAATACAGCATCCTTTCCTATTAAAAACAATGGAGAGTGTAAGAATAAATGGACTGTTCCTTAAAATAATTAGCAGTATCTATCTAAAACCATCAACAAGCATTATATTCAATGGGGAGAGGCTAGAGGCATTCCGAATGAGATCAGGGGTGAAACAAGGGTGCCCATTATCACCACTACTATTCAATATTGTATTAGAAATGTTAGCATCAGCAATTAGAGAAGAAAAAGAAATTGAAGGAATTAGAATTGGGAAGGAAGAGACTAAACTCTCACTCTTTGGAGATGACATGATGGTCTACCTAGAGAATCCCAATAAATCATCCAAAACACTAGTGAAAACAATTAACAATTTTAGCAAAGTTGCAGGTTATAAAATAAACCCTCATAAATCCTCAATTTTTCTCTATATGTCTAGCAAGATACAGCAGGAAGAGCTAGAAAGAGAAATCCCATTCAAAGTAACCTCAGACAATATAAAATACTTGTGAGTCTATTTTCCAAGACAGACTCAGAATCTTTTTAGAAACAATTATAAAACACTTCTCACACAAATAAATCAGATTTAAACAACTAGGGAAATATCAACTGCTCATGGATAGGTAGAGCTAATATAATAAAAATGACAATTCTACCAAAACTAAACTGTTTAGTGCCCTACCAATCAAAATTCCAAAAAATTACTGTAATGAGTTAGAAAAAATTGTAAGTAAATTCATATGGAGCAATAAAAAGTCAAGAATTGCCAGGGGCTTAATGAAAAAAAGTGAAAAAGAAGGCAGCTTAGCCCTACCTGATCTAAAATTATATTATAAACATCAGTCATCAAAACTATTTGGTATTGGCTAAGAAATACAGTGGTGGACCAGTGGAATAGACTAGGTGTAAAAGCAGGAGATGATTATAGTGATCTGCTGTTTGATAAACCCAAAGAGTCCAGCCATTGGGATAAAAACTCCCTCTTTGATAAAAACTGCTGGGATAATTAGAAGTTAGTATGGAAGAAACTTAGATTACACCAATACCTAATACCCTTTACCAAGATAAGATTCAAATGGTTACAGGACTTAGACATAAAAAACAATACTATAAGCAAATTAGAAGATCAAGGACTATTTTACCTGTCTGATCTATGGAAAGGGGAGCAGTTTATGACTAAGGAAGAGTTGGAGAACACCACCAAAAACCAATTAGATGATTTCGATTACATTAAATTAAAAAAGCTTTTGCACAGATAAAACTATTGTAACCAAGATCAAAAGAAATGTAGTAAATTGGAAACAATTTTCACAACTAATGATTCTGACAAAGGACTCATTTCTAAAATATGCAGAGAACTGAGTCATATTTTTAAAAGAAAAAAACATTCCCCAATTGACAAATGGTCAAAGGATATGCAAAGGCAATTTACAGATGAGGAAATCAGAGCAATTATAGCCATATGAAAAAATGCTCTAAATCATTAATTACTAGAGAAATGCAAATTAAAGCTTCTCTGAGGTACCACCTCACACCTCTCAGATTGGCCAATATGACCAGAAAGGATAATGATCATTGTTGGAAGGGATGTGGGAAATCTGGGACACTATTACACTGTTGGTGGAGCTGTGAACTCATCCAACCTTTCTGGAGAACTATTTGGAACTATGCCCAAAGGGCAAAAAAAATGTGCATACCCTTTGACCCACCAATACCACTACTGGGTCCATATCCTGAAGAGATGAAGAAAAGGGGCAAAAACATTACTTTTACAAAAATATTTATAGCAGCCCTGTCTGTAATAGCAAAGAATTGGATATCAAGTAAATGTCCTTCAATTGGGGAATGGCTTAGCAAACTGGTATATTTATGTCATGGAATACTGTTGTTCTATTAGAAACCAGGAGGGACAGGATTTCAGGGAAGCCTGGAGGGATTTGCATAAACTGATGCTGAGTGAGATGAACAGAAGCAGAAAAACACTGTATATCCTAACAGCAACATGGGAGTGATGATCAACCTTGAAGGACTTGCTCATTCCATCAGTCAACAATCGGGAGTAATTTTGGGCTGTCTGCAAAGAAGAGTGCCATCTGTATCCAGTTAAGGAGCTGTGGAGTTTGAACAAAGTTCAAGGACTATTCCCTTTAATTTAGAATAAACATATCTTATTGTCTGATCTTGTTACCTCTTAGAATTCTTGTCTCTTTACTAAGGCTATGATTTCTCTCTCATCACTCCCAATTTGGATCAAGGTACAACATGGAAATAAAGTAAAGAGTGACAGATTGCTTTCCATGGGGGGAAGGGGGAGGGAAGTAAGATTGGGGGGGGGGATTGTAAAACTCAAATAATATATTTAATAAAAATTAATTTAAAAAAAGAAAAAATAAATAAATTAAATTGCAGATACAAAAAAATAATAGTAGGGGGCCACTGGGTGGAGGACAGAGCACTGGTCCTTGAGCCAGGAGCACCAGGATCCAAATCCAGCCTCAGACACCCAACAATCACCCAGCTGTGTGGCCCCAGGCAGTCAACCCAGCCCCATTTGCCCTGTACACCCCCACCCAAAAACAAATAAGAATAAATGGGCTGCATTCTGTGTTTCAACACCACCAGCTCTGTCTTGGGTGGATCACTTTTTTCATGATAAGTCCATCACAATAGTTACTTCCATATTTTTCCACCATTGCCATTGCTGATCGCAACTGCCTCCATTCATACTTCTCCAGTACCATGTACTGTATTTTCTCTCTCCTTTCACTCTGTCTCTGCTGTAGGGTAGTTGAGTGGTGCAGCAGAAAGATCCCCGGCCCTGTGACCAAGAGTCCCCGAGCCCACATACCACTCCTTAGGCCCAGCATCCATCTGGCCGTATGGTCCCAGACAGGCCGTCCAATCCCTGTCCCATGCAAGAAGTAAAAAAGAAAATGTGTTATATCTGACCAGTATCCCACCATGGTCCATCCTCTCCTCCATCACTCACATCCCCCCCTTCCCCTGTCTCCCTTCTGTCCTTACTCCAGACATCTATACCCCATTGAGCATATATGCTGTTTCCTCTCCTAGCCACCTCTGATGAAAGCGAAGATTCCCTCTTTCCCCCTTGCCTTCCCCCTTTCCATATCATTGCAATAGCTCACTGTACTAAAGAAAAATCTTATTATATGAAAGATCTGAGCCTATTCCTCCTCTCCTTTTTCTTTCTCCTATTACATTTCACTTTTATCTATTGACTCTATTTTTGCACCACATTATATCTCCAAATTCAGCTTTCTCCTGTGCTTCATCTATAAAAGCTCCTTATACCTGCTTTATTTAATGAAAATGTTCATATGAGTATTATCAGTATCATTTTTCTATACAGGAATACGTGTAGTTCATAATCATTAAGTCCCTCATATTTTCCCCTTCTCTTCTACTCTCTATGCTTCACCTGAGTCCTGTATTTGAAGATCAAACCTTCTGTTCAGCTCTGGTCATTCCAATAGGAACATTTGAAATTCCCCTGATTCACTGAAAGTACATCTTTTGGGGCTAGGTGGCATAGTGTATAAAGCACAGGCCTTGGATTTAGGAGTATCTGGGTTCAAATCCGGTCTCAGAAACTTAATAATTACCTAGCTGTGTGGCCTTGGGCAAGCCACTTAACCCCATTTGCCTTGCAAAAAAAACCCTAAAAAAAGGGTTCATCTTTTTTCCCTGGAAGAAGATGTTTAGTTTTGCTCAGTAGTTGATTCTCAGTTGCATTCTATGCTCTTTTGCCTTCTGGAATGTTATATTCCAAGCCTTATGAGCTTTTAATGTAGTTACTGCTAGGTCCTTTGTGATCCTGACTGCAGCTCCATAATATTTAAATTGTGATCTCCTGGCTGCCTGTAATATTTTCACTTTGACTTTAGAGTTCTGGAACTTGGCTACAATATTCCTGGGGGTTGTTGTTTTTGGATCTCTTTTTCAGAGAGATTGGTGGATTTTCTCCATTTCTATTTTGCTCTCTGCTTCTAGGATATTAGGGCAATTTTCCTGTAGTAATTCTTTGAAAATGATGTCAAGGCTCTTTTCCTGATCATGACTTTCAGGTATTCCAAAAAATTTTAAATTATCTTTCCTAAATCTGTTTTCCATATCAGTTGTTTTTTTCAATGAGATGTTTCACCTTTTCTTCTAATTTTTAATTCTTTTGGTTTTGAAGTATTGTGTCCTGATTTCTTGTAAAATCAGCAGTCTCCCTCAGTTCCATTCTTTGTCTGGAGGATTTGTTTACCTCAGAGAGTTTTCTTATCTCATTTTCCATCTGGCCAATTCTGTGTTTTAAAGCATTCTTCTCAATAACTTTTTTGAACTGTTTTATCCATTTGACCTATGCTGGTTTTTAACATGATATTTTCTTCAGCATTTTTTTTCATCTCCTTGACTAAGCTGCTGACTTCCTTTTCATGTTTTATCTGCATCTCTCTCATTTCTTTTCCCAATTTTTCTTCTATCTCCCTCACTTGATTTTCAAAGTCTTTTTGGAGCTCTGCATTAGCCTGAGCACAATTTCTGTTTTTCTTTAGATTTTTGTTTGTCTTTAGATGCAGGAGCTTGTTCTTCCTCATCTTCAGATTGAGTGTTTTGATCCTTCTTGGGATCACAGGCAAAGTATTTCTCAATGGTATGACTCTTTTTTCTCTGCTTACTCATTTCCCCAGCCTGTGCCTGGTTTTGGGGTGCTTCCTGAGCTTTTGAGTATTAGTAGGACACCTCTACAAGGATCTCTGTGTGTGAGGCTTTATCTTCCCTCCTGGTCTGTGAATGACCATAAGCCCCTCTGCAACAGGACTGAGGTGGGGGTGGGCCCTGCTGTTCTATGGGGGGGCAGGTGCTAGACTGCTATCAGGATCTGAATGTGGTCAGAACTCCAAAGTCCTTTTCCAGGTACAGAGAACAGAGCATGGCAGTCTCTCTTCACTCCCCTCCCTAGGCTCAGCACTCATGCCCTAGGTGCTCCTGCTTATTGGCTTGGCCTGCTTTCGGTTCCTGGTTCTGGGCTGCCTTGGCCACACTGATCAATGTGTACACTGAGGCCTGGGCTTCATGTGCTCACTCTGGCAGAGGTCCCCCCCCACCACTGATCCCCCAAGTTGTGCTGGGTGCTAATTGGGGTGTAGGTCAGGAAACTGCCCTGCTGCTGTGAGCCAGGGCTCCAAGCACCCTGGAGCTCCCTCTGGGAGGCTGAAGTTCTTTCACTCTGGAGGGCCACCCATTCTTGTAGGCTGCCCCTCCAACCCCAGAGAGCAGAGCTTTTTTCTTCTTTTCCAGGTTACCTTGGGTTGGAGAACTGCCTCACTGGGTCCCTCTGTGGGTTCTGTCTCTAGAAAATTTAGAGTCCTTTGCTTGTAAGTTTTAAGAGAGAGCACCTAAGAGAAGATCCTCTCTTGTCAGCATCTTGGCTCTGCCCCCCTATAGCTACTTTAAATGGAATTTATTTTTCTATCTCTTGCTCTTGGGCTTTGTTGTTTATATATAGATATGCTAATGATTTATGTTAGTTGATTTTATATCCTGCCACTTTGCAGAATTTGTTCTTTCAGGTAGTTTTTAAGATAATTTTCTTGAGCTCTCTAAATATGCCATCATATCATACTCAAAGAATGAAAGCTTTGCTTCTTCATTGTCAATTCTGATTTCTTCAATTGCTTTTTCTTCTTTATTGCTACTACTTCCATTTCTAATACTATATTGAATAGTAATGGTGATAATAGGCATCCATGTTTTACCCCTGATGTTTTTGTAAATGGTCTAAGTTTATTTCCATTAAATATAATAGTTGTTGATGGTTTGAGATACATAGTATTTATTATTTTAAGGAAACTTCAGTTATTCCTAAACTTTCTGGTATTTTTAATAGAAAGACTATTTTATCAAATATTTTTTCAGCATCTATTGAGATAATCCTATGAATTCTGTTGCTTTTGCCATTGATGTGTTCAATTATCTTGAATGTTTTCCTAACATTGAACCTACCCTCCCTACCTGGTCGAATGCTACCTGATCATAGCATATGATCCCAGTAATAACTTGCTATAGTGTAATTGCTAAAATTTTATTTATGATTTGTGCATCAATATTTATTAGGGAAAATGGCCTATAATTTTCTTTGTTTTGGTTTTTCATGGTTTAGGTATCAGCATCATGTTTGTGTTATAATAGGAATTTGGCAGAATTCCTTCTACTATTTTTAAAATAGTTTATGTGGAATAGGAATTAATTTTTCCTTAAATGTGTGATAGAATTAACTTGCAAATCCATGTGGACCTGTAGAATTTTTTCTTAGGGAGTTTATTGATATTTAATTTCGATTTCTGAAATCAGGTATTTAAGTAATTTATTCTTCTGTTAACCTAGGCAATTTGTATTTTTGCGAAGATTCATCCATTTTACTCAGGTTATTGGCTTATATTTGGGCAAAGTATCTTTGAATTATCTCTTTAATTCCTTCCTCGATGGTAGTTAGTTCACCCTTTTCATTTTTGATACTGGTAATTTTGCTATCATTTTTCTTTTTAGAAATCAGGTTAGCGAAATGATTGGCTATTTTATTGACTTTTACATAAAACACACTTAGTTTTATTTGATCAATTGTGTTCTTGCTTTCAGTGTTATTAATCTCTCTCTTGATTTTCAGAATTTCTAATTGGTATCTAATTGGATATCTTTAATGTATTATTTTTCTAGCTTTGTTTGCATACACAATTTATTGATCTCCTCCATTTCTATATTACTCACAGAGGCATTTAGAGATAGAAAAGTTTCCCCTCAAAACTGCCTTTGATGCATCCCCTAAATTTTGGTATGATGTTTCATTAGTATCATTTTCTTGAATATCATTATTGATTATTTCTATTACCTGCTGTTGGATCCACCCATTATTTAAGTTAAAATTATTTAATTTTCATTTAGTTCTTGGTTTATTTTTCCATGGTCCTTTATTACATGTAATTTTTAGTGCATCATTGTCTGAGAAGTATGTATTCACTTTTTCTGCTTTCTGCATTTGATTACAATGTTTTTTGTGCTCTAATTTATGGTCAGTTTTGGTGTAGGTACTATGTACTGTCAAGAAATATGGATATTCTTAGGGCAGCTAGGTGGCACAATGGATAGAGTACTGGCCCTGGAGTCAGGAGTATTTGAGTTCAAATCCGGCCTCAGGCATTATAAATTTCCTAGCTGTGTGGCCTTGGGCAAGCCACTTAACCCCATTTGCCCTACAAATAGTCTAAAAAAATTAAAAAAAAGAAATATGTATATGTTTTTCTATTCCCATTAAGTTTTCTCCAGAGGTCTTTCATATCTAAGTTTTCTAAGATTTCTTTCACTATCATATCCTTTTCAAAGGGTTATTTGTTCAGAGACAAACAGTGCCCTCTATTGGGACACCTAGGATTTTTAAAAATTAATATGTGTGATGATTATTCACATGTTATATATTCTTTTCTTTTAATGAAGGCTTTAAAATTTCATTTACATGGAGTCATAGATTTATACATGGAAGGAAAGCTAGAGATCATTTATTCCAAAAATTCTAGCCCTCTGGTGAGAGGGGATGCAGCTGGAGTGTTCCTTCTCTCCCCATCCAGATTAAAATGCTATTAGGAAATGTTTGCAAATAAATAATATAATACAGAAAACCATGGATAATGTCAATTTTTAGTTTTCTAAATCAAGATGTAGCCTAGCCATCTGTTTCTATTTGAGTTTAACACATGATCTACTTCAATATTTTTATTTTTCAGAATTGGGATTAAGACCAAATTAATGATTTGCCTAGTACATGGGTGGGGAACCTTTTTATGCCAAGGAACATTTAAATATATTTAAGATCATTTGCAGGCTATATTTGGTCAGACATTTAATTAATTCAGCCCTAAAAAGCTTCAAGACATATTGAATCCCCATTCAATCTCCTGTTGTTTGGCAATATGACCAGAGGGCCAGAGATTCCCTGCCCTTGGCTTAGGGTCACATAGCTAGCAAATATTCCTAATATATTCTAATCCATGCCTCCCTAACTTTATGACCATAACTCTCTCCCTATCAACCTGTCTTTTCTGTCATGATAAAAACGTTAGCATTTTATTAAAATTACTTTGATTTTTGCCTATGCTACATTTTTTCATATATTTTAAATTGTTAACAATTTTCTATTTAGTGACTAGATTTTTATATAAAGGCCTTTTAATTTTAAATAGAAAATAGAGCAATATGATAGTTTTGTAAATTTGTATTTATTTTAATTATTAAAATGCTAAAACCACTTGAAAATAAATAATTTTTAAAGTTTTATGATCCATCATATATATTAAAATGTGCCACAAAAGCATTTATTAAGAACCTGTAGTCTGGCAGCAGTTAGGTGGCAAGTAGATAGAGAACTAGCCCTGGAGTCAGGAGGACCAGAGTTCAAATCTGGGCTGAGACACTTAATAATTGCCTAGATGTGACCTTGGGTAAGTCATTTAACTGCATTGTCTTAAATAAATATTTTTTTTTAAGAAAGGAACCTCTACAGAACTCTGCTACAGAGGGAGACAGATTTTTGTCTAAATAATGATTTCTACCCTTAAGTATTATGGGCAATTTTTAAAAAATTACAATTTATGTTGAATTCCTTTAATTAATTTTATTTTATCTTTAACGTTATGGAATTTTACAAAAAGACTTAAAAATTGAGATGGTTGAGATGGTTCAAATCTGGGTAGTGTGACATTAGTTAAAGGAAGAGTTTACTTTAACTTTTCATTCATTCCCTCAAGCTGTAAAAAATTAATATATTTTTAATAAGAGTTAGTGAAGAAAAGAAATTGAAGATGAATGAAAGAATGATGATAAGACCAATGTTTCTGAGTGGACAGGAGGGCAAGGGGCAAGTCAGAGTCTTATTTTTGAAAAAAAAAGTCATCTTATACTCTGTGGCAAAATGAAAGAAAACAAAGAATAGGTGAAAACAGTGATTCTGAGATGTGAATATAAATCAATCAGTCAATAAATATATATTAATGTGGTCTTGTGCTATGTTCAAAAAGAAAAGTACAAAGAAGAAAAGAAAGACAATACACAAAGGAAGGTGTGGAAAAAGAGTGACTCATTGACAGAGACAGTAATTTTAAATGGAGTAGCCAGGTGTAAATGTGATGAGTTCTCTCACTTCTTACAAAGAAGTTTGGAATTCATGCTTCCAATTAGAGAAGCAGAGTATATCAAGTCTGATGAGATCTTATTGAATGATAATGATTATGACAATAAAGAGTTTCCTGGGGAATGCTGGAGATGTCAGTCTGAGAAGTTCCAAAGTAGTGCTACCAGATGAAAAAATGATCAATTTATATGATAATCCTAAGGTAACTAACCTGCATGTCCTCACCCTTCTCAAAGGGAAGAGAATAAAGCAAGGTTGAATATGGGGAAAGAGAAAGAGAATTTGGAATAGCTGACTTTATGGGAGAGGAAATAATTTCATGAATAAACAGTAAAAGGGATGGGGGATTGCTTACAGATGCATTAGAATGACGTTTACCTAAAGGTAAATTAATGTCTTGTAGGATAGACTTATAGATTAAAAGGTTAAATAAATAAAAGAGGGCTATTAGATAAAAAAAGAAATTCATAAAGCTTGCTAATTCCATGGAGGAACTATGAAGGGATAGAGATTCCTACTTTTTCAATAAAATGGACGTCAGGGCAGGTCAATACTAGAATTGACAGTGTGGAGGGATTGAGATGTGGGGACTAAAAACAGGAATGCCAGTGGGGGAAAATTGCTACCGCTGTTGAGTGTTTTCAGAAAAGAGGCCTTTTAAACTTATTGTGAAAGATGGGGATCTTCAGTTTAGTGGTAGGATGGAGAGGAGCAGTGTGTGCATGGAAACATAATATTTCAGAGAGTGCTGTTCTTTAGGAAGTATCCATTGTACACACACACACACACACACACACACACACACGCACGCACGCACGCACGCAGATACATGAGTGAGTTGTTTGGAGAAGGTAGAATAGATACCAGATCAGGTGTCTGAAGGCAGTACAAAAGGCTAGTAAGGCTGATTAGAGGTGAAATCGCATGATCTCTAGGAAGGAGATTTCCTAAAATGTGGGTTGGGGAAAACGTGGACCTCATGATTTCTGTTGGATATTACTTCTTTTCCAAATAGTAATTCTAAGAATGAGGAACTAAAAGGGGGAAAAAAAAGCACAAACTGTAAAATTGAAATTTAATTTTGATTTTTTAAACCAGATTCTTCAACATATCTGTCCCTTATTTGGAAAGCTCAAACAGAAACACAGAATAAAAGGAGAAAAAGAATTGTGTTAACTTTAAAATAGGATTAAAAGTTTAATTGCAGAGCATATTCAGAATGTAATTTTTTTAGGGTTTTTTTTTTTTTTTTTTTTTTTGGTAAGGCAATGGTATTAAGTGGCTTGCCCAGGGCCACACAGCTAGGTCATTATTAAGTGTCTGAGGCTGGATTTGAACTCAGGTACTCCTGATGACAGAGCCAGTGCTCTATCCACTGTGCCACCTAGCCACTCCAAGAATGTAAATTTTTAAGAAAAGAAATTTTTATGACATTTTATAGTACCTTTAAGATAGACTTTAAATTAATCATATAATTACACATAAAGCAAAAAAATGACAATTCAAGCAGTACAAACAAAAACTGCTATGCCAAAAAGAGAGCTGAAGATGGCATCTTAAGTAAGAAAAAGGGAAATTAAGAAGAAACAAATAATTTATGGGTATATTAAAGATATTGATAATTATGAGATAACACTAAAATATCTGTGATAATGACAATGCCATTCTCAAAGGATAAATTATATTCCAGAATAATGTGATAACAGAATAGAAAATGAGAGGATTAATTATCTTAAGATGCAAATGAAAATTAATCAAATAAGAATAATCAAAATATAAAACAAAATTCAAAAATGCAAAATGAGTAAATGACAGGCATGATTTACAAAAGAGATTAGCAATGCAGTGGTTAGAAAAATAGAATAAATGGTAGCAATTGATAATTAATAATGATTGCTATAATAGAAATCATTTATAAAATAAGTGCTTATAAAATAGAATATGATATATAAAATACAATGTACTCAAATGAAACGAACATTGAGTAGAGATCCAAAAATATCTAATTTCAGAAAAGGAAACTGAACTAGGTATAATGAAACTTGTTAAAAGGGAAATCGTGCTTTTCTTGCTGGACTTAATCTATCTAACTTTAAAAAATAATTAATACTTTTATTTTGTAGATTATTCTCAAACATTTAGAAAGAAAACACCTTAACAAGCCCCCTTCATAAAGTAGAATGCTGATATCTTAAAGGAAAGTTAAAGCAATGTAAAAATTAAAAAAACTAAAACTTCATTTTCCAAATATTTTTATGATGATATGGGATATGTACAAAAATTCAAAAGTTCAATATTGGCAAAACAATTGATACAATTATATATAAATGTAATTCATATTAGAAAAAATATAAAACTCCATTATATCAACAGATACAGAAGAAGGCTTCAACAAGCCACATTTCCTGGTTATGCTTATTAGCATATGCAGAGCAGAAAATTCAGTGTGATAAAAAGCATTTATTGAAAAACAAAGGTTAGAATTATTTTCAATGGGAAACACTAAGAATTGTCCAAATAAATATAGAAATATACTATAACAAGAATGGCCAATTCTCCCATTGTTATTTGATATGATTCTGAAAGTGTTAATTATAGCAAAATAATATAAAGAAATTATTAAAGGTATAAGATCAGAAAAGGGGAGAAAATATATGTGTATTTAATAATGATATGATGGTTTACTCTGAAAATCCTAGGAAATTCTGTACAGATGAAAAATTTTCATATAATATGTATATTATTAAATATTTCTCAATTACATATTTATAAAATTTTAACATTTAGTTTTTATAATTTATAAATTTTTATAATTTGCATAATTTTACAAAGATAAAATCCAATTACATGATTTAGACACAAAAGGTGGTATCATCATTCAATTAGGAGAATAAGGAATAGTTTATCTTCTTAATCTATGGAGAGAGGAGGAATTTATGATGAAATAAGAGATAGAGAATATTACAATATGGAAAATGGTTCATTTGGATTACTTTAAATTAAAAAATATTTTGTACAAATGAAACCAATGCAAACAAGGTTAGAAAGAAAGTAGAAAATTGGGAAATAATTATCACAGCTAATATTTCTGTTATATTGAAAATATGCAGAGTACTGAATGAAATTTATAAAAAATATTAGTCATTCTTCAGTTTATAAATAGTCAAAGGATATGAACAGTCAGTTTTGAGAAAAAGAAATTAAAGTCATGTATAGTCATGAAAAAAATTCTCTAAATCATTAATGTTTAGATAAATGCAAATTAAAACCACTAAGATACATAAAATTGGTTAACATGACAAAAACAGAAAATGATCAATGCTGGATGGGAAAGGCAGGACACTCATATCTTATTATTGGAGGAATGTACTGATCCAACTATTCTGAAGAGCATTTTGAAACTATACCCAAGTGCAATAAAACTGCTTATCCTTTGAGCTAGTAATACAAATACTAGTTTTATATCCCAAAGACATTATAAAAGTAGAGAACAGCCTCATATGTACAAGAAATATATAGTAGTTCTATTTGTGAGACATGCATGATGTCATGGGTAGGGGAAAGGGAGATAGAAAAATATGGAAATCAAATTATTTCAAAAAGTGAAATGTTGAAAGTCATCTTTGCATGTAATTGGAAAAAATAAAATAAAATTATATTTATATTTAAAAAACCTAAAGAATACAAGTAACTAGGGAGACTTTAATTCAGTCAGCAGATCAACAAGCATTTATTAAATGTTTACTATTTATCAGGAAGTGCATTAACCCCTGAGGATAGAAAGAATGACAAATTTTTCCACTGAGTACTGGTATTTTTATTACAAATATTTGGAAGTTTTTCAATTCATCAAATTTTCATTTTTTTCTTTAGTGTACAAGCTTCTAGATTTTGTGAAATCCTGTTAATTTCCCCAAGAATTTAAATTGCTTTTATTTTCTTGTGGCTTAAAATATTTCTTCTTTAATCTGGGAATTTTGAAACTTGAATATGACAATCCTCTGTTTTCTTCCTGGGATTTCCTTCTGTTGGATATCACTGGATTCTTTCTATTTTTATTCACTTTCCCTTAGAACTTTGGGACAATTTTTTCTTGTTTTTTTTCCCCAAAAGGCAGTGGGATCAAGTGACTTGCCCAAGGTCACACAGCTAGTTAATTTTAAAGTGTTTGAAGCCTGAACTCAGGTCCTCCTGACTCCAGGGCTGGTATTCTATCCACTGCATCACGCAGCTGCCCCCAATTTTTTCTTAATTTCTTATAATATTGCATCTATATTTTCTTTTTGATCATTATTTTCAGGTAGTCTGACAATTCTTATATGAATATATTCATCAAATCAGTTGTTTTTTAATGAGATATTTCAGATTCTCTCCTATTTTTCTAGTTTTATTTCATCTTGTTGTCTTGTAATGTCTTTTGATTCCACTTGCCCAATTACAGTTTTTACAAAAAATTAGTTCCTCTTAATTTGAATTTTGAATTTGTTTTTAAGTTCTTCCAAGATTTCTTTTTTTGACTATTGATCATTTAGCATTACTCTTTAAGGTAGAAATGACTTTCTATTTTAAAAGCATTATTTTCCTCTGAATATGAACTCAAATCTTATTTTTTTACATTAAAGTAGCTATTAGTGATCAGGTTCTTTTTCCTTTGTTTTTATTAGAATATTATTATTTATATGCATTTTGTATATTATATATTAATTATATATTAATTATTAATATTATTATTGTCTAGTGTTAAT
Organism: Macrotis lagotis; assembly: GCF_037893015.1. Lineage (NCBI taxonomy): Eukaryota > Metazoa > Chordata > Mammalia > Peramelemorphia > Peramelidae > Macrotis > Macrotis lagotis. The sequence continues at coordinate 39,987,580 of NC_133662.1, forward strand.
CCAGAATTGCCTTAGGTCTTTATTGCTGTTATTTTCTGAATTCTGACCAAAGGCACAAACTCAGGGACTCCTCTCTTTCTCCCCTAAACTTTAAAAACATTGTACCAAAATGCTCCCTCAGCATCTCACTAGCTCAACTTATGCTCACTCTTCCTTCCCCACAGCCATAGCTGGGAAATCTAGTCAGCACCTCAATCCTAAATTCTCAAAATAGCAGGGACTATTTTAATCTTCCCTCATACAGCATTTGATGTTTCTTAGATGAAAATTCTTGAGGTGAAAATTCCTGAAATGAAATTTCTTGAAATTTCACACTTGAAAATTGAGGTAAAATTGTTATCATTATTCAGATAATTTGAAAGAACAGTCAGTGCTGAGTTGTATGTAATGAGATGATTCTACAAAAAAAATTGGTCAAAACGTGTTAAAAGGAGAATTATCTCATGAAAATGAAGTGTGAAAGGATGAGCTAACAGAAGATTGAGATTAGTAGAGTGACTGTGTAGTTTAGGGAGGGAGCCAAATAAAGAATAAGAGGGTACAGGAAGAAGATATGGTAACAGGATTAGGGTGAAAAGAGATGCGTAGAAGGAAAATAATAAGTAAAAATAATATGGAAGGAAACATGAATATTATCTATAATTTCATGAATAAGAAAAAATTGTAAAAAAAACAAGATAAATACCCAAATAAACCACAAAGGACAGTTAACTATATATATACTATCTATTTGTAGAGAAAGAACTGATGAATAAATTTAAAAAGATAAAAAAGAAGTAATGAAATATATATCTATTAATATCTACATACCAATTTGTGTCTAAAGGTAGTCATCGGTAGGACTGGGCCTGAGAGAGAGAATAAAAGAAATGAACATGATAATTTTGTTGTATCTTTGAAAGAAATATCAAATTGAGTATAATAGATTTGCAATCTCAAGTACAATAATCTTTTTTATTCTCCTGTATTATGAAAATTCTTATTTTATTCTATAAATTGAAAATAAAATTAAGAAAATTAACTGTATCTATATCTTTCTATCCATATTTCTCTGTCCTTGAAAAGTTCACATTTTAATGGGAAATATATCTTGAAAACAATTATATACACAGAAGATGCCAAGACTGTAGATTCTGTTGTTCATAACTAGAGTACACCAACATAAGTAAAAATAAAAATGCTAATTCAATTAATTCTCAGATTTATTACTAGGCTAACCAATTATGAAAGGGAAATTTATAGAGCTATTCATATAACAGCTTTCATTATCTAGAATCTTAAGGGAAATAATAAAGGGGGGATGTATAAAGGAAGAATAATACTTTTAATTTTTCTTTATAGTGAAAAATCATAGTAATCAAACCATTTTTGTATTGGTTTAAAAATCTAAAAGTAATTAATGAAATAAATTAGATAAGGAAAAAGCATATACAATTAAGCTCAATTCAATTTTCAATTATTTAATAATATGTACTAATAATTAATTGGGAAAGACTTCTGCATTTCTCAAAAATTGCCAAGGAAATTGGAAAGGCATTTGGCAGAAGTTAGGTTTATACTATCAGTTTAAACCATGTCCAACAATAATCTCTAAATATACTCATGACCTGAAAAATAAAAATAATTAAAAAAATAAAAAGGAACAGGTCATATACTTTTTACATTACATAGATTGTGTTTGATTGGTGTATTGATATGTTTTGCAGAATTTCTTCTACCATATTTGTGTAATGAGGGATGATTCATAAGGCAGCAGAAAGAAAGACAATATGGGGAAATAAAAGTGATATTAAAAGCAAAATAGCAATACTTAAAATCTTTTTGTTTAAAAGATGCAGAAGATTGAAACAAGGGAAGAAATGGATGAATACAAAAGTAGAGTGTCTGGAGTATCTACTAGAGTGTGATGAATCTTGTCTTAGATTTCCTTACTTATGATAAAATTGTATCTTGTATCAGTTGTCCTGACCACCACCCCCTTCAGTACAGTGTGAGTTTATAAGTAGCCATAATAAAAGGGCAATAGCAGGAAATAAGATTGCATAGGGGACCTGGAAGTCAAGCACAAACTGTCCCAAATTTAAAAAAAAACCATAATTTTTAAAATCTACCTAATCTTAACCAAAATTAACTTCCTCATAATATGGGATGAATCAGCAGAAGCCATTCAAATCTCCCTAGTTTTATACCAGTAGAATATCAAAAAGGTGTTGATTATTTTGAGATTATGATTTTAAAATTTTACCATAATTTTGAAATTATTTGCATATATTAATAAACCTTGGGTTACTGAAGGTGGCAACATAGGAGTTTAATCTATTTCCACCCAGAACCCTTTAAAAATGAGATTTCAAATTTCTGCCTCCTGAGTCTTCTTCCATCTCCATCAGATCCATGTATCCTAGTGCTATCAATATTAATCTATGGTTTCAAAAGTAATATGATTTGCCTCCCTCCTTCCCTAACCTCTTTCCTCAAGTTACCTATCTCCCTTCACAATGCCATCCCCCCCACTGTCAATCTGCCTCTGTAGCCCTTTTGCTGATTGTCTTGTTATACTCTCTGTCTTATGAATATTTAATTATTTCCCCTTACCCACTGCTAATCCTTCCCAGTGAACACCCAACAAACTTGGCAAGCCTGCCCTCAATTCAATAATTGCAAGAATTACCATTTTTTTCATTGAAGGTTCTTAGACAATGTCTACATCAAAACTTATTACTATATTGTACAAAAGATTGTTCATCAGGTATAAAATAGAAGAGAGAGTTTCTGAAATCTCTTCAAACTCAGATTCCACAAATAAAGGATTCAAAATGTAGAAACTAGTGAGAACCCAGGGAAGATTTTTTTTTTAATTTTTGTTCTGGACCCATATTTTAATCTTGTAGCAACTCTGCTAAAGAAACATTTTCTACCAATGCAGATTAGTAACTGCTCTGTCCCTTAAGGTGCAGACACTTGTGCAGAGACATAGGACCATTATATACCAGTAACAGAAATTGAATACATATCATTATCATTCCAAAACCAATTCTCTATCCATTACACCATGTTTTAGATAGAATAAATTTGTAGTCGACGCAGTCAGGGTAACTTCTAACCATGTTTTTAGTAATACTATAGAATTTGAGAAATTCAGATAAATCCCCAGAGATTATTTAATCCAAGAGATACTGGAATAGAAATCTCTATAACATCAAAAACAAATGGAAATTCAATTCCTGCTGGAAAACTTCCATTGAGAAACTCTTTTACCCTATACTCAAGTCATTCCATTCCACTTTTAGCTTGCTCTAATTAATTGTAAGTTTTTTCTTTGAGGAACTGAAACCTATGATGCTCCATCATCCATCTGTTCTGCCTATTTCTTAGTTCAAATTTGGCCCTAGACAATCACTAACTCTATGGCCTTGACAAGTCACTTAATCCTTTTTTTACCTAGATTTTCTGATCTGTAAGATGAGCTGGAGAAACATATAGCCCTTATCTTTAAAAGGCCAAGGTATCCCACTGAATCCAGGGTCATCTCAAGATATTTGACCACTGGACTCAAATTCCTTCAGAGAAGAAAGTGAGACTCCTTACTTTACACACACTTTTCCTTCCTTAAATCCAAGTCATTCACCTCCCTGATGTCATGGTCCTCTTCAAGAATAAAAATCAAGCATCAGCTATCTTCTAGCATCAAGGAGAACACCACTAGATTTTTGACAACCTTTAAAGAATTTGAAATCAACTATCATATTCTTCCAAAGTATTCCTCAGTTCAAATTTCTCCACTTTCTTCAATACTTCATCATATAGTATGGAAAAGAAAGTCACTGTCTTGTGAATACAGTTTTATTGTCATTTTTTATTTTCAAAATTTGTTGCCACCAACTGAACACAACACTTGAGATATAGTGTAACCTAAACAAAGTACTTGAAAAATAGTATTTCTCTCATACTGTACATCATGCCTCTGTTAAAGAAATTAAAGATCTTTTGCTGATATATAATTTGAAATTCACCAAAACTATAAGATCTTTTTATATGAAATGCTTTCTAGCTTATGCCTCCCCTGTGTTGTGCTTGCACAGTTTATTACTTTTATATTTGGTTTTGACATAATCACTTCTGAATACATTGCCCTGTCCAGTAGTACTTTCCTTAAACAAACAAAAAAGTAAAATCATTTAGCATAGCAAATTTAACATTTAACATTCCAGTCTTGCAATTCACAATTTCTTAAGAGAAAGAAAATATTCTCTAACATCAGTCATATCCTGTCAGTATTACTTATTGATTTTGCAATCCAAATGCTTGTCATTGCAATAGTCAATACTCAATAAATAAATATTTTTTCATTAGTGAATTATCTTTAACTGAAATTATAGCACATTTAGGTGATAACTTCATTTATAGTATCTTACCTAAGCAATTTTCTATATTTTTCTTTGATTCTATTTTCCTTTTACATCAGTTGAAAACTTTCTCATATTTCCACTGATTTATATTTGTCATTCTTTATGGTGCAATAATACACTGTTGCACTTATGTAACACAATTTATACAAAATGTGTTACATAAATACAATGGAATATTAAAGCACTAATTCCCAATCAACAGTCACATAATTTGTTTCCAGACTTTTATCATTATACATAGTGTCAAAGACTGCAGAGATGTCAAGAAGAATAAGAACTTGGAAAAGACCATTATATTTAACAGAGGTATCATAGGTGAATTTAGAGAGATCAGTTAGATAGAATGATGAATATTTGGTATAATTTGTATTGAATATATAATGAAGTATTTCATGCAATTATCTGTGCCCCTAATAATTTGGACATTACTTCCAATTTAGTTCTGGGTTTCTTATTCAAATTGATTCTATTTTAATGAATTATGGAGCTTAAAAGAAATATTAAGAAATTATTCTTTTCTGCATTAATTAATAATTGTAGCATCCTATCAGATAATAATTTTATCAAGTTGTCATTAATGCTGAAAAGTGAGTTAATTCCTCCACATGTCCACTCAGAAATTCTCAAATCTATGATTTTTTAGAAATCTATTCATCTATAGTAAAATTATCATTATATTGGTGTAAGAATTCCAACATCTGAAAAAATGATTGTCATAATCTTTTTATGTTCTCAAAATCAGTTTCTCCTCTCTCTCTCTCTCTCTCTCTCTCTCTCTCTCTGTAACACACACACACACAAACTAGCTAGCTTTGACCTTATTTAAATTAGTTGCCTTTTGCTACATATATGCTAAATACTGATGTCTGTTCAATATGTATATTGTGTTTTTAAGCATAATATAATGTGCTTATCCACATAGTATCTATTTTTTAGTTTTCTTTTTTTAAAAATGTTTTATTTATTTTGTTTTATAATTTTTCCCTGAATCTTGCTACCCTCCCCCCACCCCACCCACAGAAGGCAGTCTTTACATTGTTTCCATGGTATACATTGATCTAAGTTGAATGTGAAGAGAGAAAAATCATATCTTTAAGGAAGAAAAATAAAATATAAGAGATAGCAAATTATGTAATAAGATAATTTTTTTTTCTAAATTAAAGGTAACAGTCTTTTGATTTTTGTTTAAACTCCGTATTTCTTTCTCTTGATACAAATGGTATTCTCCATCGCAGACAGCCCAGAATTGTCCCTGATTGTTACACTGATTGAATGAGCAAGTCCATCAAGGTTGATCATCACCCCCACAGCCGCTGTCAGGGTGTACAATGTTTCTCTGGTTCTACTCATCACACTCAGCATCAGTTCACACAAATCCTTCCATGCCCCCCTAAATTCCCATCTCTCCTGGTTTCTAATAGAACAATAGTGATCCATGATATATAAATATATATATATATATGTATGTATATATATGTATGTATGTATGTATGTATGTATATAATATATATTTGTGTGTTGTGTGTGTACTGTAATTTGTTAAGTCATTCCCACAAGTGGAGTTTTGCAGTCTATGTCTTTCTGTAGTTCTTTCAACTTCTCCTCTGAGATTATGTATACTATAACATTGGGTGTTATATGTTATATAGCATACATAATCTCAGAGGAGAAGTTGAAATATATATATTATATATATAAAACTATATATATATAGTATTAAAATTACTTTATTGTCTATGGAACATTTTAGAATGATATAGAGTCCTTCCTTATTCTTTTCACGCTATCTATTTTTGCAGCTGCTTTGTCTGAGACAAGGATTGCTACCCCTGCTTTTTTCACTTCAGCTGAAGCAAAATATATTTTGCTCCAACCTTTTACTTTTACTCAATAATGTATCACTCTGCTTCACATGAGTTTCCTGTAAGAAGCAGCATATTGTAGGATTCTGATTTTTAATCCATTCTGCTATTCGTTTATATTTTAAGCAAGAGTTCATCATATTCACATTCGAAGTTATAATTACAAATTCTTTATTGCCTGTTTGTATTTCCCTTTTTTTCCTTTTATCCATATTCCCCAGTATTTTGTTCCTGAATACCAGCACCTTCAGTATTTACCCTTCTATACCAACCTCCTCCCCTTTCTTTACCCTTTTCCCTTTTCCCCTTCCTCCTTCCCTTCCTTCTGTTAGTTCCCCCTTTCCCCCCTCCCTTTCTCCCCCTCTCCTTTTCCCCTTTTAATACTTGAAAGGTAAGATAAATTTCTTAACTTAACTGAATGTATGTAAATTAACTTTAAGTCAAGTCTGATGAGATGAAGATTCAGTTGGTTCTCACCTCCTCTCTTCTTAGGTCTTTTGTACCTCCTGATGTAATTAGATTTACCCCATTCATTCTCCTCCATCCTCCCCTCTCCTTACTGTCTCCCTTTTTAAGGAGGTATTGTTTTTAAATCATTCTGTGTCACAGAAAAGTTATAAGTGTCCATCACTACTGGATAAGTAGATTCTCTCTAATAGAGTTACAGTGCTTGAGAGTTATTAGAGATTTTCTCTAAAGTAGGGATTTAGCTTGTTTCATCTTATTGGATAGCAATTTTTCTTTATTTGCCTTTTTTTAACCTTTTCATGTGTCTCTTGAGCCTCCTGTTTGATGTCCAAATTTTATATTTAGCTCTGGTCTTTTCATCAGGAAATGTTAGAAGTCTCCCAATTCATTAAATGTCTATCTATTCCCCCTGGAAGAAAAGGCTCTGTTATGCCAGATAGTGGATTCTTGGCTGTATTCCAAGCTCCCTTGTCCTTCACAATACCTCGTTCCAGGTCCTTCAATCCCTTAATATTGATGCAGCCAGGTCCTGTGTAATCCTTCCTGTGACTTCTTGGAACTTTAATTGTTTCTTTCTGGCTGCTTGCAGGATTTTCTCTTTTATGTGATAGTTTTGGAATTTGGCCATAACATTCATTGGTGTTTTCATTTTAGGATTTCTTTTGGGAGGGATCAATGTATTGTTTCAATAACTATTTTGCCCTCTGGTTCCATGATATCAGGGCACTTTTCCATCATTAAATCCTGTAATATTAAGTCAGGGCCTTTTTTTTCGATTCAATGTTTTCAGGAAGTCCTATAATTCTCAGGTTGTTCCTTCTTGATCACTTCTTGAGGTCAGTGGTTTTGCTGAGGAGACAGTTTACATTTTCTTCTATTTTTTCAATCTTTTGGTTTTGTTTAACAGAATCTTGTTGTCTCATGAAGTCATTAGTTTCCACATATTCCATTCTTTTTTTAGAGAAGAATTTTCTTCATTTACCTTTTGCAATTCATTTTCCAATCGCACAATTCTATTTTGAAGTAGTTTTCCATTTACCCAATTGATGATTTGAGAGAATTAATTTCTTTTTGCATTTTCCTGACTGAAGATTTGAGAGAATTATTTTCTTTTTCTATTTGTCTAATTGTATATTCCAATGTTTTGTTTTCTTGTTGCAATGTGTTTATTTTCTCTTGAGTTTCTTTTCTCAACTTTTCCAATTGATTTTTAAACTCCTTCCTGACTTCATCAATGAAGTCTTTCTGGACTGGAGACCAATTCATATTCTCTTCAGAATTGCCAGATCTTTCTCAGTTAGATTCTGGTGCTTCTAACTATTTTTCCATGGGTCCCTCTTTTAGCTGGTTTTTCTTCATTTTTCTAGGATCTTTTGTTGGGGGTAGGGCAAGCTCTCAGAGGTTTGCTTTTGAAGATTTTAGAGGCTTTGTTCACTTGGCTTAGTAATTCCATGGGCCCTCCAATAGGGGGAGCTGGTTGCTTCTCTGGAGTGATTGAAGCTCTCTCCCAAACCTGCAGGAAGGGGGGAAGAGCAGCAGGGTCTGAGTTAACCTTGAACAATGGGCTGGAAGCCAATCTCCCTCTCAGCTGAATGGGCTCCTTAGTCCACACTTGTGCTTGAGGGGATGGGGGTGGGGAAAGGGTGGTTACCTTTTGTTCCTGGAAAAATGCTCCAAATTTATAGAGTTCAGGTCCTGCATGGAGCTGGACAATTTCCAGGCTGCACTCCTCACCTCCCCCTGACCAATGACTCCATTGCTAAAGTTGGTTCTCAATCCACCTCTCACCAAAGTCTCTGAGGCTAAGGCCTCTCACCAGGGTTTCTGAGGCTTACCCCATTGCTGTCCCTGCACTGACCTTCTGATTTCCTTTCCTGGTTCACCCACAATTCCCTGAGACTGATGTTGTTGGTAGTTGTTCTTCTCCTTGCTTCTTTTTCGGGGTTTTGTTGATCAAGTTTCTTTAAAGAGATTTCTTTCAACCAGGAGGGACCGGAATTCAGGGAAGCCAGAAGGGATTTGCATGAAGTGATGCTGAGTGAGATGATCAAAACCACAAAAACATTGTACACCCTAACAGCAACATGGGAGTGATGATCACCCTTGATAGACTTGCTCATGCCATCAGTGCAACAATCAGAGGCAATATGGGGCTGTCTTGGATGGATCTGTATCCAGAGAAAGAATTGAGGAGTTTGAACAAAGACCAAGGACTATTACCTTTAATTTAGAGAAAAAGCTGATATCTTGCTGTCTGATCTTGCTATCTCTTATACTTTATGTTTCTTCCTTAAGGATATGATTTTTCTCTTATTACATTCAATTTAGATCAATGAATACTATGGAGACAATTTAAAGACTGGCAAATTGTCTTCTATGCAGGGTGGGGTCAGGAAAGTAATATTAGGGGAAAAATTGTAAAACTCAAATAAAATATTTTTTTTTAAACAAAAACATTTCTTTCACATTATTTTTGAGGGGACACAGGGAGCACTTAATGCAGTGTTGGTCTTCTCTCTGCCATCTTGGCTGGAAGTCTATTTTTAGTTTTCTAACCTGATATTATTATTTTGGGTTTTTCTTTTTTAATGTTTTCAGAATACTTTTCTTTGATTTTTACATTTTTCCCTAGTCTCACTTCCCTCCCCCAAACCCCATACTATACATTGATCAAAATTGAAAGTGTTGAAAGAGAAATTACATCATTAAGGAAAAAATAAAATATAAGAGATAGTAAATTATATTATAATAACTATTTTTTTCAAAAAATTAAAGGTCTTTTGTCTTTGTTTAAACTCTGTGATTCTTTCTTTGGATACAGGGGGTATTCTCCATTGCAGACACCCTAAAATTGTTCCTGATTGTTGTACTTTTGAAATGAGAAAGTCCACTAAGATTGATCATCAACATGACATTGCTATACAATGTTCTGTTTCTGTTCATTTCATTCAGCATTAGTTTATGCAGATCCTTTCTGGCTTCTCTGAATTCCCATCCCTCCTGGTTTCTAATAGAACAATATAACATAGATATACCACAATTTGTTCAGCCATTACCTAATTGATGAACATTCCCTCAATTTCCAATTCTTTGCCACCACAAACAGGGCTGCTATGAATATTTTTGTACAAGTGATGTTTTTCCCCTTTTCATGATCTTGTCAGGGTATAGACTCAGTTGTTAGATCAAAGGGTATGCACATTTTTATTGCCCTTTGGGCACAATTCCAAATTGCTTTCCAGAAAGGTTGAATGAGTTTACAGCTCTACCAACAATGTATTTGTGTTTGTGTTTTTCTTAATAACTTGAAGTACCAGTAATATATTCCAATCCTTCATTCTCTTTGTGAGTCTTATTTTTATTAATACATTTTCTGTAATAGGATTATTCATATTTATAATACCTTTATTTTCAAATTCATTCATCCCCCACAATCTCCTGTATAGCAATTCATCCTTTGTTTTATTTAAAGAATAAAAAAGTAAGAAATAAAAAACAACAGAACCACCCAACATGTCATCTATCAAATAGAATCAAAATAGCTCTCACTTCTGCAAAAAAAGTACATTATCTCAACTTCTCTCTGGAACCAAGCTTAGTCACTGTAATTATGCAATGTCTGGTTTAATTTCATTAAATTTTTCATCCATATTGAAAGACTGTGACATGTATTAGAAGGAGAGTTGGCCTCAAAGTAGGTGGCTACATCAAGACTGGTTAATGACATATATGGGTTATGTCCATATACTTGTTAAGTACCTTAACAATTGGATATTCTCAGTAATGGTAAAAAGCTAGATATTATAGAGATGTTGACTTTTATTGGCAGAAACATTTTTTTTTCATTTGTAAGGACCAAAGAAATCACAATTCTGTTCAGTGCCCTTTCCATTTACATTCTTATAGTTACTTTAAACATATATATGTGTATGTACATATATATGTGTGTATGTATATTTATATACTTATGTATATAAATATATTTCTCTTGATTTTCCTTATTATGCCTGCTCTATTATTCCTGATAGTCTTGTTATATGACTTAGATAGTTTGTACTGTCTACTGAGGATGTTAATTCGATTTCAATTGTATTATCCCATAATATTTATTCATTTTTGTGCATGGGGAAAAATTTCATTGGTTGTTCTTTTGTTTTCACTTTTTCCCCATTTTTTTCATAGAAGATTTTTTTACAATGAATCCTTTTTCTTCCAAGTATTTTTTGTTGATTATTTGTTATTATTGCTTTTAATTTTAAGCATGCATATGGATAGAAGAGATTCACAATCTCTTAGTCATCTTGCCAGATCTTCCAAAATATTTAATCTGAATTGGACTTTACATTGATCTTAATTTTTTATTAAACATTTTGTTTATTTTGAGGTTTATGATTTCCCCCTAATCTTATTTCCCTCCCCCATCCCCCACAGAAAGGAATTTGTCAGTCTTTACATTGTTTCCATGTTGTACATTGATCAAAATTGAGTGTGATGAGAGAGAAATCATATCCCCAAAGAAGCACAAAGTATAAGAGATAACAAGATCAGACAATAAAATATCAGATATTTTTCATAAATTAAAGGAAATAGTCCTTGTACTTTGTTCAAATTCCACAGTTCTTTATCTGGATAGAGATGGTATTCTCCATTACAGACAGCCCTAAATTGTCCCTGATTGTTGCACTGATGGAATAAGCTAGTCCATCAAGGTTGATCATCACACCCATGTTGCTGTTAGGTGTACAGTGTTTTTCTGGTTCTGCTCATCTCCCTCAACATTAGTTCATGCAAATCCCTTCAGGTTTCCCAGAATTCCCATCCCTCCTGGTTTCTAATAGGACAATAGTGTTCCATGATATACATATAGTACATTTTGCTAAGCCATTATCCAACTGAAGGACATTTACTTGATTTCCAATTCTTTATCTCCACAAACAGAGCTGCTATGAATGTTTTTGCTCAAGTGATGTTTTTACCCTTTTTCAACATCTCTTTAGGGTATAGACCAAGTAATGGGATTGCTGGATCAAAGGGTATGGACATTGTTTTTGTCCTTTGGGTATAGTTCCAAATTTCCCTCCAGAAAGGTTGGATGAGTTCACAGCACCACCAACAATGTAATAGTGTCCCAGATTTCCCACAACCCTTCCAATAATGATCATTGTCCTTTCTGGTCGGTCATATTGGTCAATCTGAGAGATGTGAGCTGGTGTCTCAGGGAAGCTTTAATTTGCATTTCTCTAATAAGTAATGATTTAGAGCAATTTTTCATATGACTATGGATTGCTTTGATCCCCTCATCTGTAAATTGCCTTTGCATATCCTTTGATTATTTATCAATTAGGGAATGGCTTTTTTTTAAATGACTCAGTTCTCTGTATATTTCAGAAATGAGTCCTTTGTCAGAAACATTAGTTGTAAAGACTGTTTCCCAGTTTACTACATTTCCTTTGATCTTGATTACAGTGGTTTTATCTGTGCAAAAGCTTTTTACTTCAATGTAATCAGAATCATCTATTTTGTTTTTAGTGACATTCTCCATCTCTTCCTTAGTCATAAACTGCTCCCCTTTCCATAGATTGACAGGTAAACTAGTCCTTGATCTTCTACTTTGCTTATAGCATTGTTTTTTTATGTCTAAATCCTGTATCCATTTGGATCTTATCTTGGTATAGGATGTGAGGTGTTGGTCTAATCTCAGTTTCTTCCATACTAACTTCCAATTTTCTAGGCAGTTTTTATCGAAGAGAGAGTTTTTATCCCATTAGCTGGACTCTTTGGGTTTCTCAAACAGTTGATTACTATAATCGTTCCCTGCTATTGCACCTAGTCTATTTGACTGGTCCACACATCTATTTCTTAACCAAATACCAGAAAGTTTTGATGACTGATTCTTTAAAATAAAATTTTAGATCGGGTAGGGCTAAGACCTCTTATTTTATACTTTTTTTTCATAAAATTCCTGGAAGTTCTTGACTTTTTATTTCTCCATATGAATTTACTTACAACTTTTTCTAACTCATTAAAGTATTTTTTTGGAATTTTGATTGGTAGGGCACTAAACAGGTAGTTTGGTTGTAGTAGAATTGTCATTTTTATTATATTAGCTCTCCCTATCCATGGGCAGTTGATATTTGCCCAGTTATTTAAATCTGATCTAATTTGTGTGAGAAATGTTTTATAATTGTTTTCAAAAAGTTTCTGAGTTTGCTTTGGAAATAGACTCACATGTATTTTATATTGTCTGAGGTTATTTTGAATTAGATTTCAATTTCTAGCTCTTTGTGCTGTATCTTGCTAGTCATATATAGAAAAGTACAGGATTTATGAGTGTTTATTTTATATCCTGCAACTTTGCTAAAATTTCTAATTGTTTCCAGTAGTTTTTTGGATGATTTCTTGGGATTCTTTAGGTATACCCTCATGTCATCTGCAAAGAGTGAGAGTTTTGTCTTTTCCTTCCCAATTCTAATTCCTTCAAATTCTTTTTCTTCTCTAATTGCTGAAGCTATCATTTCTAATATGATATTGAATAGCAGTGGTGATAATGGGCATCCTTGTTTCACTCTTGATCTTATTCAGAATGACTCTAAACACTCCCTATTGAATATAATGCTTGTTGATGGCTTCAGATAGATACTGCTAATTATTCTAAGGTGCAATTCATTTATTCACACACACTCCCTACTGTTTTTAGTAGGAATGGGTGCTGTATTTTGTTAAAAGCTTTTTTTGAACATCTAGTAATATGATCATATAATTTCTGATAGTTTATTGTTGATATAATTGATTATACTAAAAGTTTTCCTATTATTGAACCAACCCTGCATTCCTGGGATGAATCCTACTTGGTCAAAATTTATTACCCCAGTGATAACTTGCTGTAATTGTTTTGCCAAGATTTTATTTAAGATTTTTGATTCTATATTCATGAGGGAGATAGGTGTATAATTTTCTTTCTCTGTTTGGATTCTTCCTGGTTTAGGTGTCAGCACCATATTGGTTTCATAGAAAGAGTTAGGCAGAGTTCATCCTTCCCGTATTTTTCCAGAGTTTATATAAGAATTTGAACCAATTGTTCCTTAAACGTTTGGTAGAATTCACTTGTGAATCCATCAGGCCCTGGAGATTTTTTCTTATGGAGTTCAATGATGGCTTGTTGAATCTCTTTTTTCTGAGACAGGGCTGTTTAGGTATTTAATCTCCTCTTCATTTAACCTGGGCAACTTAAATTTTTGTTAATATTCTTCCTTTTTACTTAGATTGTCAAATTTATTGACGTAGAGTTGGACAAAATAAGTATGAATTACTACTTTAATTTCCTTCTCATTGGTGGTGAGTTCACCTTTTCCATTTATGGTACTAGCAATTTGGTTTTCTTCTTTCTTTTTTTGTAATACAATTGACCAGAGGTCTATCATTTTTTATTGTGTTTTTTCATAAAACCAACTATTGGTTTTATTTATTAAATAAATAGTTATTTTGTTTTAAATTTTATTAAGTTCTCCTATAATTTTTAGAATTTCTTGTTTGGTATTTAATTGGGAATTTTTGATTTGTTCTTTCTCTAATTTTTTAATTGCATATTTAGTTCATTGATTTTCTCTTTCTCAAATTTATTCATGTAAGCATTTAAAGATGTTATATCATCTGACAGCCGCTTTGAGTGAATCCCATAGGTTTTGGTAAGTTATTTCATTATTGTCATTTTCTAGAATAAAATAAGTATTTCTATAATTTGTTTTTTAATCCACTCATTCTTTAAAATGAGGTGATTTAGTTTCCAAATAGTTCTGGGTCTATATCTCTCTGGCCCAATATTACATAATACTTTTATTGCATTGTGATCTGAGGAAGATGTGTTCACTATTTCTGCCTTTCTACACTTGATCATTTGGTTTTTATGCCCTAGTACATGGTGATTTTTTTGTATAAGTTCCATGTATTGCAGAGAAAAATGTATATTCCTTTCTATCCCCATTCAGTTTCCTCCATAAGTTGATCATATCTAGGTTTTCTAACAATCAATTTCCCTGCTTAACTTCTTTCTTTTTTATTTTATGATTCAATTTATCTAGATCTGAAAGCAGCAGTTAGAGGTCCCCCACTAGTAGAGTTTTATTGTCTTTGTCTTCTTGTAGTTCTTTCAGCTTCTCCTCTAAGATTTTGGATACTATCCCTTTGGGTGCATATATATTCAGTATTGAAATCACTTTATTGTCTATAGTACCTTTTAGGTGGATGTAATTTTCTCCCTTATCTCTTTTAATGCTTTCTATTTTTGGCGCTGCTTTGTCTGAGACAAGGATTGCTACCCCTGCTTTTATCACTAAACTGAAACAAAATATATTTTTCTCCAACCTTTTACCTTTATGTATCTCTCTGCTTCAAATGAGTTTCTTGTAACAGCATATTGTCGGGTTCTGGTATTTAATCCACTCTGCTATTTGCTTAACTTTTAAGGAAGAGTTCACCATATTCACATTCAAAGTTATAATTACTAATTCTTTATTGCCCTCCTTGCTCTCTTCCCTCTGTTTGTAGTTTTCTCCTTCCCCCCTTTATCCATATTCCCCAGTATTTTGTTTCTGAATACTACCACTTCCAGTGTGTTTGCCCTCCTATATCCAACCCTCCCCTTTCTTTCCCCCATTTCCCTTTTTCCCTTTTGCCTTCCCTTCCTTTTGCTAGTTCCTTTTTTTCTCTCCTTCCCTTTCTCCGTCACCTGCCCCTCACCTTTTCACCTTTTACTACTTGAGATATTAGTTTTTTTTAAGTTAACTGAGTATGTGTGCAAGCTAACTTTAAACCAAGTCTGATGAGAAGAAGATTCAGGTGTTTCTCATCTCCTCCCTTCTTCCCTTCTATTACCATAGGTATTTTGTACCTCTAAGTGTAATGAGATTTACCCCATTCAATCCCTTTCCTCCTCCTGTCTCCTTCCTGTCCCCCCCCTCCTTTTTAAGGAGAAAGGGTTTTTAAATAATTCTGAGTCATAGAAAATTCTGAGTATCCATCAAATATAGCTGTCTGTTCTATTTAATAGAGTTACAATTCTTGACAGTTATTAGAGTTTTTTGCTGAAGTAGGGTTATAGCCAGTTTTATCCCATTGGATAGCAATCTCCTGGATAAATCAGGAGTGTTCATCACTTTTGGCGAGGTATATTCTCTCTGTTATAGTTACAATTCTCAAGAGTTATGAGAATCTTTTTCCCATACTGGGATGGGAAAAAGTTTGAACTTATTGTATAGCAGGGGTTTTTTTTCTCACCCCCACCTTTTTTACCTTTTTATGTGTCTCTTGAACCTTCTGTTTGATGTCCAAATTTTCTATTTAGCTCTCATCTTTTCATCAGGAATTTTTAGAATTCTTTCATTTCATTAAATGTCCATCTTTTCCCCTGAAAAACAGGGCTCAGCTTTGCTGGATGGTAGATTCTTGGCTGCATTCCAAGCTCCCTCACTCTTCAGACTATCTTGTTCCCAGCTCTTCTATCCCTTAATGTTGATGCATCAAGATCCTGGACAATCCTTACTATAATTCCTTGTCATTTAAATTGTTTCTTTCTGGCTGCTTGCAGGATTTTCTATTTTATCTGGTAGTTCTGAAATTTGGCCACAACATTGCTTGGTGTTTTCATTTTAGGATCTCTTTTTGGAGGGAACTGATGTGTTCTTTCAGTAACTGCTTTGCCCTCTGGTTCCATGATATCAGGGCAATTTTCCATCACTAGATCCTGTAATATTAAGTCCAGGCTTTTGCTTCTCTTCAATGTTTTCAGGAAGTCCTATAATTCTCAGGTTGTTCCTTCTCAATTAGTTCTTGAGCTCAGTGGTTTAACTGATGAAATATTTTACATTTTCTCCTATTTTTTCAATTTTTTTATTTTGTTTAACAGTCTCTTGCTGTCTCATGGAGTCATTAGTTGCCACAGACTCCATTCTTTTTTTAGGTTAGGAGTTTTCTTTATTTACCTTTTTCGCTCCTTTTTCCAATTGGTCAATTCCACTTTTGAAAGAGCTTTCCATTTGAACAATTGAGGTTTTGAGAGAATTATTTTCTTTTTGCATTTGCCCAATTGAGGATCTGATAGAAATATTCTCATTTTCTATTTGTCCAGTTGAGGATCAGAGAGATTTATTCTCATTTTGTATTTGTCCAATTGGAGATCTGAGAGAATTATTCTCATTTTGTATTTATCCACATGTATTTTTTAATGATTTGTTTACTTGTTGTACAGTGTTGTACAGTGCTAATTGACTCTCCCAAATTTTCCAATTGATTTTTAAACTCCTTCCTTATTTCTTCAAGGAAGTCATATTGTGCTGGAGACCAGATCATATTCTCCTCAGAGGTTCTAGGTCTCTCTGAGTTAGAGCCTTTTCCTTCCAAAATTTTTTCTATGGATCCACGTTTCTCCTGACCTTTCTTCATTTTGCTAAGACCTTGAGTTGGGGAGGGGCTGGTTCACAGAGGTTTGGTTTTGGGATCCCTAGAAGCTTTACTCACCAGGTTCAATATCTCCAACTGGCCAGTAGAGTGTGCTTGGGGATTTTCTCACTGAGTGCAATTTATCAGGCTGGCCAGTAGGAGGTGCCGGCTTTCTCTGGAGTGTCTGTGACCTTGATTGAGGCCTTCTCCCTTAGCCTGGAGGGCCTGATTAAAAGTGTTAAATCCTTTGGGCTTTAACGGGGTGTTAGGTCATCCCTCTCCCCATTGTCAGCTGGACTGGTTCTTCTGCTCACATACCTGTGCCTGGGTCAATAGTCTGTAATTGTGTTTGTTCTGGGAAGAGTCCTGAGCAGCAATGGAAGTGTGTACCCAGAGTTCCTCAGGGATGATGTCCACAGCTTTCCTGCACCAGAACTCTCCCCTCCAGCCCTGTTGGCAAGCTCCAGATGGTCAGTGCCACCACCAATGCCTCTGTTCCCTAGTTGAGCTAAGGCCCTGTAGTCAACCAGGCTCTAGCCCTGCTGATCAAGCAGGTCTGGTTCTCAGGCCCTCAGGCTCCTGGAGCTTCAACCCCGCTGCTAATGCCACTGATCCTGAGCTGATCCACCCTCTGCTCCAAGACTCATCCAGGACTAGGGAAAACAAATCCGGAGGTAGATGCTCTTTCTCCTGGCTTTTCTTTCTGGGTTTTGTGGATCACGTTTCTGTTAAGAGGTTTGTTTCATATCATAGATGGGGAAAGATCAGGAGACTTTAGAACTCTGCCTTTCTTCTCTCTGTCATATTTGTGGGAAGTCTTAAATTTCATCTAGTTTTAATCAACTCATTTTTTTTTCCTGGCCTCTTGAAAATGTTGTGAATTCACATTGTTTAATTCAGTTTTTTATCCCATTTATGTAATTTTGTGTGATCTGTAAATTATTCTTTCCATCCCTATACTCAAATTCCTAATACAAATATTGAATGGGAGAGAATGAGGACAAAATTAGGACACATTCCTAGTGATTCCCTACAGGTTTAGAGTATTCAGTATTGTGAATTTAATCATTCAACCAATTCAAAATCAACTGGATTCTCTCTCTCTTTCTCTCTCTCTCTCTCTCTCTCTCTCTCTCTCTCTCTCTCTCTCTCACACACACACACACACACACACACACACATAGAAATGAAACTACCAAGTACATACCTCAACATGAAAGTTTTAATCTGTTCACTTTATGAAATTGGACAGTTTACTCTGATTTGGAAGCTTAGTAGTTTCTTCTTTCTAGTAACCCCCACCGCATTGCACACCCATGTTGATACTGGATTTGATGTAAATATCAGGTAAACTTATACTCTATGAAAGATTACAATTCCAGAACTTAAATGAACCACCAACTTTCTTAGTAGCAAGAGATTTACCATGCTGGGTCTTAAATATATTTTCAACTAGTCCACATATCTCCAATTTGTCCACAAGGAGATCACAAGACTGTTTATTAAAAGTCAAAAATAAAATGAATCCAAATAAAATGTGTATATGTCTGATATCCTCTCAAAAATGAAATGAGGCTGGTTAGAGATGACCAATGAGGAATCCCTGCTGATTCATAATGATCATAGCCTTTTAAATAATCACAAACCATCTCTTCAATTTTTCAGGATGATTTAGAAATCTTTCTGAATTCTTAATAACCTGAAATCAAAAGAATTGAAGTAACTAACCAAGGTTACATGAACAATAAATAGAAGATCTGGAAGTCAAAACTGGGTCATAACATTCCAAATATAGTTTTCTTTCCATTATAACATTGTCCTTTTCCATGATGCCAGCTTATTATTTTAAAAGCACCTCTCTTCATTTTTGTGGAAAATTGAAAATTCACCTTTCCCCAATCCTGTTGACACATCTCCTGAAATCTAGGACTTTAAAGAATATTCAGGATGGTTCAGTTAATAGTCAATTGATTGCTTCCCACCCACTCATTGTTTGGAGGTTTTACTCCATTCTGAGACTTTATCCAACTGAATGTAAGTAGATTTGTTTACTTTTCTCACTATCTCTACAATTGCCTTAGATCTGAACTCCTGGTTAATAGTTAGTTTTAATGTATCTCAGATGAAAGAGCACAATTTGTGCAGAAAAAAAAAATTAAAGATCAATTTTCATATAGGAATCAAGAAATCTATGAATAATAGAGTATGTCCATGTTTAAATTCAATAAATATTTATTAAGTATGTAGCATGTGTAAAGTACTATGATAGGTACTGAAGAAAGCACACAATTGAATAAGGCAGAATTTTGGGCATAGTAATGTTCAGAATAGTAGGGTTTGGGATGATCAAGATAGAAATATTGAAAGTCAAAGGAAGTAAAAGATTCAAGGTTGGAAGAGAGTGCATCATTGCAATAGGTGACTACTATGTTAAGTCTTTGAAGGGAGAAGAATGAATTCAGAGCAGAGATAATGTTCAAGGAGAACAGGGAGGGCTTGAAGTCTTTATGTTTGATTTAGTCTTCTTAAGTGGTCCATTTCAGCTTTACAACAGCACTAGCACATTTCTCTAGAATGATTCACAGCTGTAGACACTTTTTCCTCATGCAAGGACAACATTTTCTTTAAGTCTCCTTGAGAAATCCTCCTCTAGGGTTTTTCAACTGGAATTAAACATCATGAAAAGGTCATCTGGCTCAAATCTTTACTTCAGGGGAAAAAACTTCCTGCTAGGTAAATGAGAAGGAAATTGTTTAAACTATCCTTGAAAATCTTTAGTGAAGCTTATATCAGAATTTCTTATGGTAAATTGATACAGAATTTCATTTATTTATGTATTTATTTTTCTAAACTGCAGGCAAAAAATCAGAGGACAAAAAAATCTTGCCATTTTGAAGAGTTGTCTTAAAAGAAACACATCAATAATGATAAATAGCATCCCTGTGTGTTGGGAAATGACATATATTGTAACAAATAACCATGTGAGAAATTATCTTGCTACCTTGAATTGGAACTCAGTTTCTGAGAACATAGTAGCATGCACAAGTGGAAGAAGAGAATTTAAATGGTATAATTTTTCTGGTCATATGCTTTCTCCCTTCAGGAATGTACTTTTATAAACTCCGTTTTGATTCTGAATCAGACATGGAATCTGGAGTCCCAATTGGATGCTAAAAAGTAATGGAACCAACATGACCTGACCATACAAATGATATTTTTTTTGCAAATAGGGCCTAAAACAGAGTTAGCTGAAGTGTTCAATATGCCAGAAATGGAATCCTGTTTCAAGAATTTAACTCAAAGGGTAGTCACCAGTCAATAATCCTTCCCTTGGGATAAGCACACTTTTATTCAGAGAGAGTATCAGAAATCAGATTTTGTGCTGTATAAGAGTTTAAGACAAGTTGGACAATCTCTCCTGTGCAATAAGGAAATGCAGTTTTGGTCTGTCTTCTCACCCCTTGCCATGGGAGAGGAAAAATATTACCTGTAATTCCATCTAATATTACATGTTAGGGGATTTTACAGATTAGGGTGTTATTATTACTATTATCATACCATTCTCATTTTTCTGATTAATGGAGCTCAGACACAGAATGTCTGGGACAAGTTACTAACTGCTATTATTCTTTGGTTATTATTTTTATTGTCATTTATGCACAGGTGGAAAATAATGATGATTATGATGACAGCTTGCATTTACATAATGGTATAAAGTTTGAAAAATGTTTTAAATATATTAATTCATTTGATTCTCTTGACACTTCTGTGAGTTATGAGACATTCTATTTTAAACATGAAGAAAATGAGGTTTTGAGAGATTAAATAATTTGTAAGCATAATTTAAACACCGATCTTCCAGACAGAAGCTTCCATATACACTACCCCTGTGCCAGCTAGCAGCATGCAATGATTGCAAAATAGGGACACAATTTTATTTGTAGACTCACTGAAATTAACTTTAGGGTAACTCCAGTAGTAAATAAGAGGATAAGGTACACACACACACACACACACACACACACACACACACACATATATAGATATCAAATAGGAGGATAGGGTATGTATATATATATATATATATATTTATGTATATATGTATATCATCTTCTTACTACTTCTTGTTGATGTTATTATTTTTGTTATTATTGGAACCATACTACAAACAATAAGATACTCATAGTTGACAGAAGAACTTTTGTTTGAATCCTGCTTCAGACATTTACTAGCAGTCTGACTATAAAAAAGTTAATTATTTTTCTAGATCTCAGTTTTCTCGTCTGTAACGTGAGAGGTTTGAACTCAGGAACCACTAAAGTCTTTCTAGATCTCAATCTTTTATGAAATGCATTCATTTCTCTTACATTAACATTTTCCAACAGAGCATGAACGACCAAAGCAGATATTCTTTTTTCTAAAACTGTGAAGCTCAATTTCATTCTCTGGCCTATTATTTGAAATGTTTGATTTATATTAAAAGGAAACAAATCCTACTGCATGGGCAGCAGCCAGTTGAGCAATCTGCACTAGTTAAACATTTCAAAATGATTGGAAACCTCATCTGCCAGAAATGTACAGAACACCTCTTAAACAGACATGGGAATACTATAGCAGAAGACATTGCCTTCAAATCTCTTTAAAAAGTAGTTATCCAACTTTAATACAAGATGAAATGAAAGCCAAGAAGCATTCACAAACCTCCAAGACCCTACTTGGACTTCTGTACACTGTGTGCTGAAAGCACAGCTAAGGTTGTAAAAATTCTGAGAGGAGTTCTCATTGACCTCTGCCTAGGCTTCTTAACATTGAAGAGCCCACGTAGTGCTTCATTTCTGATTATAAACATAAGTGTGCTTCCAGCAGTAATTTTCCAGCTTCTGAAGATCTGTTTATGCCACTGGGTACAAGCTGGGAAAAACCATCCACTTTCCTTTGACTTTGCATTCTATTAGAGTCTTTCCAAGAGAGGCTTATAAATCAAATCAATGAATTATGTGCTGATTGAAAGATGTGAAAAGTTGTTCAGTATAGTAAATTGAACTTTTTTAAAACAGACTATTTTGGAAAGTTAGAAATATACAGTGTATACACTATGGATTTGCTGTAAAGAAAAATAAGCAAAAAATGTCAATAGTATTGTACATAACCACATTCATTTAATAATTGGCATTTTTCAGAGCAAGGTTTGCTAAATGCTTTACATTCTTTATTTCATTTGTTCCTTGGAATAACTGTGAAATAGTCACCATAGGCACACATTCATTCACTGAGGTAGAACAGTATCAAGAGGAGAAGGTCTGCAATCAAGAATTCCTAAATCCAAATCTGACCACAGGCACAGAGTAATTACAAACAATAGTAAGATATTCCTTCTGCAGAAATGAGGTTTGCTGTTTTTTGAGGCAGTCAGGGATAAGTGACTTGCCCAAGGTCCTACATTTAGTAAACTGAGTTCAGATTTGAACTCATGTCTTCCTGACTCCAAGGCTTGTGCTTTATCCATGGTACCATCTAGCTGCCCATATTGGTGCAATGGTTGGAACATAGGACCTGACCTCAGACATTTGCTAGCTGTAGGACCTTTGGCAAGTTAGTTAACCCTGATTGTCTTACATCCAGGGCTATCTCCACTTGAATTGATCCAATTCTGACCACTGAACCCAAGTGACGCTGATAACTTAGCAAAGCATCCACTCACTCAAATCCAATCTACATACGTGCCATGGCATTATCTCTCTGATGTCATGGTCTTCTTTGAAAATGAAGGACAAAATCACAATATATGCTGCTTATTTAGTATCTACTATGTGCCTATCTCTGAGATGAACCCTTAACAAATATTATAATATTATGTCAATTTATCATAAGACAAACTTTCTATTATTATGCCCATATTATAGATGGATTAAATAAAACAAGCAGAATATTGCCCAGAATATTGCAATAATTCAGACTGGATTTGAATTCAGATTTACCTGATTCTAGACCCACCACTCAATTCATTTTGCCTGCTTTTATTAACTGTGTGACCCTGAGCAGATAACACTTATCTGTCCTCCATCTCAATATCTTCAAATACAAAATTAACATCCAACAGAGCATGAACGACCAAAGCAGATATTCTTTTTCTAAAACTATGAAACTCAATTTCATTCCCTGGCCTATTATTTGAAATGTTGATTGCCATTAAAAGGAAACAAATCCTACTGCAATGTTGTTGTGAGAATCAAATGAGAGAGTATTTTTAAAGGTGTAGCATAGTTCCTGACTCACAGTAGGTATTTTAAAAAATGTTTCTTTCCTTTTTTCTTTTGTATATTTATTTATTATTTTTCATCCCTTTGCACATGCATATTGACAAGTTACAAAATTTTCTTGTTTCTTGCTTCCAAGTTTGTTCATCTCACAATGTTGTTGATGCACATTGTTCTCTTGGTCCTACTGCCTTTGTTCAGTATCAGATACTGAAACTCATTTGATGTTCTCTAGAATCGAAACATTTATGGTTTCTTATGGTGCAATAATATTTCATAGTATTTATGTACTATAACTTGTTTATCCATTTCCCCAATTGATGGGCATCCCCCTAAATTCTAATTCTTTGCCATTGCAAAAAGAGTTGCAATGAATATTTTGGAACATGTAGGACTTTTCCTTTTTTAATATAATTTCTTCTGGATATAGACCTAGAATTGGAATTGCTGGGTCAAGGGTATGAACAATTTCATTGCTCTTTGGTCATAGTTCCATATTGTTCTCCAGAAAGGTTGAATCCTTTCACAATTCCACCAGCAATACATCAATGTCCCAATCCTCCCACAACCTCTCCAATATTGATCATTTTCCCATTTTCTTATCTGGGTTAATCTAACAGGTGTGAGATGATACCTCATTGTTTTTTCATTTTTCTAATCAGAGCATTTTTTCAATATATATATATGTATATATATACATACATATATATATATATATATATATATATATATATATATATGTATATATAGCTTTAATTCCTTCATTTGAAAACTGACTGTTTGTATCCTTTGTATGCTTTATAAATTTGGTACAATTCTCAATACATTTTTAGAGTTTAGAAATGAGACCTTGATCAGAACTCCTAATTGTGAAGATTTCTGCTTTATGTTTTCCTTCTAATTTTGGCAGTATTGATTTTATTAGTGAAAACCTTTTTAATTTAATATAATAAAATTCATTTATTGTGCAGCTTATGGCATGTTCTAATTCTTGTTTGTTCATAAATTTATCCCCTTTCCATAGTTCTGATAGAGTATTTCTTGGTCTATCAATTTTTTATGTCTAAATCCTGTACACATTTTGATCTTATTTTGGTATAGGTTGTGAGATGTGGATCTTTGCCTACTTTTTGCCTTACTATTTTCCAGTTTTCCCAACAATTTCCCAACAATAAGAACAAGGAGTTCTTATCCCAGAGGCTGATGTCTTTAGGTTTGTCAAATAGTAGATTGCTGTACTCATTTACTGGTTCTTCTTTTGAACCTATCCTAATCCACTGACCCATTACTCTATTTTTTAACCAGTACCAGGCAGTTTTGATGACTTCTGCTTCATAGTTTTAGGTTTGGTAGAGATAGGCCACTTTCCTTTACATTTTTTTCATCATTTCCCTAGCTATTCTTGGTTTTTTTGTTGCTCCACATGAATTTTGTTGCTATTTTTTTTCTAGCTCAGTAAAGTAGTTATTTGGTAGTTTGATTTGTATGTTATGGAATAAGTAATTTAATTTGGGTAGAATTGTCATTTTTATTATATTTAGCTCAATTTAACCATGAGCATTTGACATTTTACCAATTATTTATATCTGACTTTATTTGGGTGTTATACATTTGGGTTTTATAATTGTGTTCATATAGTTTCTGGGTTTGTCTTAGGAGGTAGATACCCAAGTATTTAATGTTGTCTATAGTTATTTTTAACTGAATTTCTCCTTCTATCTCTTTGTTGTTCATACAGAGAAATTCTGATGTTTTATGTAGGTTTATTTTACATTCTGCTACTTTGCTGAATTTGGTAATTGTTCAAGGTATTTTTTAAGATGATTTTCTTGATTTCTTGAAGTATACCATCATATCATCTGCAAAGTGTGAAAGTTTTGCTTCCTCATTGCCAATTCTGATTCCTTCAATTATTTTTTTCTTCTCTTCTTGTTTCTGCTAGTATTTCCACTACAACTGAATAGTACTGGTGATAACAGGCATGCTTGTTTCACCCCAAAATTTATTGGAAATTCTCTCAGTTTATTCCCACTAATTTTAATATTTGTTCATGATTTCAGATGGATTCTAATTATTATTTTAAGGAAAATGCCATTTATCCCTAAACTTTCTGGTGTTTTTATTAGGAATGCATGTGTTTTATCAAAGATTTTTTCAGGATCTATTGGGATAATCATATGGTTTCTGTTGGTTTTACTATTTATATGTTTAATTATGTTGAATGTTTTCCTAATGTTGAAGCATCCCTGCCTGATATAAATCCAACCTGATCATGGTGTATTATCCTGGTAATAACTCTGTAGACTCATTGCTAAAATTTTATTTAAGATTTTTGGATCAATATACATTAGGGAGTTTGGTCTAAAATTTTCTTGGTCTGTTTTCATTCTTCCTGGTTCAGTTATCATCACCATATTGGAGTCATAAAAGGAGTTTGGCAGAACACCTTCCTCTCCTATTTTTTAAAATCATTTATGTAGAATAGGAATCAATTGTTCCTTAAATGTCTGGCAACATTCACTTGTAAATACATCTGGAGCTGGAGACTTTTTCTTAGGGAGTTTATTGATGGTTTCTTCAATTTATTTTTTTCTGAAATGGTGTTATGTAAATAATTTATTTCCTCTTTTGTTAATCTAGGCAGTTTGCATTTTTGTAAATATTCATCCATTTCACTCAAGCTGTCCAATGTATTGACATACAGTTTGGCAAATTAGCCCCGAACCATCATTTTAGTTTCCTCCTCATTGGTGGTTAGTTCACCCTTTTCATTTTAGATACTGGTAATTTGCTTATCTTCTTCTTTTTTATAATCAGATTAGCCAGAGGTTTGTTTGTTTTATTGGCTTTTTTCAAAAAACCAAATCTTTGTTATATTTATGACATCAATGGCTTTCTTGCTTTCTATTTTATTAATCTCTCCCTTGATTTTCAGAATATCTAATTTGGTATTTAATTGGGGTTGCTTAATTCATTCAATTTCTAGCTTTTTTAGTTGCATACCTAATTCATTTATCTCCTCTTTCTCTATTTTATTCATATTTAAAGATATAAAGTTCCCCCTCAAAACTGCCTTTCCTGCATCTCACAAATTTTGTTATGATGTTTCATTATTATTATTTACTTGGATATAATTATTGATTGTTTCTAGTATTTGCTGTTTGATCCATCAATTATTTAAGATAAAATTATTTAATTTCCAATTAGTTCTTGGTTTATCTTTCCCTGAACTTTTGTTACATGTAATTTTTATTGCTCATGGTTTGAGAAGTGTGTATTTATTATTTCTACCTGTCTGCATTTGATTTTAAGGTTTTTGTGCCCTAGTACAATGATCAGTTTTGGTGAAGATATCATGTACTGCTAAGAAAAAAGTATATTCTTTTCTATCCCCATTAAGTTTTCTTTAGAGGTCTGTCATATCTAAGTTTTCTAAGATTTCAATCATCTTCTTAACGTCCTTCTTGTTTATTTTGTTGTTAGATTTATCTAGTTCTGAGAGAGGAAGATTGAGGTCTCCTATTATGCATTATTATTAACTGATTCTCTAGATTCTCCATTCTCACATATCTTCTGATCATCACTTAGCTTAAAAAGATGTTAGTGAATCAATGAGCAGGTTTGTACTTTCAGAAGAGTAGTCAAAATTTTTAAATATTGGGGCAACCAAAAGGCAGATACTGGACTTAGAATGACTGGTCAGATTAGATAAATATTCAATTTAAAGTTGAGTAAAGTTAGAAAAGAATAGCATATTGTAGGATTAAGAGATGGGGAATTACAGAATTTCCAGGATGGAGTCAATATGGCAATATGAAGTTAACAGGACCCCAGAGCTTTTCCCTACCAAGGCTAAATGAAGCCTCTGCACTGACATTAAAACTACAAATCCCACCAAGAAAAAGAGAACACCCAAAGAAGTTGTCTATAGTATGGAGGAACTTCAGTGAAGGTCTGTGTCTTTGGAGGAAAAGGGGAAGTAAAGCCCAGTGAGGTGGGAGAGAGGGAAAGCCAGCTGGAGTCTTTTAGCCACAACACAGTGTGGGTCCCAACAGCTAGAAAACAGTATAGGTCCTGGCGGCCAAACAGCAAGCCAGGAGGGAGGGAGGGATCCAACCCCAAATAGAGTCTGAACCCTGGGAACTCTGGTGTAAAAGAGAGGTCTAGCTTGGGAACAAGCCACTGCATAAACAGAGCCTGGACATAAATGAGAAAATAAAACTCTGCAAAGGCAAGGCCTAGACTGCATAGGCAATATCTTAGTCAACAATAATACAGGGGTTAAACCCCAGCCCAGCATAAAAAGCTTGGATCTATATTCCCTATACCCCAGGAGCAGAACTAAAACAACAAAGATGAGCAAAAAAACCCTAAAAGAGTGCTTACTATAGAAAACTGCTTTACAGATATAGATGATAACAATGTCATGCTGGAAGAAGAAATCAGTGAAAATTTACTCATGGGGAAGTCTCAAAAATGTCTATGAAATGGCCTCAAATACAAAAGTTAATTGAAGAGCTTAGAAAAAGAATTTAAAAAGCAAAGAAGAAAAGAGGAGGAAAAATGGAAAAAATAAATGAGAAGCAAGCAAGAAAATTATAAAAAAAATTGAACAATGAAATCAACTCCTTTGAAATTAAAATAAAAAGGCAGCTAGGTGGTACAGTGGATAGAGCACCAGCCTTGGAGTCAAGAGTAACTGGGTTCAAATCTGGCCTCAGACATTTAATAATAATTACCTAGCTGTGTGGCCTTGAGAAAGCCATTTAACCCCATTTGCCTTGCAAATCCTAAAAAAAATTGGAAAAGGAAGCACAAACGTTAATTGAAGAAAATAAAATCCTAAAAATTAAAATTGAACTAATAGAAATCAATGAATCTATGAGGTTCCATCAAACAAGATTAAAAGGCTGAAAAAATTGAAGAAAACCAAGTACATTTTAGGGAAAACAAATGACCTGGAAAATAGTTCCAGGAGAGATAATTTATGAATCATCTGACTACAATAATGCCTAGATAAAAAAAAAGAACCTGGAAAACATCATGTAGGAAAATATGAAGGAAAACTTTCCAACTCTACCAGAGCAAGAAGACAATATAGTCATTGAAAGCACCCTTTAGAAAGAGACCCCCTAGGATTTAAAACTCCAAGCCAAATTCAAGAACTCTCAAATGAAGGAGAAAATATTGCAAGCAGGAAAAAAGAATAAATTTAAATAAAAAGGAAGGTCAATGAGACTCACACAGGACCTCTCAGTCTCAACATTTAAGGACTGGAGGACTTGAAATAGCAAATATCAGAGGGAAAGGACCTGGAATTACAACCCAGAATGTACTACCCTGAAAAATTCAGCATATATTATCAGGGAAAAAGGAGAATGTTCAACAAACTAGAGGACTTCCAAAATTTTCTGACAAAAAGCCAGAACTGATATAGAATTCAATTGTCAAATATACACCTTAAAGAGATGCATAAAAAGGTAAATGAAAAGGGGAAGGAAAAAACAAAACAAAACAACTGTTAGTTAAGACCATCAAATTGTATATAACCCTAAAAGGGAAAATATAATACTTAAAATTGTTGAGAATCAAACATCTCTTAGGATAATTAAAGAGTAAAACATTAATGAAGAGACTGGACTCAGAGGATATGGGTATGGTTGGGTCTTGTCTCTCCATTGAAGAGATCCAAGATGACATAACTATTTTTGGGATGAAAAAATTCTGATGAAA
The DNA here is from genome assembly GCF_037893015.1 of Macrotis lagotis. Lineage (NCBI taxonomy): Eukaryota > Metazoa > Chordata > Mammalia > Peramelemorphia > Peramelidae > Macrotis > Macrotis lagotis. Next base: position 40,016,743 of record NC_133662.1, read on the forward strand.
AGCAGGGTTCTTTAAACTTAAGTGTCTCAGTTTACTTTGACCAACTTTGTTTTGCTTTGCTTACAAAGCTTAAGGTATTGTAAGCTGAGTCAGTATCTCCCATAACTTACAATGGATTGTGAAGTACTTAAGAGAGACCTTCAGAATGTCCTAGTACTTAGAGCACTTTGAGATTCTTATAGTTAATTAAATCAGAGTTGGACTTAATCCATATGTTACTCAACATAAGGTGTAGTACCCTGGGGGGGGGGAGGAGTGTGGGGAAAAGTATGCTTGGGGAAAGACTATAAATAATTCATGAAATGATTTGGCTTTGGATGCTACTTTGGCTCATAGGGATTGTGTGCCTTGGAGGGTACTTGAAAAGGAGGTCAACTAAAAATCTGATAATAACGTGATATAATTCAAGAATATTTAAACATGCATTTCTTTTTTATTTTTAGAGGTTCTTTTTTTAGTTTTTTGCAAGGCAAATGGGGTTAAGTGGCTTGCCCAAGGCCACACAGCTAGGTAATTATTATGTGTCTGAAATCGGATTTGAACTCAGGTACTCCTGACTCCAGGACCAGTGTTCTATCCACTGTGCCACCTAGCTGCCCCTAAACATGTACTTCTAATGAAACAGAATAGGATAGGCACTTAGGGATTTTGAGGTAATGCTACTTATCACTCACTCACTCAATCAATCTGTGATGGTACTTTTATAATAATTTGAGCTTATTAAGCAATCAATTAATAAAGCAGTGATTGATGATATCTGATATTAATAACACTTGAGTGATAAATAACACCAAATGATGAAGCAAAAAAGATTTATAATTTTATAGGGAAAGAAAGTAGAGTCCAAACATTAATTAAATTCTATTCAATAGGTTTGGCCTAGAGAGGGAATAAGATATATTTCCTCAGATTTAAAAATCTATCCACCGATATAGGGAAGTGGTTGGGAGTGGGAAGGGAAAGATAAGGGAAGAAGGGACTGAGAGAAGGGGAGGCAAAGGTATAAGTGAAAATAAACTGAAAGTTGAATTTTTTTAAAAAAGTTAAAGGGGAGAGAGAGTAACACTTTGGTGAGGAGGAATAAGAGGAAAAGAAATAGAAAAATATAAATGGGAAAAGATAGCAAGAAGGGAAATAAAAACTGGGAATCTTAATGGTAAATGTGATTGAACTGTCCCATAAAACAGAAATGAAGAACAGAATAGATTGAAAATGAGAATCCTACAATATGTTGTTTGCAAGAAGCACAACAGAAGCAGAGAAATATATAAAGGGTAAAGGTAAATAGATGGAGCAAAATATATGATACTTCAGCTGAAGTAAAAAAATTGGGGATAGCAATCCTGATTTCAGATAAAGTAGAAGCAAAATTTGATCTCATTTAAAGGGATAAGGGATGAAGCTACATCTTCTTAAAAGGCACCATAGCTAATGAAGTTATATCATTATTAAACATGTATGCACCAAGTGGTATAGCATCCAAATTCCTAGTGGAAAAGTTGAAGTGAATTACAAGGAGACATAGACAATACAACTTTAATAATGGAGGGGACTCAACTTCCCTCTCTCTCAGAACCAGATGAATCTAACCACAAAATAAACAAGAAGAAAGTTAAGAAGGTGAATGAAATATTAGAAAATTATAGACCTCTGAAGAAAGCAATAGATAAAAAAAAGAATATACCTTTCTCTCAGCAGTATGTGACACCTATACCAAAACTGATCATATGCTAAACATATATAAAAACACTATAATTAAATTAGTAGAAAGGTATAAATAATAAATGCATACTTATGAGACCATGATAAAGTAAAAATTACATCTAATAAAGGGTCACAGGAAAATAAATCAAAAACTAATTGAAAATTAAATAACATAATTTAAATAATGAGTAAATCAAACAGGAAATTATAGAAATATTCAATAATTATATCCAAGAAATTGATAACAAGTCAAAATTTATGGGATGTAGCCAAGATAGTTTTGAGGGGAACTTTGTATCTCTAATTGTTTATATGAATAAAATAAATAGGAGATCAATGAATTGGGAATGCAACTAAAAAAGAACAAATTAAATATCCCCAATTAAATACCAAATTTGAAATTCTGAAAATCAAGGGAGAAATTAAAAATAAAACTTGAAAGCAAGAAAATCCTTGATCTAATAAATGAAACTAAGAGTTGGTTTTATGAAAAAGCCTTTAAATAGCTAAACTTTTGGTTAATCTGATTTTAAAAAAGAAAGAAAAAAGATTAACCAAATTACCAGTATCAAAAAATGAAAGGGTGATCTAACCACCAATGAGAAAGAAATTAAAGAGATAAATTGGAGGTACTTTGCCCACCTGTATGCCAATAAATTTGATTTCCTGAATGAAATGGATGAATATTTACAAAAATATAAAGCACCCAAATTAACAGAAGAGGAAATAGCATGCTTAAATAACCCCACTTTAGAAAAAGAAATTGAAGAGACCACCAATAAACTGCTTAAGAAAAAGTCTCCAAGATGGATTTAGAGATAAATTCTATCAAATATTTAAGGAACAATTAATTCTGCTTAGACATAAACTATTTTAAGAAACAGGAAAATGAGTAAATTCCTTTTATGATACCAACATGTTTCTGATACTAAACCAGGAAGAACCAAAATAGACAAAGAAAATTATCGAGCAAATTTTCTAAGAATATTGTTGCAAAATCTTAAATAAAATTTTATCAGAGATTATATCAAGTTATTACTAGTATAATAAACCATGATCAGCTAGGATTTATACCAGATAGGAAGGGATGGCTCAAGATCAGAAAAAAACTCATCATAATAATTGAGCATATCAATAGCACAACCAACAGAAATTATATGAATATCTCAATAGATGCTGAAAAGACCTTTGATAAAAAAAAAATACAACAAACATTACTACTTAAAGTTTAGGAATAAATAGAATTTTCCTTAAAATAATAAGTAGTATATTTTAAAACCATCAACAAAAATATTAATGGGGATAAACTTGGAGCACTTCAAATAAGGATGCCCATTATCACTATTCAATATAGTATTAGAAATGCTAGCTGTAGCAATGAGAAGAAAAAGAAACCAAAGAAATCATAATTGTCAATGAGGAAGCAAAGCCTTCACACTTTGCTGATGATATGATGGAATACTTAGAGAACCCCAGAAAACTATCTTAAAATCTCCTTGAAATAATTAACAAATTCAGCAAGCTGTAAAGTAAATCCATATAAATCATCAACATTTTTAACAACAAAACCAAAGAGAAAGAGATAGAAATAGAAATTCCATTTAAAGTAACTGTAGAAAATGTTAATTTTTTGAGAATCTATCTTCCAAGACAAACTCAGAAACTGTAGGAACACAATTATAAAACATTTGTCACCCAAATAAAGCCAGATCTAAATAATGGGCAAAATCTCAAATGCTCAAAGCTAAGTCGAATTAACATAATAAAAATGATGTTTTAACCCAAATTAAATTACTTATTCAGTGCCACACCAAGCAACCAAATAATTATTTTAACTATCCAGGAAAAAATACTAACAAAATTCATCTGGAACAACAAAAGGGCAAGAATAGTAAAGGAACTGATGAAAAAATGTAAAGGAAGATGGCCTAGCTCTACCAGATCTAAAACTATACAATAAAGTGGCAGTCATCAAAACTGCCTGGTACTGGTTAAAAAATAGAGAAAGGCATCAGTGACTTAGAATAGGTTCAAAAGAAGTCAAAATAAGTGACTACAGATCTGCTGCACTACTCAGCTACCCTACAGCACATTTAAGAAGAGGAACAGAGTGAAAGGATAGAGAAAATATAGTGTATGGTAGCAGGGAAGTATGAATGAAAGGAGTTGCAATCAGCAATGGCAACAGTGGAAAAATATGGAAGAGCTTTTGTGATGGAGTTATCCTAAAGAATGTGAACCACCCACGACAGAGCTGATTGTGATGGAACACAGAATGAAGCATGAAACACATTTTATTGTTGTTGTTATTATTATTATTATTAATATTATTAGGGAGTTGTGGGGCGGATGGTGTTAGGTGGTTTGCCCAGGGCCGCACAGCTGGGTGATTGTTGGGTGTCTGAGGCCAAATTGGAACCCAGGTGCCCCTGGCTCCAGGGCTGGTACTCTGTCCACTGCACCACCTGGCTGCCCCTATTATTATTATTATTATTATTATATTATTATTATTTTATTTTGGTTTGTCTTTTTTTTTTATTTTTGCAGGGCAATGGGGTTGGGGTGGTTTTCCAAGGGTCACACAGCTGGGTGATTGTTTGGTGTCTGGGGCCGGATTTGAATTTGGGTGTTCCTGACTCCAGGACTGGTGTTCCATCCACTGTGCCACCTAGCTGCCCCTATTATTATATTTTTAATTTTAATTTTAATTTTTTTCCTCTTTCCTTTACTTTATTCTCATGAGGGTATATATATTTTTGTGGAGAAGTGGTATTATGTTCACTCTTAAACAAGAACATTTTAGTAATGTATAAAAAACATCATTTGTACAAAAATTAAAAATACATGAAAAAAATAAATATCTACACACACACAAAAAAATAAATAAATGACTACAGAAATCAACTATTTGACAAATCCAAATACATCAGCCTTTGGGATAATAACTTACTATTTGACAAAAATTGTTGGGAAAACTTGAAAATAGTATGGCACTAACTAGGCATAGATCCACATCTCACACCCTATACCAAAATAAAGTCAAATAGGTATGTGATTTAGATATAAAGAATGACATCATAGATAAATTAATAGAACAAGAAATACTCTCTATCCAATCTATAGAATGTGAAAAAATTATGACCAAACAAGAATTAGAACACTTTACAAACTGCAAAAAGAATGATTGTGACTTAATTATAAAAAGAGTTTGCACTAATAAAATCAGTATTGCCAAAATTAGAAGGAAAGCAGAAATCTGGGAAACAATCTTCACAACTGGGAGTTCTCATAATGGTATCATTTCTAAACTATATAGAGAATTAATCAAACTTATAAAGTCACAAGTCATTCCCCAATTGATAAATGGTTATAGGATATGAATAAATACTTTTCAAATGTTCCATGAAAAAATGCTCCAAATCATTGTTGAGTAAAGATATACATATTCAAACAACTATGTGGCATCATTTTATACCTATCAGATTGACTAAAATGACAAAAATGGAAAATGATCAGCATTGGGAGAATTGGTACATTAAAGCATTTCTTGTGGGGTTGTGAGCTGATCCAACCATTCTGGAGAGTAATATAGAACTATGCTCAAAGAGCAATAAAATTGTTCATACACTTTGACCCAGAAATTCCAATTCTTGGCCTATATCCAAAATAGGAAAATTCCAACATGTTCCAAAATATTATTAATACCTCTTTTTATAATGAGAAATAATTGGAAATTATGGCAATGTCCAGCAATTGGGGAATAGTGTTGTTCTATAAGAAACCATAAATGGCCAGACTCTAGACAGGCATGAAATGAAATACACGATCTGATGCTTATCTAAGGGAGTAAAACCCAAGAAATATGTACACATTAATGACCATATTATGAGATTATCAAACCTGATTGATGTAGATGCTCTCAGTAATTCAGAGAGCTAGGAAAACCCTCTTAGACCAGCTATAGACAATGCTATTCCCCATCCAAAGGAAGAAAAACAAAACAAAACAAAATCAAATCCTTCAGAATTTGATGAACATTAAATTCACTTTTTAATTTATTTTTAGGGTTATTTTTTGCAAGGCAAATGGGCTTAAGTGGCTTGCCCAAGGCCACACAGCTAGGTAATTATTAAGTGTCTGAGACCAGATTTGAACCCAGGTACTCCTGACTCCCAGGCTGGTGCTTTATCCACTACACCACCTAGCCACCCTACATTCACTTTAAAAAAAATCTCACGTATTTCTTTCTCTTAGCCCCAATTTCTCATACTGAAAATGATCAGTTTAATATATGTTTAACACAAATGTGTATGGACAATATTAACCTGATTGCTCTAATCTGAGGGGATGGGTGTGGGAAGGGAGGGTGGAAGGATATTTTATAACAATAAATATACATATGCATATGGATGATTGTTGAAAAACTTTCATAACATGTAGTTGGAAAAATAAAATATCAATTAAATTTTTTAAAAAAGATATGGGGAATTATTTGCTGTATAAAGCACCATAAAGAAAAAGCTTGGGAATGTATGATTTAGGAAGGTTATATTTCTGGAGACTCAACAGAACTATAACATAGAAGAGTCAAAGATTAAATTCTTTCCCCTTCCCAATCTTTTCCCATCTTCTCTCCACCAAGATCTGGTTAACTCAATCTGCTCCTTATTAGCCTGTTTCTGTTTGGAAGTTTCATATTTTAAAATAGACATGAATAATTTTAACATTCTTAATAGATAACATTTTATATTACAGAAATAAAAAAATAGACATTCTTAGAAAAAAAATTTCAGTTTGAATATTTAGGAAATGTTGAGGTTAAGAAGGGACTTAATAATGTAAAGGGGATGCTGACCCTCTATTTCTACCTCCACCACTGTATGGAGGGGGAAAAACAAGAATAATTGGTCTTTGAACACAGTAAGAGTGAACAGACAAGGGTTGCCCATTAAAACATGAAATATTAGAGAAGTAAAGACAATTTAAGAAGACAGTGATTCATTTGACTAGAATGGTGCCTTGAATATTTTACTAAAAACAAGAATTTAGATATAAGAATAATATAAAGCCAAATGTTACCAAGACATTTATTTGCTGAGAATATTTTTATTGTTTTTTCTATAATGTTTAACAAAATCATTTTGATCTGAAACACGTTATTAGTGCTGCATAAATATTAGTTCAAAATTTAATTTCCATCTTAAAATGTCTATAACAGAAGGTACTAATTTTTTACAGAAAGTTTTAAGTATAATCTTATCTCCAGATAGATAGATGATAGCTAGATAGATGGATGGATGGATGAGTGGATGGATGGATGGATGGATGTTTGAATAGAAGGTAGATATAGAGAGATATAAAAATAGGTCTAAAACATGCACACAAATCTATTTTGCATTTTTGTGAAAATCAAAATGTTCTCTTTCTCCCCCTCCCTCCAAGGTACCCTGATAATAATATAAAACATAAAATGTTAATATAACCCTGTGATAAAGCATGAATCTTCCTATTTAAGAGTTTGCTTAACTCTAAGACTAGACATTTAAAAAGAAAATATTTTAAAATATATTTTATGAGGTACTTATAGGAAATTTGATGTGATTTCTTCTTATCCTATATTAATCTGTTTTTTTTCTTAAGAGTAGTAGAAAAGATGAAGTGCATCTAGGTGTTGCAGTAAATAGAACAATGACCTTGGAGTCAGGAGGATGGGAGTTTGAATCATGCCTCAGACATTTGACACTTACTATCTGTGTAAACTGGGGCAAATGTCTTAACCTTGATTGACTCGAATCCAGGGACAACTGCAGTCACATTGATCCATATCTGGCCACTAAATTCAGATGGTTCAGAGGAGAAAGTGAGATTGATGATTTAGCAAAGCACCTCCTCCCTCAAAGTCAATTCATGTACTTTTTATGGCATAATCTCCTTGGTACTGTGGTCTTCTCTGAGAATGAAGGATAAGCATCATCATCAGAAAAATGAATATTGTGATAAAATGAAGAAATATTATATCTAGGGTGTTAAGAGAAGAAAAACACAAATGTTATTTGGTCTTTTGGGGGGTCTTTGGAAACTATGCTGTCCAATGCATACTATTCTCACTGTATGATCCTGTTTAGAGATAACTTTGTTTGTGAATAAATTTCTGTTCTTTCCTAAAACTTATATTCTGGATAAGAGAAAGTTGAGATTAGAAATGTCTTTTTTTCCTAGTCAATGTTATTTTTTAATTGCTAAATTATTTCACATTTGCAGAATCAAGGTTTCCAACTCTTGAACTGAGACTTGGAAACATATCGTGAATGGTTTTAATATATACATTAAGTCAACTTTGCCTAATGATAGAGCTTATGAGTTTGATTGCTTCTCCATATTTGAGGCATATGCTTTTTGAGGAGGCACAGTACATATTTTCAGAGTTTCATCACTCAAGTCCACAGCTGGTTAATACCAAACACCACTCATTTGCCAGCTTTTAATGACTGTCAAAGAATAGTTCCGCACATCACTGAAATAGATACTTTTAAATTCAGTAACTGTAGAGCAAAAAACTAGCCAAATTTATACAAAGAATAAAGTGCTATAATTCTGAGCTACTGTATAATGCCAGTAACAGAAAAATAATTAAAATTTTCTTCTATTTTATAGTCTTAAATATTTTACAAATCAGACTTTCTCCTTAGAGGATATTTTAATCTCTATAATTCCAAAAACTAAAAGTGTAATGAGAGGATGTAAGCAAATAGTCATTCAACAATATCTTTTTGCAGATGCAATATTTGCTTGAGGCCTTCTGGGGGGAAAAAAACCCTTGTCTGGCATTTTATAAAAGGAGTCTTTAGTTACATTTCATATATTTATATCTTTTCATATTATCTGTAACCCTCAAAGAATTAAACTTCTTGAAGAGAGGGACACCTTTACTTTAGTCTTTGACTTCTCAGAACCTAGCACAGTTCCCCAGAAGTAATCAGTGATTATTAAATGTTGTATTGATTATTTTTAAAAATTATTTTCATTAAATATTTCCTTATTATAATGTTAAAAAAGCCCAATCATTATTTAAATCTTTGAGTTTCAAATTTTCTCTCTCCATTCTGAACTCAATTCACCTTGAGAAGGCAGCAATTTGATTTTGATTTTATATGTGAAGTCATGTAAAACATATTGGTTATATGTTTTATAAACAAATGAAAATTAAAAAAGGTAAAGTGAAAAGATATATTTCACTTTGCACTTTGATTTCATCAGTTCTCTCTCTGGGGGTGAATAGCATTTTTCATCATGGGTTCTTTGGAATTGTCTCGGATCATTGACTTGATCAAAGCAGCTAAATCTTTCATAGTTTATCATTATTATAATATTGCTTTTGCTAGAAACAGTATTATCCTAGGTCTGTTTATTCTGTTTTGCATGAATTCATTAAAGTCTTCCTGGGTTTTTCTGAAACTATTCTGTTCTTCAGATTCCATTACAATCATATCTCACCATTTGTTAGATATTTACCAATTAGTGGAGATCCTCTCAGTTTTTAATACATTGACAACACAGAAAGAAGTGCTTTAAATATTTTTGTACAAATAGATCTTTTCTGCTTTCTTTGATCTCTTTGGAGAAAGAACTGGTATTGTTATTGTGGATTTAAAAGGTATGCGACATTTTACAGTCTTTTTTGGCCTAGTTCCAAACTTGACTCTAAAATGGTTGTGGCAACCATCAGCAATGAGTTAGTATACAAATTTTTCAATATGCCCTCCAGTATTTGTTGTTTTCCTTTTGTAACATGTTGGTCAATCTGTTAATTATGAGATGCTATCTCAGAATTGTTGTAATTTTCATTTCTTTTATCAGTAGAGATTGAGAGTGTTTTTATGTGATTCTTGATAACTTTGATTTCTTCTGAAAATGGCCTGGTAATTTTCTTTGATGATTTATCAATTTTATGACTCATTTCCCTAAATATTTGAGAAATAAGGTTCTTATCAGAAATACTTGTTGCTATTCTCCCTGCCTCATTTCTTGTTTTCCTTCTAATTTAACTGATCATCCAAACTTTGCTTGAAAATCTCAAGTATGCAATTTTGTCATCTGTAAGATATTTTAAAGAGGGTATTAGCTTTCATTATTTCATTTTTCAGGGAGAACCCATTGCTTCAAAATAATCTGTTTTCCTTGAAGAGCTCTAAAGAATTTCTTCTATAGAGTGCTCATCTTTTGGGGAATGTATAAACAAATTATGGCACAGAAATATAAATGGAGTATTATTGTGCCTTTAGAAATAAAGAAGTAGAGAGTTTCAGAGGAAATTGGAAAGACTTCTAAGAACTCATGGAGAGTGAAATGAACAGAAAAAAACAATTTAAAAATAATAATGATAGAAATAAAAAACACTTTAGAAGACACTAGAACTATGATCAATGCCCTTATAAAATATGAATCCAAAGGACTGAAGGTGATTCACCCAGCCCATATCTTGCCATAGAGGTAATGCAGCATGAAAAATCAGATTTTGGTTATGTGGTCAATGACTGAACTCTGACCATTTATGATGAAAGATTTCTTTTTGCTTTTTATTTGTTTAATTTGGAGGAGACAGAATTATAAGAAGAGCCTGTAAATTAATTAACTTTTTAAAATATTGTTTTTTTCTTAGATGATGTCTAAATTCACTTTTACAGTCATCTACCCAGATTATATGTCATGGTAATCCATATGGAACATATGGCATAGGAAAAAGACTTCTAGCTTTCGAATCAAAAGACCTACTTAGCTTCAAATATATGTTCTGCTACTTAGCATACATCTGACCTGTGGCAAATCACTTAACTTCTCTGGTTTTCCAGATTTCTTATACAGAAAATAAGGGGGTTAGAGTAAAAGACCTCTGAGATCCCATTCAGTTATGAATTTAGGAACTATGAGCTTCTCCAGATATTTAAAATAACCACTGTACACCAGGCTAAGGTGTCCATAGAGACTCTATATGAGAATGCGAGACATTTACCCCAAAGAGAAAGCATACTCTTAAAAATGTGAAATCAAGATATTCATCCCACTTAACATTTTCTTAAAAAAGAAAAGCCCATTCCAATCTTAAGTGCCTCTCCACCATATTAGAATTAGGAAGAGATGGTTCCCATATGCAGGAAAAAAATAGGCTCCAGCTTGCCTCTATGTTTACTTGGCACTTGGGGCCTATTTATTGCTTCATATACTGGGATGTAATGGCAGTTAACACATAATTATAATGGTCAAGTGAGGTGGTATTGTAGCAGATACAAATTGAATGCTGCTGTAAACCTTGAGTTATTGCCATTCTCCAGGCTTTTATCAAGTACAGATAATAGCAGAACCTCTGAAATAACTTCCTGAAAGAAAAGCAAAAGTATGAGAGGCAATGATAAAGAGTTTTCTAAGCATCCTACAGTACTTTAATGCTATAATGTTTTATTGCCAAAGACTGGCCTTAGAAGGATATACTTTCCTGTAATTCACACCTATAACTTTCAAGGCATTGTTATTCATAAAACAATATTTATTTTTAGTGCTTTCTATTATAAGCTATGGAATGTTAGGCCAAGAAGAGACCTTGAAATCATCTAAATCAATTTGTTCATTTTATAGAAGAAGAAATTGAGGCCAAGAATGAGTGAGTATTTTGCCCAAGATCATATGTTTGAATGATGTTTCTTTCAGGAGTTCTCAAAATCCATGAAAAATTTTCTAGGGATTGTGTTGCAGAAACAACAGGTTCATAAAGATTTTGGGGAAATAATAACAATAATAATGATAAGGAGAGTGTCATATAACATTTTAAAGTTATAATGCAGTTATCACACTTCATTCATATCAATATTGTTCAGAATGTTAACATTTACTAAAATTATTCAGGTGTCAGTTGAATTAGTTTACCAAATGTTTGCATAGAAACATGTAGTTAAAATTTGGGATAAATTGTGAATAACTCAAATAAAATCCATTTAGACCTTTATATTTTGCTGTCTATGTGGTAGTAATATTTTTAAAAAAGCATTAACTGTGAATTTCACATGAAAGTGAAAATGAATATGGGATATATTGGTTCTTTCCATGTGTGGTAGGGGCAACGATTGTACAGATCTTATCTCCTTCTACTTCACACTCTACTCATGTCCAAATATGCTCATTTCCTAGCCCCTTAGTAAATAACATGAAGTGACAAAGACATGGCTCTCAAGAAGACATCAGGCAAAAAATGATAGATTTTTTTAGAATTTTAATTACTTCCAGTTACTCAATTAGTCAAAATGGTCTGCCTTTCTCCCTATTAGGAAGAAGGACTAGCTAGACCTAGAATCAATATGCCTTCTCCACTCAGATTTGGGGACTACTACCTCAACTACCCTAGAGTTGCTAATTTTGTGGAAAGTAAAATAAGTGAAACAAAATGTTATTTTATGGGGATTTTTGGGATATAAGCAACAGCAACAACAGAAATGCAATCAATAGAACAAACACAAAATACTTGTTCGGTATCATTTAGTCAAGAGGAATACACTGGGAGCAGCTAGGTGGTGTAGTGGATAAAACACTGGCCCTGGAGTCAGGAGTACCTGGGTTCAAATCCGGTCTCAGACACTTAATAATTACCTAGCTGTGTGGCCTTGGCCAAGCCACTTAACCGCATTTGCCTTGCAAAAACTTAAAAAAAAAGAATACATTGGCATGACTGAATAATTAAATTTAAGTCAGGAATAGATGAACTCAGATCTAACCTTGGATTCATTTTTTTTAATCTTTTAAAAATATTTATTTCACTGATATGCACATATTTATTTTTAAGTTACAAAATTTCCTTCCACCCTCCCTTTCCACACTACTCCCCTCAGTGGAGAATAGACAGTCAGTATTGTACTTACATATTTTGATAAACATTTTACCGATTAGTTCTTTTTTGGCATGAGGAATTAGGATTAAGGGAAAGAGATACATGAAATATTATTTTATAAAGTGATAATCAGATTCTGAAGGGTTGGTTTTCTCTGTGTGCTTTGTTTTGTTTTTCATCATCTGGATGGGGATAACTTTGTCCATAGCTAATCTAATACAGTTATCCTAACTTTCTGAACATCTGAGAGGAGCTGTTTCAACCAAGGTTGTTCATCAAATAATGCTGTTGTTGATATGTACATTGTTCTTTTGGTTCTGCTCCCTTCACTCAGTATCAGAACCGGTAAGTCATTCCATGCTTCTCTAGAGCCTGACCTTTTATGGTTTCTTATAGAACAATAGTATTCCATATTATTCAAGTAACATAACTTGTTTAACCATTCCCCAATTGATGTGTATACCTTCAATTTCCAATTCTTTGCCACTACAAAAAGAGCTGCTATGAATATTTTGGAATATATAGGACTTTTCCCTTTTTTAAATAATTTCTACTATATATAGACCTAGAATTGAGATTGCTGGGTCAAAGGGTATGAAAGGTTTTATTATACTTTGAGAATAGTACAATATTGCTCTCCAGAAAATGTGAATACATACATAACTCCACCAGCAATGCATCAATTGGAGACAACCTCTCCAATACTTATAATTTCCCCTTTTTTATCTTGACCAATCTGATATGAGTGAGATGATACCTCATTGATACCTTATAAATTTGATACAATTATCTCCATATTTTTGAAATGAGACTTTGATCAGAACTAGGCTTTCCTTCAGATTTTGACAGCACTGATTTTATTAGTTCAATGACTTTTTAATTTAATAGTCAAAATCATTCATTTTGCAGTATATAAATTTATGCTCTTTCCATAGATCTGATAGATAGTATATTTCTTGGTCTATTAATTTATCTAGGGTGTGACTCTTTATGTCTAAATTCTGTACTCATTTTGACCTTATTTTGGTAGAGGTTGTGAGATAGGCCATATTATTTTCCAGTTTTCCCAACAATTTTTGTTAGACAGTGAGTTCTAATACCAGAGACTGAAATGTTTGGGTTTGTTAAGGATTGCTGTAGTCATTTACTGTGTTTTCTTTTGAACCTATCCTAATCCACTGAACCATTACTCTATTTCTTACCCAGTACCAGACATTTTTGATGACTACTGCTTTATAGTATAGTTTTAGATCTGGTATATCTAAGGCACCTTCCTTTATATTGTTTTTTCATCAGTTCCCTTGCTATTCTTGCCCTTTTCTTGCTCCAGATGAATTTTGTTACTATTTTTTTCTGACCTGGAAAGGTAGTTATTTGGTAGTTTGATTGCTATGGGGTTGAATAAGTAAATTTAATTCAATTTGGGTAAAAGTGTCATTTTTATTATATTAGCTTGGCTGAAAGATAAGCATTTGACATTTTCCCAATTCTTTAGATCTGACTTTATTTTGAAGAGAAGTGCTTTACAATTTTGTTCATACAATTTCTGGGTTTTTCTTAGGAGGTAAATTCCCAAGTATTTAATACGGTTGATAGCTATTCTAAATGGAATTTCTCTTTCTAGCTCTTGCTCTTGGGTTTTGTATTTCATATATAGAAATATTGATGGTTTATATGGGTTTATTTTTCATTCTGCTACTTTGTTAAATTTGTTAATTGTTTCAAAGTGTTTTTAGATGATTTACTCAGGTTCTCTAGATATACCATCATATCATCTGCAAAGAGTGAAAGTTTATCCTCCTCATTGTCAATTCTGATTCTTTCAGTTTCTTTTTTTTTCTCTTATTGTTACAGCTAGTATTTCTTTCTTTCTTTTTTTTGTTAGGTTTCTGCAAGGCAAATGGGGTTAAGTGGCTTACCCAAGGCCACACAGGGTAATTTATTAAGTGTCTGAGGCCATATTTGAACTTGGGCACTTCTGACTCCAGGGCAGGTGCTCTATCCACTGCACCACCTAGCTGCCCCACAGCTAGCATTTCTAATACTATACTGAATAGTAATGCTGATAAAAGAGTATCTCTGTTTCACCCCCAATATTATTGGAAATGCTCGGTTTATTCCTATTCTATGTAATATTTGTTGATGGTTTTAGATAGATACTGTTTATTATTTTAGGGAAAATTCCATTTATTCCTAAACTTTCTAGTATTTTTAATAGGAATGGATGTTGTATTTTAACAAAAGTTTTTTTCAGCATCCATTGAAATAGTCTTATGATTTCTGTTGGTTTTGCTATCAATTGTTTAATAATATTGAATGTTTCCCTAATATTGATCCATCACTGCCTACCTTGTAGAAATCCTACCTGATCATGGTATATTATCCTAGGAATAACTAGCTGTTGTCTCACTGCTAAAATTTTATTTAAGATTTTTCTATCAATATTCATCTAGCTTGGAAACTTAATAATTGTGAGGTGACGGACAAAACTGTTCAAGTAAATTTTAAATGGGCTCTAATCTCCATATAAAAAAGAAATTTTTCATATTGAGAATAACTTTGGTAGAGGTTGAAGGCAGGGCCAAGTTGGCAATGTGAAAGTAACATGCTCCTAGAGCTTTTCCCTACAAAATGATAAATGAAGTCTCTACTCTGACACTCAAACTATAGATCCCACCAAGACAAAGGAAAGATTCAAAGAAGTTTTCAACTGTTGACATCATGGAAGAGCTTCAGTGAATGTCTGACTCTTTGGGGGGGGGGGGGGAAGGGGAAATAAAACCCAGGAGATGGGACAGTGGGAGAATCCATTAGGAAGTTTTTAGCTACAGTGCAATCCAGGTCTTAAAAGCCTAACAACATCAGATATCCTGGAAGCTAGTGAGTAATCCATCAGGAAGGACCCCAAAAAATGAAGTCTGAACCCTGAGAACATCTGTTTAAAAGACAAGTCTGAAGCAGGAAAAACAACTGCCAAGTCAGAACCCAGACATAAAGGAGAAAAAAAACGGCAAAGTCAAGGCCTGAACTTCATAGGCAATATCTTGGCCAACAACTATCCAGGATCAGAACTCAGCCCCCACAAAAAACAAGAACAAGAACAAGAACAACAACAAAAATCTTGGATCTTCCAGCCAAGATAGCGGAGAGGAGACAGGCACAGTTCTAAAATCTCCTGATCTTTCCTGATATGTGATATGAAACAAACCTCTCAGCAGAAATCTGATCAACAAAGCCCAGAAAGAAAAGCCAGGAGAAAGAATATCTACATCAGGATTTGCCTTCTGCAATCCTGGGTGAGTCCAGGCACAGAGGGTTCATCAGCCAGATTAGCAGCAGGGTTAGAGACTGTGATCCTGAGGCCTGGAGAATTGGACCTGCTTGATCAGCCACAGGGCTAGAGACTGGTCTACTGTGGAGGCTTGGGTCAACTAGGAAGCAGAGGCATTGGTGTTAGTGCTGACGGTCTGGAGCTTGCCGACAGGGCTAGGTAGAGAGTTCCAGTGCAGGAGAGCTGCGGACATCATCCCTGTTCCCTGGGCTCCTCTGGTCAGGAAGAACTCTGAGTCCATGCCTCCATTTCGGCTGAAGCCTCTTCCCAGAACAAACACAGCTACAGACAATCTCTGGCACACAGGTGTGTGAGCAGCATAACCACCTCAGCTGACAATAGGGAGAATGATGACCTCACCCCAGGGTAGAGCCCACCACTGATTAACAGCTTCAAGACTAAGAGAGAACACCACAATCAAAATCACAGATGCTCCAGAGAAAGCAAGCAGCACCCCCCTGCTGTCCAGCTGGAGAAATTACACTCAGTAAACAAATCCTCTAGCACCCCCTAGTGGTCAGCTGGGGATGTTAAACTCACTGAGTAAAGTCTCTAGGGATCCCAACACCAAACCTCTGTGAACCAGCCCCTCCTCAATTCAAGGTCTTAGCAAAATGAAGAAAGGTCAGAACAAAGGTGGATCCATAGAAAAATACTTGGAAGGAAAAGACCCTAACTCAGAGAGACCTAGAACCTCTGAGGAGAATATGATCTGGTCTCCAGCACAGAGAGACTTCCTTGAAGAAATAAGGAAGGAGAGGCACATAGGTGGTGCAGTGAATAGAGTACCAGCCCTGGAGTCTGGAGTACCTGAGTTGAAATTCGACCTCTGACACTTAATAATTACCTAGATATGTGGCCTTGGGAAAGCCATTTAACCCCACTGCCTTGCAAAAAAAAATATAAGGAAGGAGTTTAAAAATAAATTAGAAAATTTCAGAAAAGACATGCCAGAGAAGATTAACACCTTGAAACAAAAAAAAATAATTGGAAAAAAGCAATTGGACAAAGAGAAAATGAGAATAATTCTCTCAGATCCTCAACTGGGCAAATGCAAAAGGAAAATGATTCTCTCAAAATCTCAATTGGTCAAATGGAAAGCTCTTTCAAAAATAGAATTGACCACTTGGCAAAGGAGTGGCAAATGATAAATGAGGAAAACTCTCAAAAAAAAAGAATGGAGTCTGTGGAAACTAATGACTAATGAGACAGCAAGAGACTGTTAAAACCAAAAAATAGACAAAATAGGAGAAAATATAAAATACTTCATCAGTAAAACCACTGGCCTCAGGAATACATTGAGGAGGGACAAACTGATAAATATTGGTCTTTCTGAAGACATTGAGGAGAAAAAAAAGCCTGGACTTAATATTGCAGGATCAAGTGCTGGAAAATTGTGGTGATATCATGGAAACAGAGGGCAAAATAGTTATTGAAAGAATACATTAATCCTCTCTGGAAAGAGCTCCTAAAATGTAAACACCAAGAAATGTTGAGGTCAAATTCGAGAACTATCAGATGAAAGAGAAATTCCTGCAAGCAGCCAGAAAGAAGAAATTTAAATAATAAGGAGCCACAAAGGATTTTTCAGGACCTGGCTGCATCAACATTAAAGGATCAAAGGGCCTGGAATGAGATAGTCTGAAGAGCAAGGGAGCTTGGAATGCAGTCAAGAACCCACTATCTGGCAAAGCTGAGCCTTCTCTTCCACGGGAAAAGATGGACATTTGATGAAATGGAAGAATTCCAAAAATTCCTCATGAAAAGACCAGAGTCAAATAGAAAATTTGAACATCAAACAGGAGGTTCAAGAAACACATGATAAGGTAATAAAAAAGGAGGGGGGATAAAGAAAAAAAAATCTGCTATCCAATAAGGTGAAACTGGCTGTATCCCAGCATGGGAAAAAGATTCTCATAACTCTTGAGAACAGTAACTCTAACAGAGTGAATATACCTAGTCAGAAGTGATGGACACTCAGGACTTATCTATGAGACTACTGTCCAAAGGGATGAAACTGGCTATAACCCTACTTGGGAGAAAGACTCTAATAACTGTCAAGAATTCTAACTCTTTTAGAGAGAATATACTTAGCTAGAAGTTATGGATATTCAGAATTTTCTATGACTCAGAATTATTTAAAAACATATTCTCCTTAAAAAGTGGGACAGGAAGGAGACAGGAGGAGGGAAGGGATTGAATGGGGGTAAATCTCAATACATTAAGAAGTACAAAAGACCTATGGTAATAGAGGGGAAGAAGGGAGGAAATGAGAAACACCTAAATATTCCTCTCATCAGATTTGGCTTAAAGTTAACTTACACACATAATCAGTTAACTTAAAACGCATCTTACCTTTCAAGTATCAAAAGGGGAAAAAGGGCAGGGAAGGACAGAGATGGGGGGTGAGAAAAAGGGGAACAAACAGAAGGAAGTAAAGGGAAAAGGGAAAAAGGGAAAGGGGAAAGAAATGGGAGGGAAGTAGATATAGGAGGGCAAACACACTGAAGATGATGACATTCAAAAAAATACTGGGGAATAAAAATAAAGGAAAAGGGTAAATACAGAGTGAAGATATCATGGAGGGCAATAAAGAGTTAGTAATTATAACATTGAATATGAATGGGATGAACTCTCCCTTACAATATAAACAAATAGCAAAGTGGATGAAAAACTAGAATCCTACAATATGTTGCTTAAAAGAAACTCATTTGAAGATTAGATATAAATATAGAGCAAAGGTAAAAGTTTGGAGCAAAATATATTTTGCTTCAGCTGAAATGACAAAGCAGGTGTAGCAATCCTTATCTCAGACAACGCAGCTGCAAATATAGATAACTTTAAAAGAGGTAAGGAAGGAAAGTATTTACTCCTCAAAGGTACTATAGACAATAAAATGATTTCAATACTGAATATATATATACATATATATATATATATATATATATATATGTATATATATATGCATCCAAATTCCTTAGTGGAGAAGCTGAAAGAACTACAGGAAGACATAGACAGCAAAACTCTATTAGTGGGAAACCTCAGCCTCTTGCTCTCAGATCTAGATAAATCAAATCATAAAATAAACAAGAAAGAAGATAAGGAAGTAAATACATTGTTAGAAAACCTAGATATGATAGACTAATGGAGGAAATCACATGGGCATAGAAAGGAATATAACTTTTTCTCTGTAGTACATGGCACTTATACAAAAATGTCCATATACAAGGGCATAAAATCCTAATGATCAGTTACAGAAAGGCAGAAACAGTGAATACATCTTTCTAAATAATTAATTATTTTATCCTAGATAATGACAATAATGCACTACATACCAAAATCTATGGGATACACTCAAAGTGGCTGTCAGGGGATATATTATATCTTTAAATGCTTATATGAATAAGTTAGAGAAAGTGGAATTCAATGAACTAAATATGCAACTAAAAGAATTAGAGAAAGAACAAATTTAAAATCCTCAATTAAATACCAAATTAGGAATTCTAAAAATTAGACAATTTAATTAAATTAAAAGCAGAAAAACCTACTTAATTATTAAATAAAACCAAGTTGGTTTTATGAAAAAATTCAATAAAATTCATAATCCCCTGGTGAATTTGATTTAAAAAAAGAAAGAAGAAAACCAAATTGCTAGTATCATAAATGAAAAAAGATGAATTCACCACCAAGAAGAAGGAAATAAAGTAGTAATTTGTAAATATGTTTCCCAACTCTATGCCAATAAATTTGACAATATAAGTGAAATCGATGAATATTTTTGAAAATATAAGTCACCCAGGTTAAATCACCCTATCTCAGAAAAAGAAATTCAACAAGACATCATTGAACTCCCTAAGAAAATATCTCCAGGATCAGGTGGATTCACAAGTGAATTCTATCAAACTTTTAAAGAACAATTGGTTCCAATTCTGTATAAACTCTTTGGAAAAATAGGGGAAGACAGAACTCTGCTTAACTTCTTCTATGACACCAGTATGGTCCTGATACCTAAACCAGGAAGAGTTAAACCAGAGAAAGAAAATTATAGAACGATCTCCCTGATTAATATAGATGCAAAAAATCTTAAATAAAATCTTAGCAAAATGTTTACAACAAGTTATCACTAGGATAATACATTATGATCAAGAAGAATTTATCCCAGGATTGCAGGGTTGGTTCGATATTAAGAAAACTGCTAGTATAATTAATTATATCAATAACATATCTATCAGAAATCATACGATCATATCAATAGATGCTAAAAAAGATTTTGATAAAATGCAGCACCCATTCCTACTAAAACCACCAGAGTGTAGGAATAAATGGTTTGTTCCATAGAATAATAAGCAGTATCTATTTGAAACCATCACCAAGCATTATATGCAATGGGGATAGGCTTGAGACATTCCCAATAAAATCAGGGGTGAAACAAGGATGCCCAGTGTCACGACTACTGTTCAATATAGTATTAGAAATGTTAGCTTCAGCAATAAGAGAAGAAAAAGAAATTGAAGGAATTAAAATAGGGAAGGAGGAGGCAAAACTTTCACTTTTTGCAGATGACATGATGCTATACCGAGACAATCTCAAATAGTCATCTAAGCAACAACTAGAAATAATTACCAACTTTAGCAAAGTAGCAGGATATAAAATAATCCCTCATAAATCCTCCACTTTTCTACATATGACTAGCATGATACAGCAGGAAGTGCTAGAAAGAGAAATCACATTCAAGTTATCCTCAGACAATATAAAATACCAGGGAGTCTATTTGCCAAGGCAGACTCAGAAACGTTTTGAAAACAGTTATAAAACACTTATTACACACAATAAATCAGATTTAAATAACTGGGCAAACATTAACTGCTCATGGATAGGTTGAGCTAATATAATAAAAATGACAATTCTACCAAAACTCAATTAGCTACCTGTTTAGTCCTCTACCAATCAAAATTACAAAAAAAAATACTTTAATGCTTTAGAAAAAAGTTGTAAGTAAATTCACATGGAAAAGTAAAAAGTCAAGAATTTCCAGGGATTTAATGAAAAAAAGTACAAAAGAAGGTGGTTTAGCCCTACCGGATCCAAAACTATATTGTAAAGCATCAGTAATCAAAACTGTATTGGCTAAGACATAGAGTGGTAGACCAGTGGAATAGACTAGGTGTAAAAGCAGGAAATTATTATAGTAATCTGCTGTTTGATAAACCCAAAGAGTTGAGATATTGGAATAAAAACTCTTGCTTCAATAAAAACTGCTTGGAAAATTGGAAGTTAGTATGGAAGAAATTTAGATTTGATCAACACCTCACACTCTATAGCAAGAAAAGATCCAAATAGATACAGGAATTAGACATAAAAAAACAATACTATAAGAAAACTAAGAAATCAAGGACTACTTTAACTTTCAGATCTATGGAAAGGGAAGCAGTTTATGACTAAGGAAGAGATGGAGATGATCACTAAAGACAAACTAGAAGATTTTGATTACATTAAATTAAAAAGCTTTTGCAAAGACAAAACCACTATAACCAAGATCAAAGGAAATGTAGTGAACTGGGAATAATCTTTACAACAATTGTTTCTGACAAAGGACTCATTTCTGAAATATAAGGAGAACTGAGCCAAATTTTCAAAAAAAACATGCCATTCCCCAATTGACAAATGGTCAAAGGATATGCAAAGGCAATTTACAGATGAGGAGATCAATGCAATCCATAGTCGTATGAAAAATTGCTCTAAATCATTACTTATTAGAGAAATGCAAATTAATGCTTCTCTGAGGTACCACCTCACACCTCTCAGCCTTGCCAATATGATCAGAAAGGACAATGATCATTGTTGGAAAGGTTGTGGGAAATCTGGGATACTATTACATTATTGGTAGAGCTATGAACTCATCCAACCTGTCTGGAGAGAAATTTAGAACTATGCCCAAAGGGCAACAAAAATGTGCATACTCTTTGATGCAACAATACCGCTACTGGGTCTGTACCCAGTATATGAAGAGATGATGAAAAAGGGTAAAAACATCACTTGTATAAAAATATTCATAGCAGCCCTGTTTGTGGTGGCAAAGAATTGAAAATCAAGTAAATGACCCTCAAATGGGGAATGGCTTAGCAAACTGTGGTATATGTATCTCATGGAACACTATGTTCCATTAGAAACCAGGAGGGATGGAAATTCAGGGAAGCCTGGAGGGATTTGAGTGAACCGATGCTGATTGAGATGAGCAGAACCAGAAAACACTGTAAACACTGACAGCAACATGTGGATAATAATCAACTTTGATGGACTCGTTCATTTCATCAGTGCAAAAATCAGGGACAATTTGGGGCTGTCTGCAATGGAGAATACCATCTCTATCCAGAGAAAGAACTATGTAGTTTGAACAAAGACCAGGCACTATTAACTTAAATTTAGAAAAGAAAACCTGATATCTTATTGTCTGTTCTTGCTATCTCTTATACATTATGTTTCTTCCTTTAGTATATGATTTCTCTTTCATCTTGTTCAATTTGGATCAATGTATGCCATGGAAACTGTGTAGAATCTTTGGGGTGCTGGAATTAAGATTAGGGGGAAATTGCCTTCTGTGGAGGGTGGGGGAGGAAAGTAAGATTAGGGGGAAAATTTGTAAAACTTGAAATAAATAAAAATCTTTAAAAAACATTTTTAAAAAGCTTGGATATGTACTCCCTACACCCTCAGGAGCAGAGCTAAAACACCAAAGATGAGCAAAAAATGCTAGAAGAGCTCTCAGCAAAGAAAAATACTTTACAAACAAGGATGACAGTAATGACATGTCTGAAGGATAAAGAAATGAAAAATAACTCACAGAGGAAGTATTACAACAGCCTATAAATTTAACTCAAATATTAAAGCTCATCAAAGAAATTAAAAAAGAATTAAAAAAATCAAAGAAGAGAAGAATAAGAAAAATGAAAAAACAAATTGAGAGTCAGGTAGGAAAATTATGAAAAACTGGCCAAGGAAATCAACACTGTTAAAAGTCAAAAATAATTATAAAGGAAATACTAAAGCTGATTGAAGAAAATAAAATCCTAAAAATTATAATGAAAAAATTAGAAATCAATGAATCTACAAGGCTACAAGATTCCATCAAGCAAAATTAAAAGGCTGAAAAAATTGAAGAATGTATAAATTACCTTTTAGGAAAATTGAGTGAACAGGAAAATAGTTCCTTGAGAGAATATCTATGAACCATTCTACTACTAAAAAGCCTGGATCAAAAAAAGAACCTGGAAAATATGCAGGAAATTGAAAGGGAAAACTGTCCAAATCTGCAAGAAAAGATAACAATATAACCATTGAAAGAATCCATATAGCCCCCTCCAGAAAGAGACTCTAGGATAAAGATTCCAAGGGCTGTTATAGCCAAATTCCTGAACCCTTAAAAAAAGGAAAGAATATTTCAAGCAGTAAAGATAAAACAAATCAAATACAAATGAATACACTCAGACTTACACATGACCTATCAGTCTCAACATTAAAGGCTAGGAAGACCTCGAATAACATATATGGGAGGGTAAAGGACCCAGGATTACAACTCAGAATGTACTACCCTGAAAAATTCAACATTTACTGTCAGGGGAAAAGATGGATATTCAACTAAATAGAAGACTTCCAGAATTTCCTGACTTAAAGACCTTAACTGAATAGAGAATTCAATCACAAAATACATGACTCAAGAGTTGCATAAAAAAAGGTAAATGAAAAGGGGAAGGAATAAACAAAACAAAAGAAATATCACTCAAGACCATCAAATTGTATATAACCCTAAAAGGGAAGATACAATACTTCTAATTCTTTGGAACTTTGCATCTCTTGAGATGATTAAAGGGTCAAATATAACTGAAGAGAATGGACTTAAAGGATATGGTTATAGTTGGATCTTATCTCTCCATTGAAGAGGTCCAGGATAACATCAGTATGTTTGAGTCAAAAAGCCCTGAAGAAAAGCAGGGGGTGTTAACTTTAAACTTGAGTGTCTCATTATCCCTTGACTTTCTTTAATGCTACTGTGTTTAGCACTTTGTCTAATGAGGGCATCATAAACTTCCAGGTCCTGAGTCTGTAATTCACAATCATTTGTAAAATTCTCAGGGGAGATCTCCAGAGTCTCCCAGTACTTAGAGTGCTTTAAAATTCTTGCAGTTAATTAGATCAGTGTTAGATTTAACCCAGGGTTCACTTAAAAAGGACCCTGGGTGAGGGAGGTGAAGTGTGAGAGAAAATAGGCCTTGGAGGAGGGGCACAAATGCCTCAAGAAATGATATGGCTTTGGATGAAACTTTGGCTCATGAGGAGGCCTGTGTGTACTTGAAAGATACTTGAAAAGGCAGCAAGGTAAAAAATGATTATATTTATAATTTGATGTCATTTGAAACAAAGCTGCTTATCAAACAAATGAACAGTCTGTGATGATATCTTGATAACAATATGAGCTTATCAAACAATGAAATAATCAAATTGTGATGGAGGATACCTGATACTAGGATACTAGAACAATAAATAGCACCAAGGGAAGAGGCACACAGATTTATAACTTTAGAGGAACAAAAGGGAGAATATGAATCCTGAGTAAATTCTATTCAAAAGCTTTAGCCCAGAGAAGGAATAACATACAATCTCACTGGGTTTAAATATCTACCCAAATCTACAGGGAAGGAGAGACTGAAAAAAGGGAAAGATAAGGGAAAGATAAGGGAAAGAAGGGAGTAATAAAAGAGAAGAAAAAGGTATAAATGAAAATAAATTGAACATTAAATTTTTAAAAGAAAAGTCAAAGCATAAAGGGAATAAAATTCTTTTGAGAAAGAAAAAGAGAAAAGGAAAAAGAAAAATATAAATGGAGAAAGATAGCACAGAATTAGTAACCTTAAGTGTAAATGTAAATGGGATGAGCTGTCTCATAAAAAAAAAAAGAAATGAATAGCAGAATGGATTAAAAACTAGAATCCTACAATATGTTGTTTACAAGAAACATACCTTAAGTAGAGAGATACATAGCGTAAAGATAAAATTTTGGATTAAAATCTATTATGCCTCAGCTGAAGTAAAAAATATCAGGGGTAGTGATGCTAAACTCAGATAAGGTAAAAGCAAAAATAATCTCAATAAAAGGGTTAAGAAAGAAAACTACATCTTCTTAAAAGGCACCACTGTCAATGAAGCTGTCTCATTCCAAAATACATATGTCCCTAGTGGTATAACATCCAAATTCCTAGAGACAATGCTGAGTGAATTACAAGAATATATAGAAAGCAAAATTTTAATAATGGGAGACCTCAATCTCCCTCTCTCAAAACAAGAAAATCTGACAATAAAATAAACAAGAAGGAAGTTAATAAGGTGAATGAAATCTTAGAAAACTTAGATTTTGATACACCTTTGGAGAAAACAATGGGGATAGAAAAGAATATACCTTATTCCTGGCATAACATGGCACCTATACCAAAATGGACCATGTACTAGGGCACAAAAAAACTTAGAATTAAATGCAGAAAAGCAGAAATAATAAATACATACTTCTCAGGCCATGATAAAATAAAAATTACATGTAACAGTGGGTTATGGAAACCAAATTGGTTATGAAACCAATTGGAAATTAAATAGCTTTATTTTGAATAATCTGTGGATCAAAGAGCAAATACCACAAATAATCCATAATTATACCCAAGAAAATGATACTAATGGGACATCATTCCAAAATTTATGGAGGCATCTAGGTCATGCAGTGGATAGAGCACTGGCCTTGGAGTCCTGAGCACCTGAGATCAAATCCAACCTCAGACACTTAATAATTACCTAGCTGGGTGGTCTTGGGCAAGTTACTTAATCCCATTGCCTTGCAAAAACATAAAAAGACAAAAAAACAAAACAATTACAGGATGCAGCCTAGGCAATTTTAAGGGGATTCTTATAACTCTAAATGCCTATATGAATAAATAGAAAAAGGGAAGATCAATAAATTGGGTATACAAATAAAAATAACTAGGAAAAGAACAAATTAAAGATGCCCAATTAAATATACAATTAGAAATTCTAAAAATCAAGGGAGAGATCAATAAAATGGAAAGCAAGGAAAAAACCCATTGATCTCATAAATGAAACTAAGAATTGGTTTTATGAAAAATCCAATAAAATGGAGAAATCTTTAGTTAAACTGATTACAAAAAAGAAAAGAAGATTACCAAATTATCAGTATCAAATGGTATGAACTAAACACCATTCAAGAGGAAATTAAAGAGATAATTCAGAGCTACTTTGCTAAACTAAATGCCAATAAATTGTACAACTTGAGTGAAATGGATGAATATTTACAAAATTACAAACTGTCCAGATTAACAGAAGAGGAAATAAATTACTTAATCCCATTTAAAAAAAAAGAAACCAAAGAAACCATTACTAAAGTTCCAAAGAAATAGTCTCCAGATGGATTAAAAAGTGAATTTATCCAAACATTTAAGGAACAATTATTTTGTATTATATAAAAAACTATTTGAAGAAATAGAAGAGGAAGGAATTCTGCCAAACTCCTTTTATGACACAAACATGATTCTAATACCTAAACCAGGAAGAAGCAAAACAGAAACAGAAAAGTATAGATCAATCTTCCTAATGAATATTGATGCAAAAATCTTAAATAAAATTTAAGCAATAAGATTACAGCAAGTTATTATTAGGAAAATACACCAAGATCAGGTAGGATTTATGACAGGTATGCAAGGATGGTTCAAAAGTAAGAAAACACTCTACACAATTAGACATATCAATAGAAAAACCAACAGAAATCATATGACTATCTCAATAGATCCTGAAAAAGTTTTGAAAAATACATCCATTCATATTAAAAACACTAGTAAATTTAGGATTGAACGAAGTCCCCAAAATAATAAAGAATATCTATCTAAAACCATCAACAAATATTATAATTAAAGGGAATAAACTCAGAGCATTTCCAATAAAGTCTGGGGTGAACCAAGGATGCCTGTTATAACCATTACTATCCAGTACAGTATTAGAAATATCAGCTGTAGCAGTAAGAAGAAAAAGAAATTGAAGTAATCAGAGTGGGCAATGAGGAAGCAAAACCTTGGCTCTTTGCAGATGATATCTGAGAAAATCATCTAAAAACCTCCTTGAAACAATTAACAACTTCAGCAATGTAGCAGGACATAAAATAAACCCACATAAATCATCAGCATTTCTATATATGAACAACAAAGCCAAAAAACAAGAAACAGAAAGAAAAATCATATTTAAAATAACTATAGACAGGGACAACTAGGTGGTGCAATGGAGGAAGTGAGGTCAAATTTGACCTCAGATACTTAATAATTGTCTAGCTGTGTGATCTTCAGCAAGTCACTTAACCTCATTGCCTTGAAAAATGAAAATTAAATAAATAAATAATGACTATTGACAACGTTAAATACTTGGGAATCTACCTTTCAAGACAAATCCATAAATTGTATGAACACAATTATAAAACACTTCCCACCAAAATAAAGTCAGATATAACTGGAAAAAATATCAAATGCTCATGGATAGGTCAAACTAATATAATAAAAATGACAATTCTTCGAAATTAAATTATGTAATTAGTGCCAAACTAATCAAACTACCAAATGACTACTTTACTAGCTAGAAAAAAATAGTAAGAAAATTTATCTGGAATATCAAAAGGACAAGAACAGCAAGGGAGCTGATGGAAAAAATATAAAGGAAGGTGGTCTAGCTCTACCAAATCTGAAACTATACTATAAAGTGGCAGTGATCAAAACTGACTGGTACTGATTAAGAAATAGAGTAATGGATTGGTGGATTAAGGTAGATTCAAAAGAAATCACAGTAAATTACTACCATAATCCTTAACAAACACAAAGGCATCAGTCTCTGGGATAAGAACTCACTATTTGACAAAATTTGCTCAGAAAACTGGAAAATAGTATGTCAAAACCTAGGCACAGATCCACATCTCATACCCTATGGCAAAGTCAGATCAAAATGGGTACAGGATTTAGATATAAAGAGCGATACCATAGACACATTAATAGACCAAGAAATATACTATCTATCAGATTCATGGAAAGGGGATAAATTTATGACCAAAAATTTAGCACACATTACGAATGGCAAAATAAATGATTTTGACTATATTAAATTAAAAATCTTTGCACTAATAAAAATCAGTTCTCTCAAAATTTAAAGGAAAGCAGAAAGTTGCAAAACAATCTTCACAACTAGGAGATCTGATAAGGGTCTCATTTCTAAAATATATAGAGAATTGCTTCAAATTTATAAATGGTCAAAGGATATGAACAGACAATTTTCAAATGAATAAATTAAAATTATATATAATCATATAAAAATGTTCTAAGTCCTTGTTGATTAGAGAAATGGAAATTAAAACAACAATAAGGTATCACCTCAAACCTATCAAATTGGCTGAGATGTGGAAAAGGGAAAATGATTAGTGTTGGAGAGGGTGTGGGAGGATTGGGTCATTGATGCATTGCTGGTGGTATTGTGAATAGATTCAATCTATCTGGAGAGCAATATGGACCTATGCCCAAAAAGCAATGAAATTTTTCATACTCTTTATGTAGAAGAAATTATAAAAAATGGGGAAAATCCTTTAAGTTCCATATAATCTTTGTAATGGCAAAGAATTGGAAATTGAGGGGATGACCAACAATTTGGGAATGGCTAAACAAATTATGGTACATTAATATTATGGAATACTTTCGTTCTATAAGAAACCATAAATGGTCAGCCTCTTGAGAAGCATGGAATGATTTACAGGATCTGATGCTGAGTGAAGGGAGTAGTACCAAGGAAACAATGTACACCTTAGCAACAGCATTTTTGACATGAACAACCTTGATAGAAGCAGCTCCTCTCAGCAGTTCAGAGAGCTAGGACAATTTTATTAGACTGTCTATGGACTATATTATCCCCATCCAGAGGAAGAAAAACAAAGCAAAACAAAACACACTCACAGAAAAAAAATGACCCTTCAAAATCTGATAAACACTTTATAAAAATTATCTTTTATGCATTTCTTTCCCTTAATCTTTAATTCTCATAGTGAAAATAACTAATCTAATCCAGCCAAGATGGTGGAGAGAAGACAGACACTGTGATGGTGCTCTCTCTTTCCCCTCATAAATAACAGGAGAGAAAACTTTTAATAGAAATTCGATCAACAAAACCCAGAAAGAGAAGCTAGGAGAAGATCTACCAATAAGGTCTGTCTCAGGGGACCATGGGTGAACTGGGAGATGAAAGCAGAGGAACAGTTCTGAGGATGGCAGCTGGGGGAGGCCAAAGTGTCAGCCTCAGCTGTGGAGACTTCTGTGAGTGGTGATCCAACTTTAGCTGCTGAGTCTTTGGCCAGAGAAGAAGAGCTATGGAAGTGTGAGTTACAGCACAGAGTTCTCAGAGCATTCCTGGAGCACAACTAGCTAGGCCAGGGACCTGGGCTCCATACTTGCTGCAGAGCCCTTTGCCCAGAAGAAACAATAAACAACCCCCCCCCATCCCCTCAGGGCAGCAGAGTTCCCTCAACAGAAAGGGATTAACTTCCTCCCCCAGGATACAGCCCAGTTTTCAAGGTCAAGTCAGACCATACTGCTGAGTACTTCACTCCAGAGAAAGCAACCAGCACCGCCTACTGGCTGGCCCTTGGAATTACTAAACCAATTGAACAAAGCCTCTAGGATCCTCAAAAGCAAAAGCAAACCTCTGAGAGCCAGCTCCCCTGGAAACACAAGATGGAAAAAGGCCAGAAAAAAGGCGGGTCCATGTAGAAATACTTAGAAGAGACAGATCCTAACTCAGAGAGATCTAGCACTTGCTGAGGAGACTATGAATTGGTCTCCAGCCCAGAAAGACTTCCTTGAAGAAATCAGGAAGGAGTTTAAAAATCAATTTGAAAAATTGGGTAAAGAAACTCAAGAAAAAATTAACATTAAGCAACAAGAAAACAAATCCTTGGAAAAAACAATTGGACAAATACAAAATGAGAACAACTCTCAGCTCTTCAATTGGGAAAATGCAAAAAAGAAAATAATTCTCTCAAATTCTTAATTGGGAAAATGCAAAAAGGAAGTGATTCTCTCAAAACCACATCTGGTCACATAGAAAAGTCCTTCAAAAATAGAATGGAACAACTGGAAAAGGGTTTGCAAATGATAAAGGAAGAACAATCTTCTCTAAAAAAAACAAATGGAGTTGGTGGAAACTAGTGACTTCATGAGACAATAGGATTGTGTTAAACAAAACCAAAAGATTGAAACAATAGAAAAAAAATGTAAAATGCCTCATCAGCAAAACCACTGATCTCAAGAATTGACAGAAAAGGGAGAATCTGAGACTCCTTGGCCTTCCTGAGAACACTGAAGAGAAAAAAAAAATCTTGGACTTAATATTACCAGATTTAGTGATGGAAAATTGTCCTGATATCATGGAACCAGAGGTAAAAATAGGAATTGAAAGAATGCATCAATTCTCTCCGGAAAGAGATCCTAACATATATACATCAAGGAATATTGTGGCCAAATTCCAGGACTATCAGATAAAACAAAAAATCCTGCAAGCAGCCAGAAATAAAAAAAATATTAAATACCAAGGGGCCACAGTAAGGATTATGCAGGACCCGGCCACAGCAACATTAAGGGATCAAAGGGTCTGGAATGACATATTCTGAAGAGCAAGGGAGCTTGGAATGCAGCCAAGGATCCACTACCTGGCAAAGCTGAGCCTTCTTTTCTAGGGAAAAAGATGCACATTTAATGAAATGGGAGACTTCCAAGATTTCATGATGTAATGACCAGAGATAAATAGAAAATTTGGACATCAAATACAAGTCTCAAGAGACACATGAAAAGGTAAATGCAAACAAACAAACAGACAAAAAGCTGCTATACAATAAGATGAAATTGGCTATATACCCACTTGGGAGAAAGAGACTCATAACTCTTGAGAACTATAACTCTATTAGAGAGAATATAGATAGCCAGAATTGATGGACACTCATAACTTTTCTATGACTTAGATAGAATGATTTAAATTCAATACCTCCTTAGAAAGGAGGTGGCAGTAAGGAGAAGGGAGATTGGAGGGAGACTGAATGGGGTAAATATTACATCAAGAGGTACAAAAGACATATTGTAATTTAGGGGAAGAAGGGGTGAGGTGAATCTTCATCTCATCAGACTTGGCTTGAAGTTAACTTAGATACATTTAATCAAGGTAAGAAACTTATCTTACCTTTCAAGCATTAAAAGGGGAAAAGGGGAGGGGGAGGGGAGGGGGGAAAAGGGTAATTAACAGAAGGAAGGGAAGAAGTGGAAAAGGGAAAGGGAAAAAAGGGAGGGGGTCGATTTAAGAGGGCAAATACACTGAAGGTGGCATTATTCAGAAAAAAACACTGGGGAATATGTATAAAGGGAAAAAAAGTGGAAAATATAAACAGAAGGAAGATAGCATTGAGGGCAATAAAGAGTTAGTAATTTTAACTTTGTATGTGAATGGGATGAACTCTCCCTTAAAATATAAGCAGATAGCAAAGTGGATTAAAAACCAGAATCCTACAATATATTACTTACAACAAACTCATTTGGAGCAGAGATATACATAAAAGTAAAGGTAAAAGGTTGGAGCAAAATATATTTTGCTTCAGCTGAAGTGAAAAAAACAGGGGCAGCAATCCTTATATCAGAAAAAGCAGTTGCAAAAATAGATAGCATTAAAAGAGATAAGGAAGGAAACTATATCCTCCTAAAAGGTACCATACACAATAAAATAATATCAATACTAAATATGTACACACCCAGTGGGACAGCATCCAAACTCTTAGAGGAGAAGTTGAAAGAGCTAATGAAAGACAGACAGAAAAACTCTACTAGCAGGAGACCTCAACCTCCTGCTCTCAGATTTAGATAAACTGGATCGTAAAATAAACAAGAAGGAAGGTAAGGAGGTAAATAGATGGTTAGTAAACCTAGTTATGATAGACCTATGGAGGAACTTGAATGCGGATAGAAAGGAATATACATTTTTTTCTGCAGTACATTGCATTTACACCAGAATTGACCATGTACTAGGACATAATAACCTGATGATCAGTTACAGAAAGGCAGAAACAGTGAATACATATTTCTCAGATCATAATACAATAAAAATCATATACAATACTGGGCCAGGGAGATATAGACCCAGACCTAATTGGAAACTGAATGACCTCATTTTAAAAAATGAGTGGATCAAACAACAAATTATAGAAAGAATTATTTCATCATGGATAATGACAGTAATGATACAGCATACCAAAATCTATGGGATATACTCAAAGTGGCTTCTCGGGGGATATGTTATATATTTAAATGCTTACATGAATAAATTAGTGAAAGAAGAAATCAATGAACTAAATAAGCATCTAAAAAAATTAGAGAAAGAACAAATTAAAAGCCTCAATTGAATACCAAATCAGAAATTATGAAAATTAAAGAAGAAATTAATAAAATCAAAAGCCAGAAAACTATTGAACTAATAAATAAAACCAAGAACTGGTTTTATGAAAAAAATCAATAAAGAATGATAGACCTCTGGCCAATTTGATTAAAAAAAGAGAAGAAAGACAAATTGCTATTATCATAAATGAAAAAGGTGAACTCACCACCAATGAGCAAGAAATTAAAGTAATAATTTGGGAATTATATTGCTCAATTTTATGCCAATAAATTTCATGATCTAAATAAAATGGATGAATATTTCCAAAAATATAAATTGTCCAGATTAAATGAAGAGGAAATTAAAAACTTATATAACTCTATCTCAGAAAAAGAAATTCATCAAGCCATTATTGAACTCCCTAAGAAAAAATCTCCAGGACCAGATGGATTTACAAGTGAATTCTATCAAACTTTTAAGGAACAATTGGTTCCAACTCTATACAAACTCTTTGGAAATATAGGGGAAGACGGAACTCTGCTTAACTTCTTCTATGACACCATTATGATACTGATACCTAAACCAGGAAGAGTTAAACTAGAGAGAGAAAATTATAGAACTATCTCCCTGATGAATATAGATAGAAAAATCTTAAATAAAATCTAGCAAAATGTTTACAAGTTATCACTAGGATAATACAATATGATCAAGTAGAATTTATCCCAGGAATGCAGGGTTGGTTTGATATTAAGAGAACTGTTATTATAATTAATTATATCCATAACATATCTATCAGAAATCATATGATCATATCAATAGATGCTAAAAGAGCATTTGATAAAATGCAGCACCCCTTCCTACTAAAACCACCAGACAGTGTAGGAATAAATGGTTTGTTCCATAGAATAATAAGCAGCTTCTATTTGAAATCATCATCAAGCATTATATGCAATGAGGATAGGCTTGAGACATTACCAATAAAATCAGGGGTGAAACAAGGATGCCCACTATCACTACTACTACTATTCAATATAGTATTAGAAATGTTAGCTTCAGCAATATGAGAAGAAAAAAAATTAAGGAATTAGGATAGGGAAGGAGGAGACAAAACTTTCACTCTTTGCAGATGACATGAGGGTATACCTAGGTAATCCCAAATAGTCATCTAAGCAACAACTAGAAATAATTAGCAACTTTAGCAAAGTAGCAGGATATAAAATAAACCCTCATAAATCCTCAACATTTCTATATATGACTAGCAAGATACAGCAGAAAGAACTAGAAAGAAAAATTCCATTCAAAGTAACAGACAAAATAACATACCTGGGAGTCTACCTGCCAAGACAGACTCAAAAACTTTTCTAAAACAATATCAAAATTCTTCTCAGACAAATGAAATCAGATTTAAATACGTAGGCAAATATGAACTACTCATGGATAAGTCTAGCTAATATAATAAAAATGACAATTCTACCAAAGCTAAACTACCTGTTTAGTTTCCTGCCAATGAAAATTCCAAAAAATTACTTTAATGAGTTAGAAAAAGTTGTAAATAATTTTACATGAAGAAATAAAGTCAAGAATATTCAAGGATTTAATGAAAAAAGTGAAAAAGAAGGTGGCTTAGCCTTAACAGATCTAAAATTATATTATAAAGCATCAGTCCTCAAAATTGTCTGGTATTGGCTAAGAAGTAGAGTGGTGGACCAGTGGAATAGGTGCAATAGCAGGAAATGGTTATAGTAATCTGCTCTTTAATAAACCCAAAGATTCCAGCTATTGGGATAAAAACTCTCTCTTCGTTAAAAACTGCTGGGAAAATTGGAAGTTAGTATGAAAGAAACTTAGATTAGACCAACACTTCACATCCTATACCAAGATAAGATCCAAATGGATACAGGATTTAGACATAAAAAAACTATGTTAAAAGCAAACTAGAAGATCATTGAATAATTTACCTGTCAGATCTATGGAAAAGGAAACAATTCATGACCAAGGAAGGACTAGAGAACATCATTCAAAACAAACTTGATAATTTTGACTACATTAAATTAAAAAGCTTTTGCACAGACAAAACCACTGTAGCCAAGGTCAAAAGAAATGTAGTAAATTGAGATACAATTTTGCAACTAGTGTTTCTGACAAACGACTCATTTCTAAAATATACAGAGAACTGAGTCAAATTTAAAAGAAAAACATGCCATTCTCCAATTGACAAATGGTCAAAGGATATGCAAAGGCAGTTTATAGCTGAGGAAATCAAAGCAATCCATAGACATATGAAAAACTGCTTCAGATCATTACTTATCAGAGAAATGCTAATTAAAGCATCTCTGAGATACCACCAGAAAGGATAATGATCAATGTTGGAAGGGATGTAGGAAATCTGGGACACTAATACACTATTGGTAGAGCTGTGAACTCATCCAACCTTTTTGAAGAGCAATTTGGGATTATGCCCAAAGGGTAGCAAAAATGCGCATACCCTTTGAGCCAGTAATGCCACTACTGCGTCTATACCCTGAAGAGATGATGAAAAAGGCTAAAAACATCACTTGTACAAAAATACTTACAGCAGCCCTGTTTGTGGTGGCAAAAAAAATGGAAATTAAGTGAATGTCCTTCAGTGGGGAATAGTTTACCAAACTGTGGTATATAAAAATATATGTCATGGAACACTATTGTTCTATTAGAAACCAGGAGGGATGAGAATTCAGGGAAGCCTCGAAAGATTTGCATGAACTGATGCTGAGCGAGATGAGTAGAACCAGAAAACATTGTACACTCTAACAGCAATATGGGAGTGATGATCAACCTTGATGGACTTACTCATCCCTTCAGTGCAACAATCAGGGACAATTCTGAGTAATCTGCAATGGAGAATACCATCTGTATCCAGAGAAAGAATTATGGACTTTGAACATAGACCAAATAATATTACCATCAAATTGGAAAAAATAATAGTGTTATATTATTATGTAATTTTACTATCTCATACTTTATTTTGCTTCCTTAAGCATAGATTTCTCTGTCATCACATTCAGTTGAGATCAATGTAAAACATGGAACCACTGTAAACACTAACAGAATGGCTTCTGTAGGAAGTGGCAGGAGGGAAGAAAGAATGGGGGGGAAATTGTAAAACTCAAAATAAATAAAATCTTTCTTTAAAAAAGAAAATAACTAATCTATAAACATGTTTATTAAATATATATATATATATATATATATATATATATATATATATATATATATATGATGCTAACCTGACTGTTTGCTACTGAGGAGAGGGGGTGGGAAGGTAGGGTGGAAGGAAATTTTGTAATTTAAAAATATACATGTGCATATGAATGAAAATAAAAAAGAGAATACCATTATTACTAAAATTATAGTTTTGTTAAGTCCAATGAATTAACGAAGAGATTCCTATTTCAAAAGTTTAATTACTTCAGTACTATGTTTTTTGTAAACCATTCTCATCAATGTACATCACTTCATATCTACATGTTCTCATCCTGTAAAATTTTTTAAAGATTCTTTTCTTTTGATTCAAAAGGTCCACCAAATACACAGGATGTTTTGTGTTATTTTAGATACAAATACAGTGAAATAAGTTTTGCCATTCATTTCCGGATAAGGTAAAAGGAACAGCAGATAGTTACAAAAACAAAAATCATACTTCTTTCCCTTTCCCTTTTCCCTGTTCCTCACTTTTTCACTTCCTCCTTCACTTCTCTCTCTCCCTTCTTTTCTTACTTCTTCCCCCATTTCTTCTTCTCTCATTCTTCTCCTATTCTTCCTTTTCTTTCTCTTTTTTCTTCTCTTTTTCTTCTTCTTCCCTCTGGTTTTCCTTCTCCTTTCTTCCTCCTCTTCCTCCTCCTCCTCCTTCTCCTTCTTCTTCTTCTTCTTTTTTCTTCTCCTCCTCCTTTTTTCTTCTCCTTTTCCACCTCCTCTTCTTCCTCCTTTTTCTTCTTTCTTCTTACATATACCCAGAAGCTCATCAGAGATCATTTTATCAATCCCTTACTAATCAACTAGAATGTAGCCAAGAAGCAGTCTTTTGGTATATATAATCTCTTTTGCATAAAGACTATTAGTGATGGAGAAATCACTTTTTTTGCATCAGCTGCTTATACCTTTGGATATGCTTATTGTAAGGAAATTGAATAAGTCACTAATGAATTCCCTAAGGAAAAATCTCCAGGTTCAGATGGATTTACAAGTGAATTCTTCCATACATTAAGAAAAATAATGTCAATTTTATATAAAACATTTTAAAAATATAGTCACAGAAGTTCTGCCAAATTTGGTTTTGGAACCAACATGGTGCTGATACCTAAACCAGGAAGAACCAAAACAGACAAAGAAAATTATAGACCAACCTCTCAAATTGATGGAAAAAATTTAAATAACATTTTAGCAAAGAGATTAAAATACATTAGCACTGATAATACACTATGATCAAGTAGGATTTATAACAAATATGCAGGGGTGGTTTAACATTAAGAAAAGAACAAATTTGACAAAATCAATAACAAAACTACACATCATTGCATTTCGCAAAAGATGCTGAAAAAACTTTTGCTAAAATAAAGCTCTTATTCATATTAAAAACACTAGTGACCATAGAAATAAATGAAGTTTTCTTTAGAGCAATAAACATCTAAAACCTATCTAAAAACCATCAATAAACATGATATTTAGTAGGGCTAAGCCAGAAGCAATCTCAGTAAGATCAGAGGTGAAGCAAGGATGATCATTATCACCACTACAAATCAGTATTTAATTATACATGCTAGCTTTAGCAAAAAGAGAAGAAAAAGTATTGAAGGAATTAGTATAGGTTATGAGGAAACAAAACACAAGCTTTGTAGATGATATGATGCATTACTTAGAGACCCTAAAAATTCATGTAAAACACTACTTGAAGCAATTAACAACAAAACTCTGGTACTGGTTAAGAAATAGAGTGCTGGATCACTGGAATATTAGGTACAAAAGAGAGAGAGAGGATAAATGTCTATGGTAATCTATTGTTTGATTAATCTGAAGACTTCAAGTTTTGGGATAAGAATTCACTTTTTTGAAAAAACTTCTGGAAAAACTGGAAGACAGTAAGGCAAGAATTAGGTACAGATTAACATCTCACACCCTATACCAAAACAATATGGAAATGGATTCTGGATTAAGAGATAAAGTAAGCCAATTGGGAAAACAAAAATTTGTCTATTTGTTACATCTCTAGAGAGGGGAGAAGGTTATGACCATGCTAGAGATAGAGAACATTAAAAATTGCAAAATGGATAATTTAGACAACATTAAATTTAAAAGTTTTTGTATAAACAAAACCAATTCAGCAAAGTTTAGGAGGAATGCAGAAAGTTGTGAAACAATTTTTGCAATTAGTATTTCTAATAAAGAAGTCATTTCTAAAATATAGATAATAGATATATGAGTCAAAATTTTAAGAATACAAATCATTCTCCAGTTGATAAATGATCAAAGCATATGAACAGGCAATTTCCAAATGAAGAATTTAAGTATATCTATAATCATATAAAAATATTCCAAATCATTATTGACTAAAGAATTGCAATTTAAAGCAATTTTGAGGAACCATATACCAATCAAATTAAGCAAAATGATAAAAAAGGAAAATGATCTATGTTAGAGAAGATGTGGGAAAACTAGGACACTAAAGCATTTTTGGTGAAGTTGTGAACTGATCCAAGCATCCTGGAAAGCAATTTGTAACTGTGTCCAAAGGAAATAAAACTGTGTATACCCTTTGATACAGCAATACTACTACCAGGTCTATGTCCCAAAGACATCTTTAAAAAAAAGAAAAATCCACATGAACAAAAATATTTATAGCAATTCTTTTTGAAGTGGCAAAGAATTGGAAATTTAGGGTTTGCCTATCAGTTAGGGAATGGCTGAACAAGCTATGATCTTTGAATATGATAGACTACTATTGTCTGTTAGAAATCACAAGTGATTGGATTTTAGAAAACCCTGAAAAGACATGCATGAACTAATGTTGAGTAAAGTGAGCAGGACCAGGAGAAAATTGTATACCTTTACAACAACATTGTGAGATGATCCACTATAATGGATGCAGCTTCTCTCAGCAGTTCAGTGAACAAGGAGAATCTTGAGAGATCTGTTATGGAAAATGGTATCTAAATCCAGAGGAAAAAACTATTGAATCTGAATGTAGAGCAACATTTACTATGTTCACTATAAATATATATACATATATATATATATATATATATATATATATATATATTTTTCTTTCTTTCTAATGATTTCTCCTCCCCCATTCTAATTCCTCTGGAATGGAAATATATTAGATTTTATTCTACATGTACTATCTATATGAAATTATTAGCTTTCAAGGGGAGGAGGGAGGGAAGAGAGGGTAACAGAAAAATGTTAAACTCAAATACTTGCAAAATTGTTATAAAATATCTTTGCATGCTTTGGGGGAAAATAAAATAAAAAGAGTATGAAATATTTTGATAGTTTGATAAATCAGTAAAAGCTGAATCTGCTTTATGAACAAATTTTCTATTTTTTTAATCCCTGGTTAAAAAATGAAAGAAACCTAGTTTGTCATTTATTCTTGGTGTGGTTTAATTGGCTATTTAATATCTTTTAAATATTAACTAGCAATCACTTTAATACTACATTCTTAAAAATGGAAGGAAAATACTCAGAATGGAAGTCACAGTCATTGAAGTACTTTTTTACAAATATCTTTCTCTTCTCTCACTCGAAAAATTGACACATTTCTACTTCTTCAACTCTGAGAGACCCATCTTCTATGATCTTCTTCTATCAGTTCATGGATATATGTCATCTGGCACAGGTGCCTTGAATAATCAAATATTGTCTAATCTTGTGCTTCTTTCTTAGATCTCTCTCTCTCTCTCTCTCTCTCTCTCTCTCTCTCTCTCACACACACACACACACACACACACACACACACACACAAACAGATCAATGATGCTCTCCCTATACTCATACTTCAATGATCACCATGCTCCTATATCCTTATAGTAGCCCTACCCTGTCATTCAAAAACCCTGATTTATAGATCCTGTGCTTTTCTTGTTCAAATCATTGCTACCTCACATCTAACCACCTTAAATCTCTCCATCTTTGTTGATCATTTAATCTCTGGCTACTATTTTCAGTGTCCTCTGAGATGTCTGTTCCATGATTAAGAAATTTCCTTGGGGGCAACTAGGTTGCACAGTGGATAGAGCACCGGCCCTGTAGTTAGGAGTACCTGAGTTCAAATCTGATCTCAGATACATAATAATTACCTAGCTGTGTGACCTTGGGCAAGTCATTTAACCCCATTGCCTTGCCACAAATAAAAGAAAAGAAAAAAAAAAGAAGAAATTTCCTTGTATCTCTTCTTTTCTTAAGCCTCTTTCTTTTCACAGTTACTGAAATATATGCATCCTTTTGTTGATACTTTTGTTACACTTTCTAGTACTGGCCACACTTTGCCTTATTCTTCCCTGTTTCCCTATTCACTCAGTTTGATGGGGAAATTGGAATAACCATTGTTCCATACTTCCATTTTTGAGAACCTTTTGCTGTCACCTTCACTAAGCAACCTTTGTTGCATTGAGGTTCATGCTATTCAAGTTTATCAAGCAATCCAGATCCTCCCGGTAACTATTCATAGAATTCTAGGACATTTTCTTTCTTTCCACAAAAAGCTCAGTATCTTATTCAGTTTTTAATCTCCTTCCTATTTCCTAGCCTCATATATAACCTCCCTCAAATTTTCTAACTTTTCTCATTTTAAGTAAATCTCATAACTTTAGCTAAAGATGGATGGCAATATCTTTAATATTGACATCACTCATAAGTGTAACACTTCACTATTCATGAAATCTTTGTGTAGTGGCAAAGATTTGGAAATTGAGGGGATGCCGTTCAAATGGGGAATGACTAAACAAGGTATGGTCTTTGAATGTGATGGAATCCTACTGTCCATAAGAAATCATGAGTGAATGGACTTTAGAAAGACTTGCATGAACTAAACATAAATGAAATTCATGAATTTTATTATTTTGTAATCTTTTATATTCTATCTCTCATTATGTCATTCCTAAATATATTGTCTATGTTCCTTATGAATTCCATTCTAACTACCCATTAGTTCTTTCCAAGTATAAACATTGTCTCCATTATCACTTTTTGTTAATCCTGACCCTTTCATACTCCAATTAAACTCTAAATTAACCTTTCCATTGCTCCATGAAATTGTAATGATGTGCTCAATACCTCATATTCTGTAATGTCTCTAACTACCCCAAAAAGGGAAAAACCTACCTTTTTCCTTATGTTACTTAAATCTGTTCATACTTCCACTAATCCTTCAGCTGTACAGGCTGATAACAGTAAGCATTTTTGACTCTCCTTTTCCTCATCACATTTCTCTCATATCCAAACAATTTTGATTTAGGTTGGTTTCTTAAGAAATGGACCTACAAAACCACCTCAATTAAGACTATTTTGAAATTTTTTTTAAATTTTGAATCAGAAGAGACGGGTTCATATTCTAGTTCTCTTACTACTTTGGAAACTTTTTATAAATCAGTTCATCCTTCCAACAGTTTCATTGATGAGGGAATTTGAATAAATGACTTCTAAGGACTCTTACAGCTCTAAATCCCTACTCCTATCCATATACCCTCATCAAATACTTTGCACACTACTAAGTGACTCCCAAATATTAGTTGAAATACATGACCACTGAATGCTAAACACATTCATCCCATCTCTGATTTATTTGTCATAGCCATTACTATACAACTCATGTGGTGATCTTTTAATGATGATATGCCCTATTTTCCCAAATACCTTGAAATTTCTGTGGGAAGAGGAACTGTATTATATATGTACTTTTCCAGTGGAATGTACATTTATAGGGTCATACCCTCTCAAATCCCCTTAAGAAATTTTTGTTCACTTAGTTGCTTCTGGAGGATGTAGTTTCCCAGAGTAAAATATGGCATCTATTCTAATCCCTTTCTCTGCCCTTTTGCATTTCATTGCATTACTTAATTAAAATTGGCCACCTGGGTAGCAAGAATAAGTAAAGCAAAATGTACTACAGTCTGGCTTACATTAAATAGACATAGCCACATTTCTTCTAATCTTTAAGGTTCATGCATCAGTCTTTGCCAGGTAATAGCATTAGTCTAAATGTTTAACCACCATCACTGATCATTCTTAAGGGTCTAACCAGAGAATGAATTATGTTTTGGAGAGAATTTAGCTCACTATAAATTTAAATCAAATCCTTATAAACAAATAAGTTAAAGAAACATAGACTAATTCAAATAAGGGAGAAATGGACTAAATTGTTGAAAGACAAGTTTCATGCACATTCTTTGTTTTATGGCCTTGTTTAAAAAATAGCTTTTTAAAAGTTAGTGGTTAATATGTAAAAAGAATAATGCCAGTGAAACTGGCTCCTTCTTTTAAGAAGAAAAAAGTCTCACGTATAATTGGGAAACAGAATCTTATTTAAAAGGAAAAATTTTTCAAACAGAAAAATTTTAGGAAAGTTTGAATTAACAACATAATCAGTTTATGATGAACAAACACAATATAATTAAATGCTCTCAGTTGGGAATTTAA
This sequence comes from Macrotis lagotis, assembly GCF_037893015.1. Classification (NCBI taxonomy): domain Eukaryota; kingdom Metazoa; phylum Chordata; class Mammalia; order Peramelemorphia; family Peramelidae; genus Macrotis; species Macrotis lagotis. The sequence continues at coordinate 40,058,808 of NC_133662.1, forward strand.
GTAATGATATAAAATCTTAAATTTCTTGTAAGTTTCTAAAAAAAATTTCTTATAATATGATGTGTTCTGAACAAGTCCTGTTCTAATTTCTATTGAGCCATCTTTCATATAATAAAATAATCAAAACTATTTTTTTCAGCAAACTGCGCTTTAAAACAAATAAATAAAATAAATTTGAATACATTGTATATATATATATATATATATATATATATATATATGTATTTGAATACATATAACAAAATTGAATAAAAATTCTAACTTGCACTTCACATATTACTTCTGGTGATGCTCCAGGCCACTCAAGGTTTTCTGAGTTCCAAGTGTGAGTATATTATCAAACAATATCCAAAAATCCAATTAGCCATTGTCTTTTCAGTGGATTATAAATCTAAACATTCATAGTAATGTGAGCAGTTTGAGTCCATATAACAAGAGGAATTTTAACCAAACTGTTAAATGCTGCATTCTTTTCTTAGAAAAGAAGTGTTATAAGATCCTTTTACTTAAAGCAAATTTTTCTAAAAGAGACATTTTATCTATCTTATAATGCTAATGATGGTGATGACCACAATTACCATGACATTGATGAAAGTACAACTTCTGCTTTCATTGCTGCTGGATTCTATTAAATGGTTAAATTCTAAGAATAGAATCAGAAGATGTTCCCTGTATGATATCAATAGAGACACAAACAACAATATGTAGGCAGAAAAATTAATGAATAAATGACTGAATCAATAAATTAGTTTACAAAAAAGAGAATTTCATGATTTTCAAAATGTCATAAATACCAGAAAATCTAGGTTTTGGAAACATATGATAGAAATTGTGAGATACATACATATGTGTGTGTATTTTCATAAATTTATCACATACCGAAATATATATAGAGATAAATAAAAATACTGCATTTCCAGAGTTACTTATAAGAAACTAATTTTTACTCATACCTAGATGAAAAATTCTTAATCATATGAGCAGTTCAGTATTATAGTGGTTAAGTTATGTCATGAAGTCAGCAAGAAGAGTTCAAATTCAGTCACAGAAATTTAGAACTTGCTAAATTGTGACCCTGCACAAGTCACTTAACCTATTTACCTCAGTTCCTTCATTTGTAAAATGGGGATAATAAGACTATTAGCATAACAGCTTGTATAGAATAGGTACTTTGTAAATGTTTACTATTTTATTATACAATCGCAAACCTCAAAATATTCTTGTCTTTCAATAAATTACAATGGAATAAAGCATTCCTAATATAAAACTATTTCTAATAGATATCCCTATACCAAATGCCATTTACTTCAAACCATGTAAAGTGAGAAGCTTTTTAAACATGGGAATGTAGCAAAAATAAATTGAAATTGCATGAGAATGTGTCAAAGAACACATCATCCCTGTCATATCTATTGCCAAACTTTTTCTTGAGATACTTAGTATTAGCCAGTTAAGTCTGGTCAGCTAGGTGGTACATGGCTAGAATGGTGAGCCTAGAGATAGGAACATTTATCTTCTAGAGTTGAAATCTAGTCTCAGACACTTACTGACTGTGTGACCCTGGGCAAATCACTTCACCTTGTTTGCCTCGGTTTTTCATCTGTAAAATGAGCTGGAGAAGGAAATGACAAACCACTCTAGTATTTTTGGTGACCTCAAATAGGGTCACAAAGAGTTAGACATGACCGAAAAACAATTCAACAACAAAAAATGCTAGGTGGTATAGTAGAGAGTGCTGGGCCAGAAGTAAAAATAAATCTGAATTCTCTAGTGTATGCTCTAACAAGATACTGACTCAACTCCCCATTATGCATACTAGAACAATTAACCAGAGCAATAAATTTGAATTCAAATGCAGACTAACTGTGTGACCCTGGGCAAGTCACTTAACCATTGTCTGTCTGTTTTTTAATCTAAAAAAAATGGGGATAAAAGTACCTTCCTTCCAGATTTGCTATGAGATTCAAATGATATATTTGTAAAGAGCTTTATAAACTTTGAGACTATATAATTGTTATTGTTATTATATGGAAAAATATAATTTCCAAATCCTTTCATTCAAATGCAAGAATCAATTATTTTATCCATCTAAACAATAATTCTCCAAACATTGAACATTTTTAACCTTCTTAGCACAGAGCCAGGCACATAGCAAGTGCTTAATAAATTAATAAATAACTCTCTAAAGCAGAGAGTTAAAGGAAAGCACATAATTTGTGTAGATACTCCTTGTGGTCCTCTAAGAACAGGGTCAATAGGAGAAACCCACATTTCCCAGGAGATACTCCTTTATTCCAGAAGATTGTTACAAAAGAAATGGTGCATTGAGAGAGCTCAAATTATAGCATGCCCTGAAGGGTGGGAGTTCACGAAGTTTGAGTATGCTCTAAAAGGTTAATTGACTCTATTCCTCTGTGTCACAACCAGATTATACATAAGAGAATAATAATAATAATGATGATGATGATGATGATAATAATAAAAGGTACTAGTACCATTTCTAGAAGGATTACATTAAATTTTAAAATAGAAAGAAAAAATAATGAAATGCATATACTCTTTTTAATTATTATTTTTGCTTTTAAAATTTAGTAGTTTATTTTCCCCAGTTACATGAAAAAAAATTTAATATTAGTTTTTAAAACATTGAGTTCTGGGAAGCTAGATGGTGCAGTGGATAGAGCAGCAGCCCTGGAGTTAGGAGGACCTGAGTTCAAATCTGACCTCATAAACATAATGCTTACCTAGCTGTGTGATTTTTTTTTTGCTGTGTGATGTCAAGGAAGTCATTTAACCCCATTGACTTGCAAAAACAAAAATTGAGTTCCAAATTCTTGCCTCTCCTCCCCTCCCCACCTCCCATCACTGAAAATAGAAACAATTTGATATAGGTTATAAATATGGAGTCATGCCAAACATTTCCATATTGTGAAAGAAAACATGGACACACCCTCCCCAGAAATCCTTAGAAACATAAAGTTAAAAAGTACACTTCAATTTGAATTAAGATATCATTGGGTCTTTCACTGAGAATGGATAGCATTCTTCATCATATGTCTTTCATAGTTGTCTTGGGTCATTGTACTACTGAGAACAGCTAATTCATTCACAAATGATCATCATACAATATTCCTGTTTCTTTGTACCCAGTACATTTCATTTATATCAACTTATATAAGTCAGAATCTTTCCTGGTGTTTTCTGCCTATCTTTTTTTTTTTTAATTTTGTTTATTTATTTTTCAAACTACATGAAACTGTAGTTTATGATGTTCATTTTTGCAAGGTTTTGAGTTTTACATTTTTCCCCTCCCTTCTTTTTGTTCCCCCAACCTCTGACAGAAAGTAATCTAATATTGCTCATTTCTTATATTAGAATAGCATTCCATCATAATCACATACCACAGTTTATTCACCACTGCCCAACTGATGGGCATCCCCTCAATTTTCAGTTCCTTGTAACCAGAATAGAACTGCTTAAATAACTTTATAAATATGGGTCATTTTGGTTTTTCATCTCTTTTGGGACTGACCCAATAGTGCCATTGCTAGGTCAAAGGAAAGGCATAGTTTTAAAGTTTTTTTTGATCATAGTTACAAATTGTTCTGCAGAATGGTTGAAACAGTTAACAATTCTGACATCAATGAATTAATGTCTCATTTCCCCTGCATTCTCTTCAATGTTTGCCATTTTTTTCTGTCTTACTAGCCAATCAAATAAGCATAAAGAAATATCTCAGAGTTGTTTCAAATTGGATTTCTCCAATCAAAAGTGAGACAGCATTTTTGAAAAGATGATATGGATAGCATTGATAACCTCAACCAAAGACTGTTTATATCTTTTGATCATTTATCAATAGTGAATGATTTTTATTTTTTATAAATTTGATTCAGTTCTGTTTGAGAAATGAGACCTTTACCAGAGAAACTTGCTTCAAAATATTTTCACACTTACTATTTCTAACTGTATTTCACCCCATCCTATTCCCCTTTGTCTCTGTTTATTCTATTCTCTCTCTCCTTTGGTGCTGCCCCTCACAAGTGTGTTGCAATGGACTTCTCCCACTGTCTTTCCTCTCTTCTATCACATATACCCCTTTTCTCCTTCCCCTGTCCCCTTTCTCCAAACAATTTGTCTCCTCTTTTCCTCTGGGGTAATATAGATTTGTATACCCAAATGAATATTTATGTTTTCCATCTCTGAGCCACCAGTAAGAGGAAGGCACACTTACTCTCCTTCACTTTTCCCACCTTCCACTTCACTGTAAAAGCTTTTTCTTGCCCCTTTAATGTGAAATAACTTACCCCATTATAACTTCTTTCCCTTTCTCCAAGTACATTCCTTACTCCTCCATTAACTCCATTTAAAAATATATATTATACTTTCAAATTCAACTCCCTCTTGTGCATTGCCTTTGTATTCTCCTTCTAACTGCCCTAATAAATGAGAAAGTTAATATGATATATCAATATAATGTGTCTATGCAGGAATACAAGCAATTCGTCATTAAGTCCCTCAGGATTTGACCTTCCTGTCCACCTTCTCTTTGCTTCACCTTAATACTATACTTGAACATAAACTCTCTGTTCAACTCTGGTCATTTCAACAGAAAAGTTGAAATGTCCCTATTTCTTTGAATAGTCATCTTTTTCCATGAAAGAGTATGTCCAGTTTTACTGGGTTGTTGATTTTTGGTTTAATTCAAGTTCTTTTGCATTCTAAAATATCATATTCCAAGCACTACAAGCCCTTAATGTAGAAGCTTTCAAATCTTGTGTTAACCTGACTGTCACACCACATTATTTAAATTGTTTCTTTCTGGCTACTTGTAAAATCTTCTCCTTGACTTGAGAGTTCTAAAAATAGGATAACAGGGCAATTTTCCTGGACAATTTCTTGAAAAATGAGGTCTAGGCTCTTTTATTGGTTATGACTTTGAGATTGAACAATAATTTTTAAATTATCTTTCATGGGATCTGTTTACCAGATCAATTGTTTTTCCAATGAAATAATTCACATTTTCTTCAAGTTTTTCATTCTTTTGCTTTTGTTTTAATGTTTTTTAGGTTTCTCACAAAGTCAGCAGCTTCCCTTAACTCCATTATGCATTTTAAGGAATATTTCTTTTTGTTTTTGAAGCAAGGATTGTGCAAGTTTTTATTGATGTACTTGGTTTTTCTGGTATTAAAAGGTAGATAGATCAAGTATAGGTCAGGAAAATTGTAAAGAAGTCTTTCATAAGGAAGAATAGATTTCTTTCATTTCACTCCCATCATTCACTCGAGTCTAGCAGGGGAGGTATTCCCTCAGAGGGAGAGGTCCCTTCCAACAGTACCAGTACCCTACCAACAGAGCCAGTACCAGAGGTTCAGTTTAGGGAGCAGAGGATACTTCAGACACTGCTATAGAGAGAAGTCACCTTAAGAACCAAGGATTTTGGCAATAGAAAAGAACAAATTAAGGGCTAGAGAGTACTACTCCTGGCAACTGAAAGTCAAGATGTAAAAAGGAAACTGCTTTGGAGGGCTACCCATCTAGCAGAGACTCAAGGCCAGGGGGAGGGGGAGGGAGGGAGAGGGGCTGTTCTGTGAAGGCTCCATAGAAGAAAAAGGATTTTGAGGCCTGGTAGTATCAGTTCCCTAGACCATGTGACTAATTCTCTTGTCAGTCCATCCCATCTGATTCTTCATGACCTTGTGGAGTTTTCCTGGCAAATATATTGGAATAGTTTGCCAATTCCTTCTTCAGTGGAATAAGGCAAACAGAGTTAAAGTGACTTTTCCTGGGTTACAGTGAGTAAATGTCTGAACTGGATTTGAACTCAGGTCTTTCTGACCCCATACCCAGAGTTCTACCCATGAGGTATCTAGCTGCTCCTATGCATTTTTTTAATTTAATATTTATTCTCATTTTGTATAATTAATGCTATTTTTACATTAGTAAAATATTCTTGTTTAAGAGTAAACAAGATACCTCCTCCCCCCAATAAAGATAGACTTACTTCAGCGATAAAGTAAAGGGGAGAGAAAAAAGATTAAAATTAAAAAAAATAATAGTAATAATTGTAGGTATGGCCAGGTGGCACAATGAACAGAGCACCAGCCCTGGAACCATGAGCACCAGAACCCACATCCAGCCCCATACACCCAACAATCACCCAGCCGTGTGACATGCAAGCCACCCGATCCCCACTGGCCTGCAGAAACAAAAAAAAAAAAAAAAAGAAAAAAAAGACCCAAAATAAAATAAAATAGTAATAATAGTAGGGGTGGCTGGGTGGTGGACAGAGCATTGGCCCTTGAGCTAGGAGCACCCGGGTCCCAATCTGGTCTCAGACACCCAAGGATCACCCTGCTATGCAGCCCCAGGCAGGCCACCCAATCCCATTTGCCCTGCAACCCCCCAAAAAATAATAATAATATTAAAAAATGTGCTTCAGTCTTTGTTAGAACACCAATAACTCTGTTGTGTGTGGATCACATTCTTTATGATTAGTCCATGGCAAAAGTTACTTCCATATTTTTCCAACGTTGCCATTGCTGATCGCAACTCTCTCCTTTGGTATTTCTCCACTACCATGTATTATATCTTCTTTCTCCTTTCACTCTGACTCTGGTGTAGGGGAGCTGAGTGGCACAGCAGACAGATCCCTGGCCCTGAGGCCAAGAAGCCCTGAGTCCCCATACCATCCCTTAGGCCCAGAATCCACCTGGCCCTGTGGTCCTGGACAGGCCATCCAATCCCAGCCCCTTGCAATAAGTAAAAAAGAAAATGCGTTATACCTGAACACTCTCCCCCCATGGTCCATCCTCTCCTCCATCACTCACAGCCCCCTCTTCCCCCTGTTGCCCCCTCTCCTTACTCCAAATGCCTATACCCCACTGAGTATATATGCTGTTTCCTCTCCTAGCCACCTCTGATGAGAGCAAAGTTTCCCTCATTCCCCCTTGCCTTCCCCCCTTCCATATCATTGCAATAGCTCATTGTAATAAAGAAAAGTCTTATTATATGAAATATCTTGGCCTATTCCCCCTCTCCTTTTTCTTTCTCCCATTACATTTCCTTTTTTTCTATTAACTCCATTTTTACACCATATTTTATCTTCGAATTCAGCTTTCTCCTGTGTTTCAACTATAAAAGCTCCCTCTACCTGCTTTATTAGCTGAGAAGGTTCATATGAGTATTATCAGTGTCATTTTTCTATACAGGAATACATGCAGTTCATCATCATTAAGTCCCTCATATTTTCCCCATCTTCTCCACTCTCTATGCTTCACCCAAGTCCTGTATCTGAAGATCAAACCTTCTGTTCAGCTCTGGCCATTCCAAAAAGAACATTTGAAAATTCCCCTGGTTCATTGAAAGTCCATCTTTTTCCCTGGAAGAGGACATTCAGCCTTGCTGGGTAGTTGATTCTCGGTTGCATTCCAAGATCTTTTGCCTTCCAGTATATTCTATTCCAAGCCCTACAAGGTTCCAATGTAGTTGCTGCTAAGTCCTGTGTGATCCTGACTGCAGCTCCACGGTATTTGAATTGTGTCCTTCTGGCTGCTTGTAATATTTTCTCCTTGACTTGGGAGTTCTGGAACTTGGCTATGATATTCCTATGGTTGTTTTTTTGGGATCTCTTTCTTGGGGGAATTGGTGGATTCTCTCCATTTCTATTTTGCCCTCTGCTTCTAGGATATCAGGGCAATTTTCCTGTAGTAATTCTTTGAAAATGATGTCAAGGCTCTTTTCCTGATCATGACTTTCAGGTATCCCAATAATTTTTAAATTATCTTTCCTAAGTCTGTTTTCCATATCAGTTGTTTTTTTTTAATGAGATATTTCACATTTTCTTCTAATTTTTCATTTTTTTGGTTTTGAAGTATTGATTCCTGATTTCTGGCAAATTCATCAATCTCCCTGAATTCTATTCTTTGTCTGAAGGATTTGTTCTCCTCAGAGAGTTTTCTTATCTCTTTTTCCATCTGGCCCATTCTGCTTTTTAAAGCATTCTTCTCCTCCATAACTTTTTGAACTGTTTTATCCATTTGACCTAAGCTGGTTTTTAGCATGCTATTTTCTTCAGCATTTTTTTTTATTTCCTTGACTAGGCTGCTGACTTCATTTTCATGTTTTTCCTACATCTTTCTCATTTCTTTTCCCAGTTTTTCTTCTAACTCCGTCATTTGATTTTCAAAGTCTTTTTTAATCTCTGTCATAGCCTGAGCCCAATTTCTGTTTTTCTTGGAGTCTTTAGATGCAGGAGCTTGTGCTTCCTCATCTTCAGACTGAGTGTTTTGATCCTTCTTGGGCTCATTTGCAAAATATTTCTCAATTGTGTTCCTCTTTTTTCTCTGCTTGCTCAATTTTCCCAGCCTATGCCTGTTTTGGGGTGCTTCCTGATCTTTTGGGACACTCCCACAAGGGCCTCAGTGTGTGACTCTGTCCTCCCTCCTGGTCTGTGAATGACTATATGTGCCCCCCTCTGCCATGGGGCTGAGGTGAAGGGGGGGCCCTGCTGCTCTTCTGGGGGGGCCTAGACTTCAATCAAGATCTGAGTGTGGTCAGAGCCCCAGAGTCCTCTTCCTGGGGCTGAGGACAAAGCTCTGCAGTCTCTCTCTCTTCACTCCCCTCCCTCAGCTCAATGGGCTCATGCCCTCGGGGCCCCTGCTTACCTGCTCCACCTGCTTCTATTCCTGGATCAGGGCTGCAGAAAGACCACATTGCTTGCTGTGTGCCCTGAAGGCTGGACTCCAAGTGCTCCCTCTGGCAGAGGTCCCCCCCCCCCGCTGTTCCCCCACTTTGTGCCTGGTCCTCCCCGGTGTGTAGCTCAGGAGACTCCCCCACTGCTGTGAGCCATGGCTCCCAGAGCCCTGGGGTTGCCTCCCGGAGGTTGAGCTTCTTTCCCTCTGGCGGGCCACCCCTCTGGCGGGCCACCCCTCCGACCCCGGGAAGCAGAGCCTTTCTCAGGAATATTTCTTTAGAAAGCTTTTGTATCTCCTTTTCCATCTGGTCAATTCTGCTTTTTAAGTCATTTGTGTCTTCATTTGCCTTTTGGACTACTTTTTCCATTTGACCCAAACTGGCTTTTAAGTTTTTATTTTCTTCAATATTTTTGTATCTCCTGCTGACTTTATTTTCCTGATTTTCCCACATCATTCTCATTTACCTTCCCAATATTTCCTCTGTCTCCCTTAGTTGATTTTCAAAATTTTTGATCTCTTCAAAAGCATGAATGATATTCATATTTTTCTTGGAGGCTTTCAAAACAGCAGCTTTGACTTTGTCATCTTCTGAGTGTCTGTTTTGTCTGTTTTGTTTTTTTTTTATTTGGTTGTTTGCTCATTTCCCCAGTCTAGGATTAGTTTTTAATTCTTTGTTATGGTGGGGCTCTGTTTCCAGGAAGGAGAACACACTGTCCCAAGATTTTGAGTGTTCTTGTAACTGTCAGGGTACCCCAGGGACCTGCAAATTCTCAATTCCTCCAAGATCTTATGAGAGGCTCTGACTGCTCTCCTTGTCTTTGTTATGGGCTGTAATTAACTATAAGCACTCCTTGCTGCTTTGGAAATGTGAAAGCAGTCTCTGCTCTCCTGCAGGCAGTAAGTTCTATTGCACTTCTGCTCCTTTTCCTGAGATAGTGGCCCCAGACTGTGACCTGGATATGAGTATAGGCAAAGCAACAGATTTCCTCCTCAGGGAGAGAAAAGAAACTTCTACAATCTTCCCCAGCCTCCTTACCGTCCATCAATCCATGGACTGAGAGCTCTTAAAGCAACTGATGGGTGGCTCCCCAAGACGGCTACTGGTCCCCTGGGGTTGAGTTTGCTCTGAGACCTGCGGTGGACTGGGCACCCCTCTCACACTGTAGCAAGCAGTTTTCCTGCTGACTTTCCCATTGTCCTTGGCAATATATGATCTGAGAGATCTGGAAACTGCCACCACTGCCTTAAACTCAGGTGACCCCAGGGGACCACAGGACCCATGATCTGTACCTGGGTGGTTGGAGCTGGTTCACTCTACTGTGGCATGGTTTGCACTGTGGGCTCTTTCTAACACTGGTGCAGCAGAGTCTTCAAGCAGACCTTCCAAGTTGTATTGGATTGAAAAATTGTTCATGCAGTATTTCTGTGGGTTCTGTCACTCTAAAATGTGGTTAGTCATTATTAAAAGTTATTTGGAGTTATTGGGGAAAAGCTCATGGGAGTCCACACATTGACTCCATCATCTTCGCTCCTCCTCTATAGAAAATTTCTTAAAAGATGATGTCTTTTTTTTTATTATGACTTTTTAGATAGTTCAGAAACTTTTAAATAGTCTCTCCTGACCAACAAGGTTAGTTGTTTTTCCAATAAGATTTTTCACAGTCTTCTATTATTTTTCTTTTTTGTTATTATTGTTTCTTAATCTCTCTCAAAAGGATTTATGATTAAGGCATTCTTCTCCTTATTGCCTTTTAGTACCTCTTTTACATTTGGTCTAATCTAGTTTGTTAAGATTTTATTTTCTTCAGTATTTGTTTATGTGTGTCTCCTTTGCCTAGTTGTTGATTCATTTTTCATGATTATCCTTGCATCACTTGCATTTCTTTTCCCAATTCTAACTCTGTCTCTCTTACTTGATTTTCAAAATTCTTTTTGAGATCTTCCATGAATTGAGAACAATTCTTATTTTTCTTGGAGGCTTTCTTATAGGAGCTTTGACTTAGTTCTTTTTTTGTTTTTCAGTATGTGTATTTCTATCTTCTTTGTCACCATAGTAACTTTTTATGGTTGAATTTTTTTCTTTTCTTTACTCATTTTCCTAGTCTATGATTTGTTTTTATCTCCATGAAAACAGGGAACTGCTTCCATGGTGGAAAGAATATTGTGTCATGTTTCTGAGATTTTGTAGAAGTCTTTTCAGAGATATTTCTGAGGATCTGTGAATTTTCTTCCAATGTAGCATGATTTAAGGAGAGGTGTGTTTACTACTCTCCTTGCTTTTTCTCTGGCCTATGACTGACCACAAGCACTCTTTTCTGCCCTTGAACTGTGAGGAACATCTCTGTTGCACTGCAGTAGCACTTTCTTCTCTTCTACCAGAGCCTGGGACCCAGATCTGAGTATAGGCAAAGTAACATAATCTTGCCTCAGTGATAGCAAGGGATCCCTACAATCTTCCTCTCACAAGGTTTTGGTCCCCTTTACTCTCTATGGACTGAGTGTTCTCCAAGTAGGTAAGTCCTGATTAGAGTTTGCTGGGGGGCTAAGCTGTTGCAGCCTGAGATGGACTATGCTCCCTTCTCACCCAATTGCAACTTTCTTGTTCACCTTCTGAGTTGTCTTTGATGTCTTTGGGTTGGAAGGTCTGGAAACTGTCAGTACTCCTACTGACTCAGTGACCTATGTTCTGTTTGGGCTGAGCCTGCCCTAGTGTGGCATGCACTGGACTGTGCCCTCTCTTACTCTCCTGCAACAGACCTTTCCTTCCAACTTTTTAAGTTGCCTTGGGCTGGAAAATTGTTTGACTCTATTCTTTTGTAGGTTATGTAACTATATAATTTGGTAAGAGTCATTATTTTAAAGTTTTGGGAGAATTCACAAGAGACCTTGGGAAAATCCCTTTACTCTATTATCTGAGTTCAGCCCCCTACATTCTTTTTAAAACTAAAAAAAACCTGACTTTTTTCTCCATCTCCAGAACCGAGTATAACACCTTGAACATGTTAGAGCTTAAAAAGTGCTTGTTAAATGAGTAAGGATGATAATGGTGATGATAATGATAACAACAAGAAAAACAAAAAGTGATACAATATTGTATTTTAAGATTTACAAAGGAATATAAATATATTATGTTATTTGATTCTCTCACAGCCCTCAGAAGTAAGTATAAACAAATGAAGAACATATTAAATATCTAGGAAATAAAACTAAGAAGGTAACTGACTTGCTAATGATCAAATTCTAATTAATATTTGATTTTTTTGTAGTTTTTTTTTTTTTTACAAAACAGTGGGATTAAGTGACTCGCCCAAGGTCACACGGCTAGGCAATTATTATGTGTCTGAGACAGGATTTGAATTCAGGTCCTCCTGAATCCAGGAAGTGCTCTATCTACTGAACCACCTAGCTGCCCCCCCCAATAAATATTTGAAGTGAGATTTATATCGAGGTATTTTGGACTTTGGGTCCTTCAGTATACCCATTGCAGAAAATGCTTTTAAATAATGTGCTAAGGCTTAATATGTTTTATACAAAGATGGAAACTTAATCTGTACATAATTTTTAGAGTTTTAAATTTGCTTTTTGAAAAATAAACATATAACATTAAGCATAATATTTGATAATTTATATATGCAACACTTTTAATACTTCAATCTAAGGTGACCTCAATAATACTTGCTACAAATCTCAGACAACAACTAATTTTATTGGGTAGAAAATAAATTCAGTAATATTTCCTGAGACATTTCTGATTCAATCTTCTTTTTGATCTTCTGGTATTTTCAATGTAGTTATATCACAAATTGTTCATATTTTCCTTGCCTTTCTACAGTCTGTTCCTCATTTTCCTTTTCAAAAGTTGGAATCCCTCTCATTTTAGGAATAATCATTTACACTCTTTTATACTATAAGTTTATAATATTTTGAAAATCTGTTATAATGTATCATAAAAAAGGAAAGAAAACCAATGAAAACATTCTGGGCTTATTAATAATGGCAGGACTGGTCTGTACTACACTATGTTGTAATTAAAATGGCAAAATTTATCTCCCGGGAAGAAGAAAGAGTCTACTAATGCTATTAAACAAGAATAGGCTTATTTTTTTTATCTAAATCTAGGGAACAGAACAAAAAATTCCTCCCATTTGATGTGGTGTAAATTAAGCAAGACCATCCTGTTCTAGCCAAAGCAGTTAGAAAACCAGCCCCTTACTCTTTTGGCCTGATACAAATATTGAAGATAGCCTTCCTGACTGGAAGGTATCCATGATATTAAACAGTTCATGGGCAGGCAAAGTGCTGAGAGTGATCAAGCCGAGCAACAGGCCACAGGAATGCAAATCATCCCTAAAGCCAAAAGTGGAGCTAGCAGGTGGCTGCTCCTATTCATCTGATGTCAACACTGTTCAGATCAAGCCCTTTTAACATCTGCAAAAGCCCACTCTTACTTATAATTAAATAGAACACAGTCCCTCAGTGTTACTTCATATGAGAGCACCACCCTATTAAAAAAAGGCATCTCTTCCGTAAACGGAGGGTCCCTAAAATTATGTAAGTAAATAAAGTTGCTTATGTTAGATTGTGAGGTGGGATGCATTTCAAATATTTTCCGTATATTCATTCAATGTTTCACTGTTTAAGTTTCTTTGACATTTCATGGATGGATCAAATTTCCATGGGGGAAAAATATTCCTGTTCTTTTAATGTCTTAAATTTGACTTTTTAAACCTTTGAAATATTTTCACTTTGAAGCATTTTGACCTAACAAAAACATTTCATCCTACCAAATTAGTTTATAGAACAGATTAACTCAAAACTTGTGGAAACTATTGAAATATGGAATCAAGATATTTTTAATATTCTAATCTGTATCCAAAACCATCTGCAGCTACAGTGCTGCATAACATACACAACTCCATCTATCAGTTTTGTGGAGCAGGACACTGTCAAAATGGACGAAAGACAACTCTTTAAAAGTTTTCTGAAGAATGGAATGCATTAAAGATTATAATAAGGGCTTTTGTAAAGAAGGGTCAAGAATCACAAGTTTTCAACGATGTCATAACTAGTGTATTCTTCAAATGCCATTGACAAGCAGTATTTTGTTTGCAAAAATACAATGTTAAAATACTTTTGGGGGAAAGAACAAAGGTTTTCTTTTTTGTTGTTTTTTTATCACTGACAAGAAGATAGGAGGTCATCCTCCTAAATCCCTGTTTTAGATGAATTCCAAGCTAGTTGCAATAAGGTAGATTTCTGAGAAATAAGTAAATAATAAACAAAAGGCAGGTTATATAAAAAGCTTGATTTATGTGCCTAATATGCCTCTAACCTATTTTATTTATGTTGTTCATATAACATATATGTATATTCATGTACAGATAAACAAGCGCACATATGTAAAAATTTTCTCCCCAATTAGAATGCCAACATTTTGTGAGTAGGATTTTATTCATTCTTAGTAATTCCCTAGTGTCTAGAAAGTACCTGGCACATAAATAGCAGTTGTTTCATAAGACTTGTTGATTCCCTGATTTATTTTTGATATAAAAAGACAGACATTTGCTAAAAAAGATTCAAAAGCTTATATTTTAATGGAGGGAATAATTACCTGATACCTAGGGGACAGTAAGAAAGCAAAGTATATTTATTTTGATCCTGAGAGTCCTTGAGAGAACTTATTGAATATGACATCTCTCATCCTAGGAAGGCATGTTTATTATGTCATCAAAAAAGGAAGGAGATAATGTGGGAAGATAATAATAATAATAATAATAATAATAATAATAATAATAATAAATAATAACTAGCATTTATATATGGCTTTATAATTTACAAAGTACTTTGCATGTGTTAATTTACTTAAACTTCACAACCTTGTGAAATACATGTTATTTCAGCCTTCTCAGTGACTGAAAGAAATTAAAGGACTTATCCAAGAAGATAGCATAATTAATAAGCACCTAGTGAACAATTCTGACTTTCTGTATCCATCACACCAAACCTAGGTAACTTGGGTTTTAAACCTTGCTCTCTGGGAAGTAGTATGGCATTATGAACAGACTTCTAGATATAAAATTAGGTAAATCTGGATCAAATTCTGCCTCTGTTATTTTTTAGCTATGTGGCCATGGCTAAGTCACTTACTTCTTTGAGTTCAATATTTCCATTATGAGATCTCCTTTGAAAGGAGTCCTATGGAACTCAAAAGTATTTATATGTTGAAATGCCTTTATCAAGTTCACATGTCTATGGGGAGAATCATTACTTTTATGGAATTTTCATTTCTTTTCAGATAAAGGAATAGTTCCATTTCAAGAAAGTTATCATAGTACAGTAAATAACGGTTCTGCCTTGAAATCATGGAATAATCAACCAACAAATATTTATGAAGTCTTAACTGTATTAGGCACTGTATTAGACTCTGGAGTTATAAAAACAAAAAGGTGAAACTGTTTTCTAGTAATATGAATTCAATTTTTCTATTGGGTAAAATAACATATATATATATATAATATATGCATATATATATATGTTTTTATATATACATATGCAGAAAAAACTTAAATAACACTATATGGTTAGTGCCAGAGAGTCCTAATCACAGGTTCCAATGAGTATTATTTCAGTCTGATCTTATTTAATTAGTTGAATAGTGGACCTTTCATTCATTTCATTTTTCAAGTAATTGTATTACAGTTGTATTTTATGTGCAATTAAAAAGGCATTGCCAACATTTATGTAATGTTAAGTAAGGAATTGAAGACTCTAGAGGCACAGGTTGTGTTTTCTTCAATGCTATCCAGTGAAGGAAATGGATTAAAAGAAAAAAAAAGAAAAAAGAGAAATGAACAGCTGGCTATAAAAGGTGGTGTCTTACAATAGAATTTGGACTTCTGGAACATGACTTACAATGGAGAGATGACAGATTCCTGGCCAGAGATGGAGTACATCTAACAAAAGCTTGTAAGAATGTATTTACCAGCTGTCTTGGAAATCTAATTACAACAAATTTAAGTTAGAATGTATGGGGGAAGGGGAAGATTGATTATGCATATGCCTCCAAACTAAATACTATGGAAAATAGCTACAAAGAGGAGGAAGACTAGGAGCTAAGACAGCCAGAAAGTCTTAGGAGACAAAACCAAAGAAAAGAGAATAATAATACCATTCTCTTCAAATAGCTATACAAAAACATCCAACATATAGGCAAAAAAATAAAGTAACTGGCAAACCTAATGCAAGGAGGCAGAGACCTCATATAGATGACTGAAACTTAGATGCAACAATAGGAAAAAAGTTGAATTATGTAGGTTAATTTAAAGTAATAATATTCATGGAAGCAGTAATAAATGAATATATTTGTGCTAAATTAAAAAAAATAGAGAAACAGAAATTATTTTTACCTTTGAATTAATCCAGGGAAAAGAAAGAGGAAATAGTTGATAATGCTGGAAACAGCAAATCTAGCACAGATACATGGTATTCTGATGGCTCTCTCTCTCTCTCTCTCTCTCTCTCTCTCTCTCTCTCTCTCTCTCTCTCTCTCTCTTTCTATTTCTATTTTAGAAGTAGGAAGTAGAGTCAATAATAAGTACACTCTTTAGTGGTCTAAGTGATTATTTTATTTGAAGAAAAAAATGGTAGTGATTAGATTATGAAACTGATTTTTACCCACAAAGGAAAATTGTTTATTTGAGAGAAAATAATGGAAACTCTGAAGAGAAGTAATGGTTCTATCCTAGAATTTGTGACAGAGAAGAGGAAATCTGAGTTCTATCTGACACTCTCAATTTGTGGAAAACAGATATCAAAGGGTAAAGAGGAAAGAGGCAAGATGCCATGGATACTTCAATTAAATTATCAATGGAAAGAGTGAAAATGCCCAAGGTATAAAACAACAAAAATCTGAAAAAAACAAAGGGAAATCATTCTAGTAAGGGTGGGATTTGAAAAAAAGATTAATATAGATTCTAGGGAACTAATAAAACTATATGGATTTTAAAGAAACAAATAAATAAAAATGGAAGTTGATCAAGTAATCAATATGCAATAAGTACCTAATTGGATCAGGCACTATGCAAAGCTCTGGGGAGATGAAAAGAAGCAAAAGACAGTTTTTTCGGGGAGGCTAGGTGGTATAGTGGATAAAGCACCCACTGGCCTTGGAGTCAGGGTACCTGGCTTTAAATCTGGCTTCAGACACTTAATAATTACCTAGCTGTGTAGCCTTGGGCAAGTCACTTAACCCCATTTGCTTTGTAAAAACCTAAAAACAAAAAAAAAGAGACAGTCTTTTCCCTAAAGCATCTTATGATCTAATATGGAAGACAACAAACAGCATATGAAAGCAAATTACATCCAGGAGATGCAAAAAATAAAAAAAGGGAATGCAATAAAATTGAGAGGGATTCAGTGGATGGAGGCAGAATAGTGGATGAGTTAACCTAGGTGAACTCTCTCAGCATTCCACTTCAAAGTGCTTTAAAATAAGATATCAAATCATATTTTTGAGTGGCAGAGCCAATAAATGGTCAAAACAAGACATTTTTCTCTCCTAATAAAATTTAAGAGGTTGGCAGGAGAAATTTGTGACATGAGGTAGAAGACTCTCCAGAGCCCACACACACAGCAGTAACAATAGCAAGCTCAGGAGCAACAGCTTTGGCTCTCTCAGCACAGAACCAGTGAGAATGAAAAAAAAAAAAACTGCCTAGAAGATGAATACAGGAATATGTTGTTTACAAGAAACACATTTGAAGAAGAGAGATACATACAGGGTAAATAAAGGTAAAAGGTTGGACCAAATATATTATGCCTCACCTGAAGTAAAAAGAAAATCTGGGGTAGCAATCCTAATCTCAGATAAAGTAAAAGCAGAAATCAATCTCCTTGAAAGGGATAAGATAGGAAACCATATCTCCTTTTTTTTAGGTTTTTGCAAGGCAAATGGGGTTAAGTGGCTTGCCCAAGGCCACACCGCTAGGTAATTATTAAGTGTGTGAGGCCAGATTTGAATTCAGGTAGTCCTGATTCCAGGGCCAGCGCTCTATCCACTGTGCCACCTAGCCACACCGACATGATATCTTCTTAAAAGGCATCATTAGTAATGAAGCTGTATCATTAATAAACACATATGCACTTAGTGGAAAATGAATACGGGGCAACAAACTGTGTATACTTTTTGATCCAGCAATACTACTATTAGATCTATATTCAAAAACGAGCATTTAAAAAAGGAGGAAAAGATGCACATGTACAAAGTATTTATAGCATTTTGTGTAACAAAAATTGGAAATTGAGAGGATGCTCATTAACTGGAAACAGCTGAATTAGTTATTTGTTTATGAGTGTGATGGAATATTATTATTCTAAAGGAAATCATGAGTGGCCAGACCTGAAAAAGCCTGAAAGGTTTACATGAACTGATGTTGTTCAATGTGAGCAGAACTAGGAGGACATTGTACACATAACCAGTAAAATTGTGACATAATCAACAATGATGGATGCAGCTCCTTTCAGCAATTCAGTGATCAAGGAAAATCCTGAGAGAACTTAATGGAAAATGTGATCCACATCCAGAGGGAAACACAAAATAAAACGTTGGCGTCTTGATGCAAAGCATAATATGGTCATTTTTAAAATTTTCTTTCATGTTTTTACTTTCTTATATTTTGCCCCTTAGTTGTAATTCTTCTTTCATAATAGCACTAATACAGAAATATGTTAAACACAATTGTACATGTACAACCAATGTAAGATTGTTCACTGCTATGGGGAAGGGGGCGAAGGAAAGGAGGGTAGTGGAAAAATGTGAAACTCAAAAGTTTGCAAAAGGATGAATGTAGAAAACTATTTTCTTGTTATTGAATAAAATAAATGAAATTTTAAAAAAATAAAGAAGAGGAAAATAAGGAACTTTAAAAAAAGAAAGAGAAAGAAAGAAAAAAATTAAACACAGGCAACTCTTTGCTCACACTAGGGATAGCTGGAGTTTCTAAAAAGTTACAGTTCCATGAAGGAGAGAAACACTGGAGGTCTGTCACAAGAGAGCAGTGGTTCTAGTCTCAGTTACAGGGCAAAGACAAGGCAAGAAAATGTCTAACTTGGGACAGTACTTCCCCACCAGCAGGTGGCAAAAATCAACTTCAATATAAAGTTCTAAGTCAGGAAACAGGCTAAGAAAATGTACAACAAAAAGACCAACACATAAACATAGAAGACCAATACGAGAGAGCCATCAACAAAGACTCAAAGAAAAATGCTAATTGGAGTGATAAGAGTGATAGAAGAAAAATTGGGAAAGTATATGAGAGTGATGTAAGAAAATTTATAAAAGAGAATTAAATGCTTTGTACACATAAATCACACAAATTACTGAAGAAAAAAGAAAACTCCTTAAATGTCAGAATTGAGTAAACACAAAAACTCACTGAAGAAAATTATTTCTTAAAAATTAGAATTGGACAAATGGAATCCAATGCTTTTATGAGATATCAAGAAACAATTAATGTGAAAAGAATGAAAAATAGAAGAAAATGTGAACTATTTCATCAGAAAACCAACTGACCCGGATAAAACAAGGAGAGATAATATAAGAGTTATTAGATTATCTGAAAGCCATTATCAAAGAAAAAACCAAAAATCATATTTCAAAAAAAATCAAGAAAAATTGCTCTGATCTTTTAGATCCAGAGTGTAATGCAGAATTTTTAAAAACATTTTTATTCATTTAAGACAAGCGGCTTTAGATTGACTTGCCCAAAATCACATAGCTAGGCAATTATTAAGTGTCTGATTTCAAATTTGAACTCAGTCCCTTTCTGACTCCAGGGCCAGTGCTTTAACCATTGTACAACCTAGCTGCTCAGGTAATATAGAAATTAAAGGAATTCACCAATCACCATCAGAAAAAAAATCACAAAATGAAATCTTTCAGGAATGTTATAGCATAATCCTGGTGATTCCAGATGAGATAAAATATTTCAATCAACCAGAAATAAATAATGCAAATATTGTAGAGTCGTAGTCAAGATCACATAAGATTTAGCATTTCCACACTAAAGGAGTAGATGGTTTGAAATATGAAATTCTGGAGACTTCCAGGTCAGAGACAACATGATGGTGTGAAGCTAATATGCCCCTGGAGCTTTTCCCAACCAAAGATAAATGAAGGGTTTATTCTTATACTACAAAGAAAAAAGAAGATGCACAGAAGTTTTCAATGGGAGGCATTGTGGAGGATCTCTTTTGAAGAAGCAGAGTTAAAACAATAAAGATGAGCAAAAAAAGCTAAAAGAACATAGAAAACTAATTTACAGACATAATAGAAAACTACTTTACAGACAAAGATAACAGCAATGCCATGTCTGAAGAAGAAATCAGTGAAAAGTCACTTACAGGGCAAATAACAACAAGTCTATAATTTGGACTCAAATACAAAAGCTCATTGAAGAGCTTAAAAAACAATTTAAAGGTGCAGCTAGTTGGTGCAGTGGATAGAGCACTGGCCCTGGGGAGTCAGGAGAACTTGAGTGCAAATCTGGCATCAGACATTTAATAATTGCATAGCTATATGAACTTGTGCAAGTCACTTAACCCCACTGCCTTAAATAAAAAAAAAATTAAAGAAAACCAAAGAAGAGAGGAAGAAGAAATATGGAAAAAAAAATGAGAGTCAAGCAGGACAATTTAGAAAAGTTGACCAGAGAATTCAAGAACTTTAAAAAGGAAACACAAAAGGTAATTGAAGAAAATAAAACCATAAAAATTAGAAGTGAACAAATACAAACCAATGGCTGTACAAGACCATAAGATTACATCAAACAAACTAAAAGACTGAAAAAATTGAAGAATTTTAGGGGAAACAAATGAGATGGAAAAATAGATCCAAGAGAGATAATTTACAAATCATCTGACTACCAGAAAGCCTAGATGAAAAAAAAAGAACCTGGAAAACATCATACAGTAAATTATAAGGTAAAACTGTCCAAAATTGCTAGAACAACAACAAATCAATGTAAACACTGAAAAAATCAGCAGAACTCCTCCAGAAAGAAACCACAGAATAAAAACTCCACAGGCTGGTATAGGTAAATTCCAGAACTCTTAAATAAAGGAGAGAATACTGTAAGCAGAAAAAAGAAACACAATTCAAATACAAAGGAAATATAATCACACTCACTCAGGATCTATCACCCTCAATATTCAAGGATGGGAAGAACTGGAATAACATATATTGGAGAGAAAAGGATCTGGGATTACAACCCAGAATGTACTGCCCTGCAAAATTCAGCATATACTGGCAGGGGGGGAAATTGGAAGTTCAATGAAATAGAGGACTTCCAGAATTTCCTGCCACAAAGAACAGAACTGAACAAAGAATTCAATCGCAAAATACAGGACTTAAGAGTTACATAAAAAGGTAAATGAAAAGGGGAAGGAATACACAAAACAAAACAAAATAAAATAAATGTTCAAGAGCATAAATTGTACAAAATCCTAAAAGGAAAGATATAACACTTCTAATACTTTAAAACTTAACTTCTCGACTTCCGGCCAAGATTGCGGAAAGAAGACTGGCACAGTTCTAAAGTCTCCTGATCTTTCCCCCATTTATCATATAAAACAAACCTCTTAAAAGAAATCCGACCCACAAAACCCAGAAAGAAAAGCCAGGAAAAAGAACATCTACCTCAGGATTTGTCTCCGACAGCATCATTGGCCGAATTCAGTGGGTGAGTCTGGGCTCAGAGGGAGGATCAGCCCTGGATGAACCAGATTAACAGCTGAATTGGAGCCAGGAGCCTGACGGCCCAAGAGAAGGACCTGCTGGATCAGAGGTGGGGCTAGACAGCATGGGCTTGAGTCAACTAGGGAGTAGAAGCACTGGTGTTGTTACTGTCCCCCAGGAACTTGAAAACAGGGCTGGTGATGGGGGAGTTCCAGTGCAGGAGAGCTGTGGACACCATCCCTGGGCTCCTCTGGTCTGAGGAACTCAGAGTCCCAATACAGCTCAGACCTCTTCCTTGAACAATCAACTGCAAACTAATTCTGCCTCAGTTCCAAGGGTGTGAGCAGAAGAACCAGCCCAGCTGACTAAGGACCTCAGGCCAGGGTAAAGAGCACCATTGATTGAAGGCAAAATAATTCAATAGCTCCAACTCCTCCCTTCAAGCAAAGGGAGAAGGCCTCAATCAAGATCACAAACACTCCAGAGAAAAAAACCAACCCCTCCTACTGGCCAGCCAGAGAAATTGCATTCAGTGGGTAAAGCCTTTAGCAATCCCAAGCCGCTGTGAACCAGCCCCTCCCCAACTCAAGGTCTTAGCAAAATGAAGAAGGGTCAGCCAAAAGGTGGATCCATAGAAAAATTCTTGGAAGGGAAAGACCCTAACTCAGAAAGACCTAGAACCTCTGAGGAGAATACGATCTGGTCTCCAGCACAGAAAGACTTCCTTGAAGAAATAAGGAAGGAGCTTAAAAATTTGGGAGAGACAATTAATAATTTGTAACAAGAAAACAAATACTTAGAAAGTAAAATTGGACCAATGCAAAAGGAAAATAAATCTCTCAAATCCTCAATTGGGAAATTAAAAAATGAGAATAAATCTCTCACATCATCAATTGGGCAAATGCAAAAAAAGAAAAGAATTCTCTCAATACCTCAATTGGTCAAATGGAAAGCTCTTTCAAAAGTAGATTTGACCAATTGGAAAAGGAGTTGAAAAATGTTAATGAAGAAAATTCCTCCCCCTCCAAAAAATGGAGTCTACAGAAACTAATGACTTCATGAGAAAGCAAGAGTCAGTTAAAAACATCAAAAAATAGAAAAAAATATAAGAAAATGTAAAATACCTCATTAACAAAACCACTGACCTTGAGAATAGATTGAGGAGGGGCAACCTGAAAATTATAGGACTTCCTGAAAACACTGAAGAAAAAAAGCCTGGACTTAATGTTACAGGGTCTAGTGATGAAAAACTGCCCTGATATCATGGAATCAGAGGGCAAAGTAGTTATTGAAAGAATACATAGATCCCCACAAGAAAAAAACATCCTAAAATGAAAACACCAAGGAATGTTGTGGCTAAATTTCAGAACTATCAGATAAAAAAGAAAATCCTACAAAGCAGCCAGAAAGAAACAATTTAAATATCAAGGAGCCCCAGTAAGGATCATGCAGGATCTGGCTGCAGCAACATTAAGGGATTGAAGGGCCTGGAACGAGATATTTTGAAGAGCAAGGGAGCTTGGAATGCAGCCAAGAATCTACTTTCCCGCAAAGTTGAGCCTTCCCTTCCAGGGAAAAAGATGGACATTTAACGAAATGGAAGAATTCCAAAAATTCCTAATGAAAAGACCAGAGCTAAATAGAAAATTTGGACATCAAACAGGAGGTTCAAGAGACACATGAAAAGGTGACAAAAAGGGTGGTGGTAAAAGGAAAAAAATACTGCTATCGAGTAAGTTGAAACTGACTATATCCAAACATGGGCGGAAAGAATCTCATAAATCTTGAAAACTGTAACTCTAATAGAGAGAACATACCTAGCCAGAAATGATGGACATTCATGATCTATCCATGAGACTGCTATCTAAAGAGATGTAACTGGCTTTAACCCCATTTGGGAGAAAGACTAATAACTCTAAAGAATTTTAACTCTATTTGATAGAATATACCAAACTAGAAGTGACACTCAGAATTTTCTATAACTTAGAATGATCTAAAAAACACTACTTCCTTAAAAAAGGGAGGACAGGAAAGAGATGGGAGGTGGGAGGGGATTGAATGGGGTAAATCTCATTACACTAAGAGGTACAAAAAAACCTATGGTAATAGAGGGGAAGAAGGGAGCAGATGAGAAACACCTGAATCTTCTTATCTTTTGCTCATCAGACTTGGCTTAAAGTCAACCTACACATACTCAGTTAACTTATAAAACATCTAACCTTTCAAGTATTAAAAGGGGAAAAGGGGAGGGGGACAGAAAAAGGGAAGGGGAGTGGGGGGAAAAAGGGAAATAACAAAAGGAAGGGGAGGGAAAAGCGAAATAGGGAAAGGGGAAAGAAAGGGGAGTGGGTGATATAGGAGGGCAAACACACTGAAGGAGGTGGTATTCAGAACCAAAATACTGGGGAATATGGATAAAGGGGGTGGAGAAAAGGAGAAAATAAAAACATAGGGAAGATAGCATGGAGGGAAATAAAGAATTAGTAATCATAACTTTGAATGTGAATGGGATAAACTCTCATATAAGACATAAGCAAATAGCAGAGTGGATTAAAAACCAGAATCCTACAATATGCTGCTTACCAGAAACTCATTTGAAGAAGAGAGATACATATAGAGTAAAGGTAAAAGGTTGGAGAAAAATATATTTTCCTTCAGCTGAAGTAAAAAAAAAGCAGGGGTAGCAATCCTTATCTCAGACAAAGCAGCAGCAAAAATAGATAGCATTAAAAGAGATAAGGAAGGAAACTTAATCCTCCTAAAAGGTACCATAGACAATAAAGTTATTTCAATACTAAATATATATGCCACCCAGTGGGACAGCATCCAGATTCTTAGAGGAGAAGCTGAAAGAACTACAGGAAGACATAGACAGCAAAACTCTACTAGTGGGAGACCTCAACCTCCTGCTCTCAGATCTAGATAAATCGAATCATAAAATAAACAAGAAAGAAGTTAAAGAAGCAAATAGATTGTTAGAAAAATTAGATATGGTAGACTTATGGAGGAAACTGAATGGGGATAGAAAGGAATATACCTTTTTTTCTGCAGTACATGGAACTTATACAAAAGTTGACCATGTATTAGGTCATAAAAACCTAATGATCAACTGCAGAAAGGCAGAAATAATGAATACATCTTTCTCAGATCACAAAGCAATAAAAGTCATATGCAATATTGGGCCAAGGAGGTATAGACCTAGAACAAATTGGAAACTGAATAATCTCATTTTAAAAAATGAATGGACCAAAAAACAAATTATAGAAAGAATTAACTATTTTATCCTAGATAACGATAATAGTGAAACAACATGCCGAAGCCTATGAGATTCATACAAAGAGACTCTCAGGGGATATATTATAGCTCTAAATGCTTACATGAATAAATTGGAGAAAGAGGAAATCAATGAATTAAACATGCAACTAAAAAATAGAGAAAGAACAAATCAAAAATCCCCAATTAAATACCAAATTAGAAATTTTAAAAATTAAAGGAAAAATTAATAAAATTGAAAGCAAAAAATCTATTAAATTAATAAATAAAACCAAAAGTTGGTATTATGAAAAAAACCAATAAAATTGACAAAACTCTTGTCAATTTGATTAAAAAGAAGAAAGAAGAAAACCAAATTGCTAGTATCATAAATGAAAAAGGTGAACTCACCACCAATGAGGAGGAAATTAAAGTAATAATTTGAAATTACTTTGACCATCTCTATGCCAATAAATTTGATAATCTAAGTGAAATGGATGAATATTTACAAAAATATAAGTTGCCCAGGTTAAATGAAGAAGAGATTAAATACCTAAACAACCCTATCTCAGAAAAAGAAATCCAACAAGCCATCATTGAACTCCCTAAGAAAAAATTTCCAGGGCCTGATGGATTCACAAGTGAATTCTACCAAACATATATGGAACAATTGGTTCCAATTCTGCATAAACTAATTGGAAAAATAGGGAAAGATGGACCTCTGCCTAACTCTTTCTATGAAACCAATACGGTGCTGTTACCCATGCCAGAAAGAGTTAAAACAGAGAATGAAAATTATAGATCTATTTCCCTGATGAATATAGATGCAAAAATCTTAAATAAAATCTTACCAAAACGATTACAACAAGTTATCACTAGGATAATACATTAAGATCAAGTAGGATTTTATCCAGGAATGCAGGGTTGGTTCAATATTAGGAAAACTTTTAGTATACTCAATTATATCAGCAACAAACCTGTCAGAAATCATATGATCATATCAATAGATGCTGAAAAAGCTTTTGACAAAATACAGCATCCATTCCTATTAAAAACACTAGAGAGTGTAGGAATAAACGGACTGTTCCTTAAAATAATTAGCAGTATCTATCTGAAACCATCAACAAGTTTTATATTCAATGGGGAGAGGCTAGAGGCATCCCTAATAAAATCAGGGGTGAAACAAGGGTACCCATTATCACCACTACTATCAATATTGTATTAGAAATGTTAGCATCAGCGATTAGAGAAGAAAAAGAAATTGAAGGAATTGGGTAGGAAGAGACAAAACTGTCACTCTTTGAAGATGACATGATGGTCTACCTAGAGAATCCCAAGAAATCATCCAAAAAAACTACTGGAAACAATTACCAATTTTAGCAAAGTTGCAGGTTATAAAATAAACCCTCATAAATCCTCAACTTTTCTATATATGTCTAGCAAGATACATCAGGAAGAGCTAGAAAGAGAAATCTCATTTAAAGTAACCCCAGACAATATGAAATCCTTGGGAGTCTATTTGCCAAGACAGACTCAGAATCTTTTTGAGAACAATTATAAAACACTCCTCACACAAATTACATCAGAACTAAATAACTAGGGAAATATCAACTGCTCATGGATAGGTAGAGCTAGTATAATAAAAATGAAAATTCTACCAAAACTAAACTGTTTAGTGCCCTACCAATCAAAATTCCAAAAAATTACTGTAATGAGTTAGAAAAAATTGTAAGTAAATTCATATGGAGAAATAAAAGGGCAAAAATTGCCAGGAGCTTAATGAAAAAAATGCAAAACAAGGTGGCTTAGCCCTGCCTGTTCTAAAATTATATTATAAAGCATCAGTCATCAAAACTGTTTGGTATTGACTAAGAAATAGAGTGGTGGACCAGTGGAATAGACTAGGTGTAAAAGCAGGAGATGATTATAGTGATCTGCTGTTTGATAAACCCAAAGAGTCCAGCCATTGGGATAAAAACTCCCTCTTTGATAAAATCTGCTGGGATAATTGAAAGTTAGTATGGAAGAAACATAGATTAGACCAACACCTAACACCCTTTACCAAGATATGATCCAAATGGTTACAGGACTTAGACATAAAAAACAATACAATAAGCAAATTAGAAGATCAAGGACTAGTTTACCTGTCAGATCTATGGAAAGGGGAGCAGTTTATGACTAAGGAAGAGTTGCAGAACATCACCAAAAACGAATTAAATGATTTTGATTACATCAAATTTAAAAGCTTTTGCACAGATAAAACCACTGCAACGGAGATCAAAAGAAATGTAGTAAATTGGGAAACAATCTTTAAAACTAATGACTCTGACAAAGCAGTCATTTCTAAAATATAGAGGGAACTGAGTCATATTTTTAAAACAAAAAGCCATTCCCCAATTGACAAATGGTCAAAGGATATGGAAAGGCAACTTACAGATGAGGAGATCAAAGCAATCCATAGCCATA
The DNA here is from genome assembly GCF_037893015.1 of Macrotis lagotis. Lineage (NCBI taxonomy): Eukaryota > Metazoa > Chordata > Mammalia > Peramelemorphia > Peramelidae > Macrotis > Macrotis lagotis. Next base: position 40,085,952 of record NC_133662.1, read on the forward strand.
TGAAAAAATACTCTAAATCAGTAATTATTAGATTAATGCAAATTAAAGCTTCTCTGAGGTACCACCTCACACCTCTCAGATTGGCCAGTATGACCAGGAAGGATAATGATCATTGTTGGAAGGGTTGTGGGAAATCTGGGACACTATTACACTGTTGGTGGAGCTGTGAACTCATCCAACCCTTCTGGAGAGCTATTTGGAACTATGCCCAAAGGGCAACAAAAATGTGCATACCCTTTGACCCAGCAATACCACTACTGAGTCTATATCCTGAAGAGATTATGAAAAAGGGTAAAAACATTACTTGTACAAAAATATTTATAGCAGCCCTGTTTGTGGTGGTAAAGAATTGGAAATCAAGTAAATGTCCTTCAATTGGGGAATGACTTAGCAAACTGTGGTATATGTATGTCATGGAACACTATTGTTCTATTAGAAACCAGGAGGGATGGGATTTCAGGGAAGCCTGGAGGGATTTGCATGAACTGATGCTGAGTGAGATGAGCAGAAGCAGAAGAGCACTGTATACCCTAACAGCAACATGGGAGTGATGATCAATCTTGAACGACTTGCTTATTCCATCAGTGCAACACTTGGGAACAAATTTGGGCTGTCTGCAAAGGAGAGTGCCATCTGTATCCAGACATGGAGCTGTGAAGTTTGAACAAAGTTCAAGGACTATTCCCTTTAATTTAGAAAAAAAAACAGATAGCTTATTGTCTGATGTTGTTACCTCTTAGACTTCTTGTCTTTTCTTTAAGGATATGATTTCTCTCTCATCACACCCAATTGTATCAAGGTACAACATGGAAACAAAGTAAAGACTGACACATTGCTTTCTGTGGGGGGTGGGGAGAGGGAAGTAAGATTTGGGGGAAAATTGTAAAACTCAAATAATACCTTTAATAAAAATAAATTTAAAAAAAACTTAACTTCTCTTAGGATAATTGAAGCATAGAATATAATTGAAGAGAATAGAAGGATATGGGTATAGCTGGTCCTTGTCTCTCCACTGAAGAGGTCCAAGTGACTGCATTATATTTGAGGGGAAAAGCCCTGATGAAAAACGGAGTTGTAACTTTAAATTTAAGTGTCTAATTATCCTTTGACCCATTTTAATTTTGCTGTGCTGACAAAAGCTTAGCATTTTGTCTAATGAGGGCATCATAAGCTGGGTGGTCCTGAGTCAGTGTCTTCTAGAATTTATGATCTTTTTTAAGGTTCTTAAATGAGTCCTTCAGTACCTACCAGTATTTACATATTGTTAAGATTATTTTAGTTAACAAATACACACTTCTCAGACCATGATATAATAAAAATTAAGTGTAATAATGGGTCATGGAAAAATAAAACAAGAACTATTTGGAAAAAAATTAGCTATCTTAATAATGGGTGAATCAGACATCAATAATGGAAATAATCAGTAATTACAATCAAGAAAATGATACTGAGACATCATACTAGATTTTGTGGGATGCAGTCAAAATTTGAGGGGAAACTTTATATCATTAAATGCCTATATGAATAAAATAGAGAAAGGGGAGATCAATGAATTGGGTTTGCAACTAAAACAGAGAGAAAAAGAAAGAACTAAAATCAAATATCCCCAATAAAATACCAAATTAGAAATTCTGGAAAACAAGGAAGAGATTAATACAATTGAAAGCAAGAAAACCATTGATCTCAAAAACAAAATTGAGTTAGATTGATTAAAAAGTCAATAAAACAGTCAAACCTTTGATTAATCTGATTTAAAAAAGAAAAAAGATAACCAAATTACCACCATCAAAAATGAATAGTTTAAAATATACGACAATGAGGAGGAAATTAAAGTGCTAATTCAGAGCTATTTTGCTAAACTGAATGACAATAAATTGGATAACCTGAGTGAAATGGATAAATATTTACAAAAATACAAATTGCCTACATTAACAGAAGAGAAAATAAATAAATTTCAGAAAAACAATTTGGAGACCATCAATAAACTCCCTAGAAAAAAGTCTCCAAGTACAGATGGATTTACTAGTGAATACTATCCAACATATAATGTAAAATTTATTCCTATTCTACATAAACTGTTTTAAAAAATAGTAGGTGTTCTGCCAGACTCCTTTTATGACATCAATGTGGTACTGATATATAAACCAGGAAGAACCAAAACAAAGAAAATTATAGACCAATCTTCCTAATAAATAAGATTCAAAAATCTTAAGTAAAATTTAAGCAATAACATTACAGCAAGTTATTACTGGGATAATACATCATGGGAAAGCTTTATCCCAAGTGGTCATGGATAGTTCAATATTAGGAAAACACTCAACATAATTAAACACGTCAATAGAAAAACCAACAGAAATCATATGATTTTTCTCAATAAGGTGCTAAAAAGCCTTTGATAAAGCACAACATCAATTCCTTATTAAAAACACTAGAAATTCTAGGAATAAATGGAATTTTCCATAAATAATAAATAGTATCTATCTAAAACCGTCAACAAATATTATAATTAATGTGAATAAACTCAGAGCATATCTAATAGTAACAGGGGTGAAACAAGGATGCCCATTATCACCAATAATATTCAATATAGTATTAAGAAATTCTAGGTGTAGCAATAAGAGAAGAAAAAGAAATTCAAGGAATCAGAATTGGCATTGAGGAAGAAAAGCTTTCACTCTATGCAGATGATATGATAGTATGCTTAGAACTGAGAAAATCATCTTAAAAAACTCTGAAAAAAATTAACAAATTCAACAAGGTAGCATGATATAAAATAAACGTACATCAATCATCTGCATTTGTGTATATGAACAATGAAACCCAAGAGCAAGAGATATAAAGAGAAATTTCATTTAAAGTAATTATGGAAAACATTAAGTGCTTGGGAATCTACCTCCCAAGATAAACTAGAAACTGTATGACCTCAATTATAAAGCACTTCTCAACCAAATAACGTCAGATCTAAATAATTGAAAAAATGCCAATTGCTCATGATTAGCTCGAGCTAATATAATAAGAATGACAATTCTACCCAAATAAATCACTTACTCAGTGCCACACCAATTAAACTACCAAATAACTATTTTACTGAGCTAGGAAAAAATAGTAACAAAATTCATATGGAGTAACAAAAGATCAAGAATAGCAAGGTAACTAATGAAAAAAAGTAAAGGAAAGTGGCCTAGTTTTATGAAATCAAACACTATACTATAAAATGGCAATCATCAAAACTGCCTGGTACTGGTTAACAAAAAAGAGTAATGGATCAGTGGATTAGGATAGGTTCAAAAGAAATTGTATTAAATAAATACAGCAATCTACTGTTTCACTAGCACAGCAGCTTCTGGGATAAGAAATTGTTGGGGAAACTGGAAAATAGTTTGACAAAAACATAGACCCACATTTCATACCCTATACCAAAATAAGGTCAAAATTGGTATGGGATTTAGACATAAAGGGAAACACCATAGATAAATTAATAGACCGAGAAATTATCTATCAGAACTTTAGAAAGGGATAAATTTATGATCAAACAAGAAATAGAGTACATTATAAACTACAAAATGAATGATTTTTGACTATATTAAATTAAAAAGGTTTTGTACTAACAAAATCCATGCTGCCAAAATTAGAAAGAAAGCAGATAGCTGAAAAACAATCTTCCTAACCAGGAGTTCTGATAAAGGTCTCATTCCTAAAATATAAAGAGAATTACATCAAATTTATAAGGTTTACAATTCTTTCCCCAGTTGATGAATGGCCAAAGGATCAGACAGTTTTCAAATGAAGAAATTAAATCTATATATAAAATCATCTGAAAAAATGCTCCAAATCCTCATTAATTAAAGAAATGCAAATTAAGACAACAATGAGTTATCAACTCACACCTATCAGATTGGTCAAGATGAGAAAAAGGGAAAATGATCACTGTTGGAGGGGTTGTGGGAGGATTAGGATACTGATGCCTTGATGGTAGCGATGTGAATACATCCTACCATTGTAGAGAGCAATATGGAACTATGCCCAAAGAGCAGTAAAATTATTCATTCCCTTTGACCCAGCAATGCCAATTCTAGTCCCATATCCAGAAGAAATTGTAAAAAGTGGGAAAAGTTCTATATGTTCCAAAATACTCATAGCAGTTCTTTTTGTAGTAGCAAAGAACTGGAAATGCAATGCCCATCAATTGAGGAATAAAAAATTCATGGTTACATGAATGCTAGGGAATATTATTGTTCTATAAAAACTAAATGGGTGGATTTTAGACAAATATGTAAAGACTTGCAAGATCTGCTGTGGAGTGAAGGGTGCAGAAGCAAGAGATTAATGTACAAGTTAACAACAACATTGTGAGATCATCAATCTTGATGGAAGTAGCCCCTCTCATCAGTTCAGAGAGCTATGGTCTATGGACCTCATCCAGGGGAAGAAAAACAAAACAAAACAGAAAACAATCATTCAAAATCTAATGAAAACTTTATACAAATTATCTCTTATACAATCTCTTTCCTTTAACTTTAATTCCTCATACTGAAAATGACTAATCTCTTAACATGTTTATCAAAAAATATGTATGTACAGTGCTAACCTGACTATTCACAACTGAGGTGAGTGGGGTGGGAAGGGGAAAGGAAATTTTGTAATTTAAAAATGTACATGTAGGGGGAAGACCCATCCCTGGAGTCAGATGGACCTGAGTTCAAACTTGAACTTAGGCACTTAATAATTGCCTTACTGTGTAATCTTGGTCAAGTCACTTAACCCCATTGTCTTAAATAATTTTTTTTAAATGTACATGTGCAGGGCGGTTAGGTGGTGCAATGGATAAAGCACTGGCCCCGGAGTCAGGAGCACCTGGGTTCAAATCTGATCTCAGACACTTAATATTTACCTATCTGTGTGGCCTTGGGCAAGTCACTAAACCCCATTTACCTTGAAAAAAACCTAAAAAATGTACATGTGCATATGGATGAAAAAACAAACAACAAATAAATATATAAATAAATGTGAAAATAATAAAAGAAAAGGAAAGGAAAAGAAATATGATATTTTGGAAGAGAAAAGAACTAGAATTACAACCAAGATTATCCTACCTAGCAAAACTGAGTATAATCCTTATGGGGAAAAATCAATTAAACTGAAGGTTATTAAGTATTACTAATAATAAATAGAACTGAAAAGGAAACCTGATGATTAAAAACAAAACTCAAGAAAAGCATAAAAGAACAAACATGACAGAGAAATAATAAGGGAATCGATAAAGTTTTGTGTGTAAATTACATATATATAAATATATATATATATATATATACTTGTAATACCAAAGATATAATATATATATATATATATATATATATATATATATATATATGAAAATAACTCTTAAGTATACCACTATTAGAACAATTTAAAATTGACTCAAACAAAATGCATGGACATAAATTAATTACATTAGAATGATTTTCAAAAACTTGAAGGGTGAGAATGAATGCTGTGGAAGAAGGAAAACAGAATTAGAATGAAGAAAAAGTTCTTTCACAAAGAGATTTGCAAAGAAAGGCTTTTACAGGGCTGGGGGAAATGGGGGCATAATGGACAGTGCTTGAAACATTCTCATCAAAATTGGGAAAGGTGATAATTAATATAAATGGTTAATAAAATGGAGGATAGATTAAGAGAGGCAGTGGTGCAAAATAAAATAATTTTGAGGACTTACAGAATAAAAAAGAAAGAATAAAGAAGAGATAGAATGAAATTAGAGGGAAGGGAAAATGCAGTAATCATAAATGTAAACTTGAATTGACTGAGCTTATCCATAAAATGAATAAATAGCAAAATGGATTAGAAATGAGAATTCAAGAATACGTTACTTGAAATATGTTGAAACAGAAAGACATATGCAGTCTTAAAATAAAGGGCTAAAAAGCCTATAATTCATGCTAAATTTCCTTTAGCTAAACTAAAAAAGACAATCACAATCTCAGACAAAGTAAAAACAAAAATAGATCTAATTGAAAGGCTAAACAGGGAATTTAATTTTGTTAAAATGTATCATAGATAATGAAGTAATAACAAAAATTTACAGGAAGCTTCTCTGATTCATTTTTCATATATATGCATATATATACATATATATATATATATATATATATATATATATAGAGAGAGAGAGAGAGAGATTATAGAACTGAATCAATTTTAGACTTATCAATTGATAAAGTCAAAGTATATAAACAGGCAGTTTTCAGAAGATATCAAAGCTATCCAGTCATATGAAAACATGCTCTAAATCACTATTGATTAGACAAAGTAAAACTAAAAGGCTTCTGAGGTATCACTTCATATTTATCAGAAATGACAAATGTTGGAACTGATGAGGGAAAATAGGCACAGTAAAGGATTGATGGTGAAGTAGTGAGCCTGTCGAACCATTCTCTAGAACAACTGAGAATTGGACTCAAAGTGCTGTAAAACTGTGCATACCCTTGAGCCAGAAATCCCACTATGCACCATATCCCAATGTATCCAGAAGAGATCAAAACCAAAGGAAGAGAACCTGCATGTATAAAAAGAATTATAGCATCTCTCTTTATCTTTTCATTGGCAAAGAATTGGAAGTAGAGAGGATGCTTATCATTTGGCAATGGCTGAACAAGATGTGACAGATAATTATAATAGAATCTTATTGTGTTGGTGGAAATGACAAAGGAAAGAGTTTCAGAAAAGCATAGCAATATGTATCTGAATAAATGAAAAGTGAAGTAAAAAGAATTTGAAATTCATTGTATACAGGAAGAGCACTATTGCAATGATAATCAAACTGTGAAAGACTTGGCTACTCTGATCACTCTGATGATCAGAAACAATTCCAAAGGACTCATGGTGAAAAAATGCTGTCCAGCTCCAAAGAGAGAACTGATGAACTGGGTACAAATTGAAGCATAATTTTCACAATGTCTTTCATTTTTTCATTTTTTAAAAGTGTGGTAAAAATGGAAGTTTATTTTGAAATATTTAATATGTATAATTTATATCAGATTATTTGACTTCTCAGTGGGTACAGAAGGGTGTAGGAGAGAAAGAATTTGGAGCCCAAAATCTAAAAAGAAAAGAATATAAGAACTATAAAGTAATTTGGGTTTTTTACTTAAGCAAAGTTTTATTTATTTTGAGTTTTATAAATTTTCCCTCAATCTTTCTTCCCTCCCCCATCCCCCCCCAGAATGCAGTTAGTCTTTACATCATTCCCACAGTATGTATTGATCTAAGGTGAATATAATGACAGACAAATTATATACTTAATGAAGAAACATAGTATGTGATACAGAAGAATTACGTAATATGATAACATTTTTTAAAACAAATTAAAGGTAATAGTCTTTGGTCTTTTTTCAAACTCCACAATTCTTTCTCAGTATACAGATAGAATTCTCCATCGCAGATATCCCAAAATTGTGCCTGACTGTTGCCCTTTGGTATGAACAAGTCCATTAAAGTTGATCATTACTCCCTTGTTTCTGTTAGGACTGTACAATGTTTCCCTCATTCTGCTCATCTCACTCAGCATCAGTTCATGCAGATTCCCATCCCTATTGGTTTCTAAAAGAACAATAGTGTTCCATCACATAGATATATCATAGTTTAAGTCACTCCCCAATTGATGACATTCTCTCAGTTTCCATTTCTATGTCACCATAAACAAAACTGCTATGAAGATTTTTGTATAGGTGATGTTTTTACCCTTTTACATAATCTCATAGGGGTATAGTCCCAGTAGTGTGGTATTGCTGGATCAAAGGGTATGCACAAGTTTTTCTTGCCATTTGGTCATAATTCCAAATTGTTCTCCATAAAGGTTGGATGAGTTCACAGCTCTACCAACAATGTCCCAGATTTCCCATATCCCTTCCAACATTGATCATTGTCCTTTCTGGTCATAGTGGCCAGTCTGAGAGGTGTGAGTTGGTACCTCAGAGATGTTTTAATTTTCATTTTGTCTAATAATTAGTGATTTAGAACAAGTTTCATATGATTATGGATTGCTTTGATTTCCTCATCTGTAAATTCCCTTTGCATATCCTTTGACCATTTGTCAATTGGGGAATCACTTGTCTTTTAAAAAAAACCTTGGCTCGGTTCTCTGTATATTATAGACATGAGTCCTTTGTCAAAAACACTATTTGTAAATTTTTTCCCAATTTACTACATTTTTGAAGTTGTTATACTGTATTTTTCTGTGCAAAAGCTTTTAAATTTAATGTAATCAAAATTATCTAGTTTATTTTAATGGTGTTCTACGTTACTTCCTTGGTCATAAATTGCTTCCCTTTCCATAGATCTGACAGTTTGCTTATAATATTGGTTTTTATGTCTAGATCCTGTATCCATTTGGATCTTATCTTGGTATAGTGTGTGAGGTTTTAGTATAATCCAAGTTTCTTCCATACTAACCTCCAATTTTCCCAATGGTTTTAATCAAAGAGAGAGTTTATATCCCAATAGCTGGAATCTTTGGGTTTATCAAACAGCAGATTACCATAATCATTTCCTGCTATTGCATGTAGTCTACTCCACTGATCCATCACTCTAGTTCTTAGCCAATACCAGACAATTTTGATGACTTGCTTTACAATATAACTTTAGATCTCGTAGGCCTAAGCCAACTTCTTTTGAACTTTTTTTCATTAAATCCCTGGAGACTCTCAACTTTTTAGTTCTCCATAGGAATTTACTTACATTTTTTCCTAATTCATTAAAGTAATTTTTTGGAAGTTTTATTGTTAGGGCACTAAAGACATGATTTAATTTAGGTAGAATTTTTATTTTTATTTTATTTGCTTGGCCTATCTATGAGCAGTTGATATTTTTCCAGTTATTTCAGTATGATTTTATTTGCATGAGAAAAGTTTTGTAATTGTTTTCAAAATTTTTCTGAGTCTGTCTTGACAGGCAGAATCCCAGGTATTTAATATTGTCTGAAGTTACTTAAAATGCAATTTCTCTTTCTAGCTCTTTCAGCTGCATATTGCTAGTCATACATAGAAATGTTGAGGATATATGATTTATTTTATTGTTGAGGATTTATTTTATTTCCTGCAAATTTGCTAAAGTTGCTAATTATTTCTAGTAGTTTTTTAGAAGATTTTTTTGTGATTCTCTAGGTATACCATCATGTCATCTGCAAAGAGTGTGAGTTTTGTCTCTTCCTTCCCTGTTCTAATTTTTAGATTTCTTTTTCCTTCTCTTTTTGCTGAAGTTAACATTTCTAATATGATATTGAATAGTAGTGGTGATAGTGGGCATCCTTTTTTCACCCTTGATCTTACTGGTTGTTGAGTTCCCCTGTACACCAGGGGATGGATTCAGTTCGAGAGAGAAAAGAAAACATGTATACACATGGGTGGGGAATAAAAGAAGGACAACTGGCAGAGCCAGTTCATTGAAAATATCCAACACTTCTTATAGAGGAAAACCACAAAATTAGCATAGAGAATGAAAACAATTATGTAACTTTGTTATGGGCAGGAATTAACACAGCAGGATGTAACCCAGGTCAAGAAGTTTGGAAACAGTCCTTTTAGAATAGTGAGAGTACAAATGATGTAGTTGTGTTATCAAGTCAATTCCATGGAGGCTTTCAGCTCAAGGGTAACCAGAGCTTAGATTTTCCAGCCATAACTGGTCTGTTGACCCCAAACTTGCTTGAGCAGCCTCTACAATTGGGAATGCCTCTAGTCTATCCCCACTGCATATAATGTTTGCTGATGTTTTCAGATAGATACTGTTTATTATTCTAAGGAAAAGTCCATTTATTCCTATGCTCTGCAGCATTTTATGTAGGAATGAGTGCTATATTTTGTCAAAAGCTTTTTCACCATCTATTGATATGACCGTATGATTTCTGATAGGTCTGTTATTGTTATAATTAATTATACTGACAATTTTCCTAATATTTAACCAATCCTGCATTCCTGAAATAAATCCTACTTGATCATAATGTATTATCCTAGTGATAATTTGTTGTAGTTGTTTTGCTAAGATTTTATTTAAGATTTTTGCATCTATATTCATCAGGGAAAGAGGTCTATAATTTTCTTTCTCTGTTGTTACTCTTCCTGGTTTAGTTATCAGCACTATATGACATATTGGTGTCATAGAAAGAGTTAGGCAGAGTTCCATCTTCACCTATTTATCCAAATAGTTTATAGAGAATTGGAACCAGTTTTTCCTTAAATGTTTGATAGAATTCACTTGTGAATCCATCTGGCCCTGGAGATTTTTTTCTTAAGGTGTTCAATAACGGCTTGTTGGATTCCTTTTTCTGAGATAGGGTTATTTAGTTATTTAATTTCCTCTTCATTTAACCTGGGAAACATATATTTTTGTAAATATTCATTCATTTAAATTAGATTATCAAATTTATTGGCATAGAGTCAGGCAACAAAATTCTGAATCATTACTTTAATTTCCTAATCATTGGTGGTGAACTCACCTTTTTCAATTATGATGCTAGCAATTTTGTTTTTGTCTTTCTTTTTTAATCAAATTGACCAGAGGTTTATCAATTTTATTTTTTGTTTTTTTGTAAAGATAGCTGTTGGGTTTATGTATTAGTTCAATAATTTTATTGCTTTTGATTTTATTAATTTTTCTTTTAATTTTTAGAATTTCTAATTTGATATTTAACTATGGGTTTTTAATTTGTTCTTTTTCTAATTTTGTAAGCATATTTAGTTCATTGATATCCTCTTTCTCTAATTAATTCTTATAAGCATTTAAGGATATAATATATCTCCTGACAACTGCCTTGAGTGCATCCCATGGTTTTGGTATGTTGTTTCATTATTGTCATTGTCTAAGATAAAATAATAAATTCTTTCCATAATTTGTTGTTTGATCCACTCATTCCTTAAAATGAAATTATTCAGATCCCAATTAGTTTTGGTTCTATATCTCCCTGGATCAATATTGCATGTGATTTCTATTGTATTATTGTCTGAGAAAGATGTATTTACTATTACTACCTTTATGCCCTAGTGCATAGTCAATTTTTGTGTAAGTGCCATGCAATACAGAAAAGAAAATATATTCCTTTCTATCCCCATCCCATTTCCTCCATAATAATTCTATCATATATAGGTTTTCAAACAATCTATTTACCTCCTTAACTTCCTTCTTGCTTAATTTATAGTTTGATTTATCTAAATCTGAGAGGGAGAGGTTGACATCTCCCATTAATAGAGTTTTGCTCTCTAAGTCTTCTTGTAACACCTTCAACTTCTCCTCTGATAATTTGGATGCTATAGTATTGGGTACATACATATTCAGTATTCAAATCAATTTATTCTCTATGGTACCTTTTAGGAAGATATAGTTTCCTTCCTTATCTCTTTTAATGCTATCTGTTTTCACAGCTGCTTTGTCTGAGATAAGGATTGCTACCCTGGCTTTTGTCACTTCAATTGAAGCAAAATATATTTTGCTCCAACCTTTTACCTTTATTCTATATGTATCTTTCTGTTTCAGATGAACTTCTTGTAAGCAGCATATTGTAGGATTCTTGTTTTTAATCCACTCTGCTGTTTGCTTACATTTTAAGGGAGAGTTCATCCCATTCACATTCAATCATTCAATGTTATATTTACTAACTCTTTATTGCCTTCCATGTTATCTTCCCTCTGTCTGTATTTTCCCCTTTTTCCCCTTTATCTATATTCCAGTGCTTTGTTTAGAATACCACCACCTTCAGTGGGTTTGCACTTCTATATCCAACCCCCTTCTTTTTTCCCATTTCCCTTTTCTCCTTATTTCTTCCCTTCCTTTTGTTGATTCTGCCTTTCCTCCCCCCCCCCTCCCCTTTTCCCCTTTTAACACTTCAAAGATAAATTTCTTAACTGAGTCTATGCATGTTAACTTTAAGCCAATCTGATGAGAGTAAGATTCAGGTGGTTCTTCTTTCTATTGCAATAAGTCCTTTGTACCTCTTAATGTACAAGGTACCCCATTCAGTCTTCTACATCCTTTGCCCTGGAAGTGAAGGCTTATGTTTGCTGGATAATGGATTCTTGGCTGCATTCCAATCTCCTTTGCTCTTCAGAATATTGCATTCCAGACCCTTTGATCCCTTCTTCAGGTCCTGTGTAATCCTTACTGTGGCTCCTTGGTATTTAAATTGTTTCTTTCTGGCTGCTTGTAGGATTTTCTCTTTTATCTGATAGTTCTGGAATTTGGTCACAATATTCCTTGGTGTTTTTCATTTTGGGATCCCTCCCTTTCTGGAAGAGATTGATGTATTTCTTCAATAACAATTTTATCCTCTGGTTCCATGATATCAGAGCAGTTTTACATCACTAAATCCTATAATATTGAGTCTAGGCTTTTTTATCTCTTCAATGTTTTCAGGAAGAATAATAATTTTCAGGTTTTCTTTTCTTGATATAGTCTCAAGGTCAGTGGTTTTGCTGATGAGGTATTTAACATTTTCTTCTATTTTTTTTCAATTTTTTTGTTTTCTTTAACAAATTCTGGTTGTCTCAAGAGTTCATTTGTTTCTATAGACTCCATTTTTTTGGAAGAATTTTCTTCATTCACATTTTGCGACTCCTTTTCTAATTGGTCAATTCTATTTTTGTAAGAGTTTTCCCTTTGGTCATTTGAGGTTTTGAGAGAATTATTTTCTTTTTGAATTTGTCCAGTTGTATTTTCCAAGGATTAATTTTCTTGTTGCAAGTTGTTAATCTTCTCTTGGGTTTCTTTTGCCAAATTTTCCAATTGATTGATAAACTCCTTCTTGATTTCTTCAAGAAAATATTTCTGTGCTTGAGACCAAATTATATTCTCAGAGGTTCTACACCTCTCTGAATTAGGGTCTTTTCCTTCTAGAAATTTTTCTATGCCTCCCCCCCCTTTAACCTGGCCATTCTTCATTTTCCTAAGATCCTGTGTTGGAGGATAGGTGGGTTCACAAAAGTTTGCTATTGAGATTCCTAGAGGCTTTACTTAATGAGTGTGATATCTCCAGCTGGCCAGTAGGCAGTGCTGGAGGCTTTGCTCACTGAATGGCTAGTAGGGGGTGTTGCAAGTTTTTCCTCAATGAATGTAACATCTCCTCCTAGCCAGTAGGGGGTTCTAGAGGCTGAAACGTACCCTCCAAACATACCCTGTAAGTCCCAGACTGTCAGTCTCAGAGCCATGGCTCCACTCTCTGATTATTTCTCATAGTGAAGTGGTTCCACAGGGAAAGCCCTCAGAGCTGATCTTAGATTAGTCCATGCTCTTGCTCCTCCCCCACTGGCTGTTGGCTCTCTGCAAGCTTCACAACCCTGAAGACAGACTATGAGCTAAATGTTCTTTTCTTGGCTTGTCTTTCTGGGTTTTGTCAATAGGACTTCCATTAAGAGGTTTGCTTCATTTTGTTTATGAAGGAAGATTAGGAAACCTTAACACAGGACTTGGCTTCTCTCTGCCATGTTGGCTGGAAGTTATATAGTAATTTTGAAAAAAAAGTGTTGGGGAAGAGTTACTGTAAAACTGTGTTTTAGTTGGGAATTAAAGTAGACAGACAAGTAAACAGATAGTATTAAGAAAAGATTGCAGTTTTGAGGGACAGGCAGAGAAAATGTCCAGAGCTAAGAGAATATTTTGTTTGTGGAGCAGCCAGAAAGCCAGTATCATCAGAATAAGAGTATTTGGTAACAATAAGATGTAATAAAATTGGGAAGGAATGGCCTCGATTATGTCGAAAAAGAAAATTTTGCATTTTCTTCTGGAAGCAAAAGAGATTCGCTGAATATTGAGTAAAAAATGTGACATGCTAGGATTTCTTTTCTTTTACGTTTTTTTTTTTTTGCAAGGCAAATGGGGTTAAGTGGCTTGCCCAAGGCCACACAGCTAGGTAATTATTAAGTGTCTGAGACTGGATTTGAACCCAGGTACTCCTGACTCCAGGGCCGGTGCTTTATCAACTATGCCACCTAGCTGCCCCCATGGTAGGATTTCTAACAAAGGAAAATAATTTTGGTGTTTTCAGTATCAGACAGAACAGGGTTAATGTAATGTCATAAATTGATGAGAGCCCATGCTAGAGTGGTTGTGATATCAGAAGAGAGACAGAGGTATATATAAGAAATGTCACAAAGGTGAAATGAGAAGGAAGGATTGGATATTAGGGATGAGAGATAGAGAATAGTTGAGAACAATGCCTAGATTGTGAACCTGAGGAACAGGGAGGATAATGTTACTTTTTATATACTAATAGAGAAGGTATGAGGTTGGGAGGTCTTTAGGGGGAAAGATGATGAGATCTGTTCTCTACAGATGTTTAGTTTAGTTTAAGGTATCTAGTGAGTATTCACTTCCATATATATTTGAAAATCAGTTTGGAGATGCAAAATTTGAAGTCACAGAGAAGGTTAGGTATGTTTGAGATTTATTAGCATAGAGATAATGATCAAATTCATGGGAGCTGATAAGATTGCCAAGTGAAGGGAAAAGGAAGAGAAGAAAAGAGGACCCAGGACAGAACCCCAAGAAATATCTCTGGCTAGAGGGTATGATCTGGATGTTAGCACAGAAAGCTGAGAAGAATTGGACAGATAGGCAGGACGACAACCAGGATAAAGCACTGTCCTGAAAATCTAGAGAGAGAAGGATGTTAAAGAGGAGAGGATAAATAACAGTGTCAATGGATGAAGAAAGGTCAAAGATAATAAAGGTTTAAAAAAGTAATTGAATTTGGAAACAAAGATCATTGGTAGAAAGAAGAGGTTACAAACTGGATTCCAGGGAAACAAAAAGAGAAATGAGGGGAGAGAAAGTTGATACACCTTTTAGAAAAGCTCTTTTAATAAGTTTGGTAAAAAGGGCAGAAGAAATACAGGATAATAGCAGGGATGAAAGGATTAATGGAGTTTTTGTTTTCTGTTATCTTAGGATGGGGAAGATATATGTATGTTTCTAAGCAGAATGGAATGAGCTACTAGACAGGGAAAGAGTGAAAATATGTGATTAAATTGACAAAAAGAGAGGGAGATATTTTTTCAAGGAGACAGATTGGAATGGAATTGCTTCAACAGTGATTAAGGTTGGTAAGGAGTAAAAAGACCATGTCATGTGAAATAAAACTGAAGGATGGGGTAAGGACAGAAGGCATCTGAGGGATAGGAAATGAGGAAAATAGAAGACAAAGATAGTGGCAAATGACTTCATTTTTTAAAAAAATATGAGGTAAAAATCTTACCTGAGAAGGTGGGAAAAGAGGGAGTCATTTTAGTTTTGAAGAGGGATGAAAACCTTTAGGAATTCACTGTGGAGAGGAGCATAGAGAGTTAATAAGATATATATATATATATATATATATATATATATATATATATATATATATATATATATATATATATGTATGTATATATAGTGTGATATATAGTGTGATTGCCTAAAAGCTGTGAGGGTCTCATTGAGGTTGTGTAAATTTTAATGAACCCACTCAGAATAGTTATGTGATTTTCTTTGCTTTCTTTCATTAACACATGTATTCAGCACACTCCAAAAAGATGAAGGGTGGGAGTGATGCATCTGAGGCTTGGAAGGATATAATTGCTTGAATGATAAGAAGGGGTGGTAGAGGTTATTAAAAAAAAGAATAGAAATAAAATGTTGAATTGGTCTACCAAAGGATCAAAGTGGGGAACAAAGGATAGAATGGTCAGACAAATGAAAATGAACTTGAGAGAATTTAGGGGTTTAAGACATGGTGTGGATAAATTGTTTTGTAAAGAAAGACAGAAAGGGAGATGAAAAGCCAAGAAGTGGTGATTAGGAAAGTGAATTTTGAGATTCTTAAACACTGAGGTGATTGTATTTATTGGAGAAGGCAAGATCAAGGTTATAATCATCTCTGTTTGGGATGGAAGGGTATCTATAGAGCAATAGCTCATGGAAAATAAGTAGTTGAGGAACAGAGGAATTAGGTAGTTTGAAGGAAAGTCAATTATATATGTTAAATTTCCTAGTTAGAGAGTAAGATTTGGGGAGCAGAAAAAAACTGTGAGCCATATATCAAATTCATTGAAGAAGGAAGGGTAGTCTGTAGACAACAGCTACCAGAATTTTGACTTGGTTATAGACACGAATAGAATGAATCTCAAAGGAAAAGATACTATTGATTGATGGCAGTTAGGAGAAAACCTGGTAGTGAAGAGGAGGAACAAAGATTCCAACTATCCTACCTTGATCAGTTAGCCAAGGAGAATGAATGAAGGTGCATTCATTAATGGAAAGGGTAGCCAATGAGGCAGTATCATCTAGAGGGAATTAATTTTATTCTATAGGTAGCTAGCTAGCTAGCTAGATACTTCACATATACCTTTAAAAGGAAAATATACATTTATATCTTGGAGACACTGGGAAACACCGAAATTTATTGAGCAAGGAAGTTAGATATGTGATTTACCAGTACCACTTTGACAGCAATTTGGATGAATTTGAAAAATTATTTAAAAATAAAAAATACTCTGAAAGCAGATAATTTCAATATAAAATAAGATATGGAGTTGGTGGAGGTGAAAAAATATATTTCAGAATTAATAAATAATCAAAGGGGACAAAGATTTTTAAATTTTATGGCAATCAACATGCTTATATATTACACTGAGAGTTGGAAGGAACTTGATATGATGATCCTTGAACATACAAGAATAAAATTGATAATACAAATATAGTAAATGTTTGGATAAGAATTTGGGTGCCATTTTTAAACAGCCTTAAATTATGAATCATATAACATTTCAGGGCATATAATAATCAACATTTTATAAAATATGTTGACCAAATCCATACATGTTGACCAAAGTTCATTATTATAACTTGTGATTTCCTAATTTTCTCCATTCCTTTTCTTATGCACACCTCATTCATTTTGGTCTTATGTTATTTTTGAAAAGACTATAAATAATTTGTTAGTTGAAGCAAGGCATTGTGGGATGCTTAGAGCTTAAGTCATTTTTCAAAGAAGTCAAAGCTATTCACTGTATCAGCTTGACTTTTGCCTTACCGTTGGGTGTTCATGATTCTAGAAGAAAGAGTGAGACTATTGACATTGCACAACCATGCCTCACTTGTTTCAATTCATTCAATTCAAGTCAAAACATCAACCTATGATGTCATCAGCCTTTTTCAAAAAAGAAAGACAAACAACCACAGTAGTATGGCAGTAGTAGTTAATATTTATATAATGTTTTAAGACTTAAATGATGCAGTAAATATTTTATTTTATTTCATCATCTCAAATATGTTGTAGGCACGTGCCAATCTTATTTCCATTTTTGAATAAATTTAATCTAAAAGTAGTTAAATGTCATGCCCAGGGTCACACTGCATTGGGTTTTATCACAAGGTTTCCTAACTCTTAAGGCCAGTGTTGTATCTGCAATAACATATTAATTGTTTTTTAATACTGCTCTTATTCTGTTGAAAGAGAACACAAAAGTAATAATGGCTTGATGAAAGAATAATGATATTATTATTGATGAATTCCAAAAAAATGAAGAATCCTTTGTTGTACACCTACTATTTTAAGGATGCTTGTCTCTACTAGCAACCTTAGTCCTTATCCCCCAAACCTCCAATACCCTGACCTATTCCAATATGAACCAATTAGGTCTGTCTGGTCAAATTCATAAGCAGTGATGGTGATGATAATTGCAAAGAGGATCATTACTGTGTATCCATCATTGGTGGAAGAGGAAGAAGAACACTTTAAGTTCAAAATAGGAGAGTGTCTATATAATCATAGTGAAGTTTGAAAAAGCTGAAAAAATTTCACTGGGGCATTTGGAATATTCTGTATTTTGAGTTATTTGATAATTCAATATTTCAGCCATGTGGGGTCTGAATACCAAACTAAAATTTAAACAGATGTATATAAATTTAAATGTAAGCATTTTTTCCTCTATAATTCTTTGGACAGCTTCTAGATTATGCATAACTAGAATAGATGAATAGTCTGATATTATTGGCAATTAAAGTGATGACAAATTAATTGAAAACATTTTAAAAATCTCCCCCCACCCATTTCAGCAAACCTTTAGGTTTTAACAGATTTTCAACCATTTAAAAATTCTATAATGGTTACCCCTGTGAAAATTGAACCTTAAGAAATTTTAAAAGCTGAATTATAGTTATAAAAAATAGTATAATCCAAACCAGGCTTTGATGAAATAAAAGCAGAAAAAAGAAAAAAAGATGGAAGAAATGGCTGACATCAATGTGATAAATTATATTCATTTCATATGAATATGTTGTTCTTATCACAATTATTGCCACATATTTATATTTTAGTTTTTTACTCTTCCTAGTGTCACCTTTAGGACTTCTTTGCCATGACACCTGTCAACTATTGTTGACAACTACCATTTGTAATGACATCTGTCAACTATCATTAATTCAATTCACTTCACTACAAACAAATTCAGCAAATATTTATTCGGTCCTACAGTGTACACATTTTTATACTGGGGGATATAAAATGTTGAGTTTAAGACTCAATTCTTTTCACCTCCTATAATTTGTGTTTTCATACACTGAACTTCCTCCCCATTCTCTCCTTAAACAAAATAAAACATAGCAAAACAAACACACAAAACCAACCTAATGCCATGCCTTTTTTCCCCAAGAAGTAAAATTGTTTCACAAATGTAAAATTTACCATTTCAGGAGTGGCTAGGTTGCACAGTGGATAGAGCGCTGGCCCTGGAGTCAGGAGTACCTGAGTTCAAACCCGGTCTCAGACATTTAATAATTGCCTAGCTGTGTGGCCTTGGGCAAGCCACTTAATCCCATTGCTTTGCAAAAACTAAAAAAAAAATTACCATTTCAAAACCATATCTATCAACTAGTGAATGAAGTTCCAAAGGGAAACAAATTCTGCTTTTTAGACATCTTTCTGCTTTATAACAAGATGTTTTTAACGTGTCACACCCAGAATTTTCTTCAATGAATATGTATTTAGCCTACTAAAATAAACATATTTCAATACTTTTGCAAACAATATCAATAAGAAAAAATAATATCACTTTTTAAATCTACTTTTTGAAAGCCTGTAATAATCCAGACAAATAATTACAAGAATATAAAACATCAACAAGATTTTTTGGTTTATTTGATTTTTTTTATATTTGTTCAAATATTTTTCCCACACTCAGAGTGTGAGAGCAAAATAAGGATTTCTGGTTTTAGTTTGAAAGATCAATAGCAATTTTCAAGAAAGTTTTTCTTCTCGTGGATGAAGTTTACATCTAAGTATTGCAAAACTCAACAAATGAAATTGTGTTGCCAAAACAATGTTCCCTTAAATGTGTCATTTGTAAAGGTCAGTTTGTATTTTACAGTAGTAATAATATGGCAAAATTTTTATGCTTCAACTATGAAATTGACTGAATTATAACCAACTCCCCTTTACCATCTACACTTTTAAGTTAAAAATTCAATTGAATAAATATTGATTGCGTACTATGTGCTATGCAATGGAGAATAAAGACACAAATGAGACCATCTCTCTCCTCAGGAAGTTAGACTTTGTTTCATATACAAATTGATTTATCACTTCATCAATATGTTACCTATAATCATACTTCACAAAGAAAGATTTAGTCACCCAAAATAGGCAAGTGTGGATGAGTTATGAAGTCTGTAGTCGCCATGGATAAAATTTTCTGAACTTTTCCTACTTTTTCTTGCCAATACAGGTATAAAAATGGGAGGACATGGTTGTTCATCACTTAAATCTCAACTTAGACAAGTGACTAGCTCATTTCCTTTTTCACTCTCACATTTCTTTGATATTCTTTATTCCAAACTTCAAAATAATTTCTTATTTAAAATGTGTTCCGGTATATTTCTCTTTGCCAATTAGATGGTATTAAGCTTCAATTTGGGGGGTAGGTATAATGTTTCCTAACTCACAGTCATATAATAATAAAAGATCATTGTAACTTTCTTATTATAATGTTCTTTATTTCATAGAAGATTGAGAATAATTAAAAGATCTTTTCAATTTTCTCCCAAGCAATCAAGCCCTCTAACCTTCTCTTGTTAAATTCTACGTTCAATTTATTATTCACTTGCAGAGTCAACTGAAGGCATTAACAGGAATGAATAAGTTGTTTGTGGGACTTAAGATGTCTTTAATGGATTTCTTGGTCTTATTAGTTCCCATTTCTTCTATGGGATGAGATTTATCTCATCTACTACCTCATTAATTTATGTTCATTATTTGTTCCAGGTCATGTTCAATCTTTTTTTTTCCATAGATGCCAAATTGAGGTTTTTCATCATTGCATTGAACTAATTCTTAATCTTCATGGATAAAACTGGGTCCGAATAACCATGTTTCAAACAGATAATAACCAAGAAAAGTTGCACATGTTCTGTATAATCCACACCAAAGAACAAATATCAGCATGATTCAAGGACCATATCACCATTGGCATGTTCCCCAATTGCAGTTATTTAGGAACAGGAGTTTTTCCTAGCTACATTGTAAGGTCCTGGAAAGAGCAGGCATTTTGTTTTGTTTTTGCTTTTTAAATCATAAGTTGTTGGCACTTACTATGTAAGTGCTTAGTAAATTCTTGTTGATTGATGGATTAACATAGGCCTTTAAAATATCAAATCACTGCAATAGTCCCATTACTTACTATGGTTCTCCTGAACCTCTACAATATAAACATTTTTTCCCTCTTAAGAGATAAAGCTATTCCTAGGACTTGATTTACCTAGGTTGGGGAATGGAGTTGAGACTCAAATTGTACCTCCCTTGAAATAACTTTCTGGTAGCCTCTGAACATATTACTATGGTCTTCTGCTAACTTAAGAGCATAAAAAATTAACCCAGATTGAATTGGGGCTCTTCAGACTTGGTAGATATCCCAAGAACATCTCAATCGCTATACCCTATGATTTCACTGGGCATGTTTCCATATGGAAGCTGGGTGGGTAGGTTCGTGTGGAGGGAATACTATTGCCAAGTGTTGGATTATATGTTAAATATTCTGTCTATGGTAAGGCTAAATTAGCCTCCTTTTATTAATTGTTGAAACACCTAAGAGATCCTCAATTCTAATATTGAATCCAATTACTGGCTTGAATTAGGCCTGCTTCAAAAGAATACTAAATTTTGATCAATTAGACAATATTTCCCTTTCACTTTATAAGTTAGTATGATAACCTAGAAGATCACCTTGTTTTCTATTTTAGGAAAAGCACTAAAAGTTCTTCAAATGAAAATGAATTTTCAGAGAATGTGAAACCGGAATCTATTCATCCCTACCAAGTTATCAATTAGTCAATCAACAGGAATTAGTTAAACACTTACTACATACCAGGTACAATTATATGTACATGATAGGCAATTTGCTAGGGAGAATTGAGTAATTGAATTTATTTACATACAGTAAAATTTATTTAAAAAATTAAAAATCAACATGTTCTCTTACTTATTATAGTTGCTTGTTTTGCATAATTTCACATCAAATTCTGATAATTTCAATATATATCCATTCTTATCATAAAACAACACTTTGTACAAATTACATATGAGGTGTGGTTTTGACCAATAGTGGAATTCCTCAGGTTTATCCTTGATAGTCTTAAAGACAGTACAGGATAGTGGATTAAAAAAATTGGTCTCTAGTCCAGGAAGAAGGGTTCAAACTTTGCCTCAAGCTTTACTATACTATAAAGGTGGCACAAACTTGGACAATTTACTTTTCTTCTTAGCATCTTTCTTAAGTTGCCTACCTAAACTGATAGTTTCCTTTAACAATGAAATCCTATGTCTAATTCTTATCCCTTAATTATAGCCCCCAAATTTTTAGTTTTTCATCTTTAACTTTCCTTTTTATTTAATTATACTTATCAACAAGAATTTACTTTATTTCTATTACCTCCCACTCCCTTTGGTGGGGAAAAAGAACATAATAACAAAACTACATAGTCAAGAAAAATAAATTCCCACACTGGATATTTTCAGATATACACATCAGGAGAAGAATGAATTAGGAGCAAATAAGAAGTTAGCTTGAATTAACAGTACTCAATTTCACCCAAAGGAAATTATTTTTTTTTCTTGACTCTGCTAGGGAATAATCTAGAAATAAGGGACATAATGAGAACTCAACTTACTCAACATTTTTATAGTTTTCAAACTTTTTCTTTTCCCCATGGAATCAATGACAAAGAATGTTTAGAACCTTATATGTCTGTCTCAAAGAACATCTTTCCTCCCAGAAGCTCAAGCATTAATTCATCCCTTAAAACAGGACCATAGCATCACAGCAGTATTCTTTCCAAACATTAGCAGACTATCCTTCTTCAAGTATTTTTGCATATATTTTAAAATATCATTGTTTTGTATTTTTCCAATTACATGGAAGGCAATTTTTTTTTTTAGATTTTTCAAGGCAGTGGGATTAAGTGGCTTGCCCAAGGCCACACAGCTAGGTAATTATTAAGTGTCTGAGGTCAGATTTGAACTCAGGTAATCCTGACTCCAAGGCTGGTGCTCTATCCACTGTGCCACCTAGCCGCCCCTGGAAGGCAATTTTTAATAAAATTTTGAGTAACAAATTTTCTTCCTCCTTTTTCCATCTCCTTTCCCTAAGACAGCAAGTAATTTTATATAAATTATTTATACTCAACTGTATGTGAAATACAAAACAAATGGCAAAAAAAATACAGTTTACTGCATTGTTGCTGAGACATTTTTTCAGTTGGGTCTAACTTCAGGACTCAATGTGAAGTTTTCTTGACAAAGACACTAGATTCGTTTGCCATTTCCTTCTCCTGTTCATTTTATAGATGAGCAACTAAGGCAAACAGGATTAAATGATGTGACCAGTGTCAAGCAACTACTAAGTTTCTAAAACCAAACTGGAATTCATAAAGAGGAGTCTTACTGACTCTATGCCTTGTACTCTATCCTTCCTTCCCTTTTTTCCTTCAAGGCAGAAAGCAAAAAATTCCAATTTGGAACCTCAAGTTACATATAAATTGTTCTCCTTGTTCTTTTCAATTCACTCTCTAACAGTTACACAAATTTTCCCTGGTTTTTCTAAAACAAGGACCAACAAATTATGGCCTGCCTGTTCTTTAGGATCAGTGAGATAAAGAGGCTTTGTTTTGTTTGTGTTTATAATTTTAAGTAGAAAAAATATATAAATTACTAATCTTTACAGATTGATTAATTATTATTCATTAATTACTAACATATAATTTGTATTATCAATAGCAATTATTAACTAATAATATGCTTAATCTACATGGGATTTCCATATTTATTTTTATTTATTTAAGGAAATGGGCTTAAGTAAATTACTTGCCCAAGATCACACAGCTAGGCAATTAATTATTAAGTGTCTGAGGTTGGATTTGAACTCAGGTCCTCTTGACTCCAGGACCAGGGCTCTATCCACTGTGTCACCTAGCTGCCCCAACATGGTATTTTCAATGGTGGTAAACATAGGATGACTCAGAGTTCATCTACTTTTGATTAGATCACCTTCATCCAACTCTCACTTATGACTACAAGAAGCCATATAAAGTAGAGCAGTCAAACCCTGGTAAACCCTATAAGTACATGAGCTCAACCATTTTGAAGCTAATAAATGAGCCTCAAACCAGTAAATGAGTTAGGGAGTTGTATACATATGTTTGGGGCAGATAAAATCAAATGGTTATGAAAGCAGAAGAAACAGGCACTTGGAGCAATTAAAGCTTGATCAAGTATTGCAGAAGCCATGGTCTGCCACAGAATCCTGGGTTAGCATCAGTCACCTTGACTTTTGTCCTTCCACTAGAATTCAATGATTCTGGAAGAGAGAGAGTCAGGCTAAAGGCTTTGGACAACTCTTCCTCAATTAAATCCATTTAGTGTGCAAGTCAGAAAACTGTATTTGGCAATTCAAGTCTCTCTTCAGTTCTGGCCTTCATGTCAGGAAATTCTGGAAGTCCTCTTTTTATTTGAACATCTGTCTTTTTTTCTCTGACAATATATGATTTCATGGTAGTACATTCTGGGTTGTCATCACAGGTCCAATGTTCTCCAATATATGCTATTCCAGGTCCTTCAGTGTTGAGCCTGATAGGTCCCGTGTGAGTCTGATTGTATTTCCTTTGTATTTGAATTGTTTTCTTTGTGCTGCTTGCAGTATTCTCTCCTTTATTTGAGAGTTCTGGAATTTGGCTAATACAATGCTTGGAGATTTTATCCTAGGGTCTCTTTCTGGAGGGGTTTTGTGAATTCTTCCAATGGTTATATTGCTATCTTGGTCTAATAGATTTGGACAGTGTTCCTTTATAATTTCCTGCATGATGTTTTCCACCTTCTTTTTCTGATCTCAGCTTTCTGGTAGTCAGATGATTCATAAGATTGTCTCTCCTGCATCTATTTTGTAGGTCATTTGTTTTCTTAAAAGGTGCTTAACATTTTCTTCAGTTTTTTTAGCCTTTTTATTTTGTTTGATGGTATCTTATAGTCTTGTAGATTCATTGGTTTCTATTTGTTCAATTCTAATTTTCAGAATTGTTCAATTCTAATTTCTTCAATTAGCTTCTGTGTTTCCTTTACCTCTTGGTTATTTTTACTTTTAACGGGGTTGTTTTCTTTGGTCAATTTTTCATAATTTTCCACATGACTTTCATTTTTTCCATTCCCCCCCTTCTTTGGTTTTTAAATTCATTTTTAAGTTCTTTGATGAGCTTTTGTATTTGAGTCCATTTTATAGACTGTTTTGAAATTTCCTTTTTATGTGATTTTTCATTACTTTCTTCTTCAGACATGGCATTTTTATCATCTTTGTAAAGTAGTTTTCTATGCTGAGTGCTCTTTTAGCTTTTTTTGTTCCTCTTTGTTGTTTTAACTCTGCTCCTGGAGTATATGGAATATAGATCCAAGTATTTTTTATTTTGCTGGGGCTGGGGTATGATCTCTGGCTTGTTGTTGGCCAAAATGTTGCCTAAACAGTCCTGGCCTTGCCTTTTCAGAGGTATTTTTTTCCTTCTTCATAACCAGATTCTGACTTGTGGTTTGTTCCTGACCAAGGCCAGACTGCTACACAGGTGTTCCCCTGTTTCAGACATTGTTTTCAACCCTTCCCCCACTGGCTTGCTATCTAGCTTTTAGCACCTCTGCTTTTCACAAGCTATTGGTACCTATACTGCACTGTAACTCAAAGCATCCTTATGGCTTTCCTGCTCTCCTGCCTCGGACTTTACTTCCCTTTCCCTCCAAAGATACAGACCTTCACTGAAGATCTTCCACAATATCTACGGTTGAAAACTTCTTTTAATCATTTTCTGGTGGAATCTGTAGTTTTAATGTGAGAGTAGAGGCTTCATTTTTCTTGGTGGGGAAAAGCTACAGGAACATTTTTTCTTCCTACTGCCTTCTTGGCTCTGCCCCAGATGTCTCTATGCTTCCTTTTAGCAAAAGGTACTTTTCAAGATTTTCTATTTTAATTAGGTCTACATTTGTTTTTGTTTTGTTGAGATCATGATTCTTGTCTTGTTTTTTTTTTACTTCAGTTGAAGCATTGGACACAGTCATTACAAAGGATGAGAAATTGCATGTAAAGATCAGTACATTTTTTAAAAAGGTTAAACACCATATAAGAAAAAGACTGATTAAAGTCCTCCTATTTCCTCCACAAGACAGTCAACAGAAAGAAGACAGTTGGAATTTCAAACAAGTATGTCATCTTTGAAAGTTACATGTTGAATTGTTATATGCTTTTAAAAAAAATTAGTTCCACTAAATAGAGATTTATAATTTCAAGTACATTTCTCTGGTGTCCTACAATGTTTTTCATATTGTTCATTTTATTTGGTGTTAATAAGTTTAGAAAAAAATAAATAATCCAATTGTCCAGTGAAACTGAACCGAAGAGACAGGGAAGGGAAGTAATTGCTTAATAATCTGAAAATGACCATATTTTGAAATATCCCAAAGAAGAATTTGTATTTTATCCTAAAAGTTATAGAAAGCAGCTAGAGCTTTTTTTTTTTTTCAAATCAGGAAATGGCAAAATGCTCCAGTATCTTTGCCAAGAAAATTCCATGGATAATACTACAACATGTGATCCATGAATTTTTGAAGAGTTGGACATGCCTGAATAACTATACAACTTATTGAGCAGAGAAATTATGTCATCAGACCTAAGCTTTAGTTTTATCATTTTGGCTGCTTTGTGGAAGATGAAAAAGAAAGAGAGAACATTTGATAGAGTAGACAATTAGGAGAGTTTTAATTTTCATCTTCTCAATAATTTCCTTTTTTTCTTGACCATAGAGGATAACCTGGGACATGAAATCCTCCTTGGGGTCCCTAAAATTATCATTGATGTGTACCACAATGCTTCATGTGACTCATTATATAAGACCATATGAATCATCCATGCCTAACTTTATTCATTCACTATTTTTTACCATCCCCTGTATGGCCATAACTTTCATGGATTTTCTTTGATTTACAAATCTGAAAAGGTAAGCAAATTGATATTTCTATTATTACTAGATACCATATCTTATTATATATCCATAAATTTGCATTCATGATACTTGTAACTCTAGAAATAAAAAAAAAAAATACTACAAATAGAATGAAAGTTTCATGGGGGTAGAAACCATCTTTGCTTTTGTTCCATATCCATGTCAACTTGAATCAACAAAAGTACCAGTGTTCTGGATACTATATTATGTATTATATATTCAGGATACAAAGGAAAATGTCCCTCTCCTCTGTCTCCCCCCCCCACCAAATAAATGTTCTCCAATCTCTCAAGAGAAAGAGAATATAGAGATACACTCCTAAAAAAGATTCCAAATTGAAAACACCAAAGAATATTGTAGCCAAACTCCAGAAATATCAGATCAAGCAGGAAATCCTGAAAATAGTCAGAAAGAAACAATTCAAATACCAAGGAACCACAGTCAGGATTATGCAAGACCTGGCTGCATCAACATTAAGGGATCAAAGGACCTGGAATATGATATTACAGAGAGCAAGGGAGCTTGGATTACAACCAAGAATTTACTATACAGCAAAAGTGAGTCTTCTTTTTAAGGGAAAAAAGTGGTCCTTTAACAAAATAGGAGACTTCCAATTTTTCAATAAGAATAGTCCAGAGCTAAGCAGACAATTTGGTCATCAAAAAGAAGACTGAAGAAATACATGTAAAGGCAAATGGGGAAAAGAAAAAAAATTATTCATTAATATTAAACTGGGGTAGCTGGGTTGTGCAGTGGATATAGCACTGGCCCTGGAGTCAGTTGGACCGGAGTTCAAATCAGGCCTCAGACACTTAATTACCTATCTGTCTGACATTGAATAAGTCATGTAACACCATTGCCTTGCAAAAAAAAAAGAAAAAAGAAAAAAGAAAGGATTTAAGAGACTTCTGGCCAAGATGGTGGAGAGAAGACAAGCGCTGTACTAAAGTCTCCTGGTTTTCCCTCATAAATAATATGAAACAAACCTCTTAACAGAAATTGGATCAACAAAACCCAGAAAAAGAAGCTAGTAGAGGAACATCTACCAACAAAGTCTGTCTCTGGCAATCATGGGTGAGCTAGAGACAGAAAGCCAGTGGGGGAGCGGTGAACCCTGGACTAATCTAAGATCAGCTTCAAAGGCTTTGACTGTGGAAGTCAAGGTCCAAGGACCAACTAAGCTACAGAAGCTCTTTGGCTGTGGGAGGGGAGGTTGAGTTCCATCACAGAGAGTTACAGAGTGTGGCTGGACATGGATCTGCTGGGTTCAGTTGGTCTGGAGAATCATGGGCTCAATACTTTCATTTCAGCAGAGTCCTCTTCCCAGAACAAACACAGTAAAGTCTCCCCCATCCCACCCCCTCAGGTTCAGGTGTGGCAACAGAGCTCCCTGAGCTGAATAAGGATATTAAAATTTTTGTCCCAGGACCCAACTAGCATTGTTAATGAAAACAGTATCCAGTAGATACACCCACCCCTGACAGGCCTAGGGAGTTGGACTCAAATCAAGGTCACAGACACTACAGAGAAAGCAACCAGCACCCCCTACTGGCTGGTCCACTTGGAGTTACTAAATTCCGTGATCAAAGTCTCTAGGAACCTCAAAACCAAAGGTCTGTGAACCAACCCTTCCCCCAACACAAGATCTTAAGAAAATGAAGACAGGCCAGGCAGAAAGGGGGGTTCATAGAAAACTACCTTAGAGGCAAAGACCCCAATTCAGAGAGACCTAGAAATTCTGAGGAGAATATGCTTTGGTCGCCAGCCCAGAATGACTTCCTTGAAGAAATCAGGAAGGATTTTAAAAGTCAATTGGAAAATTTGAGAAAAGAAACCCAAGAGAAAATAACACTTTATAACAAGAAAAAAATTCTTGGAAAAATACAATTGGACAAAGGCAAAAAAAAAGAATTTTCTCAAAACCTCAATTGGACAAATGGAAAACCACTTCAAAAATAAAATTGATCAATTGGAAAAGGAATTGCAAAAGGTAAATAAAGAAAATTCTTATCTATAAAAAAGAATGGAGGCTGTAGAAACTAATGACTTCATGAGACAATAAGAATCTGTTAATCAAACCCCCCCAAAAAATTTAAAAAATAGGAGAGTGTAAAATACCTCATTGGCTAAAATACTGACCTTGAGAATAGATGCAGGCAAGACAACTTAAGAATCATTGGGCTCTCTGAAAATATTAAAGATTTAAAAAAAATGCCTGAACTCAATATTACAGGATTTAGGATGGAATATTGCCCTGATATCAAGGAACCAGAGGGCAAAACAGTTATTGAAAGAATACATTGATCCCCTCCAGAGAAGGCTCCCCAAATGTAAATGACAAGGAATAGTGGGACCAAATTCCAGAACTGTCAGATAAAAGAGAAAATCCTGCAAGCAACCAGAAAGAAACAATTTAGATACCAAGGGAGACATCATAAGGATTACACAGGACCTAGCTGCATCAACAATAAGGGATTGGAGGCCTTGGCATGTGAGATTCTGAAGAGCAAGGGAGATTGGAATGCAGAGAAGAATTCACTATCTGGCAAAACTGAGCCTTAACTTCCAGGGGAAAAGAAGGACATTTAATGAAACAGCAGACTTCCAACTTTTCCTGAGGAAAAGACCAGAGCCAAGTAGAAAATTTGGACATGAAACAGGAGACTCAAGAAAAAGGTTTAAAAAAAAGGGTAAAGAAAAACTGCTATATTCAGGTAGTATATGCCCAACTGAGAGAAAACTCTAAAGACTCTCAAGAATTGAAACTCTATTACAGAAAATATACTTAGCCATAAATAATGCACACTCATGACTTAAAACTGACTCTGATAGAATTATTTAAAATCAACAACTCCTTAAAAAGGGGGGACAGTAAAGAGACAGGGGGATGGAGGAGACTGAATGGGGTAAATCATATTAAATAAAGAGGTACAAGGGACCTAGTACATTAGAGGCAAAGAAGGGAGGAGGTGAGAACCACCTGAATCTTCATCTCTTCAGACTTGGCTTAATGTTAATTCAGACACACTTGATAATCAAGTTAAGAAACTTATCTTATCATTCAAGCATTAAAAGGGGAAAAGGGGAGGTGGAGGAAAAAGGGGAGTTAACAGAAGGATGGGAAGAAGGGGAATAGGGAAAGCGGGAAAATGGGAGGGAGGTTGATATAAGAGGACAAACAAACTGAAGCTGGGGGTATTCAGAAAAAAAGACTGGGGAATATGGATAAAGGGGGGAAAGGGAAAAAATACAAACAGAAGGAAGATAGCATGGAGGGCAACAAAGAATTTGTAATTATAACTTTGAATGTGAATGGGATGAACTCTCCCTTAAAAGGTAAGTGAATAACAGAGTGGATTAAAAACCAGAATCCTACAATATGCTGCATACAAGAAACTCATTTGAAGCAGAGAGATAGATATAGAATAAAGGTAAAAGGTTGGAGCAAAATATGTTTTGCTTCAGTTGAAGTGAAAAAGAAGTGGTAGCAATCCTTATCTCAGAAAAAGGAGCTGCAAAAATAGATAGCATTAAAAAAGATAAGGAAGGAAACTGTACCCTCCTAAAAGGTATCATAGATAATAAAATAATTTCAATACTAAATATGTATGCACCCAATGGGACAGCATCCAAATTCTCAGAGGAGAAGTTTAAAGAGCTACATGAAGACATAGACAGCAAAACTCTACTAGTGGGAGACCTCAACCTCCCACTCTCAGAATTAGATAAATTGAATCATAAAATAAACAAGAAAGAAATTAAGGAGTTAAATAGATTGCTAGAAAACCTGGATATGATACTTATAGAGGTAATTGAATGGGGATAGAAAGGGAATAGAAAGGGGATAGAAAGGGGATAGAAAGATACCATTTTTCTCTGCAGTACATGGGACTTACATAAAAACTTACCATATAAAAGGGCATAAAAAGCTAATACTCAAATGCAGAAAGGCAGAAATAGTGAAATAGTGAATACTTCCTCTTCAGATCATAATACATTAAAAATCACATGAAATAATGGGCTAAGGAGAGAAAGACCTAAAATTATTTGGAAACTACATAATCTCATTTTAAAGAATGAGTGCATCAAACGACAAATTACAGAAAGTATTAATGATTTCATCTTAGATAATGACATTAACAAAACAACATACTAAAACTTATGGAATATAGCCAAGGCAGTTGTCAGAGCATATATTATATTTTTAAATGCTTACATAAATAAATTAGAAGAAGAAGAAATCAATGAACCATACATGTAACTAAAAACATTAGAGAAAGAACAAATTAAATTTCCCCCAAATTAAGTATCAAATTAGAAATATTAAAAATTAAAGAATTTAATAAAACTGAAAGCAAGAAAATTACTGAAACTACTGAAGTAATAAATAAAACCAATGTTGGTTTTATGAAAAAACCAATAAAATTAATAAACCTGGACTTAATTTGATGTAAAAAAAAGAAAGAAGAGAACCAAATTGCTAGTATCATAAATGGAAAAGGTGAACTCACCACCAATGAGGAGGAAATTTAAGAAATAATTCAGAATTATTTTGTCCAATTTTATGCCAATAAATTTGATAATTTAAGTGAAATAGTTGAATGTTTACTTTATATTATTTTAGGTTTTTTGCAAGGCAAATTGGATTAAGTGGCTTGCCCAAGGCCACACAGCTAGGTAATTATTATGTGTCTGAGACTGGATTTGAACCCAGGTACTCCTGACTCCAAGGCTGGCGCTTTATTCACTGCGCCACCTAGCTGCCCCTAGCTGAATGTTTACAAAAAATATAAGTTGCCGAGGTTAAATGAAGAGAAAATTAAATACTAAAGAACCCTGTCTCAGAAAAAAGAATTCAACAAATCCTTATTGAAATTCCCAAGAAAAAATCTCCAGGGCCAGATGAATTCACAAATGAATTCTATCAAACATTTAAGGAACAATTGGCCATAATTCTATATGAATTCTTTGGAAACATAGGTGAAGACAGAACTCTCCCTAACTCTTTCTATGACACTAACATGGTGCTGATACTTAGACCAGGAAGTGTCAAAAGGGAGAAAGAAAATTATAGACCTATCTGCCTGATAAATAGAGATGCAAAAACTTAAACAAAATCTTAGCAAAGTGAATACAAGTTATCACTGAGACAATACACTATAATCAAATAGAATTTATCCCAGGAATGCAGGTTTGGTTTTAATATTAGGAAAACTTAATATCATTAACTATATAAATAACGAATATATAAAAATGAAGTGATTATATCAATAGTTGTTGAAAAAGCCTTTGACAAAACATAGTGCCCTTTCCTACTGAAAACCCCAGAGAGAATGGGAATAAATGGATTGCTCCTTAAAATAATAAGTAGTATCTATCTGAAATGATAAACAAGCATTATTTGTGATGGGGATAAGCTAGAGGCAAGATCAGGGGTGAAATAAGGATTTCCATTATCACTACACCTATACAGTATTGTTTTAGAAATGTTAGTTTCAGAAATAAGAGAAGAAAAAGAAATTGAAGGCATTACAGTTGGGAAAGAAGAGATAAAATCTCACTCTTTGCAGTTGACATGATGGTATACCTAGAGAATTCTAAAAAATCATCTAATAAACAACTGAAACAATTAGCAACTTTAGCAAAGTCAAAGGATTTAAAATAAACTCTCATAAATCCTCCAAATTTCTATATATGAATTTGAAGATACAGCAGAAAGAGTTAGAAAGAGCCATCCCATTCAGAGTAACTTCAGACAATATAAACTAATTAGGAGTCTACCTGTCAAGGAAGACTCAGAAACATTTTGAAAAGAATCACAAAACACTTCTCACACAAATAAAATTAGATTTAAATAACTGGGCAAATATCAAGCACTCATGAATAGGCTGAGCTAATTTAATAAAAATGGCAATTCTACCTAAATTAAACTACATAGTCAGTGCCTTACAAATCAAAGTTCCCTAAAATCACTTTAATGAGTTAGAAAAAATTGTAAGTAAATATTCATATGGAGAAATAAAAAGTCAAGAACTTCCAGGAATTTAATGAAAAAAGTACAAAAGGAGGTGGCTTAACCCTACTAGATCTAAAATTATATTATAAAGCACCATCATCAAAACTGTCTAGTATTGGCTAAGAAATAGTGGTGCAAAGACTAGGTGCAATAGGAGGAAATGACTATAGTAATCTGATGTTTGATAAACCCAAATAGTCCAACTTTGGGGATTAAAAACTCTCTTTTTGATTAAAAAAACTGTATGGAATATTGGAAATTAGTATGGCAGAAATTTGGATTAGACCAACACCCCTATACTAAAATAAGATCAAAGAGGATACAGGATTTAGATGTAAAAAAACAATATTATAAGCAAACTAGGAGATCAAGAAATAATTTACCTGTCAGATTTATGGAAAAGGAAGCAATTTATGAACAAGTATATGATTTCTCTCTTAACAGTTTTAATTTAGATCAACGTGTATCATGGAAGCAATGTAAAGACTATCAGACTGTTTCTGTGGGGTTGGGGGGAAGGAAACAAGATTAGAGGGAAAATTGTAAAATTCAAAAATAAGTAAATACATTTTTTAAAAAGCTCAAACTGATTATATCCCCACCAGGTAGGAAGATGCTCCTACCTCTTAAGAATTGTAACTCTATTAGAAGAAATATACTTAGCCAGAAGGAATAGACATTCATGACATATCTATGATTTTGATTGAATGATTTAAATATAATATCTCATTAAAAAGGGATGGGGACAATAAAGAGACAAGAGGAAGAGGAAACTGAATTGGGTACATTACGTCAGATGAAGAGGTGCAAAGGACTGATTACAGTAGAGGGGGAAGAAGGGCAAAGGTGAGAACCACCTCAATCTTACTCTCATCAGATTTGGTTTAGAGGGACTAACATACACACACTCAGTGCAGTTAAAAAATTTATCTTACATTTCAAGTATTAAGAAGAGAAAAGGCGGGGTAGGAAAGGAGAAATTGACACAGGAAGGGAAGGAAGAAGAGGAAAAAGAGAAAAGGGAAAGAGAAGGAAGGGGGTTAGATTTAAAGGGTAAACCAACAAAATGAAGGAGTCAGTATTTGAAATCAAAATACCAGAGAACATGGAGGGAAGATAACACAGAGGGTAAAAAATGTTAGGAATTATAACTTTGAATATGAATGGGAAGAATGATCTCCTATAACAGAAGTGGATAGCAAAGTGGACTAAAAATCAGAATACTGAAATATGCTGCTTATAAGAAATATATTTGAAATAAAGAGATACATATATCATAAAGATAAAAGGTTGGATGGATTATATTTAGTTAAAGTGAAAAGTGCAGGGATGATAATCCTTGTCTCCAACAAAGCAACTGCAAAAATAAATATCATGAAAAAGGGATAATTAAAGAAACTATATCCTCCTAAAAGATAATGAAGCAATTTTAGTACTAAATATAAATGCACCATGTAGCATAGCATCCAAATTCTTAGAGGAGAATGAGTTACAGGAGGACATAGACAGCAAAACTCCATGGGGGGAGATTTTAACTTCCCTCTCTCAGAATTACATAAATTAACCATAAAATAAAGAAGGAAGCTAAAGAGGTGAAGAGAGTGTTAGAAAACTTAGATATGATGTACCTCTAGAGAAAATTGAATGGGGGTAGAAAGGAATATAATTTTTTCCTACAGTACATGACACAAAAAATTGACCATGTATTAGGACTCATAATCAAATGTAGAATGGTAGAAATATTGAATGCATCTTTCTCAGACCATGATGCAATAAAAATCACATGCAGTAAAGGTCATGGCAAGATAGACTTAAAACTAATTGGAAATTAAATAACCTAATTTTAAAGAACAACAAATTCAAACAACAAGTAGAAAGAATCAATGGTTTCATTAAGGAAAATGACAATAACAACATAATATACCAAAACTTATGGCATGGAGACAAAGCCATAATAAGGGGTTGTAATAAGTCTCTTAATGCATACATGAACAAAATTAAGAGGAAATCAATGAGCTGAGTATGCAACTAAAAAGACAAAGAACAAATTAAAAATCTCCAATTAAGTACCAAATTAGAAATTCTGAAAATTAAAGGTGAAATTAATAAAGTCAAAAACTAGAAAACTATTGAACTAATAAATAAAAGCAAGAGTTTGTTTTTTGAAAAAAACAATAAAATAGATAAACCTTTGGCTAATTTGATTAAAAAGAAAGAAGAAAACCAAACTCCTAGTATCAAAAATAAAAAAAGGTGAAATCATCATCAATGAGGAGGAAATTAATGCAATAATTCATAACTATTTCGTCCAGTTGTATGCCATTGAATTTGATAATTTAAGTGAAATTGATGAACATTTACAAAAAGAAAAACTACCCAGGTTAAAAGAAGAGGAAATTAAATACATAAATAACCCTAACTCAGAAAAATTAATTCAAGAAACCATCAATGAACTCCCTAAGAAAAAATATCCAGGGTCAGATGGATTCACAAGTGAATTCTATCAAACATTCAAGGAGCAATTGCTTTCAATTCCATATAAACTATTTGAAAAAATAGGTGAAGAAGCAACTCTGCCTAATTCCTTCTAGGATATCAATTTGGGGCTGATACCTAAACCAGTAAGGGTCAAAACAGACCAATTTATCTAATGAATATGAATGCATAATTATTAAATAAAATTTAGCAAACCAATTGCAGCAAGCTATCACTAGGATAATACACTATAACCAATTAGGATTTATTCCAGGAATGCAAGGTTGGTTCAATATTAGACAAAGATAATTGACCACATAAATAACAAACCTAACAGAAATGATTTGATTAACTCGAAAGATACTGAAAAGGTCTTTCCCAAAATACAGTACCCATTTCTACTAAAACAGTAGAGAACATAGGAATAAATGGATTGTTCCTTTAAATAATAAGCAGTATCTAAATGAAACCATCAGCAAGCATTATATGCAATGGGGATAAGCTAGATGCATTCCCAGTAAGATCAGGGGTGAAGCAAAGATGCCCATTATCACCACTACTACTCAATATTGTGTTAGAAATATTAGCTTTAGCTTTGAAAAGAAAGGAAATTGAAGGAATTAGAATTGAGAATGAAGCAATAGAACTCTCACTCTGCAGATGATATGATGAAAAGCATTAAGCAACTTTAGCAAAGTTGCAGGATAGAAATTAAATCTACATAAATCCTTAGCAATTCTATAAATAACTAACAAGATACCACAACCAAGAGACAGAAAGATAATTCACATTTAAAATAACTTCAGACATCATAAAATACTTGGGAGTTTACTTGTGAAAGCAGACTCAGGAATTCTATGAAAACAACTATAAAACTCTTTTCAAATAAATAATATCAGTTCTAAATAACTGGGCAAATATCAACTGATCATGAATAGACTGGACTAATATAATAAAAACAATAGCTTATTTAGTTGCATACCAATTAAACTTCCAAAAAATTACTTTAATGAGCTAGAAAAAATAGTAACCAAATTCATATGGATGAACAAAAGTCAGGATTATCAAGGGAATTAATGAAAAAAAGCAAAAGAATGCAGTCTATCCATATCAAATCTAAAATTATATTATAAAGCATCCATTATCAAAACTGTCTGGCACTGGCTAAGAAACAGATTGGTGGATCAGTGAAATAGATTAGTATCAAAAAAGGCAAGGAGAAATGATTATAGTGATGTACTGTTTGGTAAACCCAAAAAGTCCAGCTTTTGAGATAATTCAGTCTTTGATAAAAAAAAAAAGAAAACTGCTAGAAAACTAGAATGTAGTAAGGCAGAAATTAGGATTAGATCAAACTCTCATACCCTCTACTAAGATAAGGTCAAAATAAGTGCAGGATTTAGACATAAAAGACTATATTTTAAGCAAACTAGGAGAACAGGGAATAGTTTTCCAGTCAGATCTATGGAAAGGGGAGATGTTTATGATCAAAGAAGATATATAGAACATTAAAAAAATTAAAATGCAAAATTTTGAGTACATTAAATTAAAAAGGTTTTGCAGAGACAAGACCATTTTAATCAAGATCAAAAGGAATGTAGTAAATTGGTAAACAATGTTTACAACTAGTGTTTTTAACAAAGTACTCATTTATAAAATATATATAAAACTGAGTCAAATTAAAAAAAAAGATTCATTCCCCAATTGAAAAATTATGAAAGGATATGGAAAGGTAATTTGTGAATAAGGAAACTAAAGCTATCTTTAGTCATATGAAAAATTGTTCCACATCATTATTGATTAGAGAAATGCAAATTAAAGCACCTCTGATGTACCACTTCACACTTGGAAGGGATGTTGGTAGATTTGTTGGTAGATTTGTGAACTGATCCAAAATTTCTGGAGGGCAATTTGAAATTATGCTCAAAGGACAATAAAAATGTACATACCCTTTGATCTAGCAATACCACTACTAGATCTGTATCCTGAAGAAATCATGGAAAATGATAAAAATTCCACATGTACAAAAACATTCATATTGGATCTGTTTGTAATGACAAATAATTAGAAATTGTGAGGATGCCCACCCATCAGTTGGGGAATGGCTGAACAAATTGTGATATATGTATGTGAGAGAACACTATTGTTTTTATAAGCAATCTTTAGGGTTGAAATTTCAGAAAATCCTGGAAATATTTGCATTAATTGATGCTGAGTGAGATGAGTAGAACCAGAAAAACATTGTACACACTAACAACAACATGGGGTGATAATAAACCTTGATGGACCTGCTCACCCCATCAGTAAAATAATTAGGGACAAATTTGGGGAATGTCTGATGGAGAAAACCACCTGTATGCAGAGAAGGAATTGTGAAATTTAAACAAAGACCCTGCTTATTATCTTCAATGTTTAAAGTTGTCTGATGTATTACGTAATTTCCTTTTGGAGCTGTTTCTTCTCTCACAACACATTCAATTTGATCTATGCTTATCATGGATGCAAATGTAAATGCTACATCAAATTGCTTTCTATTGGGGGGAGTGAAGGGAAGGAAGGAGAAAATAATATAAAACTCAAAACCTTGCAAGAAATGATTGGTAGAAACTAGCATTGTATCTAATTGGAAAACAAAATATTTATATAATGGGAAAAAATGAAAAGAAGCTTACTGACTCTGACCTCCTTTAACATCTCTCCCTGACCTCCCATATTACTAATATTGGGTTTACACTCTCTGAGACAATGTAAGGATCTAGGCTGATGACGTGTGAATTTCATCATGGGTGGAGGTTGAGAAATTTTGAAATCCAGGCCTCATGGAAACTACCATCAGAGAAGATATTCAGAAAGTCAATTGAGTAAATTCAAGAGAATAATAAAAAGAAAAGTATAGTATGCTTTCTCATGTGGTGATCATATTACCTCTCTCTCTGGTTCAGTTATCATCTCTCTCTCTCTCTGTATATATGTATATGTATATATATATACATATACATATACATATATACATATATGTATATTCTTGTCTTAAACTACAGTTTTGTATCACAACTACATATTATCTATGTCTAAGTAAATTAGTGAGTCAATAAACATTATCTACTATGTATCAAGCATTGTGCTTAGAAATAAATGTACAAAAAATAATTTTTGTTTTAGCCTTAAGTAAGTCACAATCTTATGCTGGAGATAGTAAGCAAATATGTGTGTGTGTCTGTGTGTGTGTGTGTGTGTGTGTGTGCGTGTGTGTATGTATACACACACACACACAAAACAAAAGCCAGAATAAATGGGAAATAATTAATAGAGGAAAGCCATTAGAACTAAGAAGGGTGAAGGAAGGTGTCCTATAGAAGATGAGATTTTAATTGAGGCTTAAAGAAAGTCACCATGGAGGTCAGTTGTCAAAGGAAAGAAAGGAGAATGTTCCAGGCATGGGGGACAACTGGAGAAAATGTCTAGATCTGAGAGGTGGGATGTCTTGTTTTTGGAATAGTCATGAGATAAGTATAACTGAATGCCTACTGTAGAGTAAGGTATAAGAAAGTTACAAAAATAAAGGGGGTTAGCTTATAAAAAGTTGAATTTATTGAGTTGTAAGTGACATGGTTAGACATATTTTGGATAAATCATGCATTAGAATGAGAAGAGATTTGTGAAAGGCAGACCCACTAGCAATTTATTCCAGTAATCCAGGTGAGGTGATGAGGGTATGGATCTAGAGTATTGGGAGTATCAGGGGAGAGAAAAGATCATATATGAGAAGTGGCCCAGGTGAAGTCATCAGCCCTTGACAACAGATCAATTATGGAAATGTTGAGAGGTGGTGAGGAACTAAGAATGACACTTAAGTTGAGAGATTTAGGGATTGAGAGGATGATATCTATAGTAACAGAAAAGGTTGGGTTTTGTTTTGAGCAGATACAGTTTAATATATCTACCAAATTTCTAGTTTAAGATGTTTCAAAGGCACTTGGGGAAATAATTTGAAGGTGAGCAGAGAGATTAGGGTGGTTAGATAGAGTATCATCAACATAAAGATTATAAATAAATCCACAGGAGCAGGTAAGATTACCAAGAGTAATAGTATAGAAAGCCCAGGATAGAATCTTGTGAAACACTAATAGAGGACATGGTCCAGATGAGGATGCATCAAAGGAGAGTACAAAAGAATGACTTGATAGGAAGAAATCCAGAAGAGATTAGTGTCACAAACACCAAGAGTGAAGAGAACATCTAGAGGAGAAGGTAATCAACAGTGTCAATGTGTGAAGAGAGGTCAAAAAGAATGATAATTTAGAAAAGGCAATTTATTTCACATTTAAGAGACAATTGGTAAATTTGAATACTTATTTTAATGGAATAATAGAAGTCAGAAACTAGATAAGAGAGATAAAAAGAGAGTAAAAACACAAGTGGAGAAACCTGTTGTAGCTGCTCTTTTCAAGGACTTAGTTACAAAGGAGGAAGATAATTGGGTTTATAATTAATGTGGATGGAAGGATCAAGTGACTTGTTTTTTGTTTTCAATTTAGAGAAACATGGGAACATATGTAAGTTAGTTGACAGGAATAGATTGAAGATAAGTGATGCTGATGGTGTTTGTCTTTCATTCTTGAAGAAGGCCATAACATCAGGGAGCTGTAATTAGTCATTATATCATGATACCATGACATGTACATGAATTGGATTTGAATGAGGGGTTGCTGTGCTAAATCAGCCCCTCATTTTCTGCTGCAGAGTCAGTGGCTAGATATGAATCAGGATGACAGGAGACAGTCTTGTATTTGAGGCAATCAGTATTAAGTGTTACTTGTCCAAGGTCACATAGCTATTTAGTTCCTGAGATCTGATTTGAACCCAAGTCCTCCTGACTTCAGGGTCTTCCCACTGTGCCATCTAACCTGTAGCTCAAGATAAGTGAAATAGTTGGAATGATAGCAGGAATATTCTGTTGGAGGAGTCAGGATGGAATAGGTTCTCTTGAGCAGACAGATAGAAGATATTAGCCTTGGTAAGGAAAAAGATCTTCAAAACATAAGACATGAATAAAGGAAGAAATGGTGACAAAAGGCATTTGAGAAAACAGGAGAAAAAGTAGTCCACAGCAATAGGCGTATTTATTTTCTTCCCATAGTGTGTCAAGATTCTATGCTGAAACATTTGGGGCAAGAGGGAACCATGGGAGGTCTGAGGGGTATTAAAAGGTTTGGATGTATCATAGCCATCATAAATCCAAAATGTTTAAAACAAAATCTATCAATTTTCGCTTCTAATTTTCCTTTCTTCTTAATCTCAGTTTCTGCTGAAATAACTGCTCTTATGTTAGTTGATGAGTCTAGTTAGGCATTGATGGACTACAATCCCCATCCATGGAGAAATACACATCAATGAGATAACAAATTCATTTGGAAACCTAGTGAAAATTATAGAACATACAGAACTTCATAAATGGAAATCCAGATCAAACCAAATTTAAACAAGGGTTTATGTTGGATTTTAATTGCCGAAAGACTGACAGATCACACAGTGAGTTATTATTAGGATAGACACAAGTTGAAAGTAATTTTATTCTTTAAAAAATAGGTAACTTTGCCATGGTCAATTGCATAATTGAGTATTTAGATATGTTAGGAAATAGAATAGATGTAATGAAAGAAATGTTATTTTTTTCTTAAAGAAAAAGTAAATTCAATATATTTCTTATTTCAGATAAGGATACCTTGCTTAATAATGTGATATTAACATTATTAATAGTTCTAGAGAGAATTGTTGAACTAAAAGTGACTTTAGAGGTGCACTAGTTCAAAAGTCCACTTCAGGGGCTGCTAGGTGGCATAGTGGATAAAGCACCAGCCTTGGAGTCAGGAGGACCTGGGTTCAAATCCGATCTCAGACACTTAATAATTACCTAGCTTTGTGACCTTGGGCAAGCCACTTAACCCCATTTGCCTTGTAAAAAACCTAAAAATAAAAACAAAACAAAAAAGTCCACTTCATTTTACAAGTGAGTAAACAGAATCCTGAGCTTAAGCAATGAGACAGGGATCCATTTCTAATAAATAAGAGAGAAAAGATTCTAAATCAAAGCATCTGAGACCTTGATCTTTTGCATATACCCAAGTGACTCTTCAAGGAGAAGGGGGAAAAAAAGGGAAATTAACATTGGTTGTAATTTCAGATAAATTGATAGCTGTTAGAATAAAAATTCCAAAAGTGTAAGAAAATGTCTCTAAGGTCAACCTATTAAAATTGTTAACCTCATATATCTTCTGAAAATGAAGCATTTTTTTTAAAGTATAAGAATGAGGGGCAGCTAGGTGGCACAGTGGATAGAGCAGCAGCCCTGTAGTCAGGAGTATCTAAGTTCAAATCTGGTCTCAGACACTTGATAATTACCTAGCTGTGGGGCCTTGGGCAAGCCATTTAACCCCATTGCCTTGCAAAAACCTAAAAAAAAGTATAAGGATGATAGTTTATCTCTTAAAGTAGAAGTCAATTCCAGAATTGATTTTTCTGGTTACCTGAACTAAGGACAGAAATTTTGATCTTTAAAATAAGGAAAATTAAAATATCTAGGAATCAGTTTCTTTTCTTCTCCTCCCCCCACCAACAATACATTTCTAAGGATTCAATTCAATTCAATAAGTGTACATTGATACTTTACATTATCCAAATCATTTTGTTGGGCATTAAGAATACAAAAACTTCAATGAATCATGTCCTCAAATGGCCTACATTTTTCTAGAGAATGTATTAAACTAATGAAAATAGAAAGAGAAAGAGAGAAACAAAGACAGAGACAGATAGATCGAAAGACAGAGACAGAGGTAGAGAGACAGAAACAGGCAGAGAGAAAGAAAGAAAGAAACAGAAAGACAGAGAAATACAGAAAGTGAGAGAAAGACAAAAAGACAGAGACAGAGAGAGAAAGAGAGAGAGGGACATAAAGAAAGAGAAAGAGAAAAGAAGATAGAGAGAAAGAAGCCAAGAGAGCACCAACTGAGCAACAGGAAGGGCCTTATGTAAGAAATTGCACTCGAAAGAGGGTAGGTATGGGATTACTTTTGTTAAACCAATGTTACTAGATAATGCACCTATATTGTGCAGATACCCTTAGTTTGGTAACCTTAGGCAAATAATTTAACCTCTCTGGAATATTTTTAAGAGAGCTGCTAGGAAAGGATGTTCTCATGTCCCCATCTTGGCTCCATGCCCAATTTAACCTGTCTGAACCTAAAATCCCTTCCCTGTAACATAATGGGATCAGTTATATGGCCTCCAAAGGCAGTTAGGAAACTGGACCTGGAATAAGAAAGACTTATTTTCATGAGTTCAAATCTTCCCTCAGACTAGCTATGTGACCCTGGGCAAATAATTAAACCCCGTTTGTCTTGGTTTTCTCATCTGCAAAATAAATTGCAGAAGAAAATGGCAAACCACTCCAATATCTGCCAATAAAACCTTAAATAGGATTCACAATTGAAAAATTACAGTATATATATATGAACTACAAGCTTTCTTCTACCTCTTAATCTAGAATCTTTTCATTTTTACTAGGTAGAAAAATGTCAATCCCTCTGATTGTTGCCCTTGTGTCCATTAAACTATGAAGTCACTTAAAATTTCCAATTTGAAGGTTTTTTCTATTCAGTGATTGTTTGATTCCCATGTACATTTTTAAAATTTATTTATTTTACAAGTATATGCAGAGGTAGTTTCCAACAATCATTTCTTTGCAAAGTTTTGAATTTCTCTCCCTCTTGCCCCAGACTGAAAGCAATTTAATATAGGTTATACATGACATTCTCATTTCAAACCACAATTCAGGCATGGTTGAATCAATAGGGAGATTCATAGCTATATGTCTTGCTAAGGAGTTCTCCAAATGGTTCTATTTTCCTTCCATATAATTCAAGAAAGAGACTATTTCTGACCTGATCTATAGAATACAAAATGAATCAATTCAAGTAGACAGTATCAATAGTCAGTTCATATGAGGTAGGCTTTAAACCACTTTTGTTTTTTAATTCAGTTTTATTCCATTCCTTATCCATTTTATATGGTATGAATGTATTTTTGTTACATTAAGCTATTTCCTCCCTCCTCCATATTATCATAATTAATATTTAAAATAGAAATATTTAATATTTAATAAACTAGAAATATTTAAACTAGTCCCACCAATTATGCCAAAATGCATATAATATCCATAGTACTGTCATATCAACTATAATTATAATAAAAGTAAGACTCTTAACCTTCCTTTCATTATTACCATAATACCTCTTGTATTTCAGAAGTCAGGGGTCTATTTATAATGATGAGAGGCTCACTGAGCCAAATTCTTAGGCATATTTATCGAAGCCAGAGAACTCAAGGATCCAAATTACAGCATATTGAATGCCAGAATCTGTTTCCCTTCCATGTCCAAAAGGATAGTTTGAAAAAAATGAAAATAGCAAGATTTTCAATGACTAACCTTGAAACTTTCAAATATGGGAAATGACAGAGAGAACTTGCTCTCCATTTATTACCTACACATTTCTTTAATTTCTTCATCCTATGCTGGATAAAATCATGTTGAAAGTATATATAATTTAAAATATCTTGTAGTAAAAAGAGTTATTTCAAAGAATGTAAAGAGGACAAAAATATTGCCTTAAAGAAAAAACTCTCCTCTCTCTTTTTGGACATCATAGAGAAAAACCTCATTGGTTTCACTGACATAAATAGGAGAATTTATTGTGTAAAAAGATCTAAGGATGAAACTGTCATGAAACAAAGGATTGTAATTTTATCTACTATCTGTAAATTTAAGGTGATGAAGGAAAGGAAAGTGCATGGGTAACCACAATGGCTGGGAAGCTGTGCTTTGTTAAGGAGTAAAATTAACTTACTGAGAACTTTGATTTCCCAGAACTTTAATGAGAGCATAGCTATGAGTGCATAGGCTTACCCATCTTTCATAATATTAAACCTGTTTACAAATTATAACAAGCAGTGACTGAACTTGAACTAATTTTTCCTCTGTTTTCTATTTCAAATACTGTGTATCAAAGCATCATAGTTATTCATGTATTGTGATCCACATTAAAGAGTTAGGAACATTTCTATTTTAAACACCTGTTCTATTTTACAATGTTCCTCCAAAGTTTCTACAGACTGAATAATTGTGAATAGACTTTAACCTTGGTGCATAAACAAGACAGTGTTTTAGAGCACATTTTGAATCAGAAAGTAATAAAGACAAAAGAATAAATTTACAATAAGAACCTGATATGCAACATAAGTGTTCCTTCAAATTTAAGTTGTGCAACAGTCAACTCACTGTCTTTCTTTCAAAATCTATTTCTCTTCTTAAATTCCCCCTTCCTCCTTCTCTTGCTGTGTGATCTTTAAATCATTTGACTTCTTTAGGCTTCAGTTTCCTCATCTGTAAAAGGAAAGGATTGTTTTAGAAAGCCTCTAAGGTCACTTCCGTCTCTTGACCTATGATTTTGTTAGTGTATATCCAGTGGTCTTTCTTAATGATATCACAATTTTCTAAGTCACCTTAAAAAGTCATATTTGACTTCCTCTCATTTATCTTCACCCCTCCACATTCACCCAATTGTCAATTCCATCCCCATACAACCAATGCTTTGTCATCCCTCTTTACATTTTGACTGTTAACTATATTT
This sequence comes from Macrotis lagotis, assembly GCF_037893015.1. Classification (NCBI taxonomy): domain Eukaryota; kingdom Metazoa; phylum Chordata; class Mammalia; order Peramelemorphia; family Peramelidae; genus Macrotis; species Macrotis lagotis. The sequence continues at coordinate 40,130,670 of NC_133662.1, forward strand.
ATTCATCATTTGCTGTCATGATTATTCTAAAAACATTCTAAATGATCTGCTAATTTTCTAACTCTTGGACAATTTTTCAAGTAATTGTATAATTAGTCTTAGAATGATGATCATGCAATGTCATTAAACTACTCAAAAATATACACCCCTTGTTGCCTACAAATTAAATTCTGGAACCCTTATCCTGAATCTGGATCCAAACGATCTTGGAAGCCTGAGCTCATTATGCATACCTTTCTTTACTGTACACTCAAATTCCTGGAAAATACTGTCTTTTTTTCCAGGTGGTCAGGGGAAAAAGTGCAGGACCAGAGAGTTAGGAAGACACAGATTCCATTCTCCCCTTGGACACTTTCTAACCATGTGAGCCTGGGAAAGTCACTTAAAAGTTGCTTGCTTCAGTTTCTTCATCTGTAAAATGATAATAAGATCTATGTCAGAGTTGTCATGAGGATAAGATTAGATGATATTTGTAAAGCATTTTGAAACATCAAAGCCTTATAAAAGTCAAGATGCTATTATTATTATTATTATCATTATTGTTATTATTATGAAACTCATACTTTGAAATATCTGAGATGTCTACCACTACCTTCACTGACTGCCAATAAATCAAACAGCTAAAATAAGTGTGAAAATATTACTAAGGTATTTTATTTTTTTCACCAAAAAAAATGACAATGAATAAAGGTTTTCTCTAAGAATTTTCACCATATACAATTTGAATTCAAGATGTAGGTAGATTGCAGTGTGCCTAATTTAAAGTATTTTTACATGGTTTAGTGAAGATTTTATTTGCAAAAGTTTTTTATTTTACATGCCAAATTTTTTGTTGCAGGATCCACCTGGAAAGTAAGGTCCTTTATAAACATGGAACTTATATGGAATGAGGGGGGCAAGTTTTGGATTCCAACTTAGTGTATATGGTGTTGTGTTACTTTGGACAATTGAATTAAACTTCATGAACCTCAAATTTCTTATCTGCAAAAAAGAGTGAGTAGAACTAGTTGTCTGATATTCCTTTCAAGTTAATCTAAGATTCCACAATCTTGATAATTGCTATATCCTTGAATTTCTTTGATCCTAGTGGCTATAGAGTCTCTTATTTGTTTGACTGCTCTTTCCTTTTTTTCTTTTCACAGTTCATTATCAATACCATGCAACATAACTGTAAATCATCCTTATAATTCTGTCTTAGTCTCTGTTCTCTTCTCCCTCTGTATTCTTGATGGGTAAATTCTTCATGTCCCATAGGACTAGTTAAAATCTACATGCAGGTTTCACAGGTCTATATGCAATTTGTCCCCATTCTATCCCTTAAACTTCGGTTCCTCATCATCACTTGACATTCTTAATATATCTTAAATTCAATGTATCTAAAATTGAATTATCTTTCCATATAAACTTAACTTCCTTACCTTTATTTTCTATTTGTATTTAACCAATCATCTTCCATCTACTCTCCAAGGCTTGTAATCTCAGTTGTATTTCAATGTTTCTAATTTCAATGTTTCTAATCCCCAATCTCTTGCATCTAAACTCTTCTGTCTCTTCACTTAGCTACAACTTTAGTTCAGGTCTTTATCACCTTTCACCAAGATGTACTGTAACAACCTCTTATTTGTTATCAGTGCTTCATCTCTCCCCACTCCAGTCACACACTGCTGCAAAATAATAAATGTTAAGCAAAGATTTAAACAGGTGCTCTCAATCAATAGCTTGCTATCACTCTAAGATAAAATAAATATTTATCTGTTTTTGCTTTTAAAGCCCTCAACAACTCATTCTAAACTTTCCTATCTCCTTAGATATTTCTCTGGCTCTTTCATTCTATAATCCAGAAAAATGAATCCTTCTTTTTTCCCTTGAATATGTGCCACATGTTTATAGATATTCTTTCTTAAATTTCTGCTTCATGGAGTAACTTTGAGATGCATCTTAGGCTCTAATTTCTACATGAAACTCTTTCCACTCCCAACTTCGAATATAATTCCATATAGATAGATAGATAGATAAATACATATATATATATTTATATGTGTGCATTCATATTTATTCACTTTATATTTATTTAATTGTCTCTTCATTAGAATGTAAGCCTCTTTTGAATGAATATTATTTCATTCCTGGTATACTTGTATCCCCAAAATAGAAAATGTATCTATCTATCTATCTATCTATCTACATATATATATATATATATATCATAGTTAGCTATATAGTGATGATTTTGAATTTCAATGATTGTTAATGGTTTCTACTTACACTATTTGCCTGTGTTAGTACCCACTTATTGCAATGTAAATGTGTCTAACTACTTATTGTTGTCAGTGCCTGCACCTACAATGCTGACAATAGAGGAAAAAAGAAACAATGACTCTGGAGAGAAAAGGAAAGGTAGGATATCAGAATGATACCTACCATGCTCTTTTTGTGAAATATTTTTTGAGCAATGAGAAAATTCAAAGCCAAAAAAATTCAGTTGCGTGTATGTATATGTTTATACCTAAGTGTGTGTGTGTGTGTGTATATATATATATATATATATATATATATATATATATATGTATGTATATATTCACCCACATGCCTATCTGTACAGCTATACATATATGCATATATGGATATACATACACCACATACTATTCATAGGAACACTCTGCAATAGTATAATGCACGTTCATTGATTTGGTAATGGTTGAATAAAATGTCATATATAAATATAATGAGATATTCTTGACTCATGAAAAATGACGAACATGAGGCTTTAAAGAATAATAGGGTGGCGTAGTGGATAAAGCACTGGCCTTGGAGTCAGGAGTACCTGGGTTCAAATCCGGTCTCAGACACTTAATAATTACCTAGCTGTGTGGCCTTGGGCAAGCCACTTATCCCCATTTGCCTTGCAAAAACCTAAAAAAAAAGAATAATAGGAAGATTTTTATTATTTGATGCATAATGAAAAGTAGAACTCAGAGGTAAATAGGCATCAAAAATGCAAATTTTAAAAGCATAAAACATTCTGACAAATTTATAGGTCAATGCCAATGACAAATCTTGTTGCCAGAAGGAAAAAAACAAGGAAAGAATCATACTAAAGGGAATTCAAGTGCCAAAGTGTGCATATACAGACAGTCACTTCACTATTTGGGTTTTGAACAATTTTTATTGTGACTGTTACAAAGGAAGATTTATGTAATAGGGAGCAGGCAAGGTAGCTGTAGATTGGTATCTGATTTACCTATTTTTAGAAATAGTAAATAGATATGTGAATGTTTTAAATTTGAAAATGTATGGTACACTTGTGTCTCACTGAAAAGTCTGCTATTATATTATAAATATATATTATATAAATATAATTATCAATAAAACAATCATATAAACATAAAAAGTAGCAAAATGTTAACTCAAACTTTCATCTTCAACAAAGCTGATACAAAAGAATAGAACACAATAAATGGCTTACCTTTTTTTTTGCAAGGAATAATTCAGAAAAACTAATGCCCAGAATGAAAAATGAAATTACAGTTACAGAGCTTATAAAATACTTTTCAGTAAAAAGGGACAATTAAAAGGACAAATGTTTGTGTGCTCCTCCAGATGTCTAAAATTCCATCTTTTTAATTTCTTTTGTCTTTCATATTTTCTTTACTTTTAAAAAAATTTTAGTCAATGAACACCTAGTCCTTGATCCATTAATTTCATGCTATATCATTTTTAACTTTTCAAATCCAATTCTTTCCTTTTCAGTTTTTCCCCTATTCAAAATATAGTTATTTCTGTAAAATGAAACCTACTAATTTTTTCTCCATTTCTTTCCTATATTAGTTTTATGATTGAATGTCTCCTCTTAAATAGCTGAAATACATTTTAATTGATTAAAAGAAATCTAACAAATTAAATAACTGAGTCAGTTTGAGTTTGTTGTGATATGGTTCCTAGATTAAATATTATGCAACCATTCTATTTAACTTAGCATTTTTATTCTTTCCTCTAATATTTTTGAATAAGACTTTGTCACTAATCTTTGATATCCATTGGTTCTACTTATAGATTTTCAAATATATTTCTCTTTTTTTAACAATTATGAGTGATTTGTTGTTATTTTTGTCACACAATTTGCAATAATTCATGTAAGTTTCTGTTCTTTTCTGTACTCATTACTCCTTACAGCAAAATAATATTCCATTGATTCATGCATTATTATTTGATTAGCCATTCTGCTAATCATGGCATCTACTGTGTATTTAATTTTTTGCCATCATTAAAGTATTGCTATAAATATTTTGACATAAGTACATAAAGGTTTTCATTTTTTCAATAACTTTCTTGAGATATAATTTTAATAATCACAGTTTTATAGTATTTTTATATCTGTTAGTAACTTTTGGTTGTGATCAGATAATTTTTCCTATAACTCTTACTGATATTCCATGTGAATTTTCTTGTGACATGTTCCTCTATCAGTTTATCTTGAGTATTTGTAATTTTATTGTGATAGAGCTAGGGAGTATATCATTGATTTTGTTTATATAAGAAATATCTACCTGGGGAAACTCTTTCCACCCAATGTAGGTTGCTGCCTTCTTTTCATGTTATAATCCCAGATGAGGTCTTAAAACATTGAGATTTAGGGCAGCTAGGTGGTACAGTGGATAGAGCACCAGCCCTGGAGTCAGGAGTACCTGAATTCAAATCCAGCCTCAGACACTGAATAATTACCTGGCTGTATGGCGTTGGGCAAGCCACTTAACCCCACTGCCTTGCAAAAAAACTTTTAAAAAAAGTACTGAGACTTAGTCACTTGTCCATGGCTAGAATGTATCAGATGCAAGATTTGAAACCCAGTGTCCCTAACTCTGAAGCAGGTCTGTACACCATTGACAATGCTACACTGACTCTAGTGATGATACAGAGAAGCATAAATGACTTTGTATGTATTCATAGTTCATATGACCACCTTAGAAGGACAAAAGTTGTTTTCTAAGGGCCCTAAGGCATGAGTATGTAAAACTTCTCTGTGAAACATTATCATTTTACTTCAGATAAAACAGATACCATCACAAGTTTACATTCTCAATTGTTATAACTATCTGACATTTAGTTAGTCAGTAGGGAAATCCTTAAAGTATTTATAAGCTGTGGGAAATAACATTCCTTGATAGATAGAAGAGCTTATTTTCTGGGTAGTTTCTTAGGGCTAAAACCACATCATCACACTTGTGATTTCAGTTCTCTATCCTTTTCGAACCTGTTGGCATGCTCTTTTTCTGCATTTTTCCATGTGGCAAAAAGTTAACTAAAATCATAAATTCTTTCTCCCAAAATTCTTCTCCAAGTGTACTGCACATTCCAGAAAATGTCACTGGAAGACAATGGATGACTTTATTTATGAAATGAGAACTTCAAGGAGCATTCATTGTTTTAACTCTCCATCCATATTCACTCTACCTTGTCCTTTTTATTTATACTCCTTGGCTAGGTTTGGTCTCATTAAATTTATAAGCTTTTCAAACAGGGATCTTATTTTTTCCTTCACATTTGTACAGTAGTTAATATATATTACATGGTGGCTCAAATTCTCTATCACAAATGAGCATGATTTGTCTTGCTTTATGAAGGTTAATGACTATTAAATGAACTTATAGTATCATTAACAGCATGTACATCTTTTTCTGAATAGAAAAGAGAGAAAAATCTTTTGATTTCTCTTATAACTATTGTGTTCTTAGTCCCTTTTGTATGTTAACATCAGTGTGAGTAAGAACAGGTATGCCATTAAGTTGTAAAAAAAAACCCCAAAAGAGTAGGGGGGATGCTGCATATTTTCACTTTGATGATCACAGCCTGGAGGTTGATGATCATAAACATTCCTGACTAATGAAAGGTCTTATTGACCAGACCTGCTATATTTGTTGTGTACACAAAGTAAAATAAGATTCCAAAACCATCACTGTTACTTATTAGAAAAGTGACATTACTCTTTTTAAGTGGTATCGGGTGCACTTTCTAAAAGAGTATGCTTCTTAAGCACATGATATTTCATCTGTAAATAGTATAAGTATATTGTAGAAGGACTGGTAAGTTAATGACGATTGTGAATCTAAAATTTCAGTTTTGACTATGAAGAATATAGTTTTTAAATTGTGTTTAATTTTTCAATACCTTAGTTTTTGATTTGGATAGTTTTTCTCCAATTTAATCCAACTAACAATAAGAAAAAACTACTATGTTTGGGAGGGACAAATTAGAGTGCTGGACCTGGAGTTCAGGAAGACTCCTCTCTTGAGTTCAATACTTGAGTTCAGATAATTACTAACTGTGTGACCCTGGGCAAATCTCTTAACCCTGTTTGCCTCGGTTTCTCACCTGAAAAATAACCTGGAGAAGGAAATAATGGACAACTTCATTATCTTTGCCAAGCAAGTCCCAAACGAAGTCAAGAAGAGTCAGAGAGAACTGAATTACTACAACAAATTAAATTCAAAGTAAGAAACAAGAGAGCTCTTCTTGGAATCAGAAAACCCCACCTATTTCAAAGCCTTTCCAAGACACTTATTAAACTAGTTAATATGAATAAATTCTTTAACCTCTTAGTTCCTCTAGTAACTTCCAAAATTTTCAAAAGATGAAACAGTTTCTGATTATACTGGTAGAGAAAACTGCCACATTTGACTGCTAGGGGTCCTTCCAACAATAAAATCAAAGGTTCTTGTGTTTACCAAAAAGTAGAGTACTCTGATAAGCATTGGAGATAAAAAGAAAATATAAAAAGCAGTCCCTTCCCTCAAGACCCTTGAGTGGTTCAATTGGAGATGAGTATGGGATACAACCTGAGAATAGATAATAATTAGTAGAGGTAAGTGTGAAAAGCATTCAAGGATGGAAGAAGGTTTGTAAAAAGGCACAAGGTCTGGAGACTGGGTGTGTATAAAGAACAAGAAGGCCAGTGTTGCTGAATCTTTGAGTACATCAAGGGAAATGAAGTATGTGATAATTTGAGGAAAGAGAGGGCACTAACAACTAAGTGGATTAGGAAATGACTCCTGAACTGATAAGAGTCAGAGGTGAGTAGGGAATTTAATCCAGGCCTGGGTTTCTCCTTCTGCAAAGATTAGAGTCAGGCTGGTGAATAGTCAATCCATTAAAGAGAAGCCTAGGTAAATACTTTGCTTAATAAAAGAAGTCATAGAGGAGAATTTTTCACCCAAACATTTCCAAATGATTTGAGAAACCTAGGTCCAGTGACCAAAGTAAAATGTACAGATTTTTACCACAAAATAAGTGACCTTAAGAAAAACTGTTCCCTATTGATTTTAAAGCATTTGGGAAATATAATATATGTGCATTGCCCATATTCTTATTCATCATTTTTTAGAAAGAGTATTCAAACATTGATTCTTCCTGATGACTGTCAAGAGTAAAATACCTGTGGTGTGACCTCTCTGGAATGGAGATCTAGGACTCCATTCATAATTCCTTCCACAAGACCATTCCATTTCCCCACAGAGTTCTGTTCATGGAAAGCACAACACCATAGTCTGCTCAGCAGCAAATACAAGGTCAAATTTATCATTCTGTTTGGAAAGTAGTATGTTTTCTCAGTGGTATACAAGCTCTCTTGGGCTATGACATCAGGGAGACACTCATGAAGTCCAGTTAACAAGATGGGGATAAGCCAATAAAAAGAGAGAAAAATATGGCATAACTGGGGAAAGAGGTGAGCAATCTGTTAAAAGCAATGAAATAAAATGATTTTTAAAAATCTTTCACTGAATCACTGCATCAGGCTGAAGACAAAACTGAAAAACCTCAGGTCAGGCTTTTCAACAAGAAACTTTCATGATAAGTTTTTTGGCATATGATAACCTAGTTTATTTACAAAGTGGTATATTAAATTTTAAAGATATGCTTTAAAATTACTTCAGAAGATCTAAAACAATACATCTCAATTCAAAAGCAAAACAATAACCCACACTTTCCTTTGACAATTACTTCCCTTACTTTCCACAGGAACAGATTAAGGATGCCTTCTCCAAATTTTTTTCACTATCAAATCATTCACAAACACATTAATACACATACATAAAGATGCATGAATATGTGAATTCTAATATCTATATAGTAGGATATAATCCACTTTTAGGATTTTCTATTTGTATCTATATACAAAAAGATCAGGAATGTGACTGATAAGGTCATAGAAACAATGACATTACTTTCTGGACTTCAATTGTTTCTGCAGTTTTTAGGTTTTTAAAATTGGGGAATACTGAATCACAGAAATGTCTGGTAGTTAGCAAGTGAATGAGGATAGCATGGATTATAGCTCACCCTACTTTTAGAGAATTAAAATTTGGGAAGAATTTGGAATGCTCACCATTAGTTAGATGGCATTCACGGACAGAGGGTTCTAAGTCCCTAGAACAGTACTTAGAAGAAAGAAAAGACTCATCCAGAGAGCAAAGTTAGCTGGGGCCATCCTGTGTTTTGTTCTAAAATGTTTGAGTCCTGGTGCTGTGATTCTCCATATGGGGAGGAGAGAGCTTCTTGCAGCACACATTTCTTTTCCCTTGGTCCTAGGGCAGGAATGTTCAGCCTTTTCTGAAGATCTGGAAAAAGTTTAGGTTGACAGAACATGGAAGTCTCTGGTCTTTCTTTATGTAGGAAATAGCCAAAGTTTACACCTGAGTGAATCAGAAGCTGAAGAAAGTAAGAGTACAACAGAAGAGCATCTGGTGAAGACTGTGTCCAATGGAGCAACATCTGGCAACCATCTGGTTGAGCAATGTCCAGTGGAGTCTTAGAGACCAATGCAGGAGCAAGTCCAGAAGCAACAGTAACAGCAGCGGCAGAAATCATTAGCTTTGCAGTATTCAATGCTTGTTTCCCTAAAATACCTATTCGTGGCACAAATGGGTTTCTTATGAGCAGCCTCACAAACATGCATCCTGTTTATATGCTCTCTCTATGTGCATATAGCTCTATGTATGTTCCCTAATAGAGCTCTCTTTTTCAGTATGCTTTCATGATAAAGTCTGACATATTTATGAGGGAAAGGTTTTCTTGCTATATCTCTTGCCTTTCAATTCCATTAAATGTATCTGCACTCAGCAATATTTTCTGAAATATTAAAGGTATACACATTGGAGGAAATTTTGGAGGATAGTTGTAGAGAATTTAGCCTCACTTTGACCTAGCTGATCATTCCATCGGGGAATATTCCCTGCAAATTAGGGGATGCACTAGTATACTACGTACACATGTACACAAAGAGAGAAGGAAAGATACTAATAGATATAGGAAGAATTTAAGGAAGTGACTGAAGACAATGAAAGAGAGATATTTACTTCAATAAGAATGAAGTTTGTGGTGAAGCTAACTGCATCACTCAGAGAATATCTGAACCCTAAATGAGTAACTCAAAAACCATTGTGAATGTCTTAATAGTGGAATGTATGAGAAAGGTATTTCCAATAACAACTTTTGTGTTCCTGATCTACTCCAGATTACTTTCTTTTATGAGTAAGTACTTATTAAGATATTACTATGTTCCAGGTCTACTAAGTTCTGTGAATACAAAAGAAGAAATAACAACATATATAAAAGAAGATTATAAAAAACATAAGGTAATTTCAGAGGGAAAGTCTTGCTTCATGTACTTCTCTTTTTCTTAAAAATAAAATTCTGGGAAAAACAACCATCTTAGACTAGGGATAGACATCTGACAAATTGGATAGAACACTGATGCTTGGGTCAAGAAGACTTGAGTACAAATACAAATTGAGACTCTTAGCTTTGTAAGTCTTGGGCAATTTCATTTAAACAATTTTCTTATCTATAAATCAAGGATTACAATAGCATCTGCCTCACAGGATTGTTGTTATGATCAAATGTGTTAAGAATTATAAAACATTAAGCAGCCAGAAAGAAAAAAAATTAAATACCAAGGAGTCACGGTAAGGATTACACAGGACCTGGCCACATCAACATTAAGGGATCGAAAGACCTGGAATGAGATATTCTGAAGAACAAGGGAGCTTGGAATGCAGCCAAGAATCCACTGTCCAGCAAAGCTGAGCCTTCACTTCCAGGGGAAAAAGATGGATATTTAATGAAATGGGAGACTTCCAGTATTTCCTGATGAAAAGACCAGAGTTAAAAAAAAAATTTGGACATCAAACAGGAGGCTCAAGAGACACATGAAAAAGTTAAAAAAAAGTAAAGAAAAAAATGCTTCTATCAAATAAGATTATAAAACATTTTATAATGTATCTGACAACTACTGAGTACTATATAAATGTTAATTATTATTATTAGCTCTAGCAATTAAGTGATAGAAAACAAATTAAAAATTTTAGTAGTGAAGAAAATAACACAACTCTTTACAGATGCTGTGATGGAATGCTTAGAAAATTCAAGTTAAGCAACAAAACAAAATTCTTAACACCTTTAAGAAAAGTAGCAAACAGAACCCCTCTGTTTCTATATCTTATCAATAAAATCAAGGAATACTAATAAATATTAATAAATTTGTCAAGCATTATGTCAAATTCTAAGGACAGAAAGAAAAAGTCCAAAAACATCCTTGTTCTCAAGAACTTAAAGTTCATTGTGAAGACAATGGAAGACAAAGGCAAGTAGGAAAAAAGAAACATGCAAGATAATTAGTGTTACTCTCAAAGAAAAGTCACTAATATTAAGAAAAACTGAGAAAAAATTTTATAGAATGTATAGCTTCAACTGAAGTTTTTGATGAAAACCAGATGATGGAGGAAGAGATTTTTAGGTATGTTACGTTCCTTTTAGACTAGCTGCTCAAGATGTGCTAGGTTCCTGCCGGCTAACTTATCCTTACCCAGGAGAATATTGAAGGGGTGGGAGAAAAGTATGAAAAGTTCTTCAAGATCTCCTAGATCTCCATTTATTCACCAGAATACAAGTGCTTAAATATCCTCCCCAGTCCCTGGTCCATTCCCATTCCCCTAACACTCTTCAATCAATCAGTAAATAACTTTCTGGTGTTAGAGGACACCAGGTGATGAAACCTTACAGTATTCCCACACACAACAGTTCCTTACATAGGTAGGGTGGACATTAGTTAAAAATTCTGACGGTTCAGAGTTAAAGGATTGTGAAGACAGATTGTCATTTGTGAATAACAGAAAGTAAGCCAGTCACCAAATCATAGAGAGCATGGGAAGGAATAAGGTATAATAAAACTAAAAGAATAGGACAGGGCAAGGTTATGAAGAAATTTGAAATATAGACAGATGATTTTATATTTACTCCTGGAGAAAATAGGAAACTGAATTATTTTTGCATGGAGAAGGTTGATAATTATGTGATTAAACCTGTACTTTGGGAAGATCAATTTAATAGCAAATTGAAGGATGTAACAGAGTGAGGAAAGGCTTATGGAACATAGATCAATTAGTAGACTATTGCAATAGTCTGGATATGAGTTGATGAGAGTGTAGACTCTTATGGTGACAGTGCCAGAGGAGAGAAGGGGTTATTGAGAAGAGATGTTGGAAAGGTAAACAGAAAATTAATTCCAATTCTATACAAGATGCTTGAAAAAAATAGGAGAAGAAGGAGCTCTGTCAAATTCCTTTTATTACACCAATATGGTAACTGATACTTAAACCAAAAATAGGCAAAATGGAGAAAGAGAATTATAGACCAATTTCCCTAATGAATATTGATGAAAATATTTAAATAAAATATTAGTAAAAAGATTAAAATAAGTTTTCACTAAGATAATATACTAAGATCAAGTGGTATTTATACCAGAATGCAGAATTGGCTCAATATTAGAAAAATTATCAGCATAATTGATCAAATCATATGATTATTGCCAATAGATGCTGATAATTTTTTGACAAAATACAGCGCCCATTCCTATTAAAAACACTAGAGAACACAGGAACCAATAGTGTTTTTCTTAAAATGATAAGCAGTATCTACCTAAAACCTTCAATATGCATTAAATGCAATGGAGATAAGCTAAAAGCATTCCCATAGATCAGGGGTGAAACAAAGATAACCTGTTATCACCACTTTTATTCAATATTGTATTAGAAATATTCACTTAAGCAATAAGAAAAGAAAAAGAGCTTGAAGGAATGAAAATAGATAATGAGGAAACAAAACTCTCAATCTGTGCAGATGATATGATTGTATATTTCAAGAATCTTAGAAAATCAGCCAAAAAACTCATTGAAACAATTAACAGCTGTAGCAAAAACTCAGGATATAAAATAAACCAATATAAATAATCAGCATTTCTCTATATTGGCAACAAAGTCCAAAAACAGGAGATAGAAAGAGAAATTCCATTTAAAGTAATTGCAGACAATATAAAATACTTGGGAGTCTCCCAACCAAGACACGTTCAGGAAACTTTATGAAAACAATTATAAACACTTATCACAAAAATAAAAATCAGATTTAAATAATTGAACACATGTCAATCGCTCATGATTAGGCTGAAATAATATATTAAAATGCTAATTCCACCTAAATTAAATTATTTATTCAGTACCATACCAATCAAACTACCAAAAAACTATTTTATAGAACTAGAAAAATATAGCAACAAGATCAATATGGAGGAACAAAATTTCAAAAGTATCAATATAGTTAATAAAAAATTATAAAGAAGGTGGCATAGCTATATCAGATCTAAAATTGTTTGGTACTGGATGAGAAATAGAGTGGTGGATCAATGAAATAGATTAGTTACAAAAGAAACTATAGTAAATAACTATAGGAATCTATTGTTTGAAAAACGCAAAGATTCCAGGTTCTGGAATAAGAACTCTCTATTGATAGAAACTTCTGGAAAACCTTCAGGGTAGTATAGCAGAAACTAAGCATAGACCAACATCTTACATACTATATCAAGGGATATAGGATTTAGACATAAAGGGTGTTACCAAAAGCAATTAAGAAAACAAGTTTATTTGTCTAAACTATGGAAATATCATCAAAGAAGAGATTGAGGACATTATAAAATGCAAAATAAATAATTTTGAATATATTAAATTGAAAAGTTTTTGCACAAATAAAAACAATGCAGCCAAGAATAAAAGGAATGCAGTAAGTGGCAAACATTTTTTAAAACATTTTTCTAATAAAGGACTCATTTCTAAAATACATCAAGAACTGAGTCATATTTATAAGTAAACAAATAATTCCCTAATTGGTAAACAGTCAAAGGATATGAACAGATAGTCCTCAGACAAAGAAAGTAAAGCTATCCATGATCATATAAAATGTTCTAAATCATTATTGATTAGAGAATTTCAAACTGAAAGAACTGAGGTACCATCGCATACCCATCAGATTAACCAATATGACAAAAAAGGGAAAAGAATTATTGTTGGAAAGGATGTAGGAAAACTGGTATACTAATGCATTGTTGGTGGTGATGGGAACTAATCCAACCTTTGTGAAGAGCAATTTGAAACTATGCACAAAGGGCAATAAAACTGTGTATACCCTTTGATTCAGCAATACCACTTCTAGGTCGGTGTCCCAGACATCACAAAAAAGGTAAAAAATCCTAATGTACAGAAATATTTATAGCAGCTCTTTTAGTAATGACAATGAATTGGAAATTGATGAGATGTCCATCTTTTGGGGAATGACTGAATAAATTATGGTATATGAATGTGATGAATACTATAAAAAATCTTGAAGGACAAAACTTCAGAAAAGTCTGGAAAGGCTAGGCTAAATTGATGCTGAATGAAGTGAACAGAACCAGAACACTGTACACACTAACAGCTGTAGCTGTTATTATCAATTATGATGGATTTGCTTCTCTCACCAGTAAAATAATCAAAGATAATTCTAAAGGATTTATGATGTAAAATATCATCCACATCCACAGAAAGAACTATGGAGTCCAAATGTAGACCACAACTTCCTGCTTTTTTTAATATTTAAAATTTGTTTTATGCATTATATTTTTCCCCTCTTATTTTTTCCCGGATTTGATTCTTCTTTCACAACATGATTAATATGGATATATATCTAACATAGTTATATATATATATATATATATATTATATATATATACATACATATATATTTACATATATAGATGCATATTACCTATATTAGATTGCTTTCTGTCAAGGGGAGAGAAGGAAGGAATGGAGATAAATAGGAAATTTCAAAACTTGCAAAAATGGTTCTTGATAACTATCTTCACATGTAATTGGAAAAGCAAATAAAATATTTAAAAAAGATTAGGTATAAGTCAAACTAACCCTTTCACTTTATAAATGAGGAATCAAGCCCAGAGTTATTAACAGGTTGATCAAAGTGGTATCTGAACCATTGTTTTCTGACCATATATCATCTTTCTATTAACTCTTGCAGTCATTTGTTACCTGTGCTAGTTTGCAAACTGGTATTTTAAAGGTAAAGTCAATGTCCTGCATGAAACTTGTATAGGCATTTGAATTTTTTTTAATACAGAAGAGAAATTTTCCGATGGTAATTACTTCATTCCTTGTGCAGCTTGTGAGTATTGCAGCTTGTTCAGTAAACCTGTTCACATATATTCTCAGAAACAGTGCTGAAAGGAATAAGATATTCCAATATACATCTTTGATAGTGGAAGTGCTATCATTTAATAACCGTTCTCAGTTTCCTTTCTAAGTCTTCACCAAAGCAACTAAAGCAAAACAAAACTCACAAAGCAAAGAAAAACTCCTAAAATTTTGTAAACAATCCAATTCACTATACTTTGTTTGAGATGTTTCAATCAAGTGTCTAACTATATTAATAATGGTTAATACTAAAGTTAACAAAACAATTTATATGTATTATAACATGTGATACTCAAACCAATCTATTTAGTTTATTATTAACCCCCCCTTTTTACAATTGAGGAAGGAGATAAAAAGAAGTTAAATAACATACACAGGGACACACAACTATCAAGGGTCTGAGATAGAATTTGACCCTTGTTTTTTCCCAAATCCAGTGCTCTAGCTACTAATGCTATATTAAAGGATGAACACCACAAACATCATCCAATTTGGCACTTCTGGAACTTAACAAAAGACTATTAGCTACTGAGTTTCTCATTCAACTACATCCTCGAAAATAAGGCTAAGGATCACATTCTAAGATCAAAATTCTAGAGCTAAGGAATCTGAGAGTTCATATAGTCAAATAGAAAAGTTGTCCATGATCAAAGAAGGGTTTGAATCCAGGCCTACTGACTCCAAATTCATTGTTTTGGTTTTTTTTTTTTATTTCCATTGTACCACATTGTCTCTTACACAGAATTTATGTACAAATTTTGAAATATAATGACTGCATCTGAACATTGGATTGTTACCTCTTATTACAGTTATTTTTCCCAAACCTCTGTGAAATGGAACTCTACCTCTAGTATGTGTCAAAGGTAAGACATGAACCTAAGTCTTTCTGACTCTGAGGTTAGCTCTCTAGCACCTTATACTGGACTAACTTTCTATACCTCTGTCCTAGAAGTCAATCATACCTAATACAGAAAAGAGTTGAATTTGTGTACCCATGAATTACCTGGGGTGATACACATAATATAAATTGGAAAATAAAGCCTAGCTCTAGTCTCCTCTCCATATGTCTGATTAACTTCTCATTAATCATTAATGGGGAGGTAAGCAGATATTTGGAGAGGAGAATAGAACCCAATATGTACCAACAGAAAAGAACTCATTCTAGAACATTTAAGACACTATGTTCTAAAATTTCTAATAAATCACCCATAGGGATACATAAGTTATGGGGAGGAGAATATGGAGTGAGAATTTCCAACAAATAAGAAACAGCTGCAGCAAAGATATGAGTAATCTTAAGTCATCAGCTGAATCTTAAAAATCAAGTTGAAATCATCTTGGAAGCTGAGATGATGAGTTAAGGGAAAGATTTTGAGGACAATTTTTGGATATCAGAATTCATAGTGATTTCCAAAGAAAATTGCCCCAAATATTTCTAACCCTAGATGACAAATGACAACTGTTTTTCAGGTGCTCTATGGCAAAAGCTAATAGGATGGAAGAAGAATCAATATTTAAAAGAAAAGACAATCTTCATTTCTTTTTATAGTTCATTATTATCCAGGCAGCTTTGACCAAATGCCAGTTCAAAAAGACACTCAGAACATATAATGCTGCATTATATTATTTCTATTGATTGTGCTTGAACCATATTAACAGATACCTAGAGAATTCAGCTGAAAGTCAAATGAGAAAAATGTTTGCCACTTCAGATGATGAAATGAAACCTCTACAATTTCTATAAAAATTTCCATATCAAAGCATTAACTAATTATTCCTAATGATGTTAAACACATTCATTTCAAAAATATCGTGGACATAGTGCATGATGACACATGCTTTTGATCCCAGTTCCTAGGAAGGCTTATTGGAAATTCTGACCTGGAGGTAAGCAAAAGCCATCATGTTTCCTCACTAACTAATGCTAAACCTCAGTAGCAATGAGCCAAAAAAATTGCCTAAGAAAAAGTATCCCCTGCCCACCCACCTCCCAAGTCATAAATGGCATAGATTAAAGGTCCTAAGTCAATAGTCCCCAAAATAGTAGTCCCATAACTAACAAACATATTTCTAACTTAGAAGAAACAGGGAATCAGTAGACACACGCATACACACACACAAGCACTTCCTATGAACTCTTTGAGCTCAAGTCAGCAACTTTTCTGCAACTTGCAACTTAACAATTATAATTAATATTAAATCAAGATAGTTTAAATTTCTTCTGTCATCCATGTACATTAACACCAGGTTAATGTGCAAACCATGCACCTGCCTGCAGCTACGAAGGGTTAAGTGAGTTGCTTTGGGACACACTAACAGAATGGGTGAAAGGCAAGACTTGAGAACTGGTCTTTGATATTATGTGACTAACTTTCTATATACTACACTGTGTTGTCTGGCATATAGACTGTCCTGAGAAAAACAAATGTTAGTAAGTCTAAACACAATTAATTCTTTTTAAAAACACAATTAGTAATTCTTGAAAAAAATTGCAACTGTACATTTATCTATTAACATTTCCTAAAGCAAAAGTCAGAAAATGTCTAAGAATAGTCAGAATAGGCACCAAATACTTATAGTTACAAATCCTAAAGAGTAAATACTTGACTAAAATAAGTGTACCATAAAATGATTGCAGGGAACATGCCTTTTGGTTGTATTTATGAATTGTAAATACGAGATATAAGTGTATGTATATATGTATGTATGTATACTATCACCTCCATCAATAGGAGACATCCAGCAATACTTGGGTAATAATACAGTACAAGACAGAGGAAACATTGTTTTCTTTTGTGGGAATGGGTATGTTTGGGCTTGGTTTCTTGGGACTGGTAAAATTGTTGGCTAATTCCAATCACTGATAATAAGAAACAATATATTTCCTGATTATTCCAACTAGTCTAAACACTAATAGTGTTGTATGTGTGGTATGTGCTGTTAAGTACTAATGTATTAAATGAATGAGACATTCATTTTCAAATATGAGAAAATTATTGGAATCGTTTATAGTTCAATATTGTTATTTTAGATGCATTTCCTTCTTATGTGAATTAGGACGGAAAAAAGAGAAATGGAACTATGATATCACTGAACAAATCAAAAACTGCTTTCTAATTTATAGTTTGAGAGACTTTTCTTCTGGAACAAAGAAAGATTAAATAAATTTTACAGTCATATAGCTAATATGCCTCAGAGGGAGAATTTGAACCCATCACTCATGAATCAACTGTCTTTTCATTATGCCAAGTAATCTGTCTTTCCTCAGATGTGAGTTCAAAAGAATGTTCATTCTTTTCATTTAAAAAAACAATAAGTAGGCTAACTTTCAGCAAAAAATATTTGTAGCTTATGTATAAGAAACTACCTTTATTATATCAAATTATAGTGCAAATATATTTCATTGGGGAAATAATCAATCATATGGCATATGTGCTATTGTTAACCACATTTCCTTTTTTGGATATTACTTAGGCAACTACTATATTCATAGAACTTCAGTTGAAATATAGTGAAGAAAATCCTTACATAGAAGTGTGAAGAGCTAAGATTTAAGTTATTTCTTGGTCACAGGTCAATTCCTCATTTGAACTAGAGAGATTTTTTTAAATATTAAAGGTTTTTTTTTCATTCATGTGAATATGTTTGTGTGTCTTCAGAGATGGGAGTATAAGAAAATCAGTTCATGAGATTCTGGCTTGATTTCAGAGAACTGTGGAGAAATAAACAGCCCATCGCTACTATTGCCCATGAGGTCATAGCCTACTCTATAATGAAAAGACATTTATAAACTTCTTTTGAGTTTTCACCGTGCTTACAAATGTTGCAAACCCTTTAGTATCACATTTGAACTGGAGCAAGGGCTGATAAATAGTTACTCCTTACTGTATCCTCTGAAAAGAAGAGGCCTTGATGCTGAGGGATTGCATCAGAGTAGTAGAAATAAGCTGCTTGAATTTTAGTAAGGAATGTTCAAATTAAGCATCCTCTCTTGTAAGTGTGAGGCTGGAATATTACAGCTGCTAGAGATTCTTCTAACAAGGGGGAGTCAGAACCAAGTTGATGCCAAACCAGTAGATTAATTTACTTTTAACAATTATAATTAATATTAAATCAAGATTGTTTACATTTCTTCTGTCATCCATGTACATTAACACCAGGTTAATGTGCAAACCATGCACCAAATTATAGCTCACATAAATCTTTGCTGTGGTGCGATACCAAAGTCCATTGCTCCAGTCTTACTTCCTGAGAATAACCTTTGATCTTCACATCAACAACAAAAATAATTACCAACTCTGCCCAAACTAGGATTAGTCATTTCACTTCTAAATAAATGCACAGCTGGAGGCAGATGTGCAATTCACCCTCCATGGACCTGAAAAGATCCTCTGTGAACATTTATATCATGCTTGTCATGCATTTATCAGTCTCCAAATGTTGTTCTTTGTAAACGTGTGTAAAACATTCTCAGAATTTCAAACAATAACAAATCAGCACTGAAAGAGGCTGAAATTGCCAAAACCAAAGGGGGAATGGGGGAGAAATTTCCCAGCTGTTCAAATTGGATTCATCATGTTATCAGACACTGAACTCTAAATATAGTACTAGCATCTGAAAGATTTTATGAATTTAAGATACAGTAAAAGGGTAGCAGAAAAAGTGATTTCTAATTCTAACATTCTATGACCAAAATGACATGCCAGGAATTAAGCTTTTTCATAGTTTGATTGAATGCCCTCTAGTATTTCCTCTCATGAAACAAAATGTTCAAGGAATTCTTTTATTTTTCAAATAACAACAGTGCAATTACAAAATATGGCAAAATTTAAATGTTCCAAATTTTTTTATTGTCATTATTTTACTGGACTTTTATTTGTAAACTATAGTTTAATTTTCATCTTTCATAGCTTACAATCACATTCTTCCAAACACAATGACTTAAATATTTTTCCTCCCCTTCACTTTCTTTCTCTTACTTTTTCCTTTTTCCTTTCCTTCGCCTTTTTCTCTCTCTCATTCTTCTGCTCTCCCTCCCTCCTTCCTCCCTCTCTTCCTTCCTTCCTTCTTTCTTTCCTTCCTTCCTTCCTTCCTTCCTTCCTTCCTTCCTTCATCCCTTTCTTCTTCCCTTCTTTCCTTTCTACAAATAGCCTACTTTGTTTCGAAAACATCTCAAATAATAATTGGCTTTAAGGAAAGCAAGTTTTGTTTTTCTTCTCCAAATCTATTAATCACACTACATATTAGATGTCTAGATGTCTACAAGCTTTGTATTACTTTTCTTATTTCTATCACTGAAAGGGACTAGAGGGATGGCAGGGGGTTGGGAAGGGGTTGAGTTGAATATAAAACTGCAAAATCTGATACTCCTATCATGAAGCATGTACTCACTTCTTTGAGAAGAAGGAGAAGGAGGAGGAGGAGGAGGAGGAGGAGGAGGAGGAGGAGGAGGAGGAGGAAGGAAAAAAGGAAGGAAGGAAGGAAAGAGGGAAGAAGGAGAAAAAGAAGGAGCAGAAAGAGTAGAAGGAGGAGGAGTAGAAAAGGAAGAGAAGGAGAAGAAAAGGAAGAAGACGAAGAGGACAAAGGATGTGCTATACCTACAGAGTATCAAAATCATTTGGAAAAGTTTAAAGTTAAGAAGATTAATATAAAAGTGTCAGGTCTTATGAGCTGGGGCAGATCTATGGCCAGGTAGAGGTGGAGATCTTGGTCACCAAGAGTCTTTTTTTATTGGATCCACCCTTCTAAGCTACTCCTTTGTCTCAAACTGATTCTGCCCATAGCTTGACCTAGGGAATGGATGGATTCAAGTCCCAACATAAGAAGTAGAATGGGGAAGTGATCACATCCTAGCGAAAGGAATCTCTAAGAAACTCTTGAGTCTGAACATCTGCAATTTTCTATCAGTTTTCCTTTGGGTTGCCAGTTATCTTCTATACTTTATTACACAGTTATAATCAGCACAACAGTATTGGATTTCTCCCTCCCCACAGTTATCAAATAGTTTCTGTTTGTAATGGGTTTCCTAGAGCTGGACAAATTTACAAGGTCCCAGCCCACTAAGGAAAGTTAAAGATTCCAGACAGGAATACACTGGAAAATGTAAGCGATATAAAAACAAAAGCTATTACTAAAATTTTATTTAGAAAAAGAAAATCCTCTTTAGTAGCACTATGAATATTCTATTGATGAATCTGTGATCAAAATACTTCTATAATATATTATCATCATAGACATTTTATAAATATAACAAAATTTCGATCTTGCTATTTATGACATCATCTTTTTTATATACTAAAAGTGATGTTTTTCATTTGCTCAATCACCTTTTTCATCAGATTTCAGTCTGAATTACTGTTAATTTTTTCCCTCAAATCAATTAATCCTCAAAGGGCAATTACTTTCTATCTGTATATACATTCAGCATAATATATTGTATATCATTAAGTGGAAGCTGAAAGAGGAGTTTCAAAACTCTTATAGAACTTGGAAGAAAAGTTTAAATGATTGCTTAAACTTTGTGGGCAATTACTTTGAGAAAATACTCTGCCTATATAAATTCCAGTATGCTTGTTAAGAAACATTTATATCCTCTTCTTGATGCTTTTTGGGGAAGGTTCTTTTATGAGACTTCAATGTTTATTAAATCTTGGTAGTTAAAAACTATCATATGATAAATTTTAAAAGCTAGTAAAAACGATTAATGCCAATCACCATTAATGTGAGAAATTCAAGTTAAAACAACCCTGAGCATTCACTTCATATTAAATAAATCAACAAGTATATCAAAGGATGGAAATTGTCAATAGCTAGAAAGGTTATGGGAAGATAGGTATATTAATGTTCTTTTGGAAGTATGATGAATAGGCACAGACATTTTGCAGTTGAGAACTGTGCAAATAAAGTTAATAAAATATCTATATGCTTTGACCTAAAGATTTCCCTGCTAGGAATATACCTCAAAGGTATCATTAACAATAAGAACAATTCAAGAGACATTAATATCTTTTACCAGGACTTTTTGTAATAGGAAAGAAGTAGAAACAAAGAAGATGCCCATCAATTAGAGAATGACCTAATCAACTGTGATACGTAATTACCGTGGAATATTATTGTTCTGTAAG
Source organism: Macrotis lagotis (assembly GCF_037893015.1). Lineage (NCBI taxonomy): Eukaryota > Metazoa > Chordata > Mammalia > Peramelemorphia > Peramelidae > Macrotis > Macrotis lagotis. Next base: position 40,152,361 of record NC_133662.1, read on the forward strand.
AACCAACCATGGATTTACTCATATGAACTGATAAAAAGTTCAGTAAGCAGAAACAGAAAAATAATAACTACAATAATAAAATGGAAAGAATAATACTTACAGTTAGAGATTCTATGTGCATAGTTGAGCTATATTATTTTTGCCCATGTAGGACAGGAGGTCAAGAATAGCTATTTCTAACAAATTGTGCCACCCTTCTCAAAGTGAGACTTTAATTCCTTTCAGGAAAGAGATCATGAAGTTGGAGCTAATGATTTTCCCCTCTGCTTGAGGGGGTTCTTTAATGAGGTTCAGTGTTTACAAAATCTGGTTACTCAAGAATCTGTTCCTTTAAATATTGTTAGTCTAAGGAAAATAATTTTAGGGTCATGGGAAAGAATTGCCTCAAGCTATACTTCCAGTACATGACCCTATTCCCATTAAAAGCTATGTAAAATATTAACACTAGTAAAATATAATATAAAAACTAGTTCCACAATGAGCATGCAGAAAAATAGCAAATAAATTCATTTATCCACATCAATAACAAACATAAATCAGAGAAAGTCTACATATGAGGATATGCATTAGATAATAAAAATTGCATGAATTCTTCCTTTGGGAGTGAAATAACTCAACTACTCCAAGAGTGTTCCAGATCTCAACACTGGGGAAATTCTCTAAAGTCTCTAGTGTGGCAAGCCCGTTACAGAGGCATGCTAAAGATTGCTTCTACATCATGTTTTCTCTCCTTTTAGTGACCTGAAGAGATAATCAGATGACACAGCTTCTTTTTAGAATTTGGAAGTCAGAAAAACCAAGATCCTTTTTCTCTCCAATAACATTAAATACCCACCTCTCACACAGTCTTAGGAAACTGAGTAATCGATTTATACCTATGAGATTAGAGTATTTTGTAATTTGCCTTTTGAGGCAAAAGTTACATACAAAATAAAAACAAAGCAAACAATGTTGTGACTAAGCTTGACTATAAAGAATGAATATGAGAAAATACATTTCCTACCTTCTTTAAAGCGGTGGGAATCCATAGATGCTGAACAGAGACCATCAGATAAACATTTTTTTTTTGATTTGTCTTACTGTGTTTTTCTCTTCCTCTTTTAAAAAAATATTCCCTATAAGCTATAGCTCATGGGGGGAAAGGAGGAAGAATGTTATAAGGGAAAATACAATACAGACAATATTAAAATAAAAGCTAGATTAATATATATATATATATATATATATATATATATATATATATATATACATATGCAAGTATATATAAACACATATATATCTATCCATATATGCATACACATATATACATATACATATAGTTGACTGGTTGATTGGTTCTTGTTCTTTGTTATTAAAGAACAAAATGACATCACTATGCTTGAAACAAACTACAGTGTGTCTGACTGTGGCTGATCAGACCAATAGGAGCTTGAAACGCACTACCTCAGGTAGGGTGGATATAGTCTATGTAAACTACTGGGGTGGGAATGCTAAACTTGCAGATGTCACATTTCCTTTGAGCTGCTTCAATTCTGCCTTCCTCATAGAAATGCAGCACCCTCATTGATGAGGGCATGTTGGACTGGGTGGTCCTGTGCCAGTGTCTCCCATGCTGTACAATCAATTCTAAAGTTCTTCAATGAGACATTCAGGATGTCCCAGTATAATCTCTTCTGATCCCTTTGTGAGTGCTTGCCCTATGTAAGTTTTCCATTAAATAGTTCTTTTGGCAACCATACATCTGGCATTCTAACAACATGTCCAGCCCATTATAGTAGCACTCTCTGTACTGTAGTAATGCTGGAATTCTAGGCAGTTTAGCTCAAAAGAGGACCTCATTGTCTGGTATCTTCTCCTGCCAAACGATCTTCAGAATCTTCCCAAGACAATTTAAATTGAAATGATTCAGTTTCCTGACATGGTGCTGGTAGACTGTCCAGGTTTCACAGGCATATAGCAATGAGGTCAGCACAACAGCTCTACAGACCTTTAGTTTGGTAGTCAGTCTAATAGCTCTTCACTCCCATACTTTCTTTCAATCTCCCAAATATTGAACTAGCTCTGGCAATGTGTGTGTGTCACCTTCATTGTTAATGTGTACCTCCTTGGAAAGCGCACTGCCAAGATATATATGTATATATGTATATATACATATATATATGTATATATACACATATATGTATATGTATATGTATATATACACATATATATGTATATATGTATATGTTGACTGGGTTTTGCAATTAAATTAATCTAGTCAATGTATCCATATTTTTAATATAAGCTACTTCTCCATATCTTCACATATGCTTCAAAAGGGATGGAAATTATTCTGGTTCTCAAAGCTTGTGCCAGCAGAGCATTTTACTCAACAAATGTTTTTTTTTCCATCCCCTCCCACTCCCGCCCCACACCCCTACATTGAACTGCTTTTCCTTTTACATTATTATAACCTTGTTATATATTGAAGTAGGTGATTACCTAAGCCAAGTTTAGAGTATGGATCATGAGAGGGTTGTTTTTTTCTTGAGAACATTGTCAGATTTTAAGAGATTTTGCATATAACTGATTTATTTAATTATAGCAATCTAGAAAACAATTTACTAAGGCCAGACCAATGATACCATACAAGTTTTGAAATATAGCTATTAGTGATCAATGTAAATAATCAATTTTTTTTTTCTTAAAAGCACATTCTCACTCAACTGCAAAGTTTTTTGAATATGAGCAGGATTATTAATGATGATGAGAATGATTTTAGCTAAAATTGAATCTAAAGTAATTAATTTAAGATATGTTACACATGGATGTAACCCCATCACTGGCAAGAAGGGGGTGATCTCTCCCTCAAAGAGCATATTCCCTCTCCTCTTCAGGAATGGGACATGCACTACTGAACCTTGTAAAGCTATATACTGGAACCCTAAAAGACATGTAGGACACGTGCAGGAATGACAAGTAATAATCTCCAGGAAATGAGGAACTTTGCCTACTTGACTATATATCTTCACTGGAATTCTAAAGAAAAGCCTTGAACTAACTACTTTAGTTAGTGTTCAGATTATATCAATAGAATAGTTTAGTGTTATGAATTATAAATATTATAAATGTGAATTGCAACTGGGTGTCATAATTTTTATGTCACCTTTTCAGGTGGAACATTGCCTTGTTTTTTTTTCATTTCTCAGGACCAGGTAATACTGTGGCTTATTTCATTTTTTATAAATAATTTTTAAGAAATATTCTTTCTATCTCTGAGGTACCACCTTTCACCACTCTGACTGTCCAATATGACCAGAAAGGACAATTATCATTGTTGGAAGGGTTGTGGGAAATCTGGGACACTAATACATTGTTGGTGGAGCTGTGAATTCATCCAAACTTTCTGGAGAGCAATTTGGAAGTCTGGCCAAAGGGCAATAAAATGTGAAAATCCTTTGATCAAGCAATATCACTACTGGGTCTATACCTTGACAAGATCATGAAAAAGGGAAAAAACATAACTTGTATAAAATTATTCATAGCAACACTGTTTGTGGTGGCAAAGAATTGGAAATTGAGTGAATCAATTGGGGAATTGATGAACAAATTGTGGTATATGTATGTGATGGAACATTATTGGAATTCAGAGAAACCTGGAAGGATGTGCATGAGCTGATGCCAAGTGAAATGAGCAGAAACAGAAAAACACTGTACACCACAACAGCAACATGGGATTGATGATCAATCTTAATGGACTTGCTCATTCCATTAGTGCATCAATCAGAGAAAATTTGGGGTTATATGAAACGAAGAATACCATCTGTACTCAAGGGAGAATTGTGGAGTTTGAACAAAGACTATTACTTTTAATTTAAAAAAAAAAGTCATAGGGGTGGCTAGGTGGAGCAGTGGATAGAGCACCAGCCCTGGAGTCAGGAGTACGTGAGTTCAAATCTGGCCTCAGACACTTAATAATTATCTCTAAATGTGTGACCTTGGGCAAGCCACTTAACCTCGTGCTTTGAAAAAACCTAAAAATAAAGTCATTTTCCTATTATGTAATTTTGCTCTTATATTTTTTTCTGAAGGATATAATTTCTCTCTTAACACATTCAATTTTGATCAATGTATAACATGGAAACAACGTAAAGACTATCAGACTGCCTTCTGTGGGGGGTGGGGGTAGGGAAGCGAGATTAGGGAGAAAATTGTAAAATTCAAAAATAAATAAATAAACCTTTTTAAAAAGAAATATTCTATAGAAGAAAAAGTTATAGGTTATAAAATTATTGTTAATTTTCCTATATATATATATATATATTATATATATATATGAGATTAAATTTAGCAAGGTAAGAATATGTGGTAACAAATATTAAATTCACATATATTAAATATAGCAAGTTTTTAGTAAGCAGTTTGTCCCTTTTTTAACTTTAAAAATACATGCTGAACATTTAAAAACCATATTTAGTGAGATTTTTTTTCTTCAAAACCATAGCTACCCACTAACCTACCATGCACCACCACAGAGAAAGTCTCCATTGTAATAAATATAAATAGTTAGTTAATTAAAGCAAATTAACACATTGTGCTTGTTTAAGAATGCATGTATCATTCTCTACCTCTGGTCTGTCAACTTACTTCTAGGAGATCATTTTTTAATGGAGAGGTCTAGAATTAATTTTGTACTAGATTAGCTCTATTTTAGAGATAAAAATAGAAGGGGAAAACACTTTATAAAAAACTTGATCCATAAAGCTTTGGGACCCTTTGTGCTACCAATTGGGACAGAGTCCAAATTTACCAGCATAGATTCCATAGGCCCTTTATAACTGTATCCCCAGAGGAACCTTCAATTCTACAAAGGGAGGAAGTCATTTTCAACTTCCTACATATCTCTTTAGCAACCATGGAGAGAAGTGGAGGCTGAAAAGGGAATATTCAACCTTCGTCCAAGAAAGCAGTAGCAAAAGCAGCAGGGGGACCAGCCTACAAAGATGACAACATTGACTTCTTTTGTCTTCCTTCTGCATAAGTAATAAGTAATTTTAGGGACAGGACCTACAAGGCAACATAAAATCTTAGTGAGGTATGAGGAAATATAGTAATACTGATTTTGGCTTTGTACCACTAATAATCCCAGGCTACATGGTGCAAGAAGAATAAACCTTCTACAGGCCCTTGGACCACACACTGTTTTGTTAGGACCTGCTTTCCTCATAGTTTCCTTTCCTGTGAAAATGTCTTTTATGGAAAACCCTTAAAAATGCAATGAGTCGAGATGAGGATATTTATCAAAGTGAGCCTTTAAAAAAGGGAACGTTTGTTTCTAAAACTGGAGCAACCCAAAGCCCTTTTCAACCTGTGTGCTGTCCCTCACTTCTCAATACTTGGCTTGTTGCTTTTTTCTTTCTTTCATTATTTATTAATGGTGTTTTTTCAGGTTGTTTTATAAACTTGATAGCTAGCCACTGCTTCTGTGTGCACAGCACTATCATTGTGTACAATTTCAGCAATTTATAGGATTGACATAGATTAAATAAATTGGTTTTACATTCATAAAATGAGAAGACTGGAAGTTTGAGCGTCATACCATATATACTAGCCTATATAAGCTCCCTCTCTTATCTAAATAGGCCACTAGAGAAGCAGAGAAAGCTCTAAAAATCAACATTCTGCCAAAATAGAAGACATAAAAGGATTAACAGAAGTATTTGAAATCTATTGAAATCAACACTCTGTGATTAGGGACATAAGTATAGAAAAGGCTAGGTTTTTCTTTTGTTGTATCACTATGCCATTGGTTCCAATCAAGACATCTTAAATAACCATTCTGTTTCATTATTAATTAACTTAATAATTCTCAACAAAAGCAAACAATTTCACACAAAAGTAGTACCAAAATAAAGCTTGAATATGGAACCATAAAACTATAAACTCTGTGAAACTAGTTATGTGTGGTTATTTACATATATATATATATATATATATATATATATATATATAAAATTTAACAAGACAGTATCAAAAGTGACCACTCTATTGATTATGTTGCTACTTTTCCTTTTTTTAATTTTTTTGGTGAAGATATGTTGTTACTGTTCAGTTGTTTCAAGTAATGTCTGACTTCTAATAACCCCATATGAATTCTTTTCAAAAAGATACTGAAGTGTTTTCTTATTGCCTCTCCAGTTCATTGTACAGATAAAGAAACTGAGACAAAGATGAATGACTTTCACAGAGTTACCAAAAAAGGGAGTTTCTGAAGTTGGATATGAACTCAGGTTTTCTTTGACTCCAGGCCCTTAATGTTCTACCTCTTACAGTTTTTAGCTACCCTGTTCTAAATGTGATTTATTATTTATGGCTGTCTTTTCTCTGTCTATGGCTCTTTCTCCCAGAGTCTACGAGTTTCCTAGCAAATGTTTAACAATTAACTGGACTGAGGTTGGGGACATTAATGTAAGCAAGAGACACTTGAGTTTCGTATTATTGTCATCATCCTCATTTTTTCCCTCACTTTCCCAAGTCTAGAAATCAACAAAATAATTAATCAAGTCCTTATTTGTTTTGTTTTCTCTTTTCCATGGTGTAAATGCTGACACTGGAAATTTAATAATTGACTCATGAATTGGGAACAAAGTCTTGTAACACTTAAAATCAAAAGATCATAGACTTTGATCCAAGAGGGATCTCTGCTACAATCAAGTCCAACCTCTTCATCTTATAGATGTGGAAACTGTCACACAGGTAACAAGTAGCAGAGCCAGGATTAAAACTCAAGTTCTCTCCAAATCCAAATGTTTCTAAACTGCTTTCTGCATGATGTCCTTTCCTTTGAAAGTCACCTCCAGCTGATTCTCTGGCTTGCTCTCCTTAAACACTGGGAGCACATGGCTGACTGCCTGGTGATCTCAGGGATATGCTCCAAGGGGCCATCATCCTCAGCCCAATGATGAGAGGCTGAATAACAACATATTCCTTGTGACATGCCTTGAAGACCAGTGCTCTCAGAATCTCTAAGCTATTTATTTGATTTAGGTTATAATTATTTCTAAGAATACTGGAAAATAATTGCAGAAACCTGGAAAATTGGTGTTTTGCTTTAAACACATATAAATCATAGGAGATATTCAAGACATCTATCTAGATAAAGTTAAAATAGGGTACTTCATCACCATATTCATAGACAGACTGTGAAAGAGAAATGTTCAAATATTATTCCTACAAGGTAGAAAAAGTAAGTAATTCAGACCATATAATAAAAGGGTAAATTTATGTCTGTAGGAACAAATAAATATATTGTTTAAACATGTGTGTGTGTGTAGTATATATTTTATGTGTGTGTGTTTGTGTACAGGTATAAATTTTTATAATTAGCAGTGATTTTCCTTTATGTAACTTTCCCTTCAATAATCTACCCCCCAGCATTCCATTCTATCTGCATTTTTCTTATACAATAAATCATATTATAGATGTATATCTTTTAATTTATATATTTTTCATCTTATATTTCAGATCTTTAATTTCCTCAGTCTGGATATTCCTTCAACTTATGACAAGACTACCTTTGTTATTTAGTAGACAGTTTTAAGACTTAATTTTGCCAATATTATTTATTTATTTATTGCCCTAGATCAAAACTGATGATGGACTCCCCCCAAATTTCCCCTGTATTAGTCCTGTGACTATATATATACATATATATATATATATATATATATATATAGTCCTTAGGGAAACTGGAGGACAGAGTTTTGACCTTGGAACCAGGAAGACATGAGTTTAAATCCTAACTCAAAAATTTACTAAGGAAGAGAGAGGGGAAAAATCAGAACTCAAAAATTTCTAAAAGATAATGTTAAAAATTGTCTTTACATATAATTATGAGATAAATAAAATATTTTATAAAAATAAACATTAGCTATGTGATCCTGTGCAAATGACTTAACTTCTGCCAATGTCAGTTAATGCATCTACAAAATTAGGTAAAAACTGTACCTAATTAACAGAGTTCTTGTGAGCATAAAAGGAGATAACATATATAGGGCTTTGCAAACCTTAAAATGTTATTAAATGCTACATTTAATAATCAATATTCTTTTATCTCATTCCACACTGAAACAATTAAAGAATGTAAAAAATTCCTTGAGAAAATCCACAACATTCTCTTATAATCAAGGTAGGAAGCTATAATTTGAATTTGACTGTCAGAATATTTTGTGTGTTCCTCAATTTAGAGGACTAAAGTAATCTACTGTAAAAGGTTGTTTTCATTCAAAAATAAGTACATTCTTTAAGATCATTTTTATCAACTCAAAATAAAGTTTCATTTTTTCTCTGTAACACTTATAAATAAACAAAAAAAGTGAGATATCTCTGATGAAAGGTTCAGATTTTTAGGATCGTAAAGCATCAATTATTTTTCTCTGAATATCCTTGGATTTGAGTCAGGCACTGGGGCAAACACTTAAAGACTTTAGAATTCAGGTCAAATCTTGATTTTTCCCTCCAGGAAATTTCCAGACCTGCAAATTAGGAACTTATGGTGTGATCCTTCAAACCATAAATCAAAGCCCTCCAAAAATGCAATTTTTAATGAAGGAATAAAGAGTAGCTTCAAAAGAGACCACCTGCATTTGTGGCTAACTAATCAATCAGTTCCAGGAAGATAGAGCATAGGTGTCTCAGTCTCAAAACCTTATTTAATGAACCCCAAATCAACCAGACAAAGTGAATAAGTCTTTTGGCTATCACCTGTTTGGAAAACAGTACATGGAAATACAATTCAATTGTCAATCTCCTTTGTAATGTGCAGTCTTATGGTTATATGGCAGTATTTTACACCAAATTCTCTTTGAGACTTCTTCAAGCACTTCTAATAATTAAGTCTAATTACGTTTCAATATTCTTACTTTTTCACTTGACTAAATCTTTGGAACAAACAGCTCAATTGTCTTTACTAATAATATAATTCCCAGAGAGTGAGAACAAAAATAAATGGAGGAATGAGGAAAAGTGTTTTATAAAGAAATCAATTACAAAGGTAGGGATGGTGTTGCACTGCAATTCAATATTAATTGACAATATATTCTATGTCATGATGTATTTATTAGATGAGAACTTGTGGCAAAGAGGGTAATAATCTCATTTACATAAGTTTTTTTGAATTTCACAATGAGTTTTTAGCTTTTTTTCTCCTAATGAGTAAAGTTGAAACTCTTATACAGTAAAATGAGATGTGATATAAAGCATATTGATATAAATATGAAAGATATTTATAGATATAAATGATATTGATAACAACCAAAGTGGAAAAATGAATATATAAGATTTTTATAGAGCAACAACTATGTTGTAATAAGCAAATTCTAGCCTTTTCATGGTACCCAATCATCAAGCATCTTTTAAAAATATAGATTAATAGTTTATATTTATAAATGTTTACTAAATAATATAATTGTATATATATGCAAATATATAAATATATATTTGTAATCTCTGCCTCTATTTATTTCTATACATATACCTATATCCATCGATATCTTTACGTGCTACATTTTATCTCTCTAACTTTATTTCTATCTCAATCTCTACATCTGTATATCTATATTTTAGCATCTACACCTACACTATATCTATAATTGTCTCTTTTTTTGTCTATCCAGAAATATAAATAAATTCTTGCAATTACTCTGTAAGATAAATATTTTTTATTAACATTTCCATTTTGATGAAGAAACTGAGATTCAAAAAGCAAAAAGCTATTTTCTTGAATTCCATAGCTAGTAAGCCTCTAATAAGGGAATTCATACCCAAGTCTTATTGACTCAAAAACAAGAGTTCTATCTATTTATACCATACTGCCACTTATAAATCATAGCCCTAAAAGGGATTTTAGACATCATCTAATCTATATTTTAAAGAAGAAGCTCAGATCCAGGGAAGGTGAGTGACTTGTTAAAGCAATTACATATCAGAACCAGTCTTGAACCCTCTAACCTATTAATTATGACACTACCATACAAAGCTGGTTTAGCTGATTTAGAATGCTCTACAGAGAGAATTCTAATTCATGTTCTCTTTAGTGAGAATTCAGGAGCTTTCTACAAAAAAATACTAGTTTTCTTTAATTGCCAAAAGGATTTATGGAAAATATGAGAAAAATAAAGCATGAGACACTGAATTCTACATTTTCTGTCTGCAAAATGAAAAAAACAATAATCATCTTAAAGCATTCCCAATTTTAAAGGCAATTCTGAAGGCAGAATTCAGGCACAATATGCTTGTTGATTTTGTAACCACATTGGGAATGATCTGAATAATGGAGTAGCATCCAGTTGGGGAGCTGTTACCTCTGTTTCTAGGTCAGTTCACAATGATCCTAAATGCTAAGATGTCACTTCTGTTTTTTGGACAAGAAAGATAAACATGTGAAAACATTTTTAAAATCCTGATTAGAAAGTAAACTTACAAAAAAAGCTAGATGCATACCTCTGAGCAATTGAAACTTAACTTTTTATCAACCTACCACTTCTTTTGTGGGAGCCTCTCCCTTGGAAGAGAACCTAACCAAAGAGAGGTATGCAGTTCTAAGTTTCCATGTCCTAGGAAGATCATCGATTGTTATATGGTTCTATAGGTTTTCCTCTCCTAGGCAGGACTAGGGAAGGATGCAACCAAAGTGGGTGGCAGGCAAACCCATCTGTTTTCAAAACTTCATTATGCAGTCATTAAAAAGGCCTCATGGCTTATATAGCATTCAGCTCTGATATGACAGTAGAAGATAAACAATAGTGATGACCAAACCTCAGTGGCTTTTAAAGTTTACTTTTAGCTTAGATAAATTCAGATGCTTATCCACAATTATCTAAATCTTTGGATGTCCCTCCAGTAATTGCTTATAATACATTTCCTGGGTTTCTATATAAGATCTAAGCTTTTAACAGGTCCCAATTATTGCTCATTTGGCAGTCCTAATTCCATACCTGCTCTATTTTATCCAGTGTGGAGCTTGAAAAGGAGACTGTTTCATCTTCATTTGCACAATGGTATTTGCCTCAAACATAGAGTTACCATTCTTTTGCTTTCTATAAGGTGGATAATCCTTTACTGCTTTCATACCGTCATTTCAGTTAGATTCAACACATTGTGATTTTATTTGAGGTTTTTTGTAAAAGAGACTGGAGTGGTGTGTTTCCTTCTCCAGCTCATTTTATATATGAGAAAACTGAGGCAATCAGGGATAAGTGACTTGTTCAAGTGTCTAAGGTCAGACTTGAATTCAGATCTTCCTGACTCTAGGCCCTGCAGTCCAGTTTCTAATTACTATTAATTTGAAACAAATGAATAGCAACAAAAATTGCAATAGTAGAATTGAACAATGAGTAAAAATTTCAGGAATTTATTGATAATGGTTAATTGGTAAGGGATAAATGTAGAGACAAAGGAAATACTTTCAATAGGAATGATAGTTGTTACTGCTACTGCTTCATTTTTAATTGCTGCTGGGGAAAGATTCCAGATCTGTCATTTCATTAGAATGGAAATTTGATATGGGCACTCACTCCACATATGTAGTTATGCAACTTGCATGTAATTTTTAGTCTTTTAATTGTCAGGGGAAGAAAGAAGAACAAGAAGGAGGACAGGAACAAGAATAATAATAAGAACAAGGATAAGAAGAACAGAGAAGAAGGAGGAAGAGGAGGAGAAGGAGAAGCAGGAGGAAAAGAAGAAGGAGAAGCAAAAGAAATTGTTTTAACATAGGTCACATAGGTATTATATGTCCAAAGCAGGATTTCAGCTTGGGTCTTTCTCACTCCAAGATTTACCCTTTGTTAAATATAATGCTTTATGGTTAAAATAGTAATCATAAGACCTGAAATGCATAGAGGCTTAAAAATATTTTATATACATATTCTCATTTTCTTTATAAAAATGAAGGACAGAAAACAAGATACATTGTGTAGATTTAAAAAATAATAATCCTAGTGGGGGGAAATGAAAGAAACAAACTACTTGAGAGTTTTTTCAAACCAATGGTTCTAAAATGTAGTGTTATAATGCAAAAAATATAATGCTACAATGCAAAAAAAAATCCTTAATTAGGGATGGAGGAAGTATGACCTTTGTATTCCCAAAGCATTAACTTTAGCTTGATTAATGCATTGAAATGTCATTTTCATCATTCAAAAAGTATGATTAATACCTATTTTTGAGTACTTTTTCCTCTTGAAAATGAATAACATTTCACTATAGGGTTTAGAAATGGAAAGAACTTTAAAAACTATATTTTCCAAAAATCTCCAAAAACTGAGAAAATTGAGGTTTAAGGAGGTAAATTAACTTGTCCAGGTCACAACGGGAGTAAATGTAAGAACTAGGTTTGAATAAAGACTATTTCCAGAATCATCAATATATTAATATTGAAGATGGTTTTTAAGATGGTGGAGTCAAAGTCCCAATTTCCAATCCACACCTAAAATATCTTCAATAAAACAAAAGAACTGTACAAATTACAGAAATGTATCTTGAATGAGAAAGCCAATTAAATGTCAGAATGAGTCATTTTCTCCAGCCCAAGGCAACTTAGAAAGACAAAGAGAATTCTGGGGACATAGGTGACTGTTGACCAGAAACCCAGCATAGTGCATATGACACTGGTGGGGCTGAAGAGCAACATCAGCACCCAGAGATCTTCTTATGATCTGAAAATCTGTTCAGAAAGATTCTGGAGCATCCTAGTGTTAGAACTGTGTACAAAATTCGACAGCATTTGGCAGCTCTGTCTCTCATTACTCAGTTTCAGGTTATGATTCTAGGGCAAACCATATCCTTAGGGGTGCAGAGGTTGTACTTGAATAAAGAAAAAAGATCAAATCAGGGCAACAATGATCAGACTTCTCTGCCTGGATGCACCAAAAAATGGAGGTTTTCGGATTGAGTTGTAAAAGCTGAAAAATAAGAGAGACATTCAAGTCATTCATTCTTTTCCCCTACTCTTCTCTACTGCAGAGATGAGCAAAAGCTGAATTATAACCTAATGTTCAAAGTCAAGAAGTAGACTGGAAAAATGAAGAAACAATAATGACAACAAAAGGACCAGACCATAAAAAGTTCCTGTGATAACAGAGAAGTTCAAGACATAATTGCAGAAGAAGACAAGAACTTGAAAGCACTGAACACATGGTAGGTGCTTAATAAAACTTCATTTACTGATTTAACTTGATAATCTTTCAATCCTTGGAAGATCTCTGTGCATGTTTATGGGTATTGTATCTGGCCTCCACAACACAAACACATGCTTGTTAAAATTATATGGTAAAATGAGCTTTTAAATAAATACTCCAAATTTCCATTGGACAAAACTAAATGCTATTTTTGGACAATAAATTGAACTTCTGCTCTTTCAATTTATAGGATTTCTTCATTCTGTAGATTTTTCCTTCATTTGTTTTCTTTGTTGCTGCTATTTCTTAGTAATTTTTTGGGGAAAATTCCCAACAACTGGGTTTTTAATATCTTGCTCCTTTTGGAAGGGAATGCAGGGAGGGAGGGGGAAAATTTAGCTCCTTTTGTCACTGAGAGGGATTAGGCAGACCATTGTTTTGGTGGGCAGAAAGCTAGACTGCAGAAGTGAGAAAAACAGACCTTTTCACGATGTGTGTTTCAGTTAAACGAGCAAATGGACTTGGCTAAACTCTTCTCAATCCTCTCCCAAAACATTGTCTAGGAAACAGCATTCCCTGGGAGAGCTGTTAAGACCCTTGAATAATAAAACAGATAAAATACAGAGCATGCTGAAGCAACCATTTCAGGGTCAAGAGGCAAAAGTTGGAACATTGATCTTTAAATTCAAGGGAATGAAAGAAGTATGCTTAGCACAGATGTAAAAAAAAATAGTAGTAATCGGGAAAATTTATATCAGAAATTTACACTGCTAGTGTAATCAGCAATGACAGATTATATATTATCAGATCAAATGCTAATCTTAGCTTGGACTCTCTGGTCCAATTTGCTATAATTTTCACCCAGCATAGATTCCTGCTCTCTGAAATTAAGCTCTACCCAAGTAGAGTGCTAAAACCTAGACCTTATATTGGCAGCAATCTTTGGGGCTGGAATAGACTCTAGAAAACACCATTTCATTCTATTTAAGCTTAGATGAAAACATGATCCCCTGCATTTGTAAATCATGGCTGCTAGAGTTAGCCAAAAAGAAAGGTGAGTATGAGAATCAAAGGCCTTTCCATGCTATACAATTGAAATTATGGGGTTATAAGTGTCCTCAAAGCAAATCTTTACAGAGACAATCCCAAACAGATGCTGTCTTTCCTATTTTATAAGGGATTTCAAAATCTCCCTTGGAAATCCTGGTTCAGTGTCTACTACCATTCAAAATTATTTCCTTATGGCTCACCTAAATCTTTCACATTGTAGTCTGAAACTTTTACTTCTCCATATAGGTACAGAAGCATTCATGATATAGTAGATATTGGTCAGGGCTTGTAGGCAGGTAGACCTGATACACTATGTCTTCTCTGTGACCTCGGGAAAATCAGTTAACTTTTCAATATCACAGGAAAATTCTCTAGGATTTCTTCATCTCAGAAAGATTGCAATCTGATTCAATTAGACACTTAGATGATAGAGTTTTTAATAGCTTGTTACTTATTTCTTCATACACTACAAACTTTTCCTTCCCAAGGTTAATTAAATACTTTGTAGCCATCCTTTATAGTCTAATAGGACCATGTTACTCATTGATATGACTTTTCTATTTTTCCCTCCTCTAAAAGGTTAAAATTTGAAAATAGATATTTTCAAATAACCTGTTCAGTTATTTATATCCATCACTGAGGTTATAATGTTTTTTCTAATGACTTTGGGGATGGCTATGACTATACTACTACTACTACTACTACTACTACTACTACTACTACTACTACTACTACTTCTGCCATTTAAAATATTTTATTATGTTTGAAGTAAAGCATGAATACTACTATTAAAACTGCTATTACTAATAATTAGTAGATTTTCATTATACTTAATTAATATTTATATAATACTTTAAGGTTTACCCAGTTTGATATAAGTAAAAATTGTTATCTCATTAGAGAACAATCTTGTGAATTAGGTGCTATTATTCCCTTTTTACAGATGAGGAAACAAGTTAAGAGAGGCTAATTGACTTTCCCAAAATCATACAACTAGGAAATATCTCAGGCCAGATTCTCACTCAGTAATTCCTGACTTCAAGACCAACACTATTCACTAACTAATTCAAGAGGCTGCCCAAGAGATCACAATTCTGATCAGAAATATAGTAGTAAATGTCCTATGATCCATCCAGAAGACTTAATGAAGCCAGCATCTTTTCATTCAATTCAACAACAATAAATTATTAAGGGCCTAGTATGGACAAACAATTAAGCCAGATACTGGCAATAAAAAGGCAGATAAAAAAATAGTACCATACTTCAAGGAATGTACATTTTATCAGAATACTTATAAAACATATATGGAGTTAGTTACTCACTCTAAGTCTCAGTTTTATTACCCATAAAATAAATGAGTTAAAACCTAGACTTCTGAGTTTCTCTGCAAGTCAACATAACTCTATATTCTAAATAATCATTTGATGAAGGAGAGGGCATTATCAGCTAGGAGATAAAGAAAGGGGTCCTTTAGAAGATGGCACCCTTTGGTGCTTCTGTAACCACAAGACAAGTGATTACTAATCTCACTACATACCTATTATATCAAAGTGTTGTCACCTTAAAATTTCACAATTTTTGAAATGTGATTTATTTTTAAAGCATATTTTGTCATGTAAGACTTTTAAAAGGGAGCAGGTTTCATTAAAAAAATAAATGATCCCCAATTGTTAAATGGTCAAAAGATCTTAAAAAGCAATTTGCCAATGAAGAAATTACAGCTATCTATAGTCAAGAAAAAATGTTCTGTCTTTATTGATTAGAGAAATGCAAAGTAAAACAATTGAAAACAATACCTCAAACCTGTAAAACTGACCAAAATGATGAAAATGGAAAATGATCAATGTTGGAGGGGATGTGGAAAAACTGGAACATTAATGAATTGTTGATGGAGTTGTGATTTTATCCAAACTTTCTAGAGAAAAATTTGTAATTATGTACAAAGGGCAATAAAACTGCGCATATCTTTTGATCCAGCACTAGCAAGTTTGAATCCCAAAGAAATAACAAGAAAAGAGTTAAAAAACCTACATGTATAAAAATATTTATTCAATTCTTTTTTATTTTTTGTAGTGGCAAAGAATTAGAAATTGAGGTGATGCCCACCAGTATATGAATGTGATGAAATAGTATTGTTTTCAAAGTAACCATGAAAGATTCCACTATAGTCTAGAAAGATTTGCATTAACTGATGCTGAGTGAGGTGGAGAACCAAAAGAACATTGAATACACTAATAATAACAATGGGTGATGATCAACTATGATGGACTTGTTCATTTCACCAGTATAATAATCAAAGACAAATCAAAAAGACTTATAAAAAATAATTCATCCATTTCCAGAGAAGGAACTATTCACACATACCAAAGCTTACTATTTTTCAGTTTTTAAAAGTGTCTTATGTGGTATGCTTTTATCTTCTTTTTTTCCATTTTGATTTGTTTCTTCTTTCACATGATTAATATGGATCTATATTTAGCATGGTTATATATGTACAGATTACATTAGATTGATTTCTATCAGGGGAAGGAGGGAGGGAGAAAAATATGAAATTTAAAATCTTATAAAAATAATGTTCAAAACTACTGAGTGTAGATGGAAAATGAATAAATAAAATATTAAAAATGATAAATGAAATAGAATAGGGAAGCTATCATTTTAGAAAAGTAGAAAATTGTCACTCACTCACTGCTTTTTATCTTCACACAAGGAAAGAAAAAAAACACTGTTAAACAAATCTTGAGTAAATTCTAATCCAGTTTCACTTTTTGTTTCCAAAGCTCAAAAGAAAAACAAATCGCATATTCTCGCTTTCTTGGAGAATTTCACCTCACCTCAAGCTCATACTTAGATTTTACAAAATATTGTTTTTCTAGCTGTACTGAAGCATAAATACATAAGAAATTTTTTTTTTAAAAAGTGAGTGTAGAGTTCATTCAGATTCTGTATGGTTTTTTTGTTTTCTTTTGTTTTTCTTCTGCTGGATGAGGATAGCTTTGTCCAGAGTTGTTCTACTAGGGTTGTCCGAGGTATTCGAACTGCTGAGAGGAGCTGCATCCATCAAGGTTGATCAACTTACAATGTCATTGTTAATGTGTACAATGTTCTTTTGGTTCTGCCCCCTTCATTGAGCATAAGTTTCTATGATAAATATTGTTTACCATTCCAACTGAGAAAACAATTGACTATGCTATTTTAATTTATTTCCTTATATTTTTATTATTATATCATGTAAAAACATAATTTTTAAAGATATAAAACTTATTAAAATAACAAGATTATAAATATCAATTCCATAATGCTGTAGGGTTGTATCACAGAATAAAAAAAATCTCCAAAGAAATAAAGTTGAAGGTAATGTTACCAGAGGAAGATGGAAAGGAACATGATAAATTTAAATAGGATGATACACTACAAATGGAGAATCATACAGAAGTAGTGAAAAGAATGTCAGAGAAATGGAGTACCCAATAAAATAAAATAAAATAGCACCAGTTCTTTGACTCGGTGGGAATGGTAAAAAATGTTTATTACAGAAACTGATGCTGAGTAAAGGAGCAGAACGAAAAAACATTGTACATATTATCAATAACATTGTAAGTTGATCAACCTTGATGGATGCAGCTCCTCTAAGCAGTTCAGATAGACATCCAGTGGGGGGAAAAAAACAATACAAAACAAAAAACCCTACAGAAACTGAATGAACTCTACACTCAGTTTTTAAAATTTTCTCTTATGTATTTGTTTCCTATGTAATGGATTTCTTTCTTTTCCCTTAACCCTAATTCCTCCTACCAACAATGACTAATCTGTAGATATGTTAAGGGGAGAGGGGGGATGGGACAGGAGGACTTAAAATATGTATTTGCAAGTGGATGAATGTTGAAAAACTTTTGGGATGTCTAACTGGAAAAATAAAATATCAGTTGAAAAGGGGAAAATAAGTATGCTCAGCAACCCAGATCTCTGAAAAAAAAATAGGCATGATACACTTTTAAGTTTCATTTGAGTTATTCACATTTTCCCCAGAGCTTTCTTTAGTGTAGATCCTAGAAAAAGATCAAAACAACAATCAAACCATGATTTATAACATTCACCACTTCCTATCACCTCTTCTAAATCCTTTACTTATGCTTTGATACCCTCTGTGCTACATACTAGGGTTTTGCATTAAGGATTTTGCATCTTTCATTCTCTCAGAAAATCACAAATCTGGTTGCTTCCATGTATGCAATACAGGATGAAGCCAAAGGATGCAATATACAGCAAAATTAAATTAAACATTCTATGGCTTTAATCTTTCTTTTCTCTATTATTTCTTTTAACATAAATAATATATTTGTTCCCTCCCTTATTTGGGTCCCCTCATCTTCTAACCATATGATCTGCAATAGAACAAAGAGTATTGCAACAATAAACACAGGAACCTTTTCTGTTCTTGTGAAGCACTCCTTTTGTATTACATAATGAAGGTTCTTTTCTCAGTTCCAGTCCCACACTCATACCACACCCCAGTCCCATATACACTTCAGAGTCAATCAAATATTCTCTTTATTAAATCTGTTTCAGAATCCAAATAGATAGTTTCTGATGAACTCTGAAGTGTGTAATTTGTAAACATGATCCTGGGGGTTAGTGAGGGAAAAGAAGGAAGGAAGCAAGGATGGAAGGAAGGAAGGGAGGCAGAAAATGAAGGAAGGAAGGAAGGAAGGAAGGAAGGAAGGAAGGAAGGAAGGAAGGAAGGAAGGAAGGAAGGGCGGGAAGGAGGGAGGAAGGGAGGAAGGGAGGAAGGGAGGAAAGGAGGAAGGGAGCAAGGGAGGAAGGAAGGAAGGAAAGAGCAAAGGAAGAATCAAATAGAAGAAGGTAAAGAGGAAGGAATGAAGGGAAGGAGGAAAGCAAGGGAAAAAAAGGAGAAAAGAAAGTATTTTTAAATGTATTCTATGTGCCAGAACATCTATATTTGATGTTCTCAACTCTGTTAAGTAGATATTATCATCATCCCCATTTTATAGTTGAGAAAACTGTGTCAGACAATAGTGATTTGTCAGGGATATAATACCTTGTAAATGTCTGAGACCAGATTTAAATTTCTAACCTGAAATTTTCAGGACTTCCTTCCTCTGGTCCAGTACTATATACTATGTACTGTCTTACTGTCTCAAGGTGGGAGGAGCTCTTCAATAATAAATTGAGAGATTATGCTTCTCCCCCTTCCAACCCTTGGCCTACACAGTGTTATTTTTATACTTCAAGAAGAGCATGGAAAAAAAAAGATTCCTAAATGGGTAAAGATGGCTCTTTTAGCAGATACACTGGAAGTTATAATTATGCAAAATATGATCATTTTTTCTGGTTCTTTGAAAACTGAGTCAATTAAAAAGTCAACTAAAATAATAATGATGAGGAAGGCCCCTCCATTTACCCTGGTGTTTGTCACATTGACACTAAGTTTATACTATATCTATTACATGTGAATTAATGATTTATCTTTTTTAAATTAATCCTTCTAGATCAATTACTATCCACCCATTTGATGATACAAAATGTATTACAGAAGAATTGCTCATATGCACTGTCAGTAAGAGAGAATTTAAAATCAAAATTCACTATCATGAAAAACCATAAGCAATACTGAAAAAAAAATCCATGAAGGTATATTTTCTTCTGCTTTATGTACACAAGGAAGATTAGTGAAAAGAGAAAAGACAGGGAAGCAAGTAACTTGAGAAGCATACTGAATGATGGATTGAACACTTGACTAAATGGTTATGAGATGGTTACTTGTATTTTGGAACTTGGATCTCTTTTGCTTTGAATGGGACTGCAATATGAGCTAATTATTCATTCCTGAATGTCTTGGGAGCTGATACTTGCCAGACTGCAAAGTAGCCAGTTGAATCTGGCTTAGTTTGTCCAATGGTGATACAAGGATTATAAAATGACACAGTCCATTCTGGTGGGGAAAAATGAATCATGTTCTTTCTTCCCTTCTGCTGTCCTGTTTTTCTCAGTTCTAATATGGTTTATTATTTCTCTTCTGTTTAAAAGAATGCAGACCCTAAGAGGAGTAAATCCAAGGTCTTTCAAACTCTGAGTATGAGCAAGTTAAAGAAGGAATGTGAAAAATGATAGAAAGTGTTAAAATAAGGTGATCCAGCATATGTACAAGTTAAATCCCAGTGGTATACCTATATATGACTTTGGAGTTTGAGAAAATATTAATGCACATTTCATACCTTCAAAGAAAGGGGAAGTGAGGCATTCTTGAGGATTTTTCTATCTTTCCTCTTTTCTAAAATATTTTGACGGTCTTTGATGCTTGAATCACTTAAAGAAAACAGTGGTGTAGTTAATACTACTTAGGTGAGATAATGTATCTTCTTTCTGTATATCAATGCAAAATAAGCAATTCATGACTATATTACAAAATTGTAGACTTTCAGATTTGGAAAGGATTTCGGTGGTCATTTAGTTCAACACATATCAGATTGACAATGCCCTCTATGATATACGTGAATAGTTAACATCTAGTTTTTGTTTAAACACTTTTGGTGTGGGGGAATCCATCATTTCAGGATGATCTAGTAGAGGAATAATAAAATTTATTTAATTTATAATCTTATATGAAAATCCAGTCATTGGCTCTGTTAAATAGTTTATGACTTTTCTGAATCTTTCAGGGAAAATCTTCACTACTCCTCCTGGCTATAAACTGAGGCAAACTTTAAATTCCTCAGCATTATCACCAAAAAGTCTCTTCAGTCTTGAGGCAGGGGAATTTGTATACAATTGATATCAGTTCTATATTCTATGGTCAAGTATAATCACTCTAATTTTATACCTTAAAAAATAAAGAAATAAGTTTCCCCTCTAAACTTTTTGTTTCCTATATTTTTTTTGTTTTATATTTATTTGTGATAAAAACCAGAATATTTTAAAGAGCACACATTAGAGTCACCTATAGCATTACAGGTTTATTATATTTTAAAATATAGAAATATATTTAAACAGCACATTTTAAAGAATAATATTATAAATTTCAGTTTTAAAAAAAAATCTCACAATGGTACACCATTATTTAAAAATATATTACTTAATGTACCCCAAAATACAGTTAACTATCAAATTTTCTCTTGGATAAATTGTATTTAAAACAGTATAGCCATATACCTGAATCACAAACAAACTCATAACTCTTTTGAAGTTATTCCTGATATCATTTTTAACCAAATAACCCCAAGTGAGAAAACTCACATGTGGTACTGTGCTTTATTCATTTTCACATGAACTGCAAATAGGCATAGTTATGGAAGGTTATGAAATCACTACTTATAAATCTGAAGGTGAGTTCATAAAGAGAACTGTCCTGGAAAACAACAGCCCATTCTTCAAAAAGTTAAGTGTATGTTTTAAAATGGTTTTAGAAGACATTCCAACAGTGAGAGAAAATAAATTAATTTCAGAGGGAAGAACACACATGCACACATACACACAAATGAACCTTTCCTCTTGGAATCGGCTGTGCTAGGAAGAAGTTTGATGAAATATCTATTAAAACAACCTCATGGATTTGAAAAAGCACATTCTCAGAGATGAAAAATGGATTTCAGCTGTTCCTTCTAAATGGCAAAGTCTCGAAGAACATTTTGTTTAAATGTATCAATTTGTGTGTCAAAATAATTCTAGGGGGTTTTGTTTTGGGTAAGCTTATTCAGTTGAGTTTCAGTACTTTCCCTCAACTAGGAATCCTAGCATCACATCAATCAGCAAGTCTAGTTATATGTAACAGGGAGCTCAAGAAAACGGCTCTGTTGAAGTCCTTCTCTTCCTGACCACATACAGTAACTCTTGTCTAAGGGACAGGGTGGCTCATGTATGTGTTTCTTTATTTTGGACTAAGTTATTAAACATGAAAAAAAATCCGCAGCAGTAGTGCTTGAGATAATAGACAGAC
This sequence comes from Macrotis lagotis, assembly GCF_037893015.1. Taxonomy (NCBI): domain Eukaryota; kingdom Metazoa; phylum Chordata; class Mammalia; order Peramelemorphia; family Peramelidae; genus Macrotis; species Macrotis lagotis. Next base: position 40,174,522 of record NC_133662.1, read on the forward strand.
ATGATTTATTTGAGGTAAGACGGTTGTACTACAATTTTTTAGTGTTAACTTGGAAAGTTATGGATACAGACTCAAGACTGTCTCCACATAATTCCTAAAGCTTTGAGCTCTTTGCAAAATCTAAACTCCACTAGCCAAGAAGTAAAATGCTCCTACAGTTACACTGATTCTGTTAAAGCAAACAGTTAAAACAATTATGTGCAATCTTTCAGTTTCTATGTTCTACCTACCATTTATTTACTTAGCATCGGTTCAAATTTTACTTTATCGAATGGAGCAGGACCCCTCAAAGACAAATTGAGTTGATCCAAAGCACATTTGTTTGGGTTGTTATTATTATTTTTCTTTAGTTTCTTCTCTAAATAAGTATTCTACCATGGTTTTCATTGGCACAACATTTCCAAATGTATTAAATTTCTTTCAACAATAAAAAACAGTCATAGGAGTTCTGGTTTCAGGAAAATTGTACAGATCTCTTTTTTTAATGTTGAAATTGAAAGGTTTTTTGGTTCTCCACATAACTCACTAAAACTCAGATCCATCATATATTGCAATGATCTAGAAAATAGATTGTACTGATAATTCACCCATTAAAGAGACTACATACCTGTAAATAAATAAAAAGCTTTTATATACACAATACTGTACATAGGATGAAATATAGAGTGAATTGGAATGGTTTTAGAGGATGCCCTCTCCAATTATATACTTTTTAATTGCCATCTGATATACCTCAGTTTAAAATTTAATATTGTTGCTATTATGTTATCACTTAATTTCAGTGGCAACCACATGAACGCACAACCATATTTCGGTATTTTTTCAGAATAACATTAGAACTGTCATCAAAATATAGCACAGAGATTGCGTTCAACTTAGTTGGTGCACAGCAAGGCTTAGGTACATGATCAGGAAACATCAGGTGAACCTGGAAAATAAAGGAATAGATTTTTTTAAAAATTTGATTAAATAAATTCTTTATTGTATTTTTTGACTTTTAAGAACTAAAGTTCCTGACATCTTTATAATCAATAATGGGCATATACTACTAAACTACCACTTATGTTTAGTAGGTATTCTTTTAAATGTAAAGTATAAACTCATTCCTAACCCCATGTGTCTTTCAAAGATAATCTTTGAAGTTAGTAGGCAAAATTTGCATTTGACAATATTCAATAATCATTGCCAATAGAGATGAGAGATAGAGGGTATCATATAAGGGACTTCAAGAAGGTGGTTTGACTGGATCAAAGATTATGTGAAGGGAATATTGAAGTCAAGTTGCAGAAGGCTTTAAATGCTAAATAGATGAGTTTGTATTTGATACCAGAGGTAAAAATGATCCTTTGGCCTTTATTGAGTCGGAGAGTGATGTGAACAGAACTAGGCTTGACAAAAGAAAAGACTTTGACACTAATGCAGAAGATGAAATCAAGAATAGAAAATATATAACATATTACTTTGTGCATTCACAATGTCATTAATCTCCACTAATACAAATCAAAATACTTGCATTTTTTAGCAGACTTCATGAATTTCTGTGACTGAAAAAACAATATAATCTGGTAGTTAGCCTTTAGTTGATAAGAATCTTCAATATTATCTAGTCTTATTTTTGTGATTAACTCTAGGCTTGATGATTTTCTAGATTGGCAGAAAAACCTCCTTCCTCCCCTCCCCCATCCATATAAGAAAAGTATGTTGTATTAGCATAGCCACTGAGGACCCAAGGATAATCTTGTTCCATGAAGAAATATCAGAGTAGGTTTTGTGTTGAAGGTAGATATGTATAAGAAATGTAAAATAAGTATATAATTAGAATGAAGGTAATAGGAAGCATAGTCAAGATGGCAGAAGGCAGGGATTCCCAGAGTTCTCTAGCAAATCATTCCAAATATGGTTAAATACTAATTCTAACTAAATTTTAGAGTGGCAGAGCCAACAAAAAGACTGTGTGAAACAATTTTCCAGCTGAAGACAACCATGAAGATTTGCAGAAAGGACTCACAGAATGGTTGGCCCTAGAGAAGAAAACAAGCTCCAGTCATCCAGGAACAAATTGTGGGGCTTCTGGATCTATGTCAGTGGGAGTGATTTTCAGACCTTTCAGTCCAGGGATTGCCAAAGACAACTGGAGAGGTCAACAGGAAAGCTCTGTTGCACTAGAATGAGAGAGGACCCCATTCAAGTACATGTCTCAATGCAGACCCAGTCTCAGGAATAGATCTGGGGAGCCACCCGGCAGCTGATTCCTGAGAGATCAGTCTATTCACTGTAAGGGGGTTGGGTGAGATCACAAAGGTCTCTTTGCTATTCCTGAGGCTGGATTCTGTTGCTTTGACCATATTCAGACCAAACTTGTAGTAGTAATGGGCCCCAGACTCAGGTAAAGGAAGAGAAACACAACAGATTTACTGCCTACAGCAAGTAGGGACTCTCCTCCCAGTTCTAAAGCAGAAAGAAATGCTTATGGTCATATACAGACCAGGAGAGTAGTTATAGTCTCTAGTAAGACCTTGGAGGAATCAAAAAGTTGCAATTCCCGGGCAAAGGGTGGGGGGTCTTTGGAAACAGTTATGCAAACCCTCAAAAGCTTAGGAAACTGAACCCCACAATAGAGAATTAAAATCAAGGGATATTCTAGTAAATGAGGAAACAACAAAAGATAAAAATCAACCATAGAAAATTACTTTGATCATATAGAGGATGAAAACACACACTCAGAAGATAATAACAAAGACAAAGCATTCAAACTTTCCAAGGAAATATTTGGTCTCGGATCATGGAAGAACTCATAGATTTTGAAAATCAAACAAAGAAGTAGAGGAAAAATTGATAAAAGAAATGAGATCAATATGTGAAAACCATGAAAACAGAGTAAGCAGTTTGGTGGTGATATAAAAAAATAATGAAAAAATAATATCTTAAGAAACCACTTTGGTCAAATGAAAAAAGTGGTCCAAAAGGCCAATGAGAAGAATGCCTTAAAAAGCAGAATTGGACAAATGAAAAAGTAGATTCAAAAACTCTCTGAAGAAAATAATTCCAAAAAATATAGAATGGAGATGGAGAAGCTGATGATTTTGTGAGAAAACAAGAATCAATAAAACAAAACCAAAGAGGTAAAAAACTAGAAGAAAATAAATATCTCATTGGAAAAACAACTGATCTGGAAAACAGATGTAGGAGAGTTTAAAAAATGTTGGATCACCTGGATACCATAACCAAAAAAAGAGAAGAGCATATATATTGTTTTTCAAGAAATTATCCAGGAAAACTGCTCTGATATCCTAGAATCAGAGAGTAAGTTAGAAATCAAAATCATCACCAATTATCTCCTGAAAGAGATCCCAAAATTAAAATTGCTAGAAAAATTATAGTCAAATCTCAGAACTCCCAAGTGAAGTAGAAAATATTGCAAATAGCCAGAAAGAAACAATTCGAATATTATGGAGTCACAATCAGGAAAACACAAGATTTAGCAGTTTTTGCATTAAGGAATCATAGTGCATGGAATATGATATTCTGAAAAGCAAAGAGTTTAGATTGCAAGTGAGAATCAACTACCCAGCAAAACAGAAGATACTCTTTCAGGGAGAAAGATGGACATTCAATGAAGTAAGGGACTTTCAAATTTTCTTGATGAAACTTCCACAGCTGAACAGAAAATTTGATGTTCAAATACAAGACTCAGGGAAAGCATAAAAACAGTTAAATAGGAAAGACAAATCATAAGGGACTTAATGATGTTGGATTGTTTGTATTCCTGCATGAGAAGATGATACTAATAACTCCTAAAATTTTCTCATTTCTTAGAGCAGTTAGAAGGAGGATAGATAGATAGATAGATAGATAGATAGATAGATAGACAGACAGACAGACAAAGGTACAGGTGGTAGTTGAATCTGAAGGTATAATATATTAAATGAATGGAGTCAATGGGTAAGAGGAAAATATGGAGAGAAAGTGAGAGGAAAGGTAGAATGGGATAAGTAATTTAGCACAGAAGATGAAAGAAAAAGCTTTTGCAGTGACCTGAAAGAGGAGGAAGGTGAAGAGGAGTTAGGGTGCCTTACTCTCATTGGAATATCTTCAGAAAGGGAATAACATGCATACACAAATGAGAATAAAAATCTATCTTACCGGAGAGGAAAGGGATGGGAGAAAGGGGCTGAGACTAGGGGCTAGTGGGGGGAGAGCAGGGAAAAGTAAAGATGGTAGAAGGGAGGGAAGATTGTGGGAGGGGTTTGTCAAATGCAAAACACTTTTGAGGAGGGACAGAGTGAAAAGAGAGAGAAAGAATAGAATAAATGGGAGTGGGGATGGGGAATAAGATGGAGGGAATACAGTTAGTAGTAATAACAACCATGGGGGAAAATATTGAATCAAGTTTTTCTGATAAAGGTCTGCTTTCTCAAACATAGAGAACTGAATCAAATTTGTAAAAGATAAGAGTTACTCCCCAATTGATAACTGATCAAGAGATATGAACAGTTTTCAGATTAGAGAGAGAGAGAGAGAGAGAGAGAGAGAGAGAGAGAGAGCGTTGTGCTATGTCTCATGTATAATATCCCAGGGCTGTGATGCAGAGCAGGCATTTGTTCCAAATTCATATCAGGAGGTTTTTTTTTAATTTTTTGTTTGTATTTTGTGTGTGTGTGTGTGTATACAAACATACATATATATATATATATATATATATATATATATATATATATACATATATATATATATATATATATATACATATGGATATTTAAAGCAGTTCTTTGTGGTGCAGGGAGATGGAGATTGAGAGGATGTCAATTTTATGGGGAATGGCTGAACAAATTGTGGTGTGTCTTTGAGATAAAATGTTGTTCTGTTATGGGAAATGATGAGCAGGATGCCCTCAGTAAAAAACTTACAAGAGCAGATGCAAGTGGAAGTAAGTAAAAGCAATACTGCAGAATGACTAGGTGCAATGAAATTCCTCTCCTACTTTCCTTTAAGATAAGATAGATTTTTATTCTCATTTAAGTGTGTATGTTTTTTCCCTTTCTGAAGGTATTCCTATGAGAAAAAGGCACCCTACTTCCTCTTCACCTGCCTCCTCTTTCAGGCCACTGCAATTTTCTCAGCAGTGCTGTGACACAAGAGAACTCTGAAGAACATATGATAAGGAATACTATCCATTCCAAAATCAGTAGTTCTGAATACACACTGAAGTATGTTTTTTTACCTGATTTTTCTTGAAGTTTTCCTTTTGGGGGGCAGGAGTGAAAGGTTATGTTTACTTTTACAATATGACAACTGCAGTAATATTTTCCATAATTATACATTTTTAACTTAAACTAAGATTTTGCTTTCTCAATGAAGGAAAGTGGTGTTGGAGGAAGGGAGAGAATTTGGAATTCAAAGTTCTGAAAGTAATTGTTGAAATTTACTTTTGTATGTAACCAGGGGAAAAAAATAAAATAAAATTAGAAAAAGAAAGAGTGGAAGCTAGGTTGTACAGTGGATAGAGCACCGACCTTGGAGTCGGAGGACCTGAGTTCAAATTGGACCTCAGACACTTAATAATTAACTAGCTGTATGACCTTGGGTAAATCACTTAACCCCAGTGCCTTGCCAAAAAAAATACAGAAAAGAAGAAAAAAATAAGGAAATAAGAAAGAAAGAGAAAGAAAGAAAGAGAAAGAAAGAAGAAAATAGGCATTTGCTGAAAAGATATGAATCAACTATTTCATTAAAAGAAAAAAAGAAACAGCATGCAAGCTTGACTGTACTGCTAAAGAAAGCACAGAAATGATGTACTCTAAAATAAAAGAATGAAGATAATAGCTCCTATAATATGATTATCCATAGTAACTAGGGCATAAATATTATAAATACATTCATGCCATAGAAAATTTAAAGAAAACAGCAACTCAACTGACCAGGGTATTTAACTTTTCTTTTCTGACTCTATTCACTGGTCAGTCAAAGAGTATTTTTGAGTACCTGTAATTTACCAGACACTGTCAAGTTCTGCGGAAACAAAGAAAAGCAAAAGAAAAAAGTCACTGGATTACTTAGAGTTTATTTTAATTCTATTCTTCTAGCTCTATGTAGGAGACATTAAAAAGCAGATGATATAAAGGTAGCTGAGGGGGGTGAGGGAATGGGGGAGAAGTCTAGATACCTAGGCTAAGAATGAAAAAAAAAAATAGAAAAGTTGATTCCACATAAATAGAAATGGTTCCTACTAATACTGATCTAACAGGCATTTTACCTAAGGATTGATTTGATATAATTTAGCAAAGAGGTATTTGACTAATCTCTACATCTTCAATGCCCTAATCACCCTCACACACACCCAAGACTCCTTTAATCCTCCCTCCCTTCAAAGTTTATGGGAAGTCCCTCTGATGATCCATGAGGGTCTACAGAGAGCCAATTGAGCCTCTAGGATTTCTGGATGTACAATCAAATACAAATCCAACCTTGGCTGAAAGGATATACAAGTCCTGAAATGTGGACAGAAAAGTCAGGAAAAATGAGGTGAGCTGACAAAAACTTGAAATTTCTAAGACATCACAAAAGGAAAAGTTGGAAGATTTTTGAGACTTTAGAAATTAGCTTGTGTCCCTCATCAGCTTTATCTTCCCTAACGTACACTTGTGTGATTGATAGCCGGCACATTTCTATGGCCTCGGCAGTCTCCAAAAGTAATTTTTTACTAAAGATGGATTGTTCTTGAATGGGTTGTCTAAGTTATTAGTCACAAACATGGTTTCCTTCAAAAACAAACATGCTTGTCTTGTTCCATATCTTTTTATGGAACAAGTGTTCTGCATTTATGGTGCACAATGCCAGGAAAAATCCCATTTTCCATGTAAGCTGGCATTGTGCTATGACTTATGTATAATATCCCAGGGCAGTGATGCAGAGAAGGCATTTGTTCCAAATTCATATCAGGAGGTTTTTTGTTTTATTTTTTCTGTTTGTATTAAACACTGCCTTGAAGACTCTATAATCATTATGTTTGATGGTATTTAATGTCCTTTAAAATTTATTTTTTTAAGGAGGAGTGTATTTTCTCCTTCAAAAAATGCTGGCCATTGTTTGGGTTGAGGGAAATGTTGGTGATATTTGATACATTTCAATGAATGTAGTGGTCACTATTGAAAGTCAACAGTTCAAATATAAAAATATTTACAGTAACACTTTCTGTCATAGCAAATAACTCAAAATATATGGATAAATTTCTCTCATTTGGGGAAAAACTTAGGGGGGAAAAACCTTGGCATAGTGGGAATAAAAGTGTTGTATTTGGAATCTTAAGTCCAGAGTTCAAATCTTGGTTTTACCGATTACTCCCTGTGTATCTTTGGACAAACTCCTAATCTCTCTGGGTCTCAGCTTTCTCATCTGTAATAAAAAAAAGGCATTGAATTCAGTGACCTCTAAGACTACTTTCACCTGAAAATAATTGATCCTATGATTATGTGATTATGGTTCCAGAAGAAATAATGAGCATTAAGAAGTTAGAGGAAGTTGGGAAGATATATGAAGTGATTCAGAGATGTCAACAGAATCAGAAGAAAAATTTGCCTACTGACCAATAATGCAAAGGAAAATAAAGCAAAAGATCAGATTTCACAATTCAATGGCTAAACATTACTTCACTCAACTGTGGTTGAAAAATGTCTCCTATTCTCCCTCTGGAAAAGAGGATGTTAGATTCATAGTGAAGCATGAACTGTTAGACATGGCCTAAGTTTTTCTTTAGTTTAACTGTGTCTTCATTTAAAAAGAAGGGTTCTTTCTTTTGAAGGGGAAGAAGTTATTTGGAAATGAAAGGGAATTTTTTAAGAGCATTGATAAAACTTTTAAAAAATCCATCACTTTCATATACTATAATTTATTCATCCATTTCTTAGTTAATGGTCTTCCCCTCCAATTTCAATACTGCCCCCACAAAAGAGTTGCTATAGAGTTTTTTGTTCAAATAGGCCATCTATAGGCCATTATATTGGGGACAAATGTTCTCTGATAAATTCCTCTTCAATTAATTATTTACTCTGTGATAATAAATTTTCCCCTTCTGTAATAGTAGATAATATTTGAACCCTAACTTCTTAGATGAACTTGTTTTGTACCTTCGAAAATCTACTGAACATTCCAAATTAGATATCTCAAAAAAAAAATCTTAAACCCAACAAATCTCATCTAAACAGTCTTTTTCCCCTTAAACTTTTGCTCTTCCTAACTTCCTTATTACTTTTGGAAGTACATGATTCCCCCCACCCCCAATCATCTAAATTAACCTAGGTGACATTCTTGACTCTTTCCTCTCTCTCACCCTCTATATCCAATCTGGTCAAAGTCAAACTCTGGACTTATGATTCCAAATACAACACTTTTATTCCCACTATGCCAAGGTTTTTCCCCAAATGAGAAAAAATTGTCCATATTTTTTGAGTTATTTTCTATAATAGAAATTGTTACTATAATCTCTTGCATTTCCCCTATTGTCACCTCTCTTTGCCATCATTTTGATGCAGATTCTCATCACCATTGAATAATCTCTTGCTTTTTCCACATCTTGTCTCTTACTATACCACTACCTTCATTTAACTTCCTGTTACAACATTCTCCCCACCCCAGTTCATTTTCCACTCAGATGTCAAAGTTGTCTTCCTAAAATGCAGGTCTGAGCATATGATACCCCTACTCAATAAATTCCAGTGGCTTCCTTTCATCTGCAGAATTAAATAAAAGCCTGATTTAGAATCCTTTATAACCTAACCTCCTCCAACAGACATAGTTATACTGTATTCCCATGGACTTACACTCCCAGATAAACTGGTCATCTTGCTGTTCTTTGAACAAGCCACACTATCTTTGAACTTCATGTATTTGTATTGCTGCTTTCCCATAATTGGACTACTCTCCTTCATCTCTATTTCCTGATTTTCCTAGTTTCTTTCTTCATTTTCATACTAAAGTCTCACTATCCACCCATCTTTCCTTCTCCCCTTATTGTTTTTTTAGGTTTTTTTGTGAGGCAAATAGGGTAAGTGGCTTGCCCAAGGCCACACAGCTAGGTAATTATTATTAAGTGTCTGAGGCCTAATTTGACCTCAGGAACTCCTGACTCCAGGGCTGGTGTTCTATCCACTGCACCTAGCCATCCCCCTCCCCTTATTGTTAATGTCTTCCCTCCATTGATTATTTCCAATTTATCCTGTATATATTCCTTGCTTGTACATAATTGTTTAGATTGTTAGCTCTCTGATGACAGAAAATTTTGCTCTTCTTTGTATCTTCAGCACTTAGCATTATAACCTTTTGCTTATTGATAGACAGACTAACTATGGAAGTAGGCATGAGGAATTATGGTTTATTTCACAAGGTCAAATAGCAGAATCCTTCAACCTGTGCTCTGTACATGAATTAAAGGTCATATCTGATATCAGAGAAAGAAAGAAGTCTTGTTTGCACAAAGAGTGGGGGGAAAAGAGTGGTTAATATTAGATCTGAGGAGTGGTGACAGAAAAAAGAGAACTTAAATAGAAGGAAAGAAGTGGAAATTTACCAAATTCACTGGCTTTAGTATAAAAGAGAAGAAGTTGACCAAAGAGAGAAGCATGGGAAAAATTCAACTTAAGGTTGCTTTTAAAGCTTAGAATGAGTCAATAAGAGTATCATGGTGAATAGTTTGCCATGTTAAACATTGAGCTCCTACAAGACTTTTACTTTATAGCAGATTTGTATGTTCCAGTTCCAGTCCATTAAAGGAATAATGTTCTTCAATGTTAGGATCCATAAACTGTTGGATATTCTAGGAACACTTTTCACATGGATGCCAATGTAAGGCTATAGTTTATTGTTGCTGTTGCTATTATAATTTCATTCTATTCTTCCTGATATTATGTTAAGGAGACTAGCTAAGCAACACAAAATGTCTAAATAAATTATACTACAAACATTGCCCTTTGGGCTAAAGAACTCTAACACCTTTCTTTGTAGTCTATCAGATATAATATCCATATGTCTTTTTTTCCCAAAGCTATCTATTGCAATATCATCATAAAACAATAGTAACATAATATAGCTTCAGTAAACTAGGGATATATTCTCTCACAATTGGGATGTCGGAATATTCTTACACATACAATATCCAGGAGGACAAGAAAGAGGAGGGGAAGAAAATGCCAAATATCTCATACTATAGAAGTGTAATGTCCTTTCCCTCCCTATGGTTTTCTCATCTTTCCCCCACATCAATAAGGCTTATATTTCTGAAACATTTATGGTAAACTAGAAATTAAAACTTTCTTTTAGTAATAAAATGTGTATTCTACATTTTCATCCATCCATAACCTACAAACCCATCTCTCCATATTTTGCCCATCCTGTGCATTGTCTACAGCATAGGCAGAAATCTGTGAAACCTAAATCCTAGTAAAACACTAAGTAGTCAGGTTAGCTGAATAATTACAAGAGTAGCCACTAAGTTACTTAGAAGAAATTGGGCTGGTCCATCCAATAAAGTTAAAAATTGGAATTGGTTGCAAGGCACACTTGGCATTCTTAATAGTGAAATACTTACAAATCCTAGCTATATCCTCTTTTCCCTGGCCATGTGCCATTTGTGGATTTCTGCTTAAGAGACAAGAAAAAATGTGATTCTTTAAAATGAAACTCAGTAAAAATCATGGGCACATTTCCACAATAATTTATTGTAGCATTAGATTTGTCTAACTAGAACTCAGCATGGCAAAGAGAACAACCTTAATTGTTTCTTCCTTTGGATGTTCTGATCCACAAACTCAAAATCTCAAGTAATCTTTAACAGTTGTCTGGTTTATCTTCATAAATATACAAGTTATATCATTTGTGTCCTTTTGCAGAATTGCTCCATTTCCACTCTATCACCATCAAGAGAAATTTTTGCCTCAGTTCTGAACACTTTTCATGCCATATGGAAACCTTCATTTTTTTACATGTCTGGAAAGCACATCCTTATAATGTATACCGATTAAAAACTCCAATTTCCTTTAAAATTAGTACAAGTGATAGGGGAATTAGGTCATGCAGTAGATAGGGTACCAACCCTGGAGTAAAGAGAACATGAGTACAAATCCATCCTTAGACAATTAATAATTACCTAGATGTGTAACCTTGGGCAAGTCACTTAATTCCATTACCTTACAAAAAAATTAGCACAAGTATCATCATTTATATATGAAGACTTTCATGTTTTATATCCCTATCCCATATATAGATAGTAGTTCCTCCTCAAATAACATTCAGTGTATTCATAGAGCTATGTTCATGCTTATATATCATAAAATTGCTCTTTTCCTTGTTTTGCTTTTAGTAATAAATATTGGATTCAATTATTTATTTAAAAGAGATTGGAATTCCTTTATTCAAACCTCTTTGAACTTATGGGCTATAATCAAGACTTGTAATTTTTCAGTCATATCTGACTCTCCATGACCCCTTGGGGATTTATTGCCAGAGAAACCTTTTACTGCTCCATTTAACTTCTCCAGGTCATTTTACAGATGAAAAAAGAGAGGCAAAAATGTGTGCCCAGTGTCACCCAGCTAATACCTACCTGAAGCTGAATTTGAACTTACGAGGAGGAATCTTTCTGATTCTAAGAACAGTGCTTTATCCAGTGCACCTATCTAGCTCAAGGATGAGCTTAATCTGGGCTTAGACATTCACTCACTAAATGTGCCACCTAGTAGAACATATTTGCTAATAAACAGTCAAGTCCAAATTTCACCTCAGGTCTTTTAAGGCTCTTTAATTTTAAGAGAATAATGTGGAATTTTCCTGAAAGTTTTTAGAGCTTAAAGCATATTAATTGCTGAGTTTGTTTTACAGTGTTTTTTCCTAAATTAGTGTGCTGCTTCTTAACACTAGGTGTTTTTTTACAGACTTGAATTGTACAAATACATAGAATGTAGAGAGGGTCAGTATTCCAGTAAAGTCTAGGAAGATAGCAGGAAATTAGCACTTAAACAAACAAAATGAGTGAATCTCAAAACTGGATCACATGAGCTATCAACTACTGAGCCCTGAGGAAAGCCATTAGTGCTGGATGTGTTTACCATTACATTTAGCAATAAAGCTTGCCCAAAAGCTATGAAAAACAAGACAAGAACTGGGTTTTAGACTGCAATCAAGTGTAAATGGCAAATGTTAAAAGGGATTTTTTAAATGACCCTCAGAGAATATGTTATGTATATATTTTTGTCTGCTTCATATAGCACCCATATATAGGAAATATGTAAATACATCTGAATTAAAGAGGAATATGCCTTCACTCCTTAGGAAGGAAGATTGGAATGTTCCTTAAAAAAAAAAAACAAGGAAAAAGTTCTACAAAGAGAGAAAGGAGGAAATAAACTATGAAGACACAGAGGGGAATTATGGCCTTATATTTGAAGTGAGAGAAAGTTGGGTGGTAGGAGAATGTGACACTGAAAATGGAGAAAAGAAAGTTCACTAAATATCTGTAGCTTTGAGGTATACATTTTCTCTAAAGGAAGCAACTATATTATTTTTGGGGGGGGAGGGAGAATGAGGTGAGAGGGTAATGAGGGGATAAGCAGTTTGTTGCTAAAATAATTCAGGTGTCACTGAATGAGAATTTATCAAGAAATAGAAAAGAAATTTGAATATCAGCTTCTTCTGAAGAGTACCAAATTGTTCTGTTGTTAACTTTTCTTAACAGAAAGATTTACACTATCTGACATGTGATGGAGAGATATAATCCAGAGAACTATCAAATGCAATGATCTTGATTGTTTATATGTAGATAAATGGTATCAAGAAAGCACTGATATAAAGGTGATGAAATTCTGGAAAATATCCTGAAGAACTTAGAGCACAGATGATAAGTGAAGTGTGTTTGTGTGTGTGTGTGTGTATGAGTGTGTGTAGGGATGGGACAAGTTTTCATAATCACCATCACTGCTGATTTTATCAGATTAAGAATAGATAGTTACATATGGGAATTAAATGGCTGGCTAGAAAGATGGTTTTTCAAAAAGAAATTTGAGATTTAGAATCATTGCTGAAAACAAGAAATCGTTAAAGAATGTGTTTGCCTTGAAGCTTGTCAATCTGATTGAGAATGTTTTAATATGGAAAGGAATGAGACAGAAGACAATAGCTCACATAAAGTTATAATACCTAGTTTCATATACTGTAATATGTACAAAAAGGAGTGACATGTGGCGTATACAATATAGAGTTAAGACAAGCAAAAGTGGGGACAAGTGAAAATATCATTCCAGTGATAAAAGACAGAACCATATATAATTATGTAAAAATAAGTTTAAAAATGAGCAATGAATAGAGTAGACAAAAGAGATACTAATAGAAAGAAAAGTTTGTTGCTGACATAGGAATCCCTGAAAATGGAACTCATGCCTGAAATGTGATTCTGAAAAGATATAATTTATTATAGGTGAACAGAACAGAAAAAGGAATTGAGTAATATATAAAAAAGATATTCCCAGAGATGGCATTTCAGGAACAAGAAGGGGAGGAATTGAAGGCAGGAGTTATAGCAGTGGTGGAAAATAGATTTTAGAAGAGGGTGGTTGTTCTATGGTTTGGCATTAATATTGAGGGAAAGGTGAGTTTGAAAACTGGCACAGGAAAAATGTATGCCCAAACCATTGGCACTCTGGGGCATATTTTACATTACCCCCATTCTAGAAATTTTGTACTCTTTCAAAAATAAACAATTAAGGAGAAAAGCACCTACCAGAGTTTGAACTATGGCATGATTGGTAGCATTCATATGGGCATTCAATGGAAAAGAGCATTCTCCATCACAATAGAAAGCAGCATAGCCCTCAGGAGCAATAATCCAATCCTAAAATATGTCCACCAAAAAAAGATAATATCAAATAAATATATCTGTATGAATTATTTCATATGTTAATGGGGTACACTACTCTTTATCTTAAAAATGCAAAATTAATTAATACTTAAATTTCCAAAGAAAATATGTTCAAAAGATCCTCAAACTTTAAAAGATTTTCTGTAACTTTTTACTCAATGTTCTCTAATAATCAATCATTGAAAAACTTCTCTTGTTTGTTAAATTTAAAGTTCACAATGAGATTATAAATCAAATCTTAACTGGTTAACTCTTTTCAGTGTTCTCAATTATACTTTATAAATATATTTATTTATTGTTATTACATTATGTGTGTGCATCTGATAGGCAGAAGATTATAGTGCATAGAGAACTTTCCTCAATGTCTAAAATAACTGAGTTTAAGATTTACCTCTTACATATATATTGGCAACCTATCTTAAGCAAGTAACGATTCTCATTGCCCAAGATAACTTTCTAATACCATAAATTATAGAAAGATATCGATCTCAACTGATAAAAAAAGTTTTGGGTGTGTATGTAATTACAAACATCCTCATAACACACAGATTATAAGTAAATACCTGTCTATTAACACATGAACTTGAATATCTTGAATCATTAAATAGCCTTCTGAAGTATTATTTAGATGTTTCAATACTTAAAGTGAATAGTTCTTTAATTTCATTGCTATTGATACTCCCTCTATTTATTCAGTGTTCTACCTTTCCACACCTTACTACCTTTCATGAATTGCTATTGTAAAATAACATCAATTAATACTACCTCAGGGAGAACTTCCTATAAAAGAACCTCTTCATGCTTCATTAGCCAGTATGTCACTTAACTAGAATAATCACTCTTTATTGTATGTGTATTTCAAGTTCATGCTTTCCACCTTGATGGAATTTACAGAAATTTGCTATCTGATGGCATAGTATTCAATAATCCAGGATTACAATCTAGAATAGACTTTATAGGAGGATCATTATATCACCGTATATTTAATATTATAATCTTTGCTTTTTAGTTGATTAACTATGTCTGATCTTTAGTGTTCCCATTTGGGGAATCTCTAAACAAAAGTACTCTAGTATATTTCATTTTAATAGATGAATAAATAGAATCAAACAGAATTAAATGACTTTCTCAGAGTTCCAAAGCTAGAAAAGGGTCTGAGACTGGGATTTGAATTCAGGTCCTCCTGACTCCAGGGTCTATATTCCATGTACTGTATCACATACCAATCCATATTATAAACTATCTAGAACTTATTTGATGATAATAATATAGAATCAGAATGTAAGGGGCCTCAAAGGTCTTCAGGTTGCAGATGAGGAAACTGAGTTCTAAGTAGTTTAAGTGACTTGCTCAATATCACACATGAAGTAAATAGAAGAGAAAACATTGAGGTAATTGCCCCTGACTCTAAATCTAACACCCTTTCCATTGTACACTGCTTAATTTTGTTAAGTTAAAATGGAATTTGAGAAGACAAAAATATATAAACTTAGATGATCCTCCTTCCTTCTACCCCTCCCAAAAATGTTTTTTTTTTAATTTTGTATCCTGGAAACTCAGACAAAATTATTGTCTCCACAAATGTTACCCAAATCCTAATATATAAAATTTTTAATTCCATGTTAGTCTCTAAAACTTCGAATTATTTAATTTTTTACTGAACTTAACCCAGAAAGGATGCTTAGGAAAATGAAAATGTTTAAATAATTAAAACAATTTATATAGACAAGTGTTATTTCTTGCTCCTATTCAAATATAGAACTTTCTTCGTTAAATGACCAACATTATAGTTAGAATGAAGAAAGAATGTCCATCTATGGGTATGAAAATTTCTAAGGACAATGTTTTTTTCTAAACCTGTCAATAAGAAGGGATAATTCTAAAACTTGTCAATTCTAAGCTTTCCATAGTGGACAGATTCAGAAGATAGTAGTTGTATGCAAAAAGTTGCCATATTTTAACTTCACTCTCTATTTTCACAAAACAAATCCCCCCCTTTTTGTTTTTTGTTTTTTTGCAACTATCTACATAGCAATATCATAAATATTCTCAAGAGCTAACATTATGGTAAGTGGATTAAAGTTTAAAGTGTTTAGACTATGGTCTACCTCCTTTGACAGAGAAGACATTTTATTTTAATCTGTAACTTTGGGACTTAAAGACAAGTTATGTGACCTTTTAACACCTCAGTTTCCTCCTCTGAAAGAAGAGGAGGAATTTTGAGGTTCCTTACTTTTCTAGATAGATAATCCTAGATTGATAAAACCAACCCAGCTTGGACAATGTTATATAATGACCAGAGTGGGACCATTCTTATGAGTAACCTCTAAATTCCAGAATTTGTGAAATAGGGAGATCTAGTTTGAATTTATATTTTAATTAAAAATAAAAAGCAAATTCTGAGTCTGTCTTATACTCAGAATAGTCAAAGTTTATACCTCTCTTCCTCAGTGCCATATTTTAGTTTTTCCAGGGTAGAGACAACCTGTTTTGAAAACTCTTGGTTGTAGTTAAATGACCAAAGGAAAAAGACACAACAGAAAAAAAAAATGATATAGATGACAGATAAGCTTTAAGTTATGTCTTCAACTGTTTACTATGAAGTTCTAGAAAAGAAATAAAAATAAAAATTAATACAATACAATTAATACAATTATTGAGGGAGCAGTATTTTTGAGGGAACAGAGACTTTTGTTGACCAGAGGCATTCATTTTATTCCTACCTGCCACCCTAAGTCCCGGAAGCTTACATAGAGTTCATGCTTCTTACAGGCTTGTTTTTGTTCACTTGAATTATAATCTGTAAGAAAACAAATTAAAAATGATATCTTAATAGCCATCTCAGTACTCATTTTGTGAGGTCTTTAAATATCAAAATACTCCATGTAACATATCCCCCTTATGAAATCATAAACTTAGAAGTAACCTCAAAAGTCACTAAATCCAATCTCTTCATTTTACAGATTAAGAAACTAACATTCACCCATTTTAAGTGCCATGGTCAGGATCCCAGAGCTAATAAGTGTCTGAATCCAATGTTATACCACCTTTGTTATGCTAGTTCAGTTCTTGACACAACAATGAATGAAAAGTCTAGCATCCTTGGTATATTTTAGAAGAAAATGGAAAAATTTCATTTTGAAGCTTGTCAATGAGAATTCAGATGATACTTGTTTAGAAATGATTTTGTATGTGTACCCTTGAGCCCAGAGGAAAAATGCATATGTAGAATTATTATAGGACTCTATTTAGTAGACTTGGCTCACATATTGGAGAGATAGTAGTCCAAGAAGCTATTCATTTTGTTTCTTTCTGGGATAATAAAGGAAAATAGCCTAAAATTCAAAGAACGGGCAATTTTGTTTTGCTTTTAAAAGAAAGAGATGTTATGTTTCTCTTTACCTCCAACAAAATAAAAGTTTCTTTTTCCAGTGATAGGCTTTGGTGAATAAATATAGTTAACTAACTAGTGAATAATTGTAGTTAACTAGTTGGTTAACTAACTGTAGGCAATTAACTACAGTTAACTAATTTGTCAAAAATATCACTCTCCAACTGAATCACCTTCAATCACTTAGTAAATGCAGAGAAAGATAAAGATATTCTACAATTTACACATCTGTATTTAGCTGTGAATTCTGCCCATGTTTTCGTTGATGTCAATATGAAACTCAAGGTGATAATTAAATTTCTAATGTCTTTTAACTTGCACTATTATCACAGGAATCAAGAGAAAGGGAATGGAAGTAATGCATATCAGAGGCCACCTTCTGACTATGAGACATGTTCTTCCTAAGATAAATTGAGTGATGTCAAAGAGTAAAATGTTTCTCTCCAGGAAATTATACTGGACCATTAAACACAGCGATACAAAGTGCTCATACTTTAGGAGAAAAGAATTAAAAATGAGACTAGTACCAGCTTTTAGTATATATATATATATATATATATATATATATATATATATATATATATATATATATATATATATATATATATATATGTATATATATATAACTTTTTAAGTTAGAGTAGAAAACAAAATTTCCTAATGAAAATCATGTGTTTAAGAGATGTGCCTGAGGCAAGAAAAGGAATGTATTAATTCATCCCTTTCTCAATTAAAATACTGAAACTGAAAATTCTGCAATGTGTTAAGCAAGATAAACTTAGATGTATCAGATAAGCCATAAATTCAATGTGCAATTATTTTACTTTCATATACAGAAAATTCAAAGAATATTTATTCTCTTTACTTGGTCTTTTATGTAGAGTAAATGTTATATATAATGTAACTTCACATAAAAGTAACCAGCAATGAAATTTACAACAGAAACTAGTTCCAAGAATCTAGTTTCACAGAGCATTAGGACTATATGGTTATTCTGTCAATAGTCAAAAGTAACGGATAGGGAGAAGGAGTAAACTTTTTACCAATTCGGCCAACTTTGCAGTGAGGTTAGAAATCAATAGGTAACAGAAAAAGCTATGAGAGAAAAGGCAAGGAAATTAGGGTTGCAATTTAAAAAAAAATCATTGGCAAACCACAGAAACTTAAATGAGAAAGGAAATAAAGCTACTGTAGATGAATCTTCCCATATGAGAAGGAAAGTCTTAATAGTGATTTAAATAAAAATTTTCTGCTGCAATAGCAGATGCCAGATAAGTATTTCAACTTTCCTGTACCTAAATGTAGTCTCTGAAGCCGGCAGGCATTCCTCTGTTTTGTCTCTTCATGGCATGTTATTGGTAAAACAGGGCCAACAATGGGAAAATAGTCTTAAACTGCCAGATTTTCCTTGTAACCAATTTTTGGAACGAGTGCAAATTTGAATTTTTCCCCTTAGTCATTTTGGTCATTTAAAGAGCATTTTGTTCTAGGAGAAAATAAAAAGAAATGTGTTAAAGAAAAGGAAATGCAGGAAATTTTCAGAGGAGAAAAGAATGTTTTCCTCTCTCTCTCTCTAGGGCTTACCTAGATTGCAAGTGAGCCTTTCAACAAATAAAAGTTTTTCTACATATGATTACATATGTGTATATCTGAAGGGGTAAGGGTGATGAGAATGTATGGAACAAGTAGGAAAAATGGTCCCTTTAACCATATTAGTTACTTTTAACTTTTTTCCCTCAAAATTTATAATCTGCCCATTTTTGTGGAATGATTTTAGGGAAATCTAAAAAGGGAAAGATGAAAAAAATCCTAAAAGAGAAATGAATGTTTAAGTGTACCTAAAACAAGATACAAATAAGATATAATTTCAATTTTTCAAACATTCAAGCCAAAGAAATGAGTTAAATCCTTCCTTTCCAAGAGGGAAAAAGGAGGACGATTAGCCTTGGCATCAAGGAAAAAGTTTCATCTGACTTAAATGAAATTAGACTGTTTAAAAATGGGAAGAGGACAAAACAAGGAGAATAACCTATGTTAAAAAATAGAAAACTGAGCCAAAGTAGTACTTCAGATATCAGATCACCTTCTTTAGAGAAAGCCAAGTTCATTTTCTTGGAGTCAGTTAAAGTGTGGGAGAGAAACTCCATACAATTTTACACCTCTCTAATGATAAACTTATAGTTCCTTGAACTTGGTCTCTTCCTTTGCCCTGACTGTCCCTCACTGCTGAAATGTTTTATTCACTCACCTTGACTTGTGATTTCATTCAAGACTCAGTTCAAGTCATACTTCTATGGGAAGCCTTTCATTCTCCCCACCTTCCCTGTTAAAGTATTATCCTTTTAGATTAACTTTTTTACAAATGCTAAATCTTGAATAGACTAAGATATTCACAACCCAGATTAGAATGTACATTCCTTGAGGACAGGGACTTTTTTTTTCTCCTGTTATTCCCCAATAGTCAGTGCCTGATGTATAGTTCTTAATAAATGTTTGTTGACTAACAGCTTGGCTCAATGACTTATAGGAAGAGGGCTTAAAATTTTCTCATGAACTGACTAAAATTTATAGTTTTGAGGCAAAAAGCTCACTTTGTTGAGATCCCTGCAAGCTTAAAAAATATTAGAACTGTGCCAGTGTTCAGGTCTGTAAGTCTGGGATTTATTCAATTCATCTGAGAATTCCAGAACATGAGTGTCTACATGAGGAAAAGAATTAATAAATTCTAGAAGAATTATTAAGTCTGTTGAGTTAGTGATAGGTTCCATTTATATTAAGCAATATTTTTCATTATTTTGTTTTGTTTTTTTAAAGCTATCATCTCCTAACAACTATATGGCCACTTAGTCTTTCAGACTTCACCTTTTGACCTACAAACAAAATCATGAAATTTTTCCAATGGCCAAATACTGGAATCCAAATTAGGAAATGCCAGTTTTTGTAATAGTTCTAATCCCAAATTAGAAATGCTTGGACAAGAAGAAGATGAAAGAAAGTGTGAGATGCCTCCAGGATTCATCCTGTATCATAGACTTAGTTTGTGTTTTGCTGTTATTTTTTCTGTCAAGGGGAATGATTTTACTGAAATGGTTTTGAAACTGATGGTAAATGAGGAGGCAGTAATAGAACAATTGTTCAATTCAATAAGATCTCAATGATTTTAAATAATTGGTCTGGGAGGAACTACAGCCAAAGGTACTTATGAACTTTTATGAATGTATTCTCTGAATAACAGAAAAATTATGCAACATGGCAACAGGCAATACTAGATTGGAGATAGCTTAAATGGCATCATTATTCATAAATGCAAGATAAAAGAATGTGAAACCATTTGAGTTTCATTTCTATTCCCCAGAAAATTGTAAAAAAACAAATATTATTTTAAAATTATATTGTAATCATTGAGAAAGAGAAATTGGTATTAGTGGGGCAGCAGATTCAACCTAAGTCTGTAGCATGATGTGGCAAACCCCAAAACTAATGTAAACTTGGTTTTCCTTAGGAGAAGAACTTTGAGGATTTAGATGATAATGGTATCTGTGTACTCTACTCTGGTCAAATCAAACTGGAAGAAGTGCTTAGTTTTGGGAACCATAGATTAGGATAAACTGAAGAGTCTCTGTAGAGGAAAAAAATCAAAATATCAAGGGTCTTGATTCTCTGACCTATGATGATCTGTTGAAGGAGCTGGAGATGTTTAGCCAACAGAAGAGATGAGAGCAAGATGATATAGATGTCTGGAAGTGCTTAAAGATGATTTACCATGTCTTTAGTTCAGTAGGGCAAAATGTGTGGGAGATTGAAAAATTAACTGATCTCAGTTATTATATAAGTATATATACATATACATATACATATAAACCGATAATCTGTATATCTATGGAGAACTTCCTAACAATTATAAACCTGGCCAAAATTGGATAGGGCTGTTAAAAAATCAAGTTATAGCTGACTACCCATCACACATATAGTAATGTAGATTTTTTTAAATATATTTATTGTATAAAATACCTGCAAACATCCCATTTATCTTTGAAATTCTGTTTGATTCTGTCTGGTAATCACTGAGGTAACAAAGTCTCACCAAGATCAGATCATATTACAGATTCATTAATTTAGTGAGGGAGGGGAAGAAAAAAAAGAACATATCATAGAATGCTAACCTCATAACCCTTTGTGTCAAGTTTACTAAATTGCTAGTTTACTAGACTGCTAGACTAAGGGAAATACTTCAATGAAATGACTCTGAAATCACCCATTTACTACTTGTGGTGCCCTTAGAAGTCATAAACTACCTGGGCTTTGGTTTCTTCATCTGTAAAATGAGAGTTGGATTAAATGGTCTCTTAGGTCCTGTCTAGCTCTTTGTCTACAAATCCAATGATGTAATAGGATATGACAAGGGTTTCAAATATTTTTAATGCAGCTCTTTCCACCTAACCTTAGTCTAACCACAGAGGTTACTCACAAAGTTTTACTAGGAACTTCTGTTTTGTCATTTTTAATGATGATCACTTGTTTTTAGATTACCTTCATACTATAAAATTTCACATTTGACAAAATCTTCTACATCTTCTACATTGACTCATTTCTGTTTATGCTAAAATTCACTTGCCTTCATACTATACTTTTTGAAATACCTTCCTGAGTGTTTTATTTCCCCTTCTGCTTTATCACTAAATATTGAAAAGAGCTATTATCCAGATACAAACAACCTGCTTTCTTGCTTAATTTTATGAAAATATGAAGTCACAAACTAGATACCATAAATTTAGCACCTACTATAGTGTCTTGCACATAGTAGGCACTCAATAAATCTTTTTTTTTAAATGAGTGAATAAATGAATGAAATGATCAATTCCTTTTTATTTTCTAAAAAGTAAATGGTGGTTCATATTAGATTAATTTAAAACTCTAAATAGTGTTGGGAAACTGGCAAAATGTTCTGTGCTTTTTCTTCATGTGTTTTATCCATCTCTTATTATGAAAGTTCTCTTGTTACTTAAAGAAACAAAGGGAGGCTAAAATCCTGTATACAAGTAAGGAAATGGACTTTGTATGTTTCAGGCCCTGGAATGTCTGTCAGACTCATTATGAACCTTAATGATAAATATGCAATTGTGTCCTTTACTTGTAATTTTCCCTTAAGCTAGAATTTTTGGTGAGGGTGGGAGTGTTAGTGGGGTAGCATGTGATTATGAAAAGGTCTGGATCTCACTATGGAAATACCTTTTAACTATGCAAATTGTAACATATAACTGGCAGACTTATGGAGTTGCCTGGAAGTATTTCCAGGTCAAATAATAATGCCTATTATTATAAGCCAGTTTGCTTTATATTCAAAATTCAAACTCTAATCTTCCCAACTTCAAGGTTTATACTCTTTCCAAGATGACTTACTATCCAACAAGCTAGAATTAAACTATTAGATTGAGCAACATTTTTCTTAACCTATTGTTTTATATTAAATCAGGAAAGAGAAATATGATAAAATATTTTATTATTCTAATCAGAAAGAAAAAATACAAGATTATGACATTAAAAAATGAAAAATTAATATACCATAAACTATGTTTTAAATTTTTTAGTTTTGCTGAATAACATCTAGCACCTTCTCTATTCTTCCTTTAAAATGGATGACTCATTGAGTAGAGATAGGAAGATAGATATATTGGGTAACAAAAATGGTATATAAAGCAAAGAAAAAATAAAAAAAGGATTTTCTGAAGTCAATTGTCTTTCTCAAAACAAGCGATAGGAACATATTTCAAACAAATGAAACTACTTTTGGAAAAAATTTTATTATTAGGATCTAACTTCTTTTTTAAAATGTAAAAGTTGCTATTTATGCATTAAAAATATTTACTAGTTTATCAAAGACCCATTTACAGCAGCTAATTGCTAGAAATGCAAAGACAATAGACATAAAAAAGGTTTCGTGGTTGAATCAATTCTAGACTGGTTCCACTTTTTAATTTCCAACATCATCTACCTGGAACTGTTATATGTTTAATGACCTATAGACATTTTTCTTATTATCCTGAGGTACATATTAAAGGGTGCATTTTAGCAGTTCAAATACATTTCCTCCTACTTAATTATTAAGACTATTGGAAAGAATAAGTAGATGAAAATAATTTTTAAAGTGGAAGTATATTGAAAACTCTGGAATATAGTAATCTTGAAAATCTGCAGTGACTGTATAAAATATTGTCACTTAGAGTAATCATGTTTCCCTCATCACTTGGCTCAAAAAATATTTCGAAAATGAAAAAATAAGTCACACTCTAGTTTACTGATTTGTTTTTGTTTTGAAACACTTCCACACAAAATTGTTTGGTTATGAATGGTCCATCATAAATTCATCCTCTTCCCTTTTTAAAGGGATTGTTGGATTTTTGCCCAAAGTCAGCCTTTGAGGAGCAATTGTTTTTACATATCCTAGATTAAAATAGGCATTTGTTGGATTAAATATCATGTTTGAGGCTCCTTATATATACAGTTAATTGACAACTCTCTGCTTCTATTCATTTGTCCTTATGGGTAACAGAGTGGCTCAGTGGATCAAATGCTGGGTTGAAGTAAGGAAACCTAAGTTCAAATCCAATCTCAGATACTTACTAGTTATGAGGAGATAAGTTACTTAAACTTTCTATCAAATTCCTTAACTGAAATATGAGATGAAAAATAGCAGCTACCTCACAAAGTTAAAGTACAAATGGAAATAATACTTAAAAGGGCTTAGTATAATCTGGCACATAGTAGGACTTATTAAATGCTTCTGAATTCCATTCTCCATTGATATCGTCTGTGGACTCATGTCATTCAATAGATAGAATATGTAGTATTGGAAGGAATTTCCACTGCTTTAAGTACTCAAATGAGCATTTTATTCTGAATTTATCTGCTAATTCATATTTCCTTACCTTACTTATCCATCTTTGAGGGGTCCAAGGAATATTAGCTCAGCACAAAACTTTATTTCCCAATATATCTCAGAGATTATCTAGCTCTTGTTCAAGCAATTTCACAATCTCATTGCTGACAGTTTGATATTAATATAAATAGAATCATTATTTCAAAGTATGTTCTAATTTTATTGTTGTTATTTTAGAATGAATTACTGAGTGGTTCGTTTAGCAGATATTCTGAGACTGCTACAACCATTGCTCAGTGATTTCATAGTACAAGCAAAGAGATAAAAGTTTAGGTTTACTATGGTTGCTTGATCTGAAATACGAAATTACAAATCTCTCTGTTCACAAGCATACCTACATATGTTGCTATAGTTTCTTCTTACCTCCAATACTGGACATTCTTGATGAATCCTGGTGATTACTTGATTTATTCCGATTCTGATTTTTCCTTTTGTTAGCTGCTCGTACTGACCGAAGAAGGACTTCACTTGCCTTGAAGAATGCAACCATGAATGGCTGCTTAGATTGAGGCCCATGTCTTCCTATAAGACCAGCTGATTTAACATTAATACTGCGCCCTAAAATGGGATATATATATATATATATATAAATGTATCATGAAATAGTATGGGAAATGCAAAAGGAAAATAGTCACAGATGGAATTCTCCAACAATCTTTGCTCTTAAGGAGTTCACAACCTTTTAGAAGACACAACTTATAAACAAATATATACAAAGCTGGCTATATAAAGGATAAAGAAGAAATAATTAAAAGAGATAATGCACTGGAATTGAGAGGGGTTCGAGATAGCTATTTGTAAAAGGTGGGGATTTTATTCAAAATTTAAAGAAAGCCATGGAAATCAGCAGTCAGAAGAAGGGAGGAAATTCCAGTCATGGGGGAACAGGCAAAGAGAATGCCTGGAGCAAAGAGAGATGGAGTGCCTTGTTTGTGAAAAAGCCACCAGGCCAGTGTCACTGGATCAATGAATGAGCAACATATAATAAAAACATGATTAGCATTTTAATCTATAGACAACTTTTTTTTTGACTTCTATATACAAGCCAGAAAAGTTTTAATCTACTTTCATTTGCCCATGTGTGCTGAGAATTTGCAAGCTAATTAATCATGTTGTGTTAAATTATACTTGGGGAAAACAAATATATAAAAAAAAATGCAGTGTAACATGAGCAGAATCAGGAGAATAATTTACACAATGATAAGATACAAAGAAGAAAAATTTAAAAAGTATTTTAGAGGACAGGAGCAGAAAAAAATTGATACTACTATGTAATTTTAAGCAGACATTTTTAAAAACGTTCTCAGTTTCATATATGGTCTCCATTATACTTTGTATAGTTATATGTTCATGGTTATTAAAGATTATTCATGACAAAAAGAACATTTAAAAAATATGGTAAATAAAATTCTTTAGTCAAAGAGTTTAATTAGTGGTGGTAGTAGTAGTAATAGTTATTGCTGTTGTTTAAATCATATATAACAAATGCTAACCTATCTTGGTAAAGTGAAGAAAGAGAATTTATTTCATAATTTTTTAAAAATATGTCAAGAACTTGGACTGCTGGAGTTAAAGGAAAAAATAGCATGCATTTGAAATAAACACTACAATTCAATTTGTTAAAACAATAGCAGGAATAATACAGTTTACAAACTGACATTTTTATACACCAGTTAACTAAATGTACTGTCATTTTTTTCAATAGTACATTGAAATGATACCAGATAAATGTCTGGAATCTGAAAAATTCAGAGAAACCTGTATTCTACTTCAATCCAAACTGGCAACCTAATTGGTCACCTAACTGGTGACTTTCACCTCCTACTATTCCAACCTGTCTTCTATGAATTAAACGTAGACCTCTCTCATATCTGCCATATAGAGACCCAGGATTGGGGAAAATGATCTACTCCAAATCCTAGGCAACTCTCAATTTAGTCTTAGAAAAGTTGTCAGGATTACCAGATCATGCCTGTAGTTCTCTAAGCATAAAAAAAATCTCAGGTGAATTTTAGAATTAGCTTATTGGTCTAAAATATTTCTCTGATTTGAGATAGTATCATCTTGCTTAAAATAATTCATGTTACATGTAACCTTCCCTCTTTTAATTATTTTCATTTCTCTTGAATATACTTCGTTTATAGATATTTATTGCAAGTCAATTCTTCCTCTAGATTGTTAGCTTTTTGAGGGCAGATACTTTTGTCTCATTTTGTGTCCCCAGTGCTAAGCCCAAAGTAGGCACTAAATACAGGTCTGTTTGTTTGTTTTTGTCAGACGATTTCTCAGTTATCATCACTTCTTAAGCAAGTATTGGCAGTAGACACTTTCCAAAGTCCTTGGTTTAGCCTAGATTCATTCTTACTGAGGCCAGAATTGATATCGAATGATGGTGATCCAGGGCTCAGAACTGAATATTCCAATTACAAAAGCCTTATGTAGGACAGTTGGGAATTCTAATTTCTCTTTTACAGCAATCCTACAGTTTTCCAAGTAACTACATGTCAATGTATACTAACTAGTATCCTCTGAGAAGAAGCACTGAAATTTTATAGGACCAATATATTACCAATCAGCTAGATTCAATGAACAGGTTCTCCTAAATAGATATTTGTTCCCCTTTTGAAAAATACAACCACCAATTTTGTATGATTGTTAAAATTGCATCTAAAAGATGATCAGAGTATAAATTTCATGTCATCTAAGTGTAACAAGTAAACTGCTATACTATGAAATGCTAAAACTCTAGTTGCAATATATTTGAGTTTTCAAAAAGGCATGTATAGAAACTACTTTGGATATAGAACTTACCCAATATTCAAAAGTGATTTATAAAAAGGTTTGAAATCTATTCATGATTGACTCTGGTTCTCCTCCTGAGGAAAGTGCATATTTTATTAAAATATTTATTCAGTAAAGACAGTGTAGGAGCCTGACTGTGTTCTCAGACCTGAACCATCCTAAAAGAAAAGCAAGGAAAACAAGTCCCTGAAATGGCATCAATGACATTTTAGCAAATAAACCCTTGCTCTTAACAGAATTTATTTTGGCAGCATAAACACTTTTGTGTGTACGTGTATTATGCAGGACCCTCCAACAGTCAGGAAACGAGACAGTGTCATGTGAGGCTGTGCAGCTGTTCAAGGGGACACAGAGGTCCTTTAAATATGAAGGTATTGGTAAGAGAACATTGACTTGTCTGGGCAGCATCAGTGTCCTCTATGATTGTTCTACAACAGATTGGAAAAATTTGCTCAAGAGCTCCAAGGACTAAAGTGGTCATCTGCCTTCCAAATGTGTACTGCTACTATGTTTCATCCAGTGAGGGAAAGAGAGAGGGAGAGGGAGAGGGAGAGGGAGAGGGAGAGGGAGAGGGAGGGAGAGGGAGAGGGAGAGGGAGAGGGAGAGGGAGAGGGAGAGGGAGAGGGAGAGGGAGAGGGTGAGGGAGAGGGAGAGGGAGAGGGAGAGGGAGAGGGAGAGGGGAGAGGGAGAGAGGGAGAGAGGGAGAGAGGGAGAGAGAGAGAGAGAGAGCAAGCACTCACAAATAACCAGGACTGTAAACCTTAAACAAATAAGCATATAGATTTCCCTTTTAAATGCAAACTTACAGTGGCTTTCTGCCAGGGTCTATATTTCTTAGAAAAACTCTATCACTGGCATAAATGAAAGAGGCAGTTTGATTTGTGGCTAAAGCAGTTTCCATTCTACTTCCACTGTAACAAATGTATTAATTCAGCTCAGACTTCCTCCTTCTGGCAGCCCTTTTGCTGTAAAAAGAGAAATTAGAAGTCCCAGCCAAATACCATACCTTGAACTGACCCACTTCAATACATAAACACTTTTACAACATGTTTATTCAGGTGTAGCACTTTAAATTGGTTTAAGATGTTTCCAGTGACAGAGAACTCAGCAAAAGGAAAAAAAGAAGAACTGAGAAAGTTAACAGTTATGGAATAGAATAACTGGCAACATAGACTGCACAGGTTTGAGTTTCTCTTCATCTTTTTCTCTCTCCCTCTTTTCCTTCCCCTCTTTGATCTTGTCTCTTTCTGCCTCTCTCTAAAATAGTAAAATGCAATTTTGAAAGTTTTAATTTTGAGTGTGAGTTTTAATGGAGTGTTAATTTAACAGTAGCCCAATTTGCTGCTTGTATACATTTATGGTTGTAGAAATCAAATTTACAATCAGATACCTTGACTATTAAAGTCTACCAAGATATTCACAACTAAAATGCAGTTAGGTCCTCTTTCTAATCATAAGAATGCTAAGAGGAAAATAAGCACTCAATGAACAGTTCCCATCTTTCTTTACATTTAGAGAGCCTTTCAAATATTATTCCAATGAATACTTTAATTTTTTATTGGTATGAGATTAATTCTTTACTGGCCTGGATCACTTATTAGATTTATGTCCTGAAAACTGAAAAGATGTGGGTCAGTTACAAATCTAGGTTTCTTCAACTTTACAAAGGTGGATATTGTGTGAGAAGCAAAATACCCTTCAAACTAATGTGAACTCCCTTTAAAATAACTTTTAATATTATTAAGTTTCCTCTTGGTTTCCTTTTGACTTTCAGCAATGAGGTGGCTATTAAGATTCCACAAGTTAAGGTTTTCTTAGTTACCCCAGGTATCAAGTAATTCAGTAGAAAAATTAACTCTTTGGCCTATTCCTTTAGATATAACTATGCATATATAGATTATGGATATATAGATTATGGATTCCATCTATTGAGAGACCAAAGAGTAATTTTATAGGAAGTACAATTTTAAGCTTGAATGAAAGATTAAAGTTTATTTAGCATTCTGCAAAGAATATTTTAATATATTAAAGATAACAAATCTTTCACAATATTTACTTTTATAACTCATATTTTATTCCTTACAGTATCACAGAAGAAACCACAAACCAATACATATTTTGAGATGTCCAGACTAAAACATTAAAATTTTTTTTAGAATACCATGAATGCATATAGTGCCTTAATGGGCATAAGGGATTAACTTTTCCAAACCAATCCATAGTTCTGGGTAAATTTATGGCCAAGAGACATAATGATTAGCTATGCACTACATCACTGAATATGCCTAGAAATAGGAACCTGAGAAATGTGTGATTGGAAGGGAGGATAGCCAGAAAAAGGAAAGGAGCAATGGGAACAAATTCAGAAACTCAGGTTTTGGCACCTGAGATAGACTTTTAAAAACAGAAAAAAATTACCAGGAATGAAAGAAACACTCTGTAAAAATTATACTGGTAGAATTTTGGGAAATGGGTAGAATAGACAAGAAAGGTTATAAAATACATTTATCCATCTTTTAGTCATGACATACTTTTAGTTCTCAATTATAATGTGAAAGTGTAAAAGAAGGGTTTAAATGGGTAAGACATTTTATTACTTAGATGATTATTCACTTTACTCAGAAGTTAGAAAGGGTATATGTAAGGTCCATCCAATATGCTTTAACATAGTTGAATTCAGCAGCATGAGGAATGGAGTGTCAAGACTTCCAGAATTTGGATCCCAGTCCTCATAGTTGTTTGTTGTATAAGCAGGGTTGCCAGTAAGAACCAGTTACATCTGCCTCAGGGTAAACCTAAGAAAATTTCAATTTGCTGTGGAAAGGTGGGTTGGCAAACTGAGGCCCCATCCCAAATCCATTGGTTTTATGTTTCAGATCAGACCTTTCGGAAAATGTGACTTTTAAAATGTTTATTTCTTAAAAACAGGCTTATTAAGGAGACCTTGACATGAAACAGCTCTTTAGAGACATGTTGACATTATAAGGATAAGTGAATCAAAATATGAGCATTTAGTTTCCCTTTAGGATATACAGCTAGGGGAAAAAATGCACTTGGGGGTTTATCAGTCTCCAAACTTTGATATCTTTTCTGAGATGTTAATATAAATTTGTGTTTGTTTCTTTTCTCCAGTAAACCCACAGCAACTAACTGCTTAACCCAAAACACCTGTGAAGATACTTGAGCCTAGGACTACCTTTCTTTCATTCAACAAGAGAGAAGTCAAAATGCTTCACTGGATATTTTAGAAGCTCCTTTAAGGAGACCTAACAAAGCGCCTGGTAAAGAGAAACCTATTAACAAATCCTTTTTGCTTAACCGAAAGAATAACTTTTCAGTGCTCCCAGGAAAACCTCTAAGATGCTAAATTGCAGAACAATTTGGGGTCTGGTTTATTGGAAAGAATTTTCTGATGGGAAGTCCTTTCCAATGAGGAATGTGATGGATCTGGCTGTTTTATCCTTGAGAGAGCAGATTTTTAAATTTTCATTGTAACATTGGTACTTTGCAAATCTAGAGATGCTACAAATCATGCATTTGCATGTGGTTGTTGATTTCTTGACATGAAAATTGAAGAAAATATTATTATGAATATTAAACTTAAAACTGTATCATATCATTTTAGAGAACTGGTTGTTGAATGTTTACCAGTATACTCCTGCTCAGAAATTAATTCATAGCTGTAGATCCCCAAAAATGTTCAGTTCATTTGTCCTCCACATATGTAAATTTAAATTACATTTAAATATTTTTATTTCAATAAACAGAGAAGAGAAACATGGATTGTATAATAAATTGTTAAATTCTGTTGTGCATGGGTTGTTTTTTTAAGAATTATATCTTAACAGGCTGAGTTATTTCTTGTGCTAAAGAGAAATGATTTTGTATTGCTTTCCCTAGGTTGATCTTCAAAGGCATTAGTTCTGTAATTCTTCTTTTAATATGATGATTTAAACAGGGCAATTTGTCATAGTATAAACTAAATGAAGGGAATATAATAGTTTAAAGTTAAGTAAGAAGGTGAATTTAGGCTACTCTAAGACTTCTCCTTGCACATACTAGGTCTCAACGCAAACTTGAGTTAACTATATTCTGTTTTATATCATCTAAGATATGCCTTGATTGAAGGATAAATCAATATACCTAGGTTTTTAAGTTATACTCCCAAAACATGAAATTATAACTATAATTAATGAATATTTTAAATAGTTTAAAATTGCAACTGACCTGTATACTTAAACTCATCTTCTAAGGTAAGTAAATATTGAATTTACATATTATTATGGTTCTTCCCAAAGTCAAGAAAAAAAATCTGATGATTTTTAGTTTTGTTGAATTCAGTGTCAATAGATTATGAAAGTTCATTTTTGTGATTTGTTTAAAAAATGAGAAGACAAGAGCATAGTCCTTTGTAATAAGATAGTTCTCAAATATGTGCAATGTGATTTATTTTGTAGGGACTTTTGAATACTCAAGGCTGTCCTAATTTTAAGGAGGGTGCCATAATACTACTTATCTGAAGATTCTCCAATTTAGTCAAATTCTATTCATTTATATTTATTATATTTTATATTAATTATTATTGTATTATATTATTATATTTATTTATTAATAACATTTTCTTCATGGACTTGTAGAATCAAGGGGTTTAGAGGCAGAAAAAGGACTTCAGAAATTATGTAGTCCAAACTATATCTGAAAAGAAAACAGTTCTATAACATCTTCAATATCTGTCTTGACTTTAAAGACCTCAAATGAGGGGAAATCCACTCCATCATTCAATTTTGAAAAAAATCCATATCAAGCAGGAAGTTTTTTTCTTTATATAAGGCGAGATCAACTTCTTGCAACTTCGTGGTTTGCAGCAATCCCAGGAGACCTAGCAGGATAATTTAAATTCCTCATTCATACAAGAATTTTTCAAAAATTAGAAAAGAGCTAAATATTCTCTTTTCTAGCTTAAACATGTCCAGGTTTCTTCAAATCATATTTTTGACATAGTTTAAAGGCTTTCATCCACACTGAGACTTCTTCTCAGTGTTCTCCAGTTTATAAATAGTCTTACAATATTGTGCCCAGAATGAGCTCAGTATTTCATTACTAATTTGATCATGAAAGAGTTCAGCAGACCAATAAGCTCCTTTGTTCTATGGAGTTGGAATTTTTTCATATAGGAAACAATGTGAAGAACTCCACAAAACTAAACTTTCAGGCACCTAATATTAATTAAAACTGTTGCAAATTTAATAAAAAGATGCTCAAAGAGGAAAATAGTAATTTACATAAAAAAGAGAAGAAATTCATTTTCAGAAAATTGTATGACAAGATATAGGAGACCTATATTCAATGAGTAAAGTAGGGGAAAATAATTTTTAAATAATTTTCTACAAAGAGTAATTTTAAGTTGAATTATATCATGTTGACATAATGCAAAGGCAGCAGATCCATTTGAGAAACTAGAATGTGGCCAAAATCCTTCCCTGTACAAAAAGGAAAGAAATATCTTCACCTATAGGTTTCTAAGATGTTTATCCTTCATTCTTTTTCTACAAAGCAATGAGGTGAAGTGGCTTGCCCAAGGCCACACAGCTAGGTAATTATTAAGTGTCTGAGGTCATATTTGAACTCAGGTACTTCTGACTCCAGGGCCAGTGCTCTATCTACTGCACCTCCTAGCCATCCCTTGTCCTTCATTCTTGAAGATTATGACATCAGAAAGATGATGTCATGACAAGCACATGAACTAGATTTGAGGGAGAGGAAGTTGTGTTTATTCACCAGTCTCACTTTCTCTTCCAGAGTATCTAGGTCCAGTGGTCAAATATGAAACAGGATGACTGAAGATGACCCTGGATGTCAGATAGTAGCATCCCGGTGCCACCTAGCTGCTCTAGCTCCTAAGAGAAAGGAAAGGGAAAGGTGATTATATAAATTTTAAATTCTCCATAAAGATACTGAGAAAAATACGTATTATACCTTAGAAGAAGTTATAGATGTTAGAGGTGATGAGGGGGTTATTTGATTGGAAATACAGAAGAGAAAAGGGGCCATATGACTTGAACAGTGGCAGAAAAGAAAATTCTAAAGAGCTGAGAATTGAATCTGGTGAGGTTCCAGGGATGATGAATAAGGGGACAGGACCATAAAAGAACAGGGCCAGTGTTTTGTACCTAGTTTTGGAAACTTTCCAGAAGGCTAAAGTGTTTTAGTCTATAAAGAGCAGCGCTGAGGTGATGGAAAATGATTACTTGTTTCTGCTATAGGGACATCAGTCAGTAAATGAGGAGGCACAATGTCCTAGGAATGACAAACCTTAAAAATGAATTTTTAGTTGGAACTTATCCTCAGCTAGTGAAAAGATGGATCTCATGCTAAGAAAGTCAGTTTACTTCCACATAAATACTTCTTTGTCAATAGTAACTTTGCTTTATTAAATATTTTCCTCTTATGATTCAAAGTTCTCCGGCTGGACATCATTTAAGACATGTCTATTGTGTCCTAAAGAAACTGATTCCCAGGAGATACTATAGTCCTTGTTTATTTGGAGAAGGCAAAAAAAATAACCCTTTCCTGAAATCATGGAGGTGGTAAATTATTCTTTTTTTAAATTTTTTTTATTTTATTCACATATTTAAAACACAGCAATTGTCTATCCTCACTCAAAGTAACATCTATCGTTCTTTTTATATATAAATTTTAAATAACATTCTGAAGTCAAAAATAAAATGAATAATTTCAAATGGCTAAGAATGATTTGTATATGTTCTAATATCTGTAAAAAGAAGCTTTTTAGTCTAAAATTAATTTGTTTGCTTCCTATCAGTAAATTATTATTTTTTTTACTTAAAGATTTTATTTATTTTGAGTTTTACAGTTTTCCCCTAATCTTACTTCCCTCCCCCTAACCCCCACAGAAGGCAATTTGCCACTCTTTACATTGTTTCCATTGTATACATTGATCCAAATTGAAGATGATGAGAGAGAAATGATATCCTTAATGAAGAAACATAAATTATAAAAGAGAGCAAAATCAGGCAATAAGACATCAGTTTTTTTCCTAAATTAAAGGTAATAGTCCCTTGTTCGAACTCCACAGTTCTTTCTCAAATACAGAGGGTATTATCGATTGCAGACAGCCCCAAATTTTCCCTGATTGTTGCACTGATGAAATGAGCAAATCCATCAAAGTTGAACATCCCCCCCCATGATGCTGTTAGGGTGTATAGTGTTTTTCTGGCTCTGTTTATCTTACTCAGCATCAGTTCATGCAAATTCCTCCAGGCTTCCCTGAATTCCCAGCCCTCCTGGTTTCTAATAGAACAATAGTGTTCCATGACATACAAATATATATCACAGTTTGCTAAGCCATTCCCTTACTGAAGGACATTTACTTGATTTCCAGTTCTTTGCCACCACAAACAGGGCTGCTATGAATATTTTTGTACAAGTGATGTTTTTACCCTTTTTTCATCATCTCTTCAGGGTATACACACAGAAGTTGTATTGCTGGATCAAAGGTTATACACATTTTTGTTACCCTTTGGGGGGTAGTTCCAAATTGCTCTCCAAAAGGTTGGGTGAGTTCACAGCTCCACCAACAATGTAATTGTGTCCCAGATGTGCTACAACTCTTCCAGCAATGATCATTATCATTTCTGGTCATATCGGCCAGTCTGAGAAGTGTGAGGTGGTACCTCAGAGAAGCTTTAATTTGCATTTCTCAAGTAATTATTTAGAGCAATTTTTCAAATTACTGTGGATTGTATTGACCTCCTCATCTGTAAATAGCCTTTGCATATCTTATGACCATTTGTCAATTGGGGAATTTTTTTTTAGAAAACATTGGACTCAGGTCTCTGTATATTTTAGAAATGAGTCCTTTGTCAGAAACATTAGTTATAAAGATCATTTACCAGTTTACTACATTTCTTTTCATCTTGGTTACAGTGGTCTTGTCTGTGCAAATATTTTTTGACTTAATGCTACCAAAATCATCTTGTTTGTTTTTAGTAATGTTCTCCATCTCTTCCATAGTCATAAACTGCTTCCATTTCTATATATCTGACAGGTGAACTAGTCTTTGATCTTCTAGCTTCCTTATAATATTTTTTTTTATATCTAAATCCTATATCCATATGGATCTTATCTTGCTATAGGGTGTGAGGTGTTGGTCTAATCTAAGTTTCTTCCATATTAAACTTCCAATTTTCCCAGCAGTTTTTATTGAAGAGAGAGTTTTTATCCCAATAGCCAGACTCTTTGGGTTTATCAAACAGCAGATTACTATAATCATTTCCTGCTATTGCCCCTGGTCTATTCCACTGATCCATGACTGTTTCTTAGCCAATACCAGAGAGTTTTGAAGGCCTATGCTTTATAATATAATTTTAGATCAGGTAAGGCTAAGCCACTATCTTTTGCAATTTTTTCCATTGAATGCCTGGACATTCTTGAATTTTTATATCTCCATAAAAATTTATTTACAACTTTTTCTAACTTATTAAAGTAATTGTTTTGGAATGTTGATTGGTAGGGTGCTAAACAAGTACTTTAGTTTTGGTAGAATTGTCATTTTTATTATATTAGCTCAACCTATCCATGGGCAGTTGATGTTTACCCAGTTATTTAAATCTGATTTAACTTATGTGAGAAGTGTTTTGTAATTGTTTTCAAAAAGTTTATAAGTCTGCCTTAGCAAATAGACTCCCAGGTATTTTATATTATCTGAGGTTACTTTGAATGGGATTTCCCTTTCTAACTCTTCTTTCTATATCTTGCCAGTCATATATAGAAAAGTAGAGGATTTATGAGGGGTTTATTTTATATCCTGCAACTTTGTTTAAATTGCTAATTATTTCCAGTAGATTTTTTGGATGATTTCTTGGAATTCTCTAGTTATACCATCATGTCATCTTCAAAGAATGAGAGTTTTGTCTCTTCCTTCCCAATTCTAATTCCTTCAAATTCTTTTTCTCCCCCAATTGCTCAAGCTAACATTTCTAATACAATATTGAATAGCAGTGGTGAAAATGATGATAATGATCTTTTGGGGAATGACTCTAGGTTCTCCCCATTGAATATAATGCTTGTTGATGATTTCAGATAGATACTACTTATTATTCTAAGGAACTGTCCATTAAATTTCTACACTCGCTAGTGTTTTTAGGAGCAATGGGTGATGCATTTTGCCAAAAGTTTTTTCAGCATCTATTGATATAATGGCATAATTTCTGATTGGTTTGTTGTTGATATAATTAATTATTTGAACAGTTATCCTAATATTGAACTAACCCTGCATTTCTGAGATAAATCCTACTTGGGCAAAATGTATTATCGTAGTGAGTACATGTAATGCTCTAAATGTAATCACTTTGATAAGATTGTATTTAATATTTTTGCATCTATATTCATCATGGAGATAGGTTTGTAATTTTCTTTCTCTGTTTTAACTCTTCCTGGTTTAGATATCAGCACCATATTGGTGTCATAGAAAGAGTTAGGCAGAGTTCCATCTTCCCCTATTTTGTTTTTGCAAGGCAGTGGGGTTAAGTGGCTTGCCCAAGGCCACAGAGCTAGGCAATTGTTAAGTGTCTGAGGCCGAATTTGAATTCAGGTACTCCTGACTTCAGGGCAGATTCTCTATCCAAGGCACTACCTAGCTGCCCCTACCCTATTTTTCCAAAGAGTTTATATAGAATTGGAACTAATTGTTCCTTAAATGTTTGGCAGAATTCACTTGTGAATGCATCTGATTGTGAAGATTTTTTCTTAGGGAGGTCAATGATGGCTTGTTGAATTTCTTTTTCTGAGATAGAATTGTTTAGGTATTTCATCTCCTCTTCATTTAACCTGGGCAACTTAGATTTTTGTAAATATTCATCCATTTCACTTAGATTGTCAAATTTATTGGCATAAAGTTGGGCAAAATAATTCTGAAATATTACCTTAATTTCCTTCTCATTGGTAGTGAGTACACCTTTTTCATTTATGGTACTAGCAATTTGGTTTCCTTCTATCTTGTTTTTAATCAAATTCACAAGAGGATTATGAATTTTTTTTGTTTTTTTATAAAACCAAATCTTGGTTTTATTTATTAATTAAATAGGGTTTTTTTTGCTTTCAATGTTATTAATTTCTCCTTTAATTTTTAGAATTTATTCTTTCTCTATTTTTTAGTTGCTGATTTAGTTCATTGATTTCTTCTTCCTCTAAATTAATCATTTAAGCATTTAAAGATATAATAAGATATAATATATATAATAATATAATTTAATATATTAATATAATAATAAAATATAATAATATAATTTAAAGATATAATACATCCCCTTTGTGCTGCTTTGAGTAAAACCCATAGGTTTTGGTATGATGTTTCATTATTGTCATTATCTTAGTATAAAATAATTAACTTTTCCTATAATTTGTTGATTAATCCACTCATTCTTTAAAATGAGATTATTCAGTTTCCAATTAGTTCTGTGTCTATATCTCCCTGGACCAATATTGCATGTGATTTTTATTGCATTATGATCTGAGAAAGATGTATTCACCATTTCAGTCTTTCTGCAATTTATTATGAGGTTTTTATGCACTAGTATATGGTCAATTTTCATATAAGTGCAATGCACTTCAGAGAAAAAGGTATATTCCTTTCTATCCCCATTCAGTTTCCTCCATAAATCTATTATATCTAGGTTTTCTAGCACTCTATTTACCTCCTTAACATCTTTCTTGCTTATTTTATGATTTGATTCATCTACATCTGAGAGCGATAGGTTGAGGTCACCCACTAGTAGAGTTTTGCTGTCTATGTCTTCCTATATTTCTTTCAGTTTCTACTCTAAGAATTTGGATGCTATCCCATTGAATACATCTATATTCAGTATTGAAATCACTTTATTGTCTACAGTGCCTTTTAGGAGGATATAGTTTCTCTCCTTAACTCTTTTAATGCTATCTATTTTTGCAGCTGCTTTGTCTGAGCTAAGGATTGCTACCCCTGATTTTTTCACTTCAGCTGAAGCAAAATATATTTTGCTTCAACCTTTTACTTTTACTCTATATGTATCTCTCTGCTTCAAATGAGTTTCTTGTAAGCAGCATATTGTAGGATTCTGGTTTTTAGTCCACTCTGTTATTCATTTACCTTTTAAAGGAGAGTTCATCCCATTCACATTCAAAATTACATTTACTAAATATTTGTTGCCTTCCATGCTATCTTCCCTCTGTTTGTATTCCCCTCCTTTTTCACTTTATTCATATTCCCTAGTATTTTGTTTCTGAATACCATCCCTTCAGTGTTTGCCCTCCTTTATCCACTCCCTCCCCTTTCTTTCTCCTTTCCTTTTTTCCCTTTCCCCTTACCTTGCTTCTTTTAGTTCCCCCTTTTCTCCCCCTCCCTGTCCCCATCTCCCCTTCCCCCTTTCCTCTTTTAATACTTGACAAGAAAGATTTTTTTTTGTTTTTTGTTTTTATAAGGTTTTAGCAAGGAAAATGGGATTATATGCTTGCCCAAGGCCACACAGCTAGGTAATTATTAAGTGTCTGAGCCCCGATTTGAACTCAGGCACTCCTGACTCCAGGGCTGGTACTCTGTCCACTACACCACCTAGCCTCCCCAGGAAAGATGTTTTTTTTTTAAGTTAAGTGAGTGTTTGTGTAAATTAACTTTAAGCCAAGTCTGATGAGATGACGATTCAGGTGTTTCTCATCTCCTCCCTTCCTCCCCTCTATTACCATAGGCCTTTTGTACCTCTTAATGTAATGAAATAAACCTGATTCAATCCCCTCCCTCCTCCTATCTCCTTCCTATCCCCCCTTTATAAGGATGAAGTACCTTTAAATCATTCTGAGTCATAGAAAATCCTGAGTATCCATCACTTCTGATAAGTATATTCTCTCTAATAGAGTTACAATTCTTGAGAGTTATTAGTGACTTCCTCCCAAGTACAGATATAGCTAGTTTCATCCCATTGGGTAGCAGTCTCATGGATAAGTCATGAGTGTCCATCATTTCTACCTAAGGATATTCTCTCTGATAGAGTTACAATAC
This sequence comes from Macrotis lagotis, assembly GCF_037893015.1. Taxonomy (NCBI): domain Eukaryota; kingdom Metazoa; phylum Chordata; class Mammalia; order Peramelemorphia; family Peramelidae; genus Macrotis; species Macrotis lagotis. The sequence continues at coordinate 40,213,604 of NC_133662.1, forward strand.
TTAAGAGTTATGAGATTCTTTTTCCCATGCTGGGATATAGCCAGTTTCATCTTATTGGATTGCAGTTGTTTTTTTTCTTTACCCTCACTTTTTATTTTACCTTTTCATGTGTCTCTTGAACCTCCTGTTTGATATCCAAATTTTCTATTTTGCTCTGGTCTTTTCATCAGGTATTTTTCAAATTCTTCCATTTCATTAAATGTCCATCTTTTCCCCCGAAATAAGAAGTTTCAGATTTACCAGATATTGGATTCTTGGCTGTATTCCAAGCTCCTTTGCTCTTCAGAATATATTGTTCCTTGGACTTTGATCCCTTAATGTTGATGCAGTCAGGTACTACATAATCCTTACTGTGGATGCTTGGTATCTAAATTATTTCTTGATGGCTGCTTGTAGGATTTTCTCTTTTATCATAGTTCTGGAATTCAGTTACAACCTTCCTTGGTGTTTTCAATTTAGGATCTCTTTCCAGAGGGGAATGATGTATTGTTTCAATAACTATTTTGCCAACTGGTTCTATGACATCAGGGCAATTTTCCATTACTAAATCCTGAAATAGTATGTACAGGTTTTTTTTCTCTTCAGTGTTTTCAGTAAGACCAATATTTCTCAGGTTATCCTTCCTCGATCTCTTCTAGAGGTCAGGGGTTTTGCTGATGAGGTATTTTACATTTTCCTCTATTTTTTCCATTTTTTGGTTTTGTTTAACAGTCTCTTGCTGTCTCATGAAGTCATTAGTTTCCACAGACTCCATTTTTTATTTTTTAGACAAGAGTTTTCTTCATTTACCTTTTGCAACTCCTTTTCCAATTGGTCAGTTCTATTTCTGAAAGAACTTTCCATTCGACCAATTGAGGTTTTGAGAGAATTATTTTCTTTTTGCATTTGCCCAATTGAGCATCTGAGAGAATTACTCTTATTTTCTATTTTTCCAAATGTATTTTCCAATAATTTTTTTTCTTGTTCCAAGGTGTTAACCTCTTGGATTTCTTTTCCCAAATTTTCCAATTGATTTTTATATGCCTTCCTTATTTCTTCAAGGAAGTCTTTCTGTGCTGGAGACCAGATCATATTCTCCTCAGAGGTTCTAGGTTTCTCTGAATTAGGGTCTTTTCCTTCCAAGAATTTTCTATGGTCCCTCCTTTCCACATAGCTTTCTTCATTTTCCTAAGACCTTGAGTTGGGGAGGGGCTGGTTCACAAAGGTTTAGTGTTGGAATCCTTAGAGGCTTTACTCATTGAGTGCAATATCTCCAGATGTACAGTAGGGGGTGCTAGAGAATTTGCTTATTGTGTGTAACATTTCCATCTGGCCAGAAGGGGGTGCTGGTTGCTTTCTCTAGATTGTCTGTGACCTTGATTGAGGCTCTTTTCCTTGGCCTGGAGGGAGTGATTGAAGCTGTTAAATTCTTTTGTCTTTGATCAATAATGGGCTTTACCCTGGGGTGAGGTCATCACTCTCTCTATTCACAGCTAATGTGGTTCTGCTGCTCACACACCTGTGCCTGTGGCAAAGCTAGTCTGTAATTGTTTTTCTTCTCGGAAGAGGTTTCAGCTGCAATGGAGGGGGCGATGCAGAGTTCCTCCTCACCAGAGGAGCCCAGGGATGGTGTCTGAAACTCTCTGGCACAGGAACTCTCCTTCTAGCCCTGTTGTCATGCTCCTGAGGGTCAGTGTCACCAGCAATGCCCCAGCGGTGACCAGGCTCTAATCCCAAAACTGATCAAGCCAGACTAGTTCTTGGGCCCTCAGGCTCCCAGGCTCCAGCCCTGCCATTTATCAGGCTAATCTTTGGCTAATCCAGGCTTCCAGGTTCTCCCCAGTCCCATGGTCCCAGCAGAGTCTACCCTCTGTGCTGGACTCACCCATGATTGGGGAAGACAAATCCTGAGGTAGATGTTCTTTCTCCTGGCTTTTCTTTCTGGGTTTTATTGATTGGATTTCTGTTAAGATTTCTCTTTCATATTATATAGGAGGAAAGATCAGGAGATTTTAGAACTGTGCTTGTCTTTTCTCTGCCATCTTGGCTGGAAATCCTCCAGTAAATTATTTTAACTTACTACTCTATTTTAGCTATAGTTGGAAAGAGTGATCTTTGAAAGGCATTTAAAGTCAAGCATTTTTAAAGGTTATTAGCATATGAAAAGACATGCTCTACCAGTATATATTTTATTTAAAAGATTTTTTCATCATACAGAGACACATGATTTGTTAAATATTTAACATTCTCTTTCAGATTTAACATTCTCTTTTCTCAGATAAATTAAACTGCTAAATAAGTGTAGGATTCTCCCAGAATTTTTATATCAATACCACAAATAGTGAAATAAATTACTTTGATACCTAATAATGGGAATAAAGTAGAATAATACTCTATTGAGATAAATTGTGGAAAAGTAGATAATGGATTCATCTTAAGATCCAGAAAATCTGGATTCAAGTCCTAATTGAGACATATTACTATTTTTATTAGTACACTTAACTACTGTTACCTTTAGAAAAAAATGTCATTTAACCTCTCAGTGCCCTTGGAAACTTTCTAAGATAAAAATTAAATCATAGATGTGTGGGGTAGAGGGTTTAGGGGATGGGGATGGGATGGAAACCAAGCTGGTCAAGACTGTCAAATTCACCTCCAAATAACTATAAAAATAATGCCTCAAAATTAATTCTAGAGTGACAGAATTAATTAAAGGACAGGGTTAAGGAATTATTAGTAGTTGATAACTTCAAAAGAAGTTATCTTATCTTATCTTCAGAACAAGAATCTTGTTATCATTGTTCCCCTCATTCCAAAAGTAGAACCTATTTTGATAGGCAATTCTTCAGACATGTGCAAATTTTCATGACTACATGTCATACCGAGGCTTTCTATCCTCCACTACCTCTCAAAAATCTTCCCATGGTCATATTTATTGTTTCTAAAACACTATTTATACATCTTATCATCTACTGTCCCTATTTCCTTTTGTGTTCTATCTTTTCTAAGATATTGGGTTTTTTCCCCTAACAAGTCCTGACCTCTCACTATTTGACCAAGGGATTTACATTTCAACTTCAATATTTGACCTTCTAGTGCAAAGCCTGAATTAATTTCTTCAAGTGATGACTGTTTTGATTTCCTTATTGTTTAAGAGATTCTCAAAAGTAATCTCTAGGGGTGGCTAAGTGGCACAGTGGATAGAGCACCCACCCTGGAGTCAAGAGGCCCTGAGTTAAATCTGACCTCAGACACTTAATAATTAACTAGCTGTGTGGCCTTGGGAAAGCCACTTAACCCCATTGCCTTACAAAAACCTAAAAAATAAGAAAAAAGTAATCTCTAAAAGTTAAAAGCATACATTTTGCAATTCTTTTACTTAAAGACCAAATCATAGATTGCTTTGGGGGGGGGGGAATAATAGGTTTTCCTATATGGACTTTCTTAGCAAGGTAATGACCCTGCTTTCTTATGTACTATACAAATTTTCCATAGCTTTTCTTCCATGGAGCAATAATCTTTTAGTTTTGTGACTATAGTCACTGTCTGCAGTGATTTTTGAGATCAAGGATATAAACTCTAACATAATTTCCATTTCTTCTCCCAAATTTAACATAAAATTAAATAGGCTTGAAAAATGAATTATTACTCCCCCCCCCCAAAAAAAGAACCTGACCATGGAAAGTTACAATGATGACACGGAAGATTAAAACATAAATTCAGAAGAGCGTAACAATGTCAAAATTGCTGCTTCTAATGTATCAAAGAAAAATTCGTCTCAAGTCCAAAAGGAATTCCTGGGAGAGCTTATAAAGCTTAAAAATTAAATAAAAGATTTAGAAGACAAATTGGGAAAAGAAATGATAATGATGCAAGAGAATCATGATAAAAGCGGAAATAAAAATAAGAAAAGTTGTAAAAAATGTACTGAAGAAGTCTTTTTAAAGTAGATTTGGTCAATTGGAAAGGATACACAAAATATAGCTAAGAAAAAATAATTCCTTAAAATTAGAATTGAACATGTGAAAACATATGACTCCATGAGACATAAAGAAGCAATAAAATAAGAAGCAAACAAAAAAAGAAAATGTGAAATATTTCATTTGAACAACAACAAACCTGGAAAATAGATGCAGGAGAGATAATTTACAAATGATTAGACTTCCTTAAAACCATGATCATAAAAAGTCTGGATAACATATTCAAAAAATTGTCAAGGAAAACTGTTCCACTATCCTAGGACCATAGGATAAAATAGAAAAAGAAAAGACTCCTGAAAAAGATTCCCCAATGAAAACTCCCAGGAATACTTTAACCCAATTCTAGCTCCTAAATTAAGGGGAAAATATTTCAAGTAGTTTCTCACTTTACTCTTCTGACCATGTTATTCTTTATTAATTAATTGTCAGTGGTGAGGGTTGGAAGTTTTATTCCTGTTGTCTAGGTTTTATTTCTGAGCTCCTGGTGTTTCTAATTTATTCATCAATTCCTGGTCTTAGAGATGTTATATTGACAACAGACAGTTCAAAATAATAAAGATGATAAACTCAAACACACCTGTCTGTAAAGCTTTAAGAAACTTAGCTTCATATCATAAAGAATTTTTCCTCCTCAAATGTTTCTATAATTTCAAATCAACTTAATTAATTCTCTAAAGTTTCTTTAAGCTAAGCTAGTGTTGTTGTTAATAATATTATTATTGATTTTATTGTTGTAATTACTTATTTCATTGACTCCCCATTGAGGAAATTCTTTTTATCAATGGAGATTGAATATTACCTCTCTACTTCCTAGTCATCCTAAGACTTACTCTACTTTCATGTTGTTTCTGGCCCCTTAATGGTTAATCTTTTCCATATACTCCCCACCTCCCCAACTTTTCAATTCTTTTCCCAGGTCTGAAATCAGAAAGACTCATTTTCCTGAGATGACATTTAACCTTACAAGCTGTGAGACCATGAGCAAGTTATTTAAACACTGTTTGCCTCAGCTCCTCATCAGTAAAAGAAGTTGGAGAAGAAAATAGCAAACTATTTCAGTGTCCATGCCAAGAAAACCCCAAAAGGGGTCATGAAGTATCAGAAACAATTGAAACAACTGAACAGCAACAACAAAATTTGATTGTAAGTTCTTTCATAGTAGTCTGTCTTACTGTCTTGGTTTTGTATCCTCATTTAACATAAGAATTACTACAAAATAAGTAATTCATAAATGCTTTATCTTGTATTTTATTATTCAGCTTGTAGATTAGAAAATTCTCTGCATCATCTAGGTTACTTAACCAATATGTCAGATATTTGATTATGAACTCAAGATAACCTGACTCTGAGTTCGCTTCAGTATCCTCTATGCCATGCAACCTTTTCCTGGTGTTATTTTGGAATTAAATTGCATGTACCTATCATGGTATAACACTGTGACCATGCATTCTAATCAATTTAGTCTATCAGATCAAACCATATAAAGAACAAGAGAAATTCAAACTATTTTAGATAATTTAGCACTGAATTGAATAAGCCTTTCTTCAGATGGTCATAGTTAGAGGTTTGAAAGGTAGTTTGCTTGGACACAAAGAGTAGAATCCAGGTTTCCCATATATTGCCTTCATAATTTTGATAAGATACTAAATACTCAGTGTCATAGTTTCTTTTATAATAATAAATCCATATTAGTATAAAATAATATGTATAGGATTTCTATATAGTCAAATTTATATACATATATTATGTATAATTTATATTAAGTATATTGTATTATATTACATTGTATTATATTTCATATAGACAATAATTTATATTTAGTCAAAGATTTTCAAGAAATAAATTCTTCTGAATATGCCCAAAAGAATCTTCCCCCAGGGGTGGCTAGGTGGCATAGTGGATAGAGCTCTGGTCCTGGAGTCAGGAGTTCCTGAGTTCAAATCCAGCCTCAGATACTTAATAATTACCTATCTGTGTGGCCTTGGGCAAGCCACTTAACCCCATTTGCCTTGCAAAATCCTAACAAAAAAAAGTGTTAGGGGCAGCTAGGTGGTGCAGTGGATAAAGCACTGGCCCTGGAGTCAGGAGTACCTGTGTTCAAATCCGGTCTCAGACACTTAATAATTACCTAGCTGTGTGGCCTTGGGCAAGCTACTTAACCTCATTTGCCTTGCAAAAAAAAAAAAAAAAGAATCTTCCCCCAGATTATATATCAGTATCTCTTCTTGCTTTTCATTACATGCCCTAATCTTAGATTTCACATCTACATTTTTCTGCATTCATATTAGATGGAACTAAATTCATAGTACTTCAGTAAATAATATTCACAGTACTACTTATAGTCAATAATAAACATGCTGATGATTAAAACAAAGTGTACGATTCCTAGAATATGACAAAACAAAATTTAAAAAAATATTCTAGGGGATTTCTGTGAAATGGATAGAGAAAAGTATGAAATCAGGTCCTCCATTTTATTTCCACATACATTTCATGTTGTAATTCATCAAAAGGTCTTTAACATTTTAAAAATGATTTATTTTCTTTGAATAACCACAGAGAATACACACATCAAAAGATAGAAATTAGTCATGAAGAGCAGTCTGAAACATTAACAGGGAAAACATTGTATAGACATTAAAAAGTAGATTATTTTAAATGGTTCTTTATTTCCTGAAGATGCAAAGTAGCTGGAAATTCCATGTTGATAGATCTCATACATTCTATACTTAATCTTCCTTCTGATATTTGATACTGAATATGAAGTTAGAAAAGCAACTGAAGTTCACTGGCAATATTGGAGAGAGACAGAAGTAGAGAGATAGAGACAGACAAAAAGACAGAGACAAAGAGAAGGAGAAAGTCAGAAGAGATGAAGACACAGAGAAGCAGAAATAGAGACAGAGATAAAGACAGAGAAAGATATGGAGGCATAGTATCACAAAGAGACAAATCAAGATGGAGACAAAGAGATTGAAAGGACAGAGACAGAGATAAAGATAGAGAAAGATATGGAGGCATAGGATCACAAAAGAGACAAATGGAGATGGAAACAAAGAGATTGAAAGGACAGAGACAGATGAAGAGAGACAAAGAGAGACAGAGATAGAGAAATAGAAAGATACAGAGAGACTATGGAAGAGAAGAGAGACAGACATAAAAGAGAGAAATTCTAATACACTTTAATGTCTTGCGATAATCCTTTTCAATTGTTTTAGAAAAATTGCCCAACTTTATCAATGCCATCTTCTCTAAAGCAATATCCTGGAAGCTCAGAGTTTCCTCAGTTACTCAAATCAATATGTAACTGCCTCAGAACAAAGCCTGAGAGCAAATTATACTTTTTTGCATTGTATTCAATTTATATTTCTCAGGATTTGACATTATGGATTCTGCCATATCTTCTTTAGAAAGCTTCTTCTAATATACTTAAAAGGAAACAACTTCTTTGGGGAAAAAATTGAGTTGGGAAGGGGACAGGCATGAAGCAAAATAAGAAAATAATAAGAATAGTAATGTAGTGGTAGTGGTAGTCATAGTCATGGTTGTAGTAGTTGTAATAGTTGTAGCCATAGTGGAACTCATAGTAGCAACAGTAGTAGTAGCAGCAGCAGTAGTGGTAGTAGTAGTAGTAGTAATAGTAGTAACAACATTTGTAGCAACTATAGTGGTAGTAGTGTTAGCAGAAATAATAGAACTAATGATACAAAGGAAATTATTTTGTAAAATGATTCCAATATATTATATAATTTAAATTTCACAGTAACATTGCAAGGCAGGTCAGTCAGTGAGTAAATAAAAATTTATCAAACAGCTACAATGTGCTAGACACTATTCTAAGCCCTTTAATACAAAAGAAGATAAAAGAAAATCTCAGCTTTCAAGGAACTCCCAATCTAATGATGGGAATGTAGGACAACAAGCAAGCAACTATGTATAAGCAAACTATGCACAAGATACATTAGAAATAATAAACAGCACTAAGAGGCATTGGAAGAAGTTACCCATAGAAGGTAATATTCTAGATGGACATGAAAGTACCAGGGAAACTAGGAGATAGAGATGAAGGAAAGCCCTTCAGCCTTGGAGGCCAGTCAGTGAAAATGAGCAAAATCAGAGGCTGGAGTATTTTGTTTGAGCAAGAGCAAAATCAGTGTCACTAGACTATATAGAGGGATTTAAGATGTAAAACGAATGGAAATGTGGAGAAAGGGTACAGGTTAGGAAGTTCTTTACTTGTCAGAGGATTTTATATATCATCTCGGCAGTGATTTGGAAGACACTGTAGTTTATTAATCAGAGGGGTGATGGTCAGATCTGTGCTTTAGGAATAATACTTTCTGTCTTCAATGGAGGAAATATTGGAGTTGGGAGACTAATCAACAGGCTATCACATTGGTCCTAGATGTAAAAGAACCTATACCAGGATGGTAGCAATGTCAGAGGAGAAAAGGAAAGAGAGGTTACAAAGGAAAAATTGCTAAACCTTGATAAGAAATTGCCTGGAGGCATATAAAGAAAGAATAAGGAGTCAAGGATAATACCAAGGATTTGAGCCAGGATGATCTGGAAGATGATGGTTTCTTTAATAGCAATAGGAAAGTTAGGAAGAGGAGAAAGACCATATACAATCAAGGGGCAATTAATTCACTTAGACAGAACTATTTTTCTCCCTTCTTGAATTTCGCAGGACATTTCCTGGGTTGAAACTATGATGGTCATGACATTGGAGTCCTTTATGGAGTGCTAAAGCTCCATTTCTCTCCATTCAGAAGTCATGCTACTTGAATCTGCCATTCATCAGCATATGTAGTTTGTACTCTCAGAGTTCTTTACTGAAACCTTTGTCTAGTCTCTTTGTTGCATATGGTCTCTAAATTTGTTCTGATTTTTACCTGTCTCATCCGTCTATTTGTAAGAGTGTTCCAGACTTTTGAGAGAGGTTTGTTGCTGTCGTTGTGGCGGTTTTTTGTTGTTGTACCAAATGTTTTATTCCATCAACTTAATAAATATTAATTTCCAAAATCTAATTAAATCTTTCTGATTAACAAAGGGTACCTTAAAGAGTGGGGTCTTAAGAGTGAAAGTATTGCTGAAATCCTTAGGATTACTACTACAATAAAGTAGGGGGAAGAAATCAGTCACATTCTAGGGATGATACCTCCTAAGTATGAGAGTAATGGACAATTATCCTTTACATTTAACCCATAAGACAAATGACCCACTTGAATAAAACAAATGAATAAAAACTAGATCACTAGAAGTAATCATATTATGACATCACCACAGCAAAGGTAAATGTGCATAAGCTAAAATACTCATTCTATTTCAATTATATTCAGTTATATCCTTGATTCATGCATGCTTAATGAAAAAAAAATATCAGCCAAGGAGAAAACTGATTCACAGAGTAATAATATGCTCATTTGGAAGAAAACAAAGAGATCATCTAATCCAATAATTACTTGAATAGAAAATCTATAGAAGACTTCACATAATGGAGAAAACCAAGAAGCTATTATAAACTGAGATTACTAATTGCTTAATGCAGGCTAGTAATTAAAAGCTCTGCATGTTAACCCTCACCTACCTATGAGAATTTCAAAAGAAAGAACAGAGTTGGAGAAACTTTTTCAGTTATTACTAGTAGAAATTCTGAAAATATATAAAAAATAGAAAACCCCTTAATCTAATGAAAAGATGTTCTCTTTGATTTAAGTAAATTCTAGGACAAGAAATCTTAAAAAAGGAATATGTTAGCAATAATTTCACATATAACTCCAAAAATGGAAATAGTCTAGCTATACATATTCTACAATGAATATTATTTAGATAAATTGGGTTTACTCTATCAAATTTTTAAATAAAATTAACTTTTTATTATATAAAATTGACAAAAATAGAGCTAGAGAGCTTCTGTCAAAACTCCTTTGAAAGAAAAAAGGGGAGAAATAAAACAGAGAAGGAAAAACTATAAATTTATTTCACTTATGAAAATTGATATAAAATATTGAATATTAATAAAATAGTATTAATAGATTCTTGGGTAAAAATTACTGTGAACTGGTGGAATTGTAAAATAGGAAAGCAAGTACATTTAAACTTTAGGAAAATAATAGTTATTAATGAGAAAAAATGATCCTGTCAATAGAGAAAGGTCTGACAAAATATAGCTCATTTAGAAAAAATAAAAATCATGGAATAAATGGAAGTTCTTAATATAATACAATACTATATACCTAAAACTAAGAATTAAGCAATCTCTCTTCTTACACTACCAGTACCTTGATGTAGACCCTCATCACCACACACCTAGACTAATGTAATAATTAGTTGGTCTGTCTGCCATAAAACATTCCCCCACTCCATTCTATCACCACTCAGTTGTCAAAATCATCTTAAAGCACAGGTCTGATGACAAAAACTCAATCTTCTTTTCACCACTAAGAATACATATAAACACCCTGTTTATCACTGAAAGTGATAAATAAAACAGGATAACTGATCTCCTGCCAAGGCACTTTCCCTTACTGACTCCCTCTCCTTGTAAGAAATATTCTTCTTCTTCATCTCTGCAACCAGGATTCCCTGGCTTTTTCCATGTCCAAGCTAAAAACCCACCTTCTATAGGAAGTTTTCTTCCTGTATTATTTATATCTTCTCTCTGTTATTTCCAATTATCCTGTGGATAACTTACTTGTACATAATTGTTTTCAGCCCATTAGACTGTTAGCTCCTTGAGAGTAGAGACTATCTTTTTGTTTCTTCACTCTCCAGTGCTTCACACAGAACTTGAATATTGTAGGTACTGATTGCTGACTAGTTATAATGATAAAGCATGAGAAACCTTCCTTTAAGACATCAAATAAAGTAAGTATGTTCATTTTTACTACTATTCTTTTAAATAGTTCTAGTAAATCAAACTAAGACCATTAGAGAAGAAAAGTGAAACAACAATCATAAGCATAGGGAAAGTTAATTTACTATTTTTGCCAGTGTTAAGATTCATTCATTAAAATAGTTAAATCAATCACTTCAGTATAAACTCATAAAAATCACAAGTCTGCATATTAAAAGCACAAATCAACATGAAGAAATAGAAAAAAAATTAATTCAATTCAAAATAATTACAACATGCACAAAAATCTGGGAATTAGCATAAAGTTCACATCCATAATTTAGAATAGTACAAATCATACCACCTTTCTAAAATAAAAGATACTTAATTAGTTAGAGAGCTATTGTTTATGTCTTGATTATTGCAATATAAGAAAAATTATGAGTTTTAAATAACTAAGCTTTTATTGATACACTAAAATAAAAAGGTATTACTTTTAGAACTAGAAAAAATAATAACCATATTAATCTGGCAGAACAATAATGAAAAAATCAAGGGAAATAAAAAATTATGAAAAATAAGAATGATAAAGCACTGACATCATCAAAACTAAAATTATAAAAAATTTTGGGACTTGATTAAAAATTAAAAACTTGCCAATGAAACAGCTAGACAATAAAACCAAGAAAAATGGGAAAGAAAATAACTTAAGGCATGATAAACCCAGGCATATAAAAGATATTACACAATAATATTAATAAAAACAATATTTTGTATAATAAAATATATTTCACAATTAAAAAGCAAATGGGGGACAAAACTGTTATCCAATAAGATTAAACTGGCTATATCCCCACCTGGAAGGAAGATTCTCATAATTCTTGAGAACTGAAACTCTATAAGAGGGGATACACTTAAGCAGAAATAATGGACACGTGACTTGCCCATGACTCTGATGGAATGGATTAAAAATAACATATCCTTAAAACTAGGGGACAGTAAAGAAACAGGAGGAATGGGGATATTAAATGGTGTAAATTATATCACAGCAAGAAATGCACAGGAACTATTGCAATAGAGGGAAAAAAGGAAGGAGGTGAATACCACCTCAATCTTACTCTCATCAGATTTGACTCAGAGAGATTAACATACACAGACACACTCAGTTGAGTTTAGAAATTTTTCTACTCTTTCAAATATTGGGAAGAAAGGGTAGGGGGGGAAGAAAAGAGGAATTAAGCAAAGGAAAGGAATAAAGAAGGGGTAAAGAGAAAGGAAAAAGAAAGGGAAGGGAATTGGATAGAAAGAGAGTAAAGACAGGTGGTATTCAGAAGCAAAATACTGAGGAATATGGATAAGGTGAAAAAAGGAGAAAAATATAAACAGAGGGAAGATAGGATGGAGGGCAATAAAGAGGTAGTAATTATAACTTTAAAATAAGAAACCAGGGGCGGAGCTAAGATGGCGACAAGAAGTGAGTGATCTTGTCTTAGGCGCTCTCTTATAAATCCTAGAAACTAAGGACTCTAATTAAATTTTGAAGAGACAGAACCCACAGAGGCACCCAGTGAGGCAGTTCTCCTACTAAATATAACCTGGAAAAGAGCAGGAAGGCTCTGCTCCCTGGGGTTGGAGGGGCGGCCCACCAGAGGGGTGGCCTGCCAGAGCAAAAGAACATCAGCTTTGAGGAGGCAGCCTCAGGGCACTAGGAGCCAAGGCTCACAGCAGCTCGGGGAGTTTTCTGACCTATGCCCCGGGGAGCACTGGGCACAAATTGGGGGAACAGCAGGGGACCTCTGCCAGGGTGAGCATGTGAAGCCCAGCCCTCAGGGAATACAGGAAACAGCTTGGCCACCTCAGTCCAGATCCAGGAAACAGAAGCAGTCAGAGCCAGTAATCAGCAGCCCCCAGGGCATGAGCCCATTGAAATTGGGGAGGGGAGTAAAGGGAGAGAGACTGCAGAGCTCTGTCCTCTGTACCTGGAACAGGACTCTGGGGTTTTCACCACATTCAGATCCTGATCACAGTCTAGGCCCCCCCATATAACAGCAGGGCCCCCCCCATCTCAGCCCTGTTGCAGAGGGGTATGCTTGTGGTCATTCACAGACCAGGAGGGAGGACAGAGTCACACACTGAGACCCTTGTGGGAGTGTCCCAAAAGCTCAGGAAGCACCCCAAAAACAGGCTTAGGCTGAGAAAATGAACAAGCAGAGAAAAAAGAACACCATTGAGAAATATTTTGCATTTGAGCCCAAGAAGGATCAAAACACTCAGTCTGAAGATGAAGAAGCACAAACTCCAGCATCTAAAGACTCCAAGAAAACCAGAAATTGGGCTCAGGCTATGACAGAGCGCAAAAAAGGCTTAGAAACTCAAATGAGGGAGTTAGAAGGAAAAACTGAAAAAGAAATGAGAGAGATGCAGGAAAAACATGAAAATGAAGTCAGCAGCTTAGTCAAGGAAATCCAAAATAATGCTGAAGTAAATAGCATGCTAAAAACCAGCTTAGGTCAAATGGATAAAACAGTTCAAACAGTTATTGAGGAGAAGAAAAAGCAAAATGGGCCAGATGGAAAAAGAGATAAGAAAACGTTCTGAGGAAAACCATTCCTTCAGCCAAAGAATAGAATTCAGGGAGACTGATGAATTTACAAGAAATCAGGACTCAATACTTCAAAACCAAAAAAATGAAAAAGTAGAAGAAAATGTGAAACATCTCATTGAAAAAACAACTGATATGGAAAACAGATTCTGGAGAGATCATTTAAAAATTATTGGAATACCTGAAAGGCATGATCAGGAAAAGAGCCTTGATATCATTTTCAATGAATTACTACAGGGAAATTGCCCTGATATCCTAGAAGCAGAGGCCAAAATAGAAATGGAGAGAATCCACCGATCCCCCCGAGAAACAGATCCAAAAAACCCAACCCCTAGGAATATTATAGCCAAGTTCCAGAACTCCCAAGTCACAGAGAAAATATTACAAGCAGCCAGAAGGACACAATTCAAATATCATGGAGCTGCAGTCAGAATCACACAGGAATTAGCAGCAACTACATTAAAACCTCATAGGGCTTGGAATATAATATACCAGAAAGCAAAAGAGCTTGGAATGCAACCAAGAATCAGCTACCCAGCAAAACAGAATGTCCTCTTCCAGGGGAAAAAGATGGACTTTCAATGAAACAGGTGAATTTCAAATGTTCCTGTTAGAATGGGCAGAGCTGAACAGAAGGTTTGTTCTTCAAATACAGGACTCAGGTAAAGCATAACGATTGGAGGAGAAGGGGAAAATATGAGGGGCTTAATGATGATGAACTGCATGTATTACTGCATAGAAAAATGACACTGATAATACTCATATGAACCTTCTCAGTAAATAGAGCAGGTAGAAGGAGTTTTTATAGTTGAAGCACAGGAGAAAGCTGAATTTGAAGACAAAATATAGTGTAAAATGGAGTCAATAGAAAACAGGGAAATGTAATGGGAGAAAGAAAAAGGAGAGGGGGAATAGGCCAAGATATTTCATATAAGATTTTTCTTTATTACAATGAACTATTGCAATGATATGGAAGGGGGGAAGGCAAGGGGGAATGAGGGAATCTTCACTCTCATCAGAGGTTGCTAGGAGAAGAAAAAACATATATACTCAATGGGGTATAGGCACTGGAATAAGAAGGAGATGGGGGGACAGGGGGAAGGGGGGGTGATGTGAGTGATGGAGGAGAGGATGGACCATGGGGGAGAGTGGTCAGATATAACACATTTTCTTTTTTACTTCTTGCAAGGGGCTGGGATTGGATGGCCTGTCCGGGACCATAGGGCCAGGTGGATGCTAGACCTAAGGAGTAGTATGGGAGCTCAGGGCCTCTTGTCCCCAGGGCCAGGGATCTGTCTGCTGCAGCACTAAGCTACCCTACAGCACAGTCAGAGTGAAAGGAGAGAGACAATAGAGTACATGGTAGTGGAGAAATACAAAGGAGGGAGTTGCGATCAGCAATGGCAATGGTGGAAAAATATTGAAGTAACTTTTGCGATGGACTTATCATAAAGAATGTGCTCCACCCATGACAGAGTTGTTGGTGTTGGAACAAAGACTCAAGCACATTTTTTATTATTATTATTTGGGGGGGGGGTGCAGGGCAAATGGGGCTGGTTGGCCTACCTGGGGCCACAAAGCAGGGAGATCTTTGGGTGTATGAGGCCGGATTTGGACCCGGGTGCTCCTGGATCAAGGGCCAATGCTCTGTCTGCCACCCAGGCACCCCTACTATCATTACTATTTTGTTTTATTTGGGGTCTTTTTTTTCTTTTTTTTTGGTTTTTGCAGGGCAGTGGTGTTGGAGTGGCTTGCATGTCACACGGCTGGGTTATTGTTGGGTGTATGGGGCCAGATGTGGGTTCGGGTACTCATGGCTCCAGGGTTGGTCCTCCGTCCATTGTGCCACCTGGCCATACCTACAATTATTGCCATTATTTTTTTTTAATTTTAATTTTTTTCTCTCCTCTTTATTTTATCACTGAAGCGAGTGTATATTTTTGGGGGGGGAGGGGTTTTTTGTTTATTCTTAAACAAGAATATTTTATTAATGTATAAAATTATTTGTACAAAATGAGAATAAATAAATATTAAAGAAATAAAAAATTTTTAAAAATTAAAAAAAACAAGAATACTATAATATGCTGTTTACAAGAAATGCATTTGAAGCAGAGAGATACACATAGAGTAAAGGTAAAATGGTGGAGCAGAATATGTAATGCTTCAGCTGAAATGAACAAAGCAGGGGTAACAATCCTTATCTCAGACAAAGCAGGTGCAAAAATAGACCTCATTAAAAGAGATAAGGAAAGAAAACATGTCTTCCTAAAAGGTACAATAGAAAATGAAATAAATTCAATACTAAATATATATGCATCAAGCAGTATAGTATCCAAATTCTTAGAGGAGATGATGAATGAATGTGGGAGACATCAACTTCCCTTTCTCAGAATTAGACATATCTAAGTGTAAAATAAACAAGAAAGAAGTTAAGGAGCTAAATAGAATTTTAGAAAACTTCGATGTAATAGAGTGTTAGAATAAAAATGAATACGGATAGAAAGGAGGAATATACCATTTTTTCTGCAATACCTGGAAACTTCATTAAAAAGTACCATGTATTAAGGCATTAACCTCATAATCCAATGCAGAATGACAGAAAGCTTGAATACATCCTTTTTTGATCACAATGCAAGAAAAATAATTTGCAATAACGGTCCATGGAGAAATATACATAAAACTAATTGTAGATTAATAAATTCATTTTTAAAGAATGAGTGGATTAAACAACAAATCATGTGAAAAATTAATGATTTTTTCTAAGACAATGACAATAATGACACAACATACCAAAACTTATGATATACAATCAAAGCAGTTATTAGGGATGTAGTATAACTCTAAATGCTTACATGAATAAAATAAAGAGGAAATCAATGAACTAGTTGAGCATGCAACTACAAGAGGTAGAGAAAAAACAAATTAAACTTCCCAATTAAATACCAAATTAGAAATTCTAAAAATTAAAGGAGAAATTAATGAAAACAAAAGCAAGAAAGCTATTGATCTAATTAATAAAACCAAGAATTGGTTTTATGAAAAAATTGATAAAATACATAAAACATGGGTTAATTTGATTACAAAGAGAAAGAATAAAACCAAATTACTAGTATCAAAAAATGAAAAAGATGAATTCACCAACAATGAGGAGTAAATTAAAGAAATAATCAGAAGTATTCTGCCCAACTGTATGGCAATAAATCTAAGTGGAATGAATGAATATTCACAAAAATATAAACTGTCTATATTTAAATGAAGAGGAAATAAAATAGCTAAATAAACCCGTCTCAGAAAAAGAAATCCAACAAGCCATTATTGAACTCCTTAAGGAAAAAAAATCTCCAGGGCCAGATGAATTCACAAAGAACAATTGGTTCCAATTCTATATGAACTATTTGGAAAAATAGGTGAAGATGGAACTCTGTCTAACTCTTTCTATTACACTAATATTGTGCTTATACCTAAACCAGAAAGAGTTAAAACAGAGAAAGAAAATTATAGACCTATCTCCCTGATGAATATAGATGCAAAAATCATAAAAGAAAATCTTAGCAAAATGACTACAACAAGTTATCACAAGGATAATACATTATGACCAAGAGTAGGATTCATCCCAGAAATGCAGGGTTGGATCAATATTAGGAAAACTGTCAGTATAAATAATTATGTCAATAACAAACCTATTAGAAATCATATGGTTATATCAATAGAAGCTGAAAAAGTTTTTTGACAAAATACAGCACCTATTCCTACTAAAAGCACTAGAGAGCATAGGAATACATGGGTTGTTCCTTAGCTATTTGAAACCATCAACAAGCATTATATGCAATGGGGACAGGCTTGAGGCATTCCCACCAAGATCAGGGGTGAAACAAGGATGCCCACTAACACTACTACTATTCAATATAGTATTAGAAATGTTAGCTTCAGCAATAAGAGAAGAAAAAGAAACTGAAGGAATTAGAATAGGGAAGGAAGAGACAAAACTCTCACTCTGCAGACGACACAATGGTATACCTAGAAAATCCCCAAAACTACAAGAAATAATTTGCAACTTTAGCAAAGTCATAGAATATAAAATAAACTCTCATAAATCCTCAACATTTCTATATATGACTAGCAAGATGCAGCAGAAAGAGCTAGAAAGAGAAATCCCAGTCAAAGTAACCTCAGACAGTATAAAATGCCTGGGAGTCTACCTGCTAAGGCAGACTCAGAACCTTTTTGAAAACAATTACAAAACACTTCTCAAACAAATAAAATCAGACAAATAACTGGGCAAACATCAATTGCTTATGGATAGGTCAAGCAAATAAAATAAAGATGACAATTCTATCAAAATTAAACTACTTGTTTAGTTAATGCCCTAACACTCAAAATTCCAAAAAAATTTTTCAATGAGTCAAAAAAATTGTAAGTAAATTGATATGTAGAAATAAAAAGTCAATAATTTCCAGGGATTGAATGAAAAAAAACTATAAAAGAATGTGGCTTAGCCCTACCAGAACTAATAATTATATATTATAAAGTATCAGTCATGAAAACTGTCTGGTATTGGCTAAGAAATGGAGTGGTAGATCAGTGGAATAGACTAGGTGCAGTAGCGGGAAATGATTACAGTAATCTGCTGTTTGAAAAACCCAAAGAGTGCAGCTATTGGGATAAAAACTACCTCCAATAAAAACTGTTGAGAAAATTGGAAGTTAGTATGGAAGAAACTTGGATTAGACCAACACCTCACACCCTATACCCAGATAAGATCAAAATGAATATAGGATTTACACATAAAAAACAATATTAGGGGCGGCTAGGTGGCATAGTGAATAAAGCACTGGCCTTGGAGTCAGGAGTACCTGGGTTCAAATCCGGTCTTAGACACTTAATAATTACCTAGCTGTGTGGCCTTGGGCAAGTCACTGAACCCCGTTTGCCTTGCAAAAACCTAAAAAAAAAACCCAATATTATAAGTAAAGTAGAAGATCATGGAGTAGTGTACCTGTCCAATCTATGGAAAGGGAAGCAGTTTATGACCAAGGAAGAGATGGAGAATATCATTCAAAACAAACTAGATAATTTTGAGTACATTAAATTAAAAAATTTTTGCACAGACAAAACCACTATAGCCAAGATCAAAAGAAATGTAGTAAATTGGGAAAAAATTTTTACGAATAGTGTTTCTGACAAAGGACTCACCTCTAAAATATACAGAAAACTGAGTCATTTTTTTAAAAAAAAGACAAGCCATTTCCCCAGTAGACTAATGGTAAATGGATATGCAAAGGCAATTTATAGATGAGGAAAGCAAAGCAACCCATAATCCTATGATTAATTGTTCTAAATCACTAATTATTAGAAAAATGCAAATTAAAGTATCTCTGAGATATCATCTCACACCTCTCAGATTGGCCAATGTGACCAAAAAGGACAATGATAAATGTTGGAAAGGATTTGGGAAATCTGGGACACTAATACATTGTTAGTGGATCTGTGAACTCATCCAACCTTTCTGGAGAGCAATTTGGAATTATGTCCAAAGGGCAATAAAAATGCTCATACCCCTTGATCCAGCAATACCACTACTGGGTTTATACCATGAAGAGATCATGAAAAAGGGTAAAAACATCACCTGTACAAAAAATGTTCATAGCAGCTTTGTTTGTAGTGGCAAAGAAATGTAAACTGAGGGAAAGTCTATCAACTGGGGAATGGTTTAACAAACTGCGGTATATGTATGTGATGGAACACTATTGTTCTATTAGAAACCAGGAGGGATGGGAATTCCGGAAAGTCTGGTAGGATTTGCATGAACTGATAGTGAGCGAGGTGAGCAGAACCAGAAGAAGGTTATACACCCTGAAAGCAACATGAGAGTGATGATCAACCTTAATGGACTTGCTCACACCAACAGGGCAGCAAGCAGGCACAATTTTGGTGTGTCTGTGATGGACAAAGCCATCTGTATCCTGAGAAAGAATTGTGGAGTTTAAACAAAGACCAAGGGCTATTACTTTTAATTTAATTTTTTAATTTTTTCTTATTATATAGTTCTGCTATATCTCATATTATACATTTCTTCCTTAAGGATATTTTTTTCTCTCTAATCACATTCAACTTAGGACAATCCATACTATGGGAGCAAACTGCCTTCTGTGGGGGGTGGGGGGAGGGAAGCGAGATTGGGGGGAAAATTGTAAAACTCAAAATAAATAAAACCTTTTGGAAATTAAAAAATAAAGAGTCTAATGCCCAGATCAGGAAAAAAATAAAAAATCTCTAGGGCCAGATGTATTCACAAGTGAATTTTATCAAACATTCATAGAAACATTGGTTACAATTCTAAATAAACTATTGGAAAAATAGATTAACACTGAATTCTGCCTGATTCCTTCTATGATGCCAATATGATGCTGATACCTACACCAGGAAGAGTCAAAATAGAAAAGAATTATAAATCAATTTCCCTAATAAGAATGACAACAAAAATCTTAAAAATTTGGCAAAGAAATTACAAGTTACCAGTAGGATAATATACTATTATCAAGCAGGATTAATTCCAGGAATGCAGGGTTGGTTCAATATTAGGAAAACTGTCAGCATAATTGACTATATTAATAACAAACCTAATAGAAATTATGATTATCTCAATAGACCATGAAAAATTATGTCAAAAAATACAGCACCCATTCCTTCTAAAAACAGTAGAGAACACAGGAATAAATGAATTGTTCCTTAAAATAATAATCACTATCTAACTGAAACCATCAACAAGGAGATAAACTAGACGTATTCCAGTAAGGTCAGTGGTGAAACAAAGATGCCCATTATCACCACTACTATTCAATATTGATTTGGAAATGTTCACTTTAGTAATAAGAGAAACAAAGAAATTGAAGGAATTAGAATTGGGAAGGAAAAAACAAAATTCTCTCTTTGCAGATGATATGTTGTTATATCTACAGATCCCTACAAAATCATTTTAAAAAACTACTGGAAACAAATAGCAACCCAGAAAAGTCACAGGATATAAAATAAAGTTGCATAAATCTTCAGCATTTCTTTTTATTACTAACAAGATGCAACAGCAAGTGTCAGAAAATGAAATCTCATTTAAAATAACTTCAGAAGGCATAAAATACTTGAGAGTCTACCTGCCAAGGCAGACTCAGAAACTCTATAAAAACAACTATAAATTACTTTTCACATAAATGAAATCAGATCTAAATAATTGGGCAAATATCAACTGCTCATAGATAAGTCAAGTTAATATAATAAAAATGACAATTCTTAAATTAAACTACTTATTTCGTGCCTTACCAATCAAACTTCCCAAAAGGTAATTTTAATGATTTAGGAAAAAAAGTAACTAAATTAATATGGAGAAACAAAAAGTCAAAAATATGGAGGTATTAAATGAAAAACATTGCAAAAGAATGTTACTTAGATGCACCAGATCTAAAATCATATTATATAGCATCAGTTATCAAAGGTGTCTGGTACTGGCTAAGAAATAGAATGGCAGATCAATGGAATAAATTAAATGCAAAAAAGACTACAGGGAAGGATTATGGTAATCTGATGTTTGATAAACTTAGAGTCTAGCTTCTGAGATAACTCATTGTTTGATAAAAACTGCTGAGAAAACTCGAAGATGGCATGGCAAAAACTAGGATTTGACCAACATCTCACACTCTATACCAAGATAAGATCAAAATGAGAACAGGATTTAGACATAAACTACATTATAAGAAAACTAGGAAAACAAAGAATATTTTATTGTCATTCAATGGACAGGGGAGCAGTTCATAACCAAGGAAGAGATAGAGAACAGTACAAAAAACAAACTGGTTAGTTTTGATTATATTAAATTAAAAATCTTTTGTAGAAACAAAACCATTGTAACCAAGATCAAAAGAAATGTAGTAAATTGGGAAACACTTTTTAAAACTAAAATATATAGAGAACTGAATCAAATTTATAAAAAAAAAGCCATTCCCAAATTGACAAATGATCAAAGGATATTTAAAAAGGCAATTTTCAGATGAGGAAATCAAAGTTATCTATAATCATGTGAAAAATTGCTTGAAATCATGATGGATTAGAGAAATGCAATCAAAGCATCTCTGAGGTACCACCTCACACCTCTCACATTATCCAAAATAACCAGAAAGGACAATTATGGTAGAGTTGTGAATTGATTCAACCTTTCTGGAGGGCAATTTGGAATTATGCCCAAAGGAAAATAAATAAATAAACAAATAAATGAATGAATGAATAAATAAATATGTAAATATATATCTACATCTCTCTCTCTCTCTTTCTCTTTCTATATATATGTATAGATAGATAGATGTATATATGTATATATACATATGTGTGTGTATGTGTGTGTGTGTATGTGTGTGTGTGTGTGTGTACTTTGGTCCAGCATTACTACCACTATATCTATATCCTAAACAGATCATGAAAAAATACCATTAAAAATTCCACATATACAAAAAATATTCATAGCAGCTCTGTCTGTAGTGGCAAAGGACTGGAAATCAGACTGAGCAAATTGTGGTATATTTATGTGATGGAATATTGTTGTTCTATAAGAAGTCTGGAGGGATGGGATTTCAGAAAAGTCTGCAAAGACTTAGATGAATTGATGCTGAGTAAAATGAGCAGAACCAGAAGATCATTATACACCTTAACAACAACTCGGTTGGACTTTCTCACTCCATCAGGTCAATAATCAGGGACAATTTAGGGGATCCATGATAGAGAAGGTACTGCATAATTAAAAGACCAAAGATTATTATCTTCAATTTTTAAAAAGTTGTCTTATATATTACATAATCTTGCTATCTCTAATATTTTCTTTCTTCTTTTTGGATATATTTTTCTCTCACCAAATTCATATGTGCATATCATGGAAACAACTGTAAAATATATATCACATTGTCTTCTGTGGGGTGAGGGGGAGGGAAGGGGAAAATTATAAAATACAAAACTTTGCAAAAAATGATTGGTAGAAACTATTTTATACATAAAATTGGACAACAAATAATATTTATATAATAAAAAAATCTGTAAATTTTCCCTCTAGCATTTTGGATAAATACTTTATAGTAAGCTTCCTCCTCCTCTTTCTGCATTTTTTTTGTTTGCAGATCATTCTGACAAAGTTATTGTAGCTTACCAAGATGTAAGGGCAGGTAGGTGTTGCAATAGATTAAGTAATAGCAGTCCCGGAGTCAGGAGGACTTGAGATCAAATTGGGTCACAGACAATTGCCACTTACTAGTTGAATCCTTGGGAAATTATCTTAAACCTGATTGTCTTGCATATAAGGACATTTCCAGTCATTATGATTCACCTTTGGCTACTGGACCCAGATGGTTCCAGAGGAGAAAGTGACACTAGTGACATAACCCCCCTTAGTCAAATCCAATTCACTTTCTTGTCATGATATCATCACATGGATGTCTTGGCCTTCTTTGAAAATGAGGGAAAAACATCAAGGGTAAATGCAATATAAATGTTTTCTCACATTAAGAATTTAATTTTAACTACTGTGCAACTAAATCAATTTTGTGTAACATTATATATCCATCTATACACATTTTTTACTACATAGAAAACAGAAACATATAAAGATTTAGGTAAGTAGATCTCCCTTTATGTATCAATGTATCTTTTTCTAAATACATAAGTATGAATATGTGTGTGTGTATTCTTATCCATCTATCTGCCTATTTATCTGTATATCTCTATATAAATATATATCAAAGGGAAGAAATCTCAAGAAATTTGATTTCTACAGACACATAGACATGAAACCCTTTTATGGTCTTTCATTTGAAATCAAGCTTTATCACTATAAATTTAGCTAAAAGCAGTCATTTGGCTTTATAAACAAAATATTTAATCATTTTGAAGACAGTTTTATGTATGTACAGAAATATTTAAAATAGATAACTTAAAAGATGTTTTTTAAACCACAAGATGTTGAAAAGATTTGCTGAAAATGGAAGAAATGCAGCTTTAGGAAGTTAGATAAGTAATAATGAGAAACTGCAGTCAAAACAAAAGGAGAAAAAAATATCATCTTTTGATCCCTGAATATCTTCTGCTACTTATTAACACCATGTCATCTGATGTTCAGATTAACTAGAATCATATATCATCTGACCGCTGACATAGATTAAATTGTCATATGACAAGATGGAGTTTAACTTAGAGATTTTTCCTTACCTAAAATAGTATTCTAAGACATACTCAGTATAATTTTTTCCTAAAGATTTTATTTATTTTGTGTTTAAAAATTTTTCCCTTAGTCTTGCTTCCCTGCCCTCACCCCCCACAGAAGGCAATTTACCAGTCTATGCATTGTTTCCATGGTATACAATGAGCCAAAATGAATGTGATGAGAAAGAAATCATATCCTTAAGGAAGAAAAATAAAGTACAAGAGATAGCAAAATTACATAATAAGATAACATTTTTTTCTAAATTGAAGGTAATAGAGTTTGATCTTTGTTCAAACTCCACAATTCTTTCTCTGGATACAGATGTTATTCTCCATCGCAGATAGTCCAAAATTGTTCCTGATTATTGCACTGATGGAATGTGCAAGTCCATCAAGGTTGATCATCACATCCATGTTGCTGTAAGGGTATACAATGTTTTTTTCTGATTCTGTTCATCACGCTCAGCATCAGTTCATGCAAATCCCTCCAGGCTTCCCTGAATTCCGATCCCTCCTGGTTTCTAATAGAACAAGAGTGTTCCATGACATACATATACCATAGTTTGTTAAGCCATTCTTCAATTGATGGATATTTACTTGATTTCCAATTCTTTGCCGCCACAACAGGGCTGCTATGAATATTTTTGGACAAGTGATGGTTTTACTCTTTTTCATCAACTCTTCAGAATACAGACCCAGTGGTGGTATTGCTGGACCAAAGAGTATATACATTTTTGTTGCCCTTTGGGTGGAATTCCAAATTGGTCCATAAAAATTGGTTGACATACTCAGAGTGATTTTGCAACTGACTTCCCCAGCAGCTTCATTTTTAATTTTGTTTTTGGAAATTAGCATAGCTTTCAACATTTAGTAAATGTAGGTTCTCACTAAGTTGAACAATTTCTACAAATGACAAACTTACATGTCAGTTTTCAGAAGAGACATTCAAATTTTGGAGAGAAAAATGTTGTCATCTAAAGGATTTATAAGAACCACACATTGATTTGATATAGCGAGCATCCAATTTTCACAGGGAATTAGGAACAAATAGTTTTCATTTGAAAGGAAAACATTCAATGAGTTTCTCAGCTCTGAAATATCAGTTTTTGTACTTGCAATTTTAGTAGATTCACATTGTTTCTTATCTGTAGTCCTTACCCTTGCCACCTCCCTGTTTTCCCTCCTACATGTCTGTTTCTTTGCAAGCTACACCACTTATAGAATAGAAAACACACCCTTTTAATTTCAAAATCATAGGAAATAGTGATCTAAAAGAATAAAGTACAAATACCACTATTGTTCTATTAGAAACCAGGAGGGATGGGAATTCAGGGAAGCCTGGAAGAATTTGTGTGAACTTAGACTGAGTGAGATGAGCAGAACCAAAAGAACTTTGAACACCCTAATAGCAACTTGGCAGTGATGATCAACCTTAATGGACTTGCCCATAACAACAAGGCAGTAAGCAGGCACAATTTTGGGATATCTGTGATGGAGAATGCCATCTGTATCCTGAGAAAGAATTGTGGAGTTTGAACAAAGACCAAAGACGTTTTTGCGTACCTTTACTTTATTTTTTTAAATTGTTTTATTATATAATTCTGCTATATCTCATACTATATGTTTCTTCTTTAAGGATATGATTTCTGTCTCATCACATTCAACTTAGATCAATGCATACTATGAAAATGATGTAGAGACTAACAAACTGCCTTCTGTGGGGGGTGGGGGAGGGAAGCAAGATTGGGGCAAAAATTGTAAAACTGAAAATAAATAAAACCTTTATAAAATGAAAAAAAAATAAAAGAATAAAGATGAGATATATTGCTTACTCTTTCAGAATAGAAAGGGTACCATCATCTTGGAGAGCTTCTAGTGAGGGGAAAGTCTTCAATCTCTACATTACGACTCATCTCTCACTTAGTTGATAAGTTCTGAGCCATTACCTGGAGAACATAGAGGTTAAGTGGCTTGCCCAGCATAACAAGGCTTACAAGTGTCAGAGGTGAGATTTTGAATCCAGTTCTTTCCCTCTAATAAGCCCAAGAATTTATCCACTGGAAAACCTTCCTCTAACACTTTATCTATTTTTTTCATTATTCATATTTTGTTTGTATTTTCCAACTATATGTTGTGAAAATCTTTTACCATGTGGCCATCTGCATTTTCATGTTACACATTTTCCCACCACTCTCCCTTTCCACCACCCCCCTAGAGGGAAACAGTCCAGTAAATGTTGCACATGTATACCCATGTTCAACATGTTGGTTATCCATTTAAAAAAACTTCCCTGCAATCAACAATTTGGAATATGAATGTGCAACTCCAATTTCCCTGAAATAGAAACAATGGTTTCCAAGATGTCTCCAATATAACTGAAGGGATGTCATGATGGTTTCATAAGTGGTTCAAATTTAACCTACTCAAGTATATTTATGAATATACATAATTGAATTTGGGAAAGAAGATAGAGTGGCATTTTGAAAAAGTAGCAGAATATAGAATTGGAAGACCAGAGGTTGAATGACCAATAAGTATAATACACTTTTTTAATTTTTCTGGGTTTCAACTTCTTTATTCATAAAATGAGGAAAGTGGGCAAGATGACCCTTCTTCCCACTCTAAGTACTAAAAATTATATAGATACACAAAATTATACACATATACCTATATCCATATAGAATTGTATATAAAGAACTATGTAAGAGGGAGAGAGAGAGAGAGAAGCAATCATGTTATTAATAGATATAGAACTAGATAAGACCATGGAGACCAGTCGGTTTAGCTCCTTCATTCTCTAGATAAGGAAAACTTGGCACAGAAAAATAAAATTGCTTGTCTCAAGCCCACATGACTAGAAAGAGTCAGAAAAGGGATTTTAACTAAATTCTTAATCACTCCAAAACCAGTACCCTGTCTGTGATATTATCCTACTCGCATATTATCAATTCACCAACTTATTCCCTCCATTACTCCAATAGTTACCTCTTTTGAGGCACAAGGGAGAGTGATACAGCAATTATGATTTTCAAAACTAACTAACTTTGATAAAGTACAAAGGATACTTTTGTATTACAATTCAATGAAATATGGCTAAATAACCAGATTCTTGGTTATTAAGGTCACTTCAGAAGAGAAACTCATAAAGCTTGTCACATGGCACAAAGCTGTGTTTTCCCTACCCCATTTCAGTTCACACTCTCTTCTGCCTATTGCGAAATGTTCTCCCTTACTCTTTTCTGCCTATTGACATCTTAGCATCTTTTCAAGATTCAGCTCAAATGCCACATCCTTAGCCTTCTCTTTGATCCTTTCAGATAGAGATAATCTTTCTAAGACATCCTTTCATTCTCTTCCTTTCTTGTTTTTGCATTACAGTCCTTTGAATGTGAGTTCAATGACCATTACTAGATCATAAACTTCTTGAAGGGCAAGGTCTTTGATCTTTGCATTAAGGGAGATGCCTTAAATGATGTTTTACATGTAGTAAGTGCTTAATAACATAGTGTCTAAAGTTGAACAAGCACTGTACATGTTATCCCATTTATGCCCCCAGCAAGTCTGTGGAATAGATGTTATTATTAGTTCCATTTTACTAAAAAAAGGAAACTGACCTTGAGAAGGTACACAACTAGCCCAGAAACATATATGTAGAAAGTGTATGCAGTGGGATTAAACCCATGTCTTCCTGACTTTAAGTACAATGCTCTTACTGCACCATCTCTGCCTCTACTAGTCCAGCAACAGAACCACAATTTTGTAGGCTGGATAGAGAAATGGCCTGAAATCAAGAAGCCCTGAGTTTGAATCTGACCCCAAACATTAGCTATCTAACCAAGGGCAAATAACTTAACCCCTCTACCTCCCTCGTTTTCTTCTTCTGTAAAGTGGAGAACAAAGTTGTCAAGGATAAAATACAAACTATTACAAGTCTTAGTATTATTATCAGCTATAATAGCTTAAAAACTGTGAAGAAATTTAGGAAAATGCAGTATTTGTAATGAGAGTCTCAAACTTTAAAATGCTTTGTAAATGTTAGCCATTATTATTATTATCATAATTATTAGTTATTATAAATCTTACTTAGCACTTTCTGTATTATACTACATTCCCTTTCAAGACAGATGGAATCAAATGGAACTTTAAAAATTATATTTTCCAGTTCCTTCATCTTTTAAATAAAGAAATGGAGACTCAGAGGGGACAAATGAATTGCTCGATGACATACCTTTTCATCTCATCACCAGGTCTTCCATCACATTACATCATATTACAGATCTATCTACTATAAATCTTCCCAATAGCACAATTTAAGTTATCTTTTCTTCATCATGAAAATGGCCTTTCATTTCAATGATCTTTCAAATGAAATATTGGAAACAAAGCACCTTGTAATCTTTACAGCATTAAAGAATCTCCAATTATACTATTCCTGGTCCTAATGCCACTACTGTCACTATTACCTAGCTTTGAAAGAAATGACTTTCTTAAAGGTTTTTGGGTGGCCCAGTGAATTACTGGATCTAGGATCAGGATGTACTGAGTTCAAATTCATAATTAGATTCTTACGAGCTTATGTGATTATGAACAAATAACAATCTCTTCCTCAATTTCCTCACCCGTGAAATGTGGTTAATAATAACATCTACCTCCCCAGATTGTTGTGAGAATTAAATGTAGTAATATTTTTAAAGTTCTTGGCACAGTTTCTTAAATGGCCTCATGAAAAATTAATATATTTAATTTATTCATAATTTATTAAAAACATATACATACTTTACATCATTACAATAATTTTGTTATAAGAATAAACATAAACCCCCTCTCCCAAAAGAAGATGAGAAATCTCAAGAAAGTGAGAGAGAGAGAGAAAAAAATATACTTCAGTCTGTGTTCAGATTCCAATTCCTATGTCTCTGGGGTGAGTTGCTTTCTTTATCATAAGACCACCAGAGAAGTAGCTTCAATATTTTTCCCCCAGTTGCTATTACTAACTGTACTTCCCTCCTTTCTATTCCTTCCCACTCTCTCTATTCTATTCTATCTCTCTCTCTCCTTTCATCCTGGTCCAATCCAAAAGTGTGTTGTACCTGAGTACCCTCTCCCACAATCTTCCTGTTCCACTCCATTGAAAAAGCTTTTTCTTGTGAAATTTCTTAGCTTCTTCTTCTTTATCTCCTTTCTGTCCCTCTCAGTACTTTCCTTTATTACCCACTGACTCCATCTTTTTACTATATTATACCATTGCATTCCACTCCTCCCTTTGTCCTATCTATATATGCTCCTTCTAACAGCTCTTATAAATGAGAAAATTCATATGAGTTAGCAATATCTTCTTCACATGCAGGAATACAAACAGTTAAATATCATTAAGTTAGTCTTTTTCATTCACCCCCTCTATGGTTCACCAGAGTCCTGTACTTAGAGATCAAACTTTCTGTTCAGCTCTGTTGTTTCAATAGGAAAGCTTGAAAATCCTCTGTTTCATTGAAAGTCCATCTTTTTACCTGAAAGAGGATGTTCAGTTTTTCTGGGTAGTTGATTCTCAGTTGCAAACCAAGATCTTTTGCCTTCTGCAATATAAGATAACATTTCCTATGGGCCCTTAATGTAGATGCTACCAAATCCTGTGTAATCCTGACTATGGAACATTAGGAGTTGCTTTTAGAATTTTCTCTTTGATTTGGGAGTTTTGGAATTTGGCTATGATATTGCAGGAAGTTTTTCTTTTGGGATCTCTTTCAGGAGATGACCAGTGAATTCCCTCAATTTCTATTTTACCCTCTGCATCTAGGATCTCCTGGAAATTTTGCTGTATTATTTCTTGAAAAATGAAGTCTAGGCTCTTTTCCTGGTTGTGACATTTAGGTAGCCTAATAATTCTTAAATTATTTCTTCTGGATCTGTTTTCAAGTTTGGTTGTTTTTCCAATGAGATGTTCCATATTTTCTTCTAATTTTTGGCTTTTTGGGAAGAGTTTTATTTCTTCCTGATTTCTTGAAAAGTCATCAGTTTCCTTTAGTTCCATTCTGCATTTGAAGGAGTTATTTTCTTCAGAGAGCTTTTATAATCTCCTTTTCCAGTTGGCCAATTCTGCTTTTTTAAGGCATTCTTCTCCTCATTTGCCTTTTGTTTTGCTTTTTCCATTTGGCCTAAACTGGTTTTTAACATATTATTTTCTTCAGTAATTTTTTGTAATTCTTTTACCAAGCTGCTAATTTGTTTTTAATAATTTATCTGCATCACTCCCCTTTCTCCTCCCAATTTTTCATCTACCTCCTTTAATTGCTTATCAAAGTCTTTTTTGTACTCATCCATAGTCTTAGCCCATTTTCTATTTTTCTTGGAGGTTTTGGATATGGAAGCTTTGATTTTCTTGTCATTTGAGTAGGTGTTTTGATCTTCCATGGAATGAAAGTAATTCTCTTTGGTCAGATTCTTCTTTTTCTATTGTTGACTCATTTCCTCAGCCTAAAACTAATTTACAACACTTCCAAGGCTTTGGGTTTTTTTTTTGGGGGGGAGGGGATAACCCCTGTGACTTTTATTCCTCCAAGGTCCTATGCTCTCTTACCTGTGCTTTGATATGGAGATGACCACAGCATTCCCCTCTGCCCTGGAGCTGTAAGAAGGAGTCCTGCTTGGCTATCTTAGTATGGCAGCCCAAACTGCAACCTGGATCTGAGTGTGGGAAAACAGCAGAATCCTGCCCCCAGGAAGAGCAGAGAAATTTCTTCAATCTACACTGAACCCCTTACCATCTCTGGGCTGTACTCTGGAAATACAGTCTGGTTTCTCCCAATTCTCACTGTAGGGTCTGCAGTACTCCTCACTCCAAACTCATTCTGATGTAACCAAATTCTCTCACCTCCTCTTCAAGTTGTTCCTGGTCTGCACTGCAACTGGGGCTTTTTCCAACTCTGTGTCCTGATGAAACACACCTTTCCCACGGAACTTCTAAGTTATCTTAGATTGGAAAAATTTATCACTCAGTCTTTCTGTGGTTTCTGCCCCTCTAAAATTTGGCTAGATTCATAATTTGATGACTTTTGGAGTTTTGGGGCAAAGGAGTTTCTAGGAAATGTTGTCTTCATGCCACCATCTATTGTCTGTCCCACAATAATACCTTAAAACATGTTGTATGCCTTAAAGTTCAATCTTTTTAATATTTTGTATATTATAAGTAGTGGTATAGCTGTATGCTCTCAATTTTCCTTACTGTTATTTTATCATGATCAAAAGTTGCTGAAGATTTCACAAATTCAGATTCACCAATAATGTGAGACAAAGGAATGAACATATTTAAGAAGTCTTCTGGTGATCAGGATTGTCCAGAACACTGTCAACAGGATAATTCTCTAGTTAAACAAACCTGCTTATCACTGAGTGTCATCTTTCTAATGAACACAAACTCTCAAGATTCTACATTCAAGACATTTTTCTTACAGGGTTCCCTGTCCACTTGCAAAGTTTTTTGCCTCAAGACATCTCCCAATGCAAATAAACTTCTATTAAATATTTGGTGCCATGCATTCTCTTCCCTTCAAAAACTATAATTATCTGCAAACTAGATTATGAAGAATTCTTTACAATAGTTAGGCAACTTCTGGCCAAGATGGCAGAGAGAAGACAGGCACTGTGTTAAGTGCTCTTCTTTCCCCTCAAAAACAACTCAGTGATCAGCAGACACCTCTAAATAGAAATTCAATTGATAAAACCAAGAAAGAGAAGTTAGGAGAAGAACACCTACCAAGAAGATCTGTCTCAGGGGACCACAGATGAACCAGGAGACAAAAGCAGAGGGTCAATGTGAGGACAGCAGCTGGGGGAAGCCAAGGGACCAACCTCAGCTGTAGAAACTTTGGTGAGTGGCCATTTTGAGATCCAACTGTAGCTACAGAGTCTTTGGCTGGGGGAGGGATGGGGAAAGGAGCTACAGGAGGGTGAGTTAGTGAGTTCCAGCACAGAGAGCTTCAGGGCACACCTGGAGAACAACCAGCTGGGCCAGGGACCTGAACTCTGTACTTTCAGTGGAACCCTTTACCCAGAACAAACAATAAACAACCTCCCACTACCTCAGGCTAAATTGAGATAACAGAGTTCACTTCAATGAGAGAGATTAACTTCCTCCCCCAGGGCTCAGCACATTGTTCAAGGCCAACTCAGGCCCAGCTGCTGAGGGCCCCAAACACTTCAGAGAAAGCAACTAGTGCCTCCTACAGTACATTCATTGGAATTACTAAGCCAAGTGAACAAAGCCTCTAGGGTCTTCAAAAGAAAACCTCTGAGAGGCAGCCCCCCTCAACACAGGATCCTAGAAATATCAAGAAAGGCCAGAAAAAAGGAGGTCCCTTAGAGAAATACTTAGAAGAAATAGATTCTAACTGAAAGACCTAGCGCTTCTGAGGAAAATTTGATTTGGTCTCCAGCACAAAAAGACGTCCTTGAAGAAATCAGGAAGGAGTTTAAAAATCATTTGGAAATTTTGGGAGAGAAAATTAACACCTTGCAACAAGAAAAAAAATACTTGGAAATACAATTAGCAAAATACAAAATGAGAATAACTCTCTTAAATCCACAATTGAGCAAATGCAAGAAGAAAATGATATTCTCAAAACTACACTTTGGAAAATGGAAAACTCCTTCAAAAATAGAATTGACCAACTGGAAAAGGAGTTGCAAAAGATAAATGAAAAAAATTCTTCTCTAAAAAAAATGGAATTTATGGAAACTAATGACTTTATGAGACAACAAAGTTTTGTTAAACAAACCCAAAAGAAGAAAATGTAAAATACCACATCCGCAAAACCACTGACCGTGAGAAAAGATCAAAGAGGGACAATCTGAGAATTATATAGGCCTTCCTGAAAACACTGAATTTAAAAAAAGCCTGGACTTAATATTACAGGACTTGATTATGGAAAATTACCCTGATATCATGGAACCAGAGGGCAAAATAGTTATTGAAAGAATACATCAATTCCCACCCCCAGAAAGATATTCTAAGATGAAAACACCAAGGAATGTTGGGATCAAATCAATAAAGATTATACACGCCCTGGCAGCATCAACATTAAGGGATTGGAGGTCCTCCAATGAGATATTACAAAGAGCAAGGGAGCTTGGAATGTAGCCAAGAATGCACTACCCAGCAAAGCTGAGCCTTCTCTTCCAGGAGAAAAGATGGACATTTAATGAAATGGGAGACTCCCAATATTTCCTGATGAAAAGACCAGAGCTAAATAGAAAATTTGCACATCAAACAGGAGGCTCAAGAGACACATAAAAAGGTAAAAAAATAAGGGTAAAGAAAAAAAACTGCTGTCCAATAAGATTAAATTGGCTATAAACCCACTTGGGAGAAAGAGTCTTATAACTCTTGAGAAGTATAACTCCATTACAGAGAATATACTTAGCCAGAAATGATGGACACTCAAATTTTCTGTGACTCAGAATGATTTAAAAGCACTACCTCCTTAAAAAGGGGGACACTAAGGAGATGGGGGGATGGAGGACACTGAATGGGGCAAATCTCATTACATCAAGAGATACAAAAGACTGATTGCAATAGAGGGGAAGAAGGGAAGGAGGTGAGAACCACCTGAATCTCATCTCATCAGACTTGGCTTAAAGTTAACTTAGACACACTCAGTTAAGTTAAGAAACCCATCTTACCTGTCAAGTATTAAAAGGAGAAAAGGGAAGGGGAAGATGGGGAGGGGGAGAAAAAGGAATATACATTTTGCTCTGTAGTACGTGGCACTTAAACAAAAATTGACTGTGTATTAGGGCATAAAAAGCTAATGATTAACTGCAGAAAGGCAGAAATAATGAATACATCTTTCTCAGATGACAATGCAATAAAAATTATATGCAATATTGGGCCAAGGAGGTATAGACCAAGAACTAATTGGAAACTAAATAACCTCATTTTAAAGAATGAGTAAATAAGGCAACAAATTATAGAAAGAATTAATTAATAATTCAGAATTATTGTGCCCAGCAATATGCAAATAAATTTGACAATATAAGTGAAATGGATGAATCTTTTAAAAAAAATAAATTGCCCAGATTAAATGAAGAGGAAATTAAAAACCTAAACATCCTTATCTCAGAAAAGGAAATTCAACAAGCTATTATTGAACTCCATAAGAAAAATGCTCCAGGGACAGATGGATTCACAAGTGAATTCTATCAAACATTTAAAGAACAATTCATTCCAATTATACATAAACTCTTTGGGAAAATAGCTGAAGACAGAACTTTGCTTAACTCTTTCTATGATACCAATATGGTGCTGGTAACTTCAGGAGTTAAAACATAAAGAATATTATAGACCGATCTCCCAGATGGATATAGATGCAAAAATCTTAAATAAAATCTTAGCAAAATGATTTCAAGTTATCACTAGGTTAATACATTATTATCAAGAAGGATTTATCCCAGGAATGCAGGGTTAAATATTAGGAAAACTGTCAGTATAATTAATTATATCAATAACAAACCTATAAGAAATCATATGATTATATCAATAGATGCTGAAAAATCTTTTGAAAAAATACAGCACACATTCTTACTAAAAACACTAGAAAGTGTAGAAATAAATGGATTATTCCTCAGAATAATAAGCAGTATCTATCTGAAATCATCAACAATCATTATATGCAATGGGGATAGGCTAGGGACATTCCCAATAAAACCAGGAGTGGAACAAGGATGCACACAATGACCACTACTATTCAATATTCTTGGGTTAGCTTCAGCAATAAGAGAAGGAAAAAAGAAATTGAAGGAATTTGAATAGGGAAGGAAGAGACAAAATTCTCACACTTTGCAGATGACATGATATTATACCTAGAGAGTCCTGAAAAAGCATCTAAAAAACTACTAGAAACAATTAGCAACTTTAGCAAAGTCACAGGATATAAAATAAACCCTCATAAATCTTCAACATTTCTCTATAACTTGCAAGATACAGCAGAGAGAACTTGAAAGAGAAATTTCATTCAAAGTATCCTTGGACAATATAAAATATCTGGGAGTCTACCTGTTGAGGCAATCTCAAAAACTTTTTGAAAACAAGTACAAAATACTTCTCACACAAATAAAATCAGATTTAATTAACTGGGCAAATATCAACTGCTCATGGATAAGTCAAGATAATATAATAAAAATGACAATTCTACCAAAGCTGAACTACTTATTTGGTGCCCTATCAATTCAAATTCCAAAAAAATTACTTTAGTGAGTTAGAAAAAGTTGTAAGTAAATTCATATGTAGTAATAAAACGTCATGAATTTCCAGGGATTCAATGAAAAAAAGTGCAAAAGAAAGTGGCTTAGCCTTACCAGATCTAAAATTATATTATAAAGCATCAGTCATCAAAACTGTCTAGTATTGACTAAGATATAGAGTGGTGGGTCAATGGACTAGACTAGGTTCAATAGCAGGAAATGATTATAGTAATCTGCTGTTTGTTACACCCAAAGAGTCCAGCTATTGGGATAAAAACTCTCTCTTCAATAAAAACTGCTGGTAAAATTGGAAGTTAGTATGGAAGAAACTTAGATTAGACCAATACAGCAAACCATATATACCAAGATAAGATACAAATGGATATAGGATTTAGACATAAAAAACAATATTATTAGCAAACTAGAATGTAAAGGGAAGCAGTTTATGACCAAGGAAGAGATGAAGAACATCATTAAAAACAAACTAGAATGAGCAGAGCCAAGATGGTGACAGGAGAAGATTGTCTCTTAGGAGCTCTCTCTAATATTTCAAAACTCATAAAATGATGATTTGAACTAAATTTTCAAGAGACAGAACCCACAGAGGGATCCAAGGAGTCAATTCTCCAGACAGAGTTACCTGGAAAATTGTGTAAAGGCTCCATTCCACAGGGTTAGAGGGGAGGCCTGCCAAAGTGAAGGAACTTCAACCTCCTAGAGGCAACCCCAGGGAAGCTGGGAGCCATGACTCAAGGCAGCAGGGGCAGTTTCATGAACTACACCCCTGGGAGCACCAGGCACAACTTGGAAGATCAACAGGCAAGGCCTCTGCCAGAGTGAGCACATGAAGCCCAGCCCTCAGGGCACTCAGCAAGCAGCAGTGGCTAGAGGCAACCCAGATCCAGGAAATGGAAGCAGGCAGAGCCTGTAAGAAGGAGCCCACAGGCAACTGAGCCTTGAGTGCTCAGCCTACCAAAGGTAGGGGAGTGCAGAGAGACTTCCAAGGTCTGTTCTCTGTACCAGGAACAGGACTCTGGGACTCTGACCACATTCAGATCCTGATCACAGTTTAGGCCTCCCATAGAACAGCAGGGCTGACCCACCCCCCCAAGACCCATGGTAGAGGGGTGTGCTTGTAGTCCTACACAGACCAGGAAGGAAGACAGAACCTCACACACTGAGATCCTTGGGGGGGGGGGGGTGTCCCAGTAATACTCAAAAGTTCAGGAAGCAACCCAAAACCAGGCATAGGCTGGGGAAATGAGTAAACAGTGAAAAAAAGTGTAATACCATTGAGAAATACATTGTCTATGATCCCAAGAAGGACCAAAATACTCAAACTGAAGATGTGGAAATACAAACTCCTGCATCTAAAGACTGCAAGAAAAATAGAAATTGGGTTCAGGCTATGACAGAGCTCAAAAAAGATTTTGAAAATCTAGTGAGGGAGATAGAAGAAAACTTGGGAAAAGAAATGAGAGAGATGCAGGAAAAACATGAAAAAGAAGTCAGCAGGGGTGGCTAGGTGACACAGCAGAAAGAGCACCAGCCTTGGAGTCAGGAGTACCTGAATTCAATTTGACCTCAGACAATAATAACCTAGCTGTGTGGCCTTGGGCAAGCCACTTAACCCCATTGCCTTGCAAAAACATAAAAAAAAAAAAATACAAAACAAAAAATAAAGTCAGCAAGCTTAGTCAAGGAAATCAAAAAAAAAATGCTGAAGAAAATAACATTTTAAAAACTAGCATAGGTCAAATGGATAAAACAGTTCAAAAAAGTTATTCAGGGGAAGAATGCCTTAAAAAAGCAGAATGGTCCAGAAGTAAAAAGAGATAAAAAAGCTCTATGAGGAAAACAAATCCTTCAGAAGTAGAATGGAATTAAAGGAAGCTGCTAACTTTATGGGATTTCAAAACCAAAAGAATGAAAAATTAGAAGAAAATGTGAAAAAATTCATTGAAAAACCAACTGATCTGGAAAACAGATTCAGGAAAGATAATTTAAAAATTATTATTGGGATACCTGAAAGTCATGATCAGGCAAAGAGCCTTGCCATCATTTTTAAAGAATTCCTACAAGAAAATTGCCCAGATATCCTAGAAGCAGAGGGCAAAATAGAAATTGAGAGAATTCACTGATCTCCCCCTAGAAAGAGATCAAAAAATAAGGAATGCTTTAAAAAGCAGAATTGGTCAGATGGAAAAGGATGTGAGAAAGCTCTCTGAGGAATACAAATCCTTGATGTAAAATGGAGCTAAAGGAAACTGTTGACTTTGTGAGAAATCAAGACCTAATAGTTCAAAACCAAAAGAATGAAAAAATTAGAAGAAAATGTGAAACATCTCATTGAAAAAACAACTGATCTGGAAAACAGATTCAGAAAATATAATTTAAAAATTATAGGATACCTGAAAAACATGATCAAGAAGAGTCTTGTCCTCATTGTTAAAGAATTCCTATAGGAAAATTGCTCTGATATCCTATAAACAGAAGGTAAAATAGAAATTGAGAGAATCCACTGATCTGACCTGGGAAGAGATCCAAAACAGAAACAACTCCCAGGAATATTATAGCCAAGTTCCAGAACTCTCAAGTCAAAGAGAAAATATTACAAGCAGTCAGAAGGATACAATTTAAATATCATGAAGCTTGTCAAGATTACACAGTACTTAGAAGCAACTACATTAAAGGTTCATAGTGCTTGGAATATAATTTTATGGAAGGCAAAAGAGCTCAGAATGCAGCTGAGAGTCAAATACCCAGCAAAAATGAATGTTCTCTTCCAGGGAAAAAAGATGAACATTCAAGAACTAGGGGAATTTCAAATGTTCCTGTTAAAATGGCCAGAACTGAACAGAAAGATTGATCTTCAAATACAGGACTCAGGTGAAGCATAGAGAGTGGAAGAGAAGGGTAAAATATGAGGGACTTAATGATGATGAACTGCATGTATTCTGCACAGAAAAATGATACTGATAATATTCATAAGAAACTTCTCATCTAATAGAGCAGGTAGAAGGAGCATTTATAGATGAAGCACAGCAGAGAGCTGAATGTGAAGATATAATATATTGTAAAAATGGAGTCAATGGCTAAAAGGGAAATGTAATGGGAGTAAGAGAAAGAAGAGGTGGAATAGTTTAAGATACTACATATAATAAGATTTTGTTTATCACAATGAGCTATTGCAATGATATGGGGGGGGTGAGGGAGTATGAGGGAACCCTCCCTCTCATCAGAGGTGGCTCAGAGAGAAAACAGCATATAGACTCAATGGGGAATAGACATCTAGAGTAAGAAGGAGAGAAGAGGGACAGAGGGGAAGGGGAGAGGGATGTTAGTGATGGAAGAGAGGGTGGACCATGGGGGAGAGTGGTCAGATATAATGCATTTTATTTTTTTACTTCTTGCAAGGGGTTGGGATTGGATGGCCTGTCCAGGACCAAAGGGTGAGGTGGTTGCTGGGCCTTAGGGGTGGTATGTGGGCTTAGGGCCTCTTTGCCCCAGGGCAGGTGATCTGTCTGTTGTGCCACTCACCTACCCTACAGTACATTTAAGAAGAGTAACAGTGAAAGGAGAGAGAAATTATAGTGTATGGTAGTAGGGAAGTACAAATGGGGGGAGTTGTGATCAACAATGGCAACAGTGGAAAAATATTGAAGTAGCTTTTGTGATGGACTTATCCTAAAGAATATGATCCACCTGTGACAGAGCTGGTGGTGTTATAAGACAGACTGAAACACATTTACTATTATCATTATTATTATTATTATTATTATTATTATTATTATTATTATTATTTAGGGGGAGGTTGCAGGGCAGATGGGATTGGGTAGCTTGCCCAGGGCCACATGGCTGGGTGATTGTTGAGTGTTTGAGGCTGGATTTGAACCTGAGTGCTCCTGGGTCCAGGACTTGTGCTCCATGCCACCTGCCCACCCCTACTATTATTATTATTTTTTAATTATTTTTATTTTATTTTATTTTAGTTTTTTTGGGGGGGGTGCAGGGCAATGGGGTTGGGGTGGCTTGCCCAGGGTCACACAGCTGGGTAAGTGTTGCATGTCTGGGCCAGGTTTGAGCTCAGGTGCTCCTGGCTCCAAGGCCAGTTCTCCATCCACTGTGCCACCAAGCTGACCCTATTATTATTTTTTAATTTTAATTTTAATTTTTTCCTCTTTACTTTATTTTACTGCTCATGAGGGTCTTTATTTTTGGTGGGTATTATGTTTACTCTTAAAAAAAGAATATTTTATTAATATATGAAAAATGTCATTTGTACAAAAATAAAATAAATATAATAAATAAAAGGAAGAAGTGAAAACAAAAGATGAATTCTTTAAATTCACAGTTAAATCTGCTTAGATATACTCTTAGATAGAACACTCTACTAGGTAGCTAAGTGAATAGAACACTAGGTCTGGAGTCAGGAAGAGCTGAGTCAAATCTAGCCACAGACGATTACTAGTTGTTTGACCCTATGTAAATCATTTAATCCTCTTTGCCCACTTTTCTGATCTGTACAATGGATTAGAGAAAGAAATGGCAAGCTACTTCAGTATCTTTGTCAAGAAAACTTCAAAAGGGTTCATGAAGAGTGGGACAGGATTAAAATGAAAAAACAACAGAATCTGCCTTCACATATTCTTCAGCTCTTAGCAGCAATGCCTCCTTCTTGGACAAACTTTCTTGGAGAAATTTTCTAATCTTTTTTCCTTGGAATTTCCTTGTATGAAGTTTATCTGTAATATTATTCCAAGAAAATGTAAATTCAATAGGATATGGACTGCTTTGTTTTTAGCTTTCATCCATAAATCTTTTTATAGAACAAGTAGTTAATAAATATTAATCAGATATAGATTTAGAGGCATTGAATAAGGGATTTTATAAGTGATCTACTCCAATCACTTCATTTTTCATAAAAGGAAATTGTGATATGACAAAGCTAAGTAATTTCCCCAGTTATATAGCCTTCAAGTGTTTGAAGCAAGCCATCACTGAGGTTAAATCTAGAACACTATCCACTATACCATGCTGTGTCTTTGTTTGGCCAAATAAACTTAGAATTGACCAATTCAATATTATATTCAATACTGCTTATCTTGTGTATTATACTGTGAATTATAAAAATGAAAACTAGAATCAAAACACACACACACACACACACACACACACACACACACACACACACACACACAAACACAAATCTTTTTTGCACACCTTTTCACCCAGGCTATTCTTCCTCTAACTAGCCTAGTAGCAAGCCTACACATACTACTATTAACCCATAGAATCTTGGACAAATCATTTCACTTCCCTGAGCTTCAATTTTCTTATCTGTACAATAGACAAGTGATGGCCTCTGGAGTTCCATCCAGTTCTAGATCCAAAAATCTAAGTCAATAAGAATCACTCTATAATCATCCATCCTACTATTTTTTCTACAAGAGTAGTCTCATGAGTGAAGACTCATTATAAAATGTTGGTTTGGTTTTTGTCTTCTTTAATAAGGACCTTTGAAGACATGGCACAAATATGGGTCAATAAGTCATGAACTAAACATTTATTTTCTGCACCATATATAATGTAATGGCACACTCAAGTTTCCTCTTCACTTTTTAAAGAGTTTCCTTATTCTATTTGAACTGTGCTATCTCCCCAACATTTAATAGAGTGCCTTACACACAGTATTTCATGAATGCTTACTGAAATTAACTAAAGTCTAGTATTACAGATTAAATTGAAAAGTTCCTATTCATGCCAGATATAATTTGATTCATCCTCACTGATTTTGCACATATTGATCATATACTTCTATTAATCTCTTTTTCCTTATTGAAGATTACTAAAATGGTACTCTAGTCTATAAATTTAAATTGAATATCAAGCATTGTTTGGATTCCAAATCAGTAAAAAAGAGAAACCATTTTGTAAATGGTCATCTTTATTTTTAAATATCAATAAGACCTAGAAGGATAAACTCCATTTAATTCAATGTTTTTAAAACTCCTGAATGTGTTTTCCTTGGCTATGGGAAAATATGCTATATTAAGAAAAGAGCTCATTCAAACTCTAAGGATGTCTTTTCAACTGAATTTGTGCCCTGACTGGATTTTGGTCAATCCAGAGTTGGAAAAAATATATCACTTCCTGGTTCAAAGAAAAATGTCTTTTAGAGACTTATAAAAAGACTCATAATGTTTTTTGGACATCAAACAATACTCTGACAAAACAACATTTTGATGACTTGAATACAAATGAATCAGAAACATACGGATTGAATTTTCCTTGACGTATGCGCGGGTTTGAATAGAAAGAAAGAAAAAAAATCATTGGCAAAACTCAGGATGAGCTTTGCCAAACCCAAAATGTCTGAAAATACAGTTTTTCAAGACATTCTAATGATCCCCAAATACCACTTTGTTCTTCCATCTCTAATTTATACTATAAACCCAAGGTTAAAAAATAGAAATAGTTTGCTGGGTTGATTTTAAAACTATATAAAGCATCAAACAATAATAAATTATGGTATCTGAAGAACACTCTAGTCTTAAAATAAAAGATTTGTTGAAATGCAGGCCATGTCACTGTCTCCTTAACTGAACATATGTGTAAAAAC
This sequence comes from Macrotis lagotis, assembly GCF_037893015.1. Classification (NCBI taxonomy): domain Eukaryota; kingdom Metazoa; phylum Chordata; class Mammalia; order Peramelemorphia; family Peramelidae; genus Macrotis; species Macrotis lagotis. The sequence continues at coordinate 40,255,090 of NC_133662.1, forward strand.
AAATGGGGGAAGAAGTTTATAGTTATTTTATTTTCAATTAAAACATTAATAAAAATAATAATCAATCAATTACAATTAATTCAATGTCCAGGATAAGTAATTGAGAACTGTTCTATATGATGTTCCCACAAAATAAAACCGAGGCAAAAAAAAAGATCTACTGAAAATTTTTCTTACACTTATTTTTCATGAAAAAAATCACTGATCTTGTTAAAAAGATAAAAGTAATTTCATTTGTCAACTTGAAATATAACTTCTATCTTTAATAACCTTGTAGAATTTGGGGAACTCATTTTTCAGGATAACCTTGTTTTTTGATACTTTATTTCTGAAAAGCAAAAAAGAAAGTTTTGAGATTCTTGGTTCACTTTAGTGAGAAAAAAAACAGATGGAAAATGGCAAATTATTGATATAACATGAAAAACAAGTCAGAAGAGACTAGCCTCAAGTGAACTCTGCCAAATCTTCTCCCATTCAGTTATCAAATCTGTAACAATAGCATTTCACAAGCTGTCATTTTTCCCCAAATCTCTGAGGAATCATATTTTCAACAGCCTTCAATTTCCAAAATATTGATTTTCCAGGTTTCTAAACTGTTTTCCTTCAAAGAAGTGCAATAATCTAAGTTTAAATACATTTTTATTGGATCTTTCATAGATTTTGTTTGACACCATCTCTGTCTAGAATGCACTCACATCTTATTTCTACATCTTAGAATACCTTATTTTCTCCAAATCTCTATTCAAGTGTATGACTCATCTATAATCTTTCACTTGGATAGGACTTTACTTTCTGGAACACTTTTCTTCCTCTTTTGTTTTCTTGTATTATAAGAAGCAGCCAAAGAAAGCAGTTTTATAATCCATCTTCTGGATCATACATGTATTTAAAACCTAACCTTATCCTTCCAGCTGTTAGTGTCTTCTCCCATAAATTCATTTTGAGCATATGTACGTGTATATATATATATATGAAGCTATACATATATTTTATTTATATAAGTGCAAGTGGTACCCCTTAATGGAATGTAAGTTCCTTGAGGACAGAGTGTTTAATGCTGTTCCTATATTCCCAATGACAATTTTGGTGCCTGAAACATTATAATACTTATTAAATATTTATGGATTGATTGACAGTTATCATGATGTGGTTTGCTCTAAATCTCACCCAGTTTCAAATGAAATCATTATTTATCATGTAATGTACAGCAAAGAGGAATCTTATTTGATATCCAGTCTCAAAGTGTTGGAGCTGAAAGGGACTTTTGACACAATGCAGCTCAAATCCTTCATTTTACAGACAGGAAAAATGAAACAAAGTAAAGTAAAATAACTTACTCATGGTTGTGCAGTAATTACTGATAAAGTTAAAGATTACACACAGAATTCTAGACTCTTATTTCTGTATCTTTACAACCTTTGTATTTTACAAATGAGAAAACTGAAATTAATTTTAATATCCCATGTGTGGTAAGTGGCAAAAAGGATGTAAACTCATATTCTATTATTACAAATAAAAGACTTTCTCCACATTACCACTCTTGTTAAATCTACATAACGACAATTTCTGAAATTATTGTTAGATGTTCAGTTATAGTTAGTGCCAGACAGTGTAAAAGCTGAAACATAATCAATTTAGCAGCATAGCTGGAACTCATAAAGGCAATACATATAGTCCTTCTGTGATATGTTTTGGATACAAGAATAAACCACAAGTTAATTTATTAATTTCATTTCATACAAATGTGAATTACAAATAAGATGACATTTACTAGTGGTCAATTATAAATAGACATCTTCTTTATGAAGGGTCATAATTTTCATAGACCTTTAGAGTTGAAGGACTCCTTAAAGATCATATACCTTAACATTCTCATTTCACAATGAAAATTTCCATTTGTTATTCATCTAAATGGCATGGTGTATTGATGGGATGGTAAAGGAATTGGGGAAGGGTGGCAATTAAGTGTGAATATGAATTTTTGGTTATTGAGGAGAGTCCTATCAAGGCATATCTTTTACATCGTGGTAGAAAGCTCCACTCATGGAGTGTCAGCTTATTGTTCACATAATCATTGAGAATTGTTGTTAGAAGTTAAGCAACTTGGCCATGGTTCCATGTGTTTCAGAGACTAGGAATTATAGACAGGCCAGTTTTGATTTTATGTAAAGAAAATTAAAAAAAAAAAAAGAAAGAAAATTTCTCTAACCTGACTGGAGAAGGGATTTTTATTCATGCATAAATTCCCTTTCTGCACATTCTGGAATTTCTATTTCTTTCTTTTTTTTAAGATTTTATTTATTTTGAGTTTTACATTTTTTCCCCAAATCTTACTTCCCTCGCCCCCACCCCCACAGAAAGCAATTTTCCAGTCTTTACATTGTTTCCATGCTATACATTGATCCAAATTGAATGAGATGAGAGAGAAATCATATCCTTAAGGAAGAAACATAAAGTTTAAGAGATAGCAAGATCAGACAATAAGATATGTTTTTTTTTTCCTAAATTAAAGATAATAGTCCTTGGTCTTTGTTCAAACTCCACAGTTCTTTCTCTGGATACAGATGGTATTCTCCATTGCAGACAGCCCCAAATTGTCCCTGATTGTTACACTGATGGAATAAGCAAGTCCTTCAAGTTTGATCATTGCCCCCATGTTGCTTTTAGGGTGTACAGTGTTTTTCTGGTTCTGCTCATCTCACTCAGCATCAGTTCATGAAAATCCCTCCAGGCTGGAACTGCTATTTCTGACCAAAGTCTTTATGATTTTAAGGCTAATCTCCATCAACTGTACCTTCTATTTCTTTAAATTTGGATAGGATAAAGACCAAAAGTATAAATCTCCAGGATTATAGTTTTTAACAAATTACAAACAAGCAAACTTGTTGTACATGGAGCTAAAGGACCTCAGATCAGATCTTGACCCTGCAACTTGATGATGATATGACCATGGGTAATTCATATAATCACTGTGACCCATTGTTTCTTCACTTGAAAATGATTCTTTGGACTAGATGCCCTCTGAGATTCCTTCTCTTTTTAAAGTTTTTCATTACCTTGGGTGTAGGGACTATCTTTTGCTATTTTTTGAGCTCCTTGTGCTTAGATAGAAACTAACTTAATAAATGCTTGGTGAATGCTTATTAATTGATTAAATCTATAATTCTATCAACAACAAAGTCATCCTCATTTCATTTCAAACAAACAAGAATAGACTCATAGATGAGCAAAACAGAATAAAATGAAAAGTTTTAATTACTTATATATAAAATTGGTGACAGAATGAAATTTTGATTCTAGGAACAATGATTAATCTATGTGCTTTCCACTGATATAGATCATTTCTGCATGGGACACTTTTCTTCCTTTTGGTTCTATTGCTGTATAACGAACAGCAAGGATAAATTGTTTTAATATTCACCCTTTGGAGTGCTAAGGTGACAACTCTGGAATAGGACTAACCAGGATGCTTCACTATAAATAGCAGAATCTCAGGTTATTTTTGAGTAACAACATGATGATGAAGCAAGCAGCATCAATGATGGATTTTCTGCTAATAAATTGGGCAGTGTGTATACGTGTGTGTGTGTGTGTGTGTGTGTGTGTGTGTGTGTGTGTGTGTGTGTGTGTAGTCTATATATGCAGACTGGGTCATATGTAAAACACTGAGTTTTGTATATCCTAAAACTGAAGATCATTAGCAAAAGTCAATTGCCCAAAGTCATATCATATTTGCACTGCTTTAAGTCTAAAGTAAAAATCTTTGTTCAGTTTTATTTTAATGTAGAAGTATTCATCAGGCTCCATTGTGTCAGCAGCAGCTGAGAAAGAGATCATAGAAGCCATGTCCTGTAAAATGGGGAGCAAGCTGAATAGAAGATCCTAATAACCAGTGGCCATGACATCAGTAGTAGTTAAATATTTGTGGAATACTAAAGCCACATGACTGTTCTTTTTATTATTATGTATGTGATTGTTGGGGAAGAATAGCTTAAATAAGTGAATATTGATGTCTAACATTTCTGAAATATGAAACATAAAATGGAGAAAATTGTATCCTTGATACAAATATCACCAAAAGGAATAGTAAATAGAAACAAAGCAAAAGCTATCAAAAAGAGTTTTGAAAATGTAATGAGGAGCCAAAATAACATCAATGGAGGGAATAATGCCAGGGTGGAAAAAAGAAACACATGAAAAATGAAAAGAAGTAGATAATGGAAGAGAATCAAATGAAAAGACAAGGCAATTCAGATGCTTAATACTGAAAAAGTGTTTCTGGGAAAGAAATGTTATGACAATAGTTTCTTGAGTATCTGGAAAGAGAGTTAAGACTCATCCTTTTGGGGGTAGGTGGAGAGAGAAGGGAAAACAAAGGCAAAATAGTGGTAATTTAATTTTTCTTTTCTGAGTCACATCAAGGGGAGAAGCATTCCATTGCAATACTGATTTCACAGTCACACTTCTGAGCATCAATATGTAACAGTTTAAAATTCTAGGCATTCTTGAAGATTTTATATATATACTATCTTCAGTTTAAATTCTTAAGCCCTTGAAATATGGCTATCCCTAACAATTATCTGCCTATAATTCAGATAGATTATAATTCAAAACAATCTCAAATGCTTATAGGGAATACAACTCTGTATGTTCAGCAAAATCTTCCTGATTACTCTGGATTCACAAATGGAGTTTGAATCTTTGTTTAAAGCACTTTTTTGACAAAAGTGATCTATCAGGTTCTGGAATAGGCAAAGCCTTTTCTGGAAATGCCTTATGATAATCTTTAGTGTCTAAATGCTAAAACCCTACACTCTACCTCTTTTCACTCTTCTCTTGATGAATTCTTTAAGTTATTTTTATTTATAAGCTTCTGATAAAGTTCTGTCCTTGTGACTTTACAATAGGAAAAGGCTGTAAAAGAAAGGTTTTTATAATGAGGTCTTTTCCTTTCACTTAAGTCAGACTGGATGGATTCCAGGACAGACCTACAATTTATATCACTCAACAGTACCATAGATTTAGAGCTGGAAGGAATATCAGATGAAAAAACTAGTACACACAGAGGTTAAGTGGGTTTTTCAAGTATACATAGATAGCAACAAGCAAAAGTTGATATCAATCAACTTGCATTTATTATTGACTATGTACTAAACCTGATTCCAACTTCAATATTCTTTCTAGGACACATGCTATAGTGACATCAATTTACATGGTGCTTTTGACTTACTAATTGCTTTCTGTATGTTATTTCATTTCATTCTCACATTAATCCTCTAATCAGGTACTAGTCTCATTTTATTGATGAGGAAATGAAGCAAAAAGTAAATTTTTCTATAGTCACAGAAATAGTGCATGTTAATTTTAAGAGTCAATGTACAATTTTCCTGATTCAAGTTTAACACTCTATCTTATACTATTTTTACCATAAAGCAAAATGAGAAAAATATAACCAAAAAAGGTCTCCAAACATTTGCTAACCTCCCCCTAACTTTTCTTGGTGCTATCAATTAACAGAAACTTTCACAGTATTAGAAGAAAATACTAAAGAAGGCATTCTTTATTGTAGTTTTTTGTCAAGGAAATCAAGGTTACGTGACTCAACCAGGGTCACATAGGTACTATTAAGAGATCATTCTTAACATGGAAACTTGTGAAAGTATTATTTTTAAATTTACTGTTGATTAAATATTTGGATAATTGTTTTCTATAGTAATGTTTTTAAGCCTATGTATTTTATTTGTTCATTTAAAAATCTGGTTCTGAGAAAGCATCTAAAGGCTTCACTAGACTTGTCAAAAGATTCCATTTCACACGCTCACACATTCACACATTCACACATGCACACACACACACACACAGACACAGACGTTAATAACACTCAAGGCTTATATTTCATTATATTCTACATACTTTGAACCAAAACAAGCCAATAATAATAAAATATTTATATTTTAATGCAATTATATACACTTAACTTTCCTAGTTTACAAACAGTTAGTAAATTAGGAGCAAGGAAAAAATAATATACAGGAATGCTATCTTCCTCCAAGTTTCCTACTCTCACTGTCTCTCAATTGGGAAAAACCATTGAAAAGTTGCATCTTCACAGTTAAAATGAAATGAGAGTTGAGTGATATTCATCCCAGTGCTTCTTAATGCATGGGGTCACATTAGAGGACCTTCTAGATGTTTGCTAGATGACAAGGCAAATGCAATGAACAACATATGATTCTCACAGCTTACCATCCCCCATTTCTGCGCAGAGCTGCAAACCCAGATTGTTCTGTGGATTAATCACCCAATGATTGCTGGTCACAGTGATATCAAAGACCAGCCAGCCCACATAGAGAGCTGGGACCATTCTTGCATCTAACAGCAACAGGTCTGCATCCCTAATGAGAAAAAGAAGAAGGGGGAGAGGGAAGTGTGGAAAGTTAAAGGTTTCCATAAAGCTCATCATTTCCTATATATAAGTGAAAACATTTTAAAGGAGCTTCTTAAAATAACACAAATTAATTAGAGGAATAAAGAGCACCATTGACTCTAGGGATGCATAATGAGATACAGAGGCTTTAAAATTTCAGTTCAACCTAAATCTGGTCCAGATTAATAATCTCCGGAAGTCATTACCATCCTTCTCTCTTCACTTGTGAATGAGGATTGGCTCAGTGGTTTTAGTTTATTCTTTCTTTACTATGGGATCATAGATCTAGAGCCAGAAGGGACCCCAAATCTCATTAAGTCCTACCCCCTTATTGTGTAGAAGTGGAAACAGACTATGGACAGTGAAAGTTGTGACTAATCTAAGGGCATGAGTAAAAGAGCTAGATTTCAAATCCAGTATTGTGTCTACTGTATCACACTGAATAAAAGGGAGAGAGATGTCTCTTAAACTTTCTGGAATTTCATAAATAATGGAAAGGTCTGAATAGACTTGGAAATGAAACAAGTGCCTTGGTATTTGTATAATTCTTAATGGTAGCTCAAGTATTGGTGGGGTGTTCAATAGGGTATGGAGAAGGAAAGGAAAAGAGCATTTATTAAACTCCAATTGTATGCTAGACACTATGCTAAATGATAAATAAGTTATCACATATGTTACTTTATTTGTTTACACTAGTGATTCATTTCAGTGATTTTTAAGGGAAAAAGAATTTTCATTATTATACATAGCCTATAAAGAAAAGGAAAGAAAATAATAATGGTTCACAACTCTACAGTCTCCAAAATATATTCTTCACAGAAGCCCCTATGGGTAATGTAAAGCAAGTATTATAAACCTCATTGTACTGATAAGAATTTTGAGAATTGAAATGATTTGCCTAGGGTTACATTCAGGGTATGCTGGAGCCAGTTATGATTGCTAAAATTTCTATGTAGGCACTTACATATCAGAAATTGACAATCAGGCTTAATTATGTTTTTGCTGATTGTCTAGACTTAAGGAAACAATGAATAAAATGTTAATAATACATATTAAATTTACTGTTTACATTGTTTGCAAAAAAATTATACAATCTTTTTCAGAGTGTTATTAAGCATCTATTAGCACACCCTGCTCACAAGGAAAGTAAACTGTGTTTTCAGACATTTGAGGTTTGGCATTTGGGATTTGGACTCAAAGTTTTTCTGTTTCAAGTATTTCAACTTATTATATTTGATAGAGAATTGATCATACAGTCAAGAAGACATCTCTTCAAATCCTACCAACAACACATAATGACTGTGTGACCCTCAGCAAGTCACTTGACCTCTCAGTTAAATGTAGATCTGCATCAACAGAGCTTATTAACTAAAGTTCCCTATTATACTATCACAGTTCTAGTCTATTTCTCTCAAACATGGACACAAAATCATTCCTTTTCCATAGTGGCTTGTTTCCTTTCAAATTTTGGAAGGGAAGAGGTCATGTGAGATATATACAATATAGAATATACATATCTTGCATTATACCAAAAAGTCAATATTTTATGAAAGCTTATGTAGAAGATAACTAACATTATAGTAATGAAAAAAGGAACCAGGAAAGTGACATCTGGAGAAAATAAACAACATTTTTTTAAAGAAGTATGTGTGCAATATGTGTCTCCGTGTATAATGTTAAGGCAGTAAGAAAACTGCTATGTGTGCAGTTTCTGCATTTTTGTCTTCACTTCTAAGCTCTTAAAGACAAGTTTTATTGGGGGCTCTACATGCATTTACCCCTATTAATTGATTTTTCCTTTTCATTGAAACAAATATATAGTCCAGCAAAACAAATCAACACATTTACCACGTCTAAAATTTCATTCTACATCCCTAGTCCATCTCAAATCTATAAAGATGTTAGACTAGGTTCCAAGAATAAAGGAAGGTATGAATGTACAACAAAAAGAGTTTATATATCTAAGATAGACAGATAGATAGATAGATAGATAGATAGATAGATAGATAGATAGATATAGATGGAGAGAGAGAGGGAGCATAATTTTAACTACTGGTAAAAGGAGAAGACACACCCCACTTCCATAGAGGAGATAGCACATATAGCAAGTTTCAGGTTCAGGCCATTCTTGGTGGTTCAATAAGAATTCCAATTCTTTGTTTTTATTTCTGCATTTATTTATTTCATTTCATCCATATGCACATGCATTATAACCAAGTTACAAAATTTCCCTCCACCCTCCCTGCCTACCCTCTCCCCTCAGCAGGGAACTTTCAGGTTAGGATTTACATATATATTTTGATAAACATGGATACACATTAGTACTTTTTGGCATGAGAAATTAGGATAAAGGGAAAGGGACATAGAAGAGGTAATTTTTATAAAGTATTCATCAGATTTGGAAGGGTTGGTTGTGTTTTTATGTGTGTGTTTGTGTGTGTGTGTGTATGTGTGTGTATGTTTTGTTTTGTTTTACTTTTCTTCCTCTGGATGGAGATGATATGGTCCATAGCCAGTCAGATACAGTTGTCCCAGCTCTCCATTCTGCCAAGAGGAGCTGCTTCCATAAAGGCTGCTCATTTCATAATGTTGTTGATGTGTACATTATTCTCCAGGTTCTACTCCCCTCACTCAGCATCAGATACTGTAAGTCATTCTATGCTTTTCTGGAGTCTGGCTATTTATGTTTTCTTATAAAATAGTTTTCATGTACCATAACTCATTTAGCCAATCCTCAATTGATGGGAATCCCCTCAATTTCCAATTCTTTGCCACCTCAAATAAGAGCTGCTATGAATATTTTGGAACATGTAGGACTTTCCCCTTTTTATATAACTTCTTCTGGATATAGACCTTTAATTGGAATTTCTGGGTCAAAGGGTATGAACAGTTTTATCCCTCTTTGGGCATAGTTCCATATTTCTCTCCAAAAGAATGCCAATTCTGATATCATTAGAAAGGTGCTTTCCTTCATAGTAGTGTTATTGCCATTGCCTAATTGTTCTCCTGTTCATTTCATTTGGCCTTCACTCCTATTCACTGAATTAGTCTAAAAACTGTGAATATTTATTCTAGAAGGAAGGATGTGAGAAAAGTCTATTCTGTGGAAAGGGGATTTTACTCTTCTTTTTTTTTCCTTCAGCTTGGTACCTGAATGAACAGGAAGCTACAAAGAGGAAAATTCTGATTTGTTTTTAGTGGGGAAATACTTCCTAACTTGAGATATACAAATATGTATTGGGATGTATTGGGATATAGTAAACTTAATCATTGATAAGGTCTTTAAGACAAAGGTGAGTGCTCCTTTTGTGGATGTTTGTTATATGTAGAATTCATAAATTGGGTGTAGGTTAAGCTAAAGCCTTTCTGACTAAAGTGTGATGATGATGGAACACCTATAATACACAATATATTCTGATAAGCACTGGAGAAAATAATAAAATGTTAAGGATAGTTGTTTTGAAGTTTCTTTGCTATTGGCTAAGTATGAATTCCTTATAAGAAGAATAAAACTTATTTCTTAAATATTGAAATATGATGTGGCAGTCAATACTGTTGACTCTAATTTGTCACTCTTACTGAACAATTGAAACAAAGATAGAGGTGGTTTCCCCCAGTCAGCCCATTATTGTTAATTCCTGCATTTGCTTTATGGTTTAAAGTCAATCAATATAATGTGCATCAAAATAAACTCAAACAATTTAGGTCTTTAACTTCATCCTGTCAAAAATTTATAATTAGAAAACTTATGGACAAAAGAATTCACAGTATACTTTGTGATATTCAGAATGTGGAGGGACATTCAATTTCACTGTGTACTTCTTCCTCCCAACTTCTATTTTACAGATGAAAAAAGGAGGTCCAGGAAGGAGAAGACACTTGCACATATAGAGGATAAGAAAGGAAGTGAAAAATATATAAGGTAATAGTATAAATTAACTGTGACAATATTGAAATTTACTGTTTCAGTTCTAGGAAATGGAATATTGTTTTCTCTCCTTCCTCTGTTCCCCATTCATTCACATGATTATATATGTATATATATATATATATATATATATGCATATATATATACATATATATATATATATATATATATATATATATATTTGCTTCTAGAGAATTTTCCAATAGAATAGAAGAAGTATGTTCATGGTCAGGGCTATTTCATTTCTGGTACTTGCACTTTATATAGTACTTATACATAAGATTGTTCAATAAATAAATTCTTATTGGATTGAGTTGAACCAGGAAATTTTTCAAAATTGTTGGTGATACGTGAGCTGTGGATTGATTTTAAAAAAAGCTCTGTAATTAGTAGGATTTGACTTCTTGTTTCATGTCTGTTTCTTGCCTGATTCTGTGACCCTTAGCAAGTCATTAAACATACACTTGTTCAGTACTGGAAGTAGGACAGCAGCAAGTCCCACCTGAGCAAATCAGCAAGAGCTTCTGAGCCCGGAATGTGGAGTAGGAAAATATGAACTCCAGGACCTGTTGTGGGCCTTGGTATAGCCAGGGGATCCAATAAAATCTAAATCCAAGAGCTATTCATGGTTCTGGTGTAGCCCCAGGCAGGTAAGCATCTTCCAAGAGCTGGACCTCCACATACTGCAACATAACCCAAAGTAGACAGACAAACTCCAGAAGTCAGACAGTCAAATGCTTCAATATATCCCTGGGGAAATCCAGAAACACCCCAGCAGTACATGCCAGATACAACCCCTAAGGTTCTTAGTTCAGTACCAGGTAAGTTATACTTCTGACTTCCAGCAAAACCAGTCACCCCATCATCACACCATCTCAACATAGAACCATATGCAAGGGTCCCCTGTGGATCTCAGAGTAACATCAGCACAGCACCAGATAAACAGTCAGGGCCTGCAGTCACTGGCACAAGAAATGTGAGGCAATGTCTTCGCACTCTTGAGGCAGAGTTCATAATTAAAAGAAAGTTTAAAAAGCCCAAACAATATGAGCAGAAAACCACAAAAAATAATCTGACCACAGACAGTTATTACAGTGACAGAGAAAACCAAGACACAAGTTCCAGAGAGGACAATATAGATAAACACTTATGGACAAAACCCCAAAGAAAAAATGGGAAGTGAACTCAAGCACAAAACGAATTCATGGAAGAACTCAAAAACAAGCTTAAAAATCACATGAGAGAGAGAGAAGAAAAAATGGTAAAAGAAATGAGAGTGATGAAAGAGAATTATGAAAAAAAGCATCAACAACTTGGAAAACTGCTTAAAAAGTAGAATTGGCCAAATGGAAATGGAAATATAAAAATTCACTGAAGTAAACAATTCCTTTTAGAACAATATTAGCCCAAAAGAAAAGAAAAGAAAAAAAGCCAATTGAGGAAAACACCTAAAAGTTACAGTTGGGTGAATGGATGTTAATTACTCTATGAGACATCAAATATCAATCAAAAAACATTAAAAGAACAAAAGCCTGGAAGAAAAATTAACATACCTCATGGGAAAAACAACTGAGCTGGAAAATAGATTTAGGATAAATAATATGAGAATCATTGTACTCCCCAAAAGTCATAAACAAGAGGAGTACCATTTTACAAGAAATTATCAAGGAAACATGCCCTGATAACCTGGAACCACAGGTCAAAATAGGCTGATCACCTCAGGAGAGAGATACCAAAATAAAACACCAAGGAACATTATTGCCAAAAACATCAAGAAAAATATTATAAGAGACCAAAAAGAAATAATTCAAATATAAAAGAATCAGGATTACACAGGACTTCTCAGCAATAATATTAAAAGATGGGGTCATGGAATACAATATTCTGGAAGACAAAAAGAACTCAGTGTCCAACCAAGAATCACTTATCCAGCAAAATTAAGTATAATCCATCAAGGGAAATAATGGTCATTTATTAAAATAGAAGTATTTCAAACTTTCATAAGAAGAATAGAATTAAACCAAAATTATGACTTCTAATATCTAAACCTAAGAGAAGCATAAACAGGTTAAAAAAAAGAAAAGAAAACATATGGGATTCATTAGAGTTTATAATCCTAAACAGGAAAAAGATACTTATAATTCTTTAAAAAATATATATCACTAAAGTACAGTTAGGAGCACTATACCTAGACAGAAAATCCAGTTATAATGTGGAATCGAAGGAATGACATAAAAAAATTAAAGGATAAGAGAAAGGAGTTCATTGAATGCAGAAGGAAGGGAGAGGTAAAATGGGGTAAATTACTACATAAGAAGAGACACAAAAAACCTATTAAGGATGGAAGTGTTGTCAATGAGCATTGTTTGAGCCTTACTCTCCTCAATATACACTCAAAGAGAGAATAATATACATGATCAATTGAATGTAAAAATCTATCTTACCTAACAGTAAAGCAGGAGAGGAGAAATTTAAGTAAAGGTTGGGGGGAGGGCCTGACAGAAGAGGGAGCAGCCTAGAAGAAGTGGTAAATGGAAGCAAAACATTGATGAAGAGCAAGATGTTGAAAGGACAAAGAGTAAGAAGAAAAGATTAGAAGAAATTCAAAGGTAGTAATCATTACAGTGGATATGAATGGGATGAACTCTCCCACACAATGGAAGCAAATATCAGAGTGGATCACAAACAAAAATTCTACTATATGCTTCAGAAGAAGTAAAAAAAATAAATCTAAAGTACCCCAGGAGTAGTACTCCTGACATCAAGTAAAATAAAAGCAAAAGCAGACCTCTTTTAAAGAGATGACAGAAAATCACATCTTGCTAAAAGTTAATATAGATAATGAAGCAATATCAATACTATGTCTCCGGGAAAGGCCTCATTTCTCAAATATATAGAAATATGAATTGAATTTATAGGAATAGAAGTCATTCCCCCATTGATAAATGTCCAAAGGACATGAATAGACAGTTGTCAGATGAAGGAAATTAATATTATCTATATGCATATGACGAAATGCTCTAAATCAGCCTTAATTAGAGAAATGTAAATTAAAACAACTCTGAGGTGTCACCTCAACCCTATCAGATTGATTAATATGATCAAAAAAACTGAAAATGGTAAACATTGGAGAGGAATTGGGAAAATCAGGACATTAATGCATTGTTGTTGGAGGTGTGAACTAATTCAACCATTGTAGAGAACAGTTTTAAAATATGTATAAAGGATGACCAAACTGCATGCTCTTTGTTTTAGTAATACCACTACTAGATTTGTATCACACAGAAATCATAAAAAAGTGGAAATGATCTACATATGCAAAATTATTTATAGCTGATTTTTTTGTGGTGTTAAAATCACGGAAATTGAGCTGATGCTTATCAGTTGGGAAATGGTTGAATGGACTGTGAAACATGAATATAATGGATTATTAGTGTGGAGTATGAAATGATAAACAGGTAGATTTCAAAAAAAACTGGAAAGACTTATATGAACTGATGCAAAGTGAAATGAGAAGACTTCTGTCCAAGATGGTGGAGAGAAGACAGACACTGAGCTAAGTTCTCCTGGTTTCCCCTCAGAAATAGTATGAAAGAAACCTGTTAACAGAAATCCTATGGACAAAATTCAGAAATAGAAACTAGGAGAGGAACATCTACCAAAAGGTCTGTCTCCTGGGACCATAGTGGGGGGGGGGGGTGCTGAATCTGGACTAACCTAAGATCAGCTATGGAGACATTGACTGTAGGAGCCAGGGTCCAAGGCCACTGAGGCTTTGGTCATGGAAGCAGAAGTCTGGGGATCATCAGCCCAGAAAACTACAGAGTGCTGCTGGACAAAGATCCACTCAGCTGCAGGCACAAGCTCCCTACTTTCACCTGTGTCCTTTTTCCAGAGCAAAGAGAGTAACACCCCCCACCCCCAGAAAAATGCAGATTAAAACTACCCAGACTCAGGGATGTGAAACTGAGCTCCCTCAGCTGAAAGGGAGATTAACATTTTTGCCCCAGGGCATAGTCCACATTGAACAAGGATAATTCAGAACCTCCTGGCTCCCTTCACCCTCTCCTGGTTTATGGAGAGGGCCTCCAATCAAAGCCACAGACATTCCAAAAAAAGCAACCAGCAGCCCCTACTGGCCTGCCCACTTGGAATTACTAAACTAAGTGAACAAAATTTCTAGGGATTTCAAAATCATACTTCTGTGAACCAGTCCCTCCCCAAACACAAGATCCTAGGAAAATGAAGAAATCTCAGTTGAAAGTGGGGAAGGGGTCCATAGAAAACTACCCAGAATAAAAAACACTGACTCAGAGAGAGCTAGAAATTCTGAGAATTTGAACTGGTCACGAGTCCACAAGGCTGCCCAGAAGAATTCAGGAAGGAGTATAAAAATCAATTGGGTAAATTTGGAAAAGAAACTCAAGAAAAAATTAGCACTTTGCAAGAGGAAAATTAACATCTTGCAACAAGAAAACAAATCCTTGAAAAAATACAATTAGATAAATACAAAAAGAAAATAATTCTCAAATCTTCAATTGCAGAAAAAACAGAAAATAATTCTCTCAAAACTACAATTGGGCAAATGGAAAACTCCTTCAAAAATTGAATTGACCAATTGTAAAAGGTTGCAAAATGTAAATGAAGAAAATTCTTCTCTAAAAATATGGCATCTGTGGAAATTAATGACATCATAAGACAACAAGAATCTGTTAAACAAAACCAAAAAAAAATCAAAAAATAGAAAAAATTCAAAATACCTCATCAGCAAAGCCACTGACCTCGAAAATAGAATGAAGAGAGACAATCTAAGAAACAAATGTAACTGAAACCACTGAAGAGAAAAAAAAGCCTGAACTTAATATTATAGGATTTAGTGATTGAAAACTGCCTTAATATCATGCAACCAGAGCACAAAATAGTTATTGAAAGAATACATCCATCCCCTCTGGAAAGAGATCCTAAAATGACAACACCAAGGAATGTTGTGGCCAAATTCCATAACTATCAGATAAAAGAGAAAATCCTGTAAGCAGCCAGAAAGAAACAATTTAGATACCAAGGAGTCACAGTAAGGAGTACAAATTAATGTTGATTGCATCAACATTATGGGATCCAATGGCCTGGAATGAGATATTCCAAAGAGCAAGGAGCTTGGAATTCAGTCAAGAATCTATTATCTGGCAAAACTGAGTCTTCTCTTCCAGGAAAAAAGATGAACATTTAACAAAATAGGAGACTTCCATCTTTTCCATATGAAAAGACAGGGACTTAAGAGACAGGTGAAAAGATTTTAAAAAATGTAAAGAAAAAAACTGCTATCCAATGAGATGAAAATGGAACTATCCCCACCTGGGAGAAAGATTCTCATAACTCGCAAGAATTATAAACCTATTAGAGATAATATACTTAGCCAGAAGAGATAGACACTCATGACTTATCCATGACTCTGATGAGTGATTTAAAAACAAAATCTCCTTAAAAGGGGGGACACTGGGGGCAGCTATGTGGTGTAGTGAATAGAGCACTGGCCCTGCAGTCAGGAGGAACTGAGTTCAAATCCAGCCTCAGACACTGAATAATTACCTAGTTGTGTAACCTTGGGCAAGTCACTTAACTGCATTGCCTTACAAAAAGAAAACCTAAAGAAAGGGGGGGACACTAAAGAGATGCAAGAATGGAGGAGATTTAATAGGGTGAATCATATTACATAAAGAGGTACAAAGGACCTATTGCAATAGAGGGGAAGAAAGGAGGAGCTGAGACAACCCGAATCTTACTCTCATAAGCTTAGGCCTAAAGTTAACATACACATACTCTCACATTGAGAAACCTATCTTAATTTTCAAGTATAAAAAGGAGAAAGGTGGGGAGGATGGGGGATAGGAGAAGATGAACTAACAGAAGGAAGAAGGGGCAAAGGGAAAGAGGAAAGAAAGGGGAGGGGATTGGATACAAGGGAGCAGATATACTGAAGGTGGTGGTATTCAGAAACAAAATACTGGGGTATATGAATATAGCAAAAAAGGGAAAAATATAAAGAGAAGGAAGATATCATGGAAGGCAATAAAGAGTTCATAATCATGAATTTTAATGTGAATGGGATGAACTCTCCCTTAAAACATAAGCATATAATTGAGTGGATTAAAAACCAGAATCCTACAATATGCTGCTTACAAAAAAAATTCATTTGAAGCAGAGAAATACATATAAAGAAAAGACAAAAGGTTGAAGCAAAACATATTTTGCTACAGTTGAAATGAAAAAAAGCAGGGGTAGCATTCCTTATCTCAGACAAAGCAGTTGCAAAAATAGATAACATTAAAAGACATAAGGAAAGAAACTATATCATCCTACAAGATACCATAGATAAGGAAGCAATTGCAATACTAAATATGTATGTATACACCAAGTGGTATAGCATCCAGATTTTTAGAGAAGTTGAGTGAGTTACAGAATGATATATACAGAAAAACTCTACTGGTAAGATACCTCATTCTCCCAATCTCAGACTGATATAAATCTAAACATAAAAAAAAAAAAAAACAAGAAGGAAATTAAGGAGGTAAATAGAATGTTAGATAGACCTTGGGAGAAAGGTGAATGGGGATAGAAAGAAAATATCCTTTTTTTTTACTGGAGAACATGACACTTACCAAAAAATTGACCATGTACTAGACCATAAAAACTTAATAATCAAATTCAGAAAGGCAGGAATAGTGAATATATCTTTGTCAGATAATAATGCAATAAAAATCACATGCCATAATGTGCCAGGAAAAGATAGGCCTAAAACTAATTGGAAACTAATTTAAAGAATGAGTGGAGGGGCAGCTAGGTGGCGTAGTGAATAAAGCACCGGCCCTGGAGTCAGGAGTACCTGGGTTCAAATCTGGTCTCAGACACTTAATAATTACCTAGCTGTGTGGCCTTGGGCAAGCCACTTAACTCCATTTGCCTTGCAAAAAAAAAAAAACCTAAAAAAAAAGAATGAGTGGAAAAGAACAGCAAATTATGGAAAGAATCAATGATTTCATCCTAGAAAATAATAGTAATAATGAGACAATATACCAAAATTTATGGGATACAACCAAGGCAGTTGTTAAGGGATATGTCTTTAAATGATTATATGAATAAATTGTAGAAAGTATAAATCAATGAATTGTACATGCAACTAAAAATTAGAGAACAAACAAATTAAAAATGCCAATCAAATACCAAATTAGAAATTCTAAAACTTAAAGGATACATTAATAAAATCAAAAGCAATAAAACTAAAGAATTAATAAATTTAAGCAAGAGTTGGTTTTATTAAAAAGAAACAATAAAATTGATAAACCTCTGGTTAATTTGATTTAAAAAAGAAAGTAGAAAACCAAATTACCAGTATCATAAATGAATAAGGTGAACTCACAACCAATGAGGAGGAAATTAAAGTAACAATGCAGAAATACTTTTCCCAAATCTATGCTAATAAATTTGATAATCTAACTGAAATGGATGAACACACAAAAATATAAGTTACCCAGTTAAAATGACTTTAAATATTTAAATTACCCTATCTCAGAAAAAGAAATTCAACAAGCCATTTTTGAACTCCCTGAGAAAAAATCTCCAGAGCCAGATGGATTCAAAAATGAATTCTATCAAACATTTAAGTAAAAATTGTTTCCAATTATTTATAAACTCCTTAGCAAAATAGGTGAGGATGGAACTCTGCCTAACTCTTTCCATGTCACCAATATGGCACTGATACCTAAATCAGGAAGAGTCAAACAGAGAAGGAAAATTACAGAACCTATCTCCCTGATAAATATAGATGCAAAAATCTTAAATAAAATCTTAGCAAAATGACTACAACAAGTTATCACTAGGATAATATATTATGAGCAAGTAGAATTTATCCCAGGAATATAGGGTTGGTTTAATATTGAGAAAACTGTAAGTATAATTAATTATATCAATAACAAACCTGTCAGAAATCATATGATTATATCAATAGATGCTGAAAAAGCTTTTGACCGAATGCAGCACCCTTCCCTACACTAGAGAAGGTAGGAATAGGTAGATGGTTCCTTAGAATAATGAGCAGTATCTATCTAAAACCATCAACAACCATTATATGCAATGGGGATATGCTAGAGGCATTCGCAGTAAGATTAGGGCTGAAACAAGGATCCCCATTATCACTGCTACTATTCAATATTGTATTAGAAATGCTAGCTTCAGCAATAAGAGAAGAAAAAAACTGAAGGAATTAGAATTGGGAAGGAAGAGACAAAACTCTCATTCTTTGCAGGTGACATGAAGGTATACCTAGAGAATCCCAAAAAATCATCTAAAAAACTACTAGAAATAATTAGTAACTTTAGCAAAGTCACACGATATAAAATAAACCCTCATAAATCCTCAACATTTCTATATATGACTAGCAAGATATAGTAGAAAGATCTAGAAAGAGAAATTAATGTAACCTCAGACAATAGAAAATACCTGGGAGTCTACCTGCCAAGGAAAACTCAGAAACTCTATGAAAACAACTACAAAACACTTCTCTCACAAATAAAATCAGATTTAAAAAACTAGGCAAATATCAAATTCTCATGGGTGGGCTGAGCTAATATAATAAAAATGACAATTCTACCTAAATGAAACTACTTATTTAGTGTCTAACCAATCAAAATTCCAAAAAACTACTTTAATGAGTTAGGAAAAAATTGTAAGTAAATTCATTTGAAGAAATAAAAAGTCAAAAATTTCCAGAGATTTAATGGAAAAAAGTGCAAAAGAATATGGCCTAGCCCTACCAGATCTAAAATTATATTATAAAGCATCAGTCATCAAAACTGCCTGGTATTGGCTAAGAAATAGTTCTGGATCAGAACTATGTGCAATAGCAGGAAAATATTACAGTAGCCTGCTCTTTGATAAACCTAAAGAGTCTAGCTATTGGGATAATAACTCTCTCTTTGATAAAAACTGTTGAGAATATTGGAAGTTAGTATGACAGAAACTCTAATTAGAGTAAGACCAAAATGGATACAGGATTTAGACATAAAAGACAATATTATAAGTAAACTAGGAGATCAAGGAATAGTTTACCTACCAGGTCAATGGAAAGTGAAGCAGTTTATGACCAAGGAAATGGAGAACATCATTAAATGGAGAACATCATTAAAACAAACTAGATAATTTTGATTACATTAAATTAAAAATCTTTTGAACAGACAAAGTCACTGTAACCAAGATCAAAATTAATATAGTAAATTGGGAAACAATTTTTACAACTAGCATTTCTGACAAAGGACTCATTTCTAAAATATATAGAAAACTGAGTCAAATTCATAAAAAAGCAAAAAGCCATTACTCAATTGAAAAATTGCTCCAAATCACTACTTATTAGAGATTTGAAAATTAAAGCATCTCTGAGGTACCACCTTACACCTCTCAGACTGGCCAATATGATCATAAAGAACAATGATCAGTGTTGGAAGGGATGTGGGAAATCTCGGACACTAATGAATTGTTGTTGGAGCTGTGAACTCATCCAACTTTCTGTAGAGCAATTTGGAATTATGTCCAAAGGCCAATAAAAATGTGCATACGCTTTGATCTAGAAATACCACTACTGGGTCTATAGCCTGAAGAGATCATGGAAAAAAAGGGCAAAAACATCACTTGGACAAAAAACATTCATAGCAGCTCTATTTGTGGTAGCAAAGCATTGGAAACTGAGTGAATGTCCAGTTGGGGAATGGTTAAACAAATTGTGGTATATGTACATTATGGAACACTATTTTTCTCTTAGAAACCAAGAGGGATGGGAATTCAGAGAAGCCTGGAGGGATTTGCGTGAACTGATGCTGAGCGAGATGAGCAGGAGCAGAAGAACATTGTACATCATAACAGCAACATGGGGTTGATGATCAACCTTGATGGACTTGCTCATTTCATAATTGCAACAATCAGGGACAACCTTGGGGTATCTGCAATAGAGAATACTATCCAGAGAAAATATTGTAGTGTTTGAACAAAGATCAAAGACTATTACCTTTAATTTTTTAAAAAAGTATAATCTTATTATGTAATCTTGCTATCTCTTATATTTCATTTTTTTTCTTAAGGATATGATTTCTCTCTCAACACATTCAATTTAGATAAATGTATAGCACAGAAACAATGTAAAAACTACCAGACTGCCTTCTGTGGGGTTGGGAGGAAGTGAGTGAGATTTGGGGGAACATTGTATAATTCAAAAATAAGTAATTTTTTTTGAAAAAAATGAAATGAGATAACATGGAAAACATTGTACAAAGTATCAACACCATTACATCCTGTTTAGCTATGAATGACTCAGCTCTTCTCAGCAATACTGATCCAAGACGAATACAAAGGAGTCATAAAGGAAAATGCTATTTATATCCAGATAAAAAATTTATGGACACAAAGCAGATTGAGACATAATTTTTTCACTTTTTTCCTAATTTTTTTCCTGTTATTCCATTTCTTCTTCCACATCTATGACTATTATGAAATATATTTTTTGTGATAGCACATGTATAAATAATATCAAATGACCTACCATTTTTGGAAGAGAGGAGGGAAAATGGAGAAAAATCTGGAACTCAACATTGTGTAAAAATAAATGCTAAAAATCTCAATATGTATTAGAAAAAAGTAAAATATTATTAAAATTAATTGAGAATAGTGGCATGAAGCTAGGAAACTCTTGAAGTTTTTCCTGAAATAACTTTGGTTGAAGACTCTAAACAGACCCTAAACTGACAGACCCCCCCCCAAAAAAAGCAAAGCAAAACAAGTTTTCAAGATGGGATACCTTGGAGGAACTTCAAATATGATTCTCTCACCTGAGTAAAAGGGGGCTCCAATTCACCATAGGTACAGGAGCTGTGATTCCAGGGAGAGGCTAATAACTACAGGATAGTTCAGATTCTTTTTCAGCAGGCCAGTATTACAGAAAGCCAACAGTGAGGATCCAAACCCCTATTCAGAGAGTAAGGTTCAACCCCCAGAAAGTTGATGCTTTTTCTCCTTGGGCTACTTCATTCAGAGAACAAACTGAGTACCTATGAGGTCAGAGCAGTAATTCAGGGACGAGCTCTCTGCCTCCCTGCCCCCCCCCAATACAAAAAGCTTGGCCCTGTCCCACTGTGGCAGAGTTCATTTATCAAAATGAGCAAAACCCCCCAAAAAGAGAGCTAACCATAGAAAGCCACTATTTTGTTAAGGATAATAAAACACCATCTCAGAAGAGGAAAGCAGTGACAAAATATCTACATATGAAAATTCAAAGGGATTTATGATTTGATGTTAAATCTGAAATGACCCTTTAGAAGAGATCTAAAAGAACTTGAAAAACCAAAAGAGGAAGAAGAAAAATGGGAAAAAGAAATGAGAATCATGCAAGAGAATTATGATAAATTAAACTAAAAAAACCCAATATCTTTAAAGGTAAATTTGACCAAATGGAAAAAGAACAACTCCTTTAAAATTAATATCACCTCTGGAAAGAAAAACAACTCTTTTAAATGTAAAATTGATCACTGAAAAAGTATAATGATTCATTCAATTAGTTTGGGACATTATAAATGGACAAATGGAAACTGATTATTCTCTGAGACTTCAGGATTCCATCAAACAAAACCAAAAAAATAGAAGAAAAGGTAAAGTTCCTCTTAGAAAAAAAGACCAACCTCAAACATAGATCTAGGAGAGATAATTTCTGAATTATTGGTTTACATGAAAGTCAATCAGAAAAAGAACATAGATAATATCTTTCAGGAAATTATTATGTAAACTTCCCTAACATCCTAGAACAAGAAGATAAAGCAATCCTTGAAAGAATCCATTGATCGTCCCCAGAAAGAGATTCTACAATAAACCTTTATTGTGAATATTATAGCCAAATTTCATAATTCTAAACTAAAGGAGAAAATACTGTAAGTAGTCAAAAAGAAGCAATTTAAATAGAAGGGAGACACAGTTAAGATTATGCAGGAATTATCAGCTTCGACATTTGAGTCCTGGAATATGATTTCAGAGGGCAAAGTATTTGGATTACAAGCAAGAATCAAGTTCACTGCAAAATTTAGTACATTCATTTTGAAAAAAGATAAACTTTCAAGAAAACAGAGGACTTTCACACCTATCTAATAAAGAGACCAGAATAGAAAATTTGATCTTCAAATATAAGACTCAAGAGATGGGTAAAAAGGTAACTGGAAAGAAAAAAATTCAATAGGATGAAATTTTGTATATTCCTTCATTGGAAGATTTGGATAGTTGGAGGGAATATTCTTGACAGAGAATGTGTCTATAAATTGATCATAATTTGATTATACTTAGGGTTCTTGAGAATTGTACTTCTATCAGGACAATTGAAAGCATACTCTACCAAATATATATATATATATATATATATATATATATATATATATATATATATATAAATTAAAGAAGACATAAAAAATGTATCATAAAGAAGGGGGCATTAGAGGATACTAAATACAACAAGAATAGGCACAGATGATCTATTATAGTAGAGGAAAAGGAAGGGAGAGTGTGAACACTGAGAAAATCTTAAGCTCCACAGATTTGATTCAAAGATGGAATGACATACATTTCCAATTTGATTTAGAAATTTATCCTACTCTTCAGGGAAATAAGAGGAAAAGAATAAAGGACACATTGAGGGAGCCAGTCAGAAGCAAAACACATAAGGAGAAATAAAGGGAAATAAGGAAAAAAAATATAAACAGGGAGAATAAAGGATAGAGGGAATTACATCTCACAGGGTTACTAGGATAATCATAATTGTAATGTAAATAGAACGAATTATTCCATGAAAGGGAAGTAGATAGCAGGGTGGATTAGAAACCAGAATCCTACAATGTGCTATTTACAAGAGACACATTTAAATCAGAGAAATACACCTAGAGTAAAGGTGAAAGGCTGGAGAAGAAAATATTATGCTTCAGCTAGTGTTAAAAAAGAGCAGGGGTTACAATTCAGAACTGAGACAAAGCAGAAGCAAAAATAGATCTAATTAAAAGGGATAAGAAAGAAATCACATGCTCCTTAAAGAGATCATAGGCAATGAAGTAATACCAATTTTAAATATGGATGCATCAAATGCACCATATTGGTAGAGGAGAAGCAAAATAAACTACAGAAAGACATAGACATCAAAATTAATATTGGGGAAATTCAATCTCTTTCTCTCATCATTAGATGAATCTAGTTACAAAATAAACAAGAAGGAAGTTGACGAAGGTGAATAGAATTTTATAAAAGAATTTTATAAAAGAATTTTATAAAAGAAAACTGAATGTGGATGGAAAGGAATATACTTTGTTCTCTGCAACACATACAGTCTATAAACTATTGATCATGTGTAAGGGCATAAAAACCTTACAATCAAATGCGGAAAAGCAGAAATTTTAAATGCATCTGTTTTTATCATGATTCAATACTTGTAATAAAGGATCAAAGAAAGATAAACTAAATTGGAAACTAAATAGCTTAATTTTAAAGATTGTGTGCATCAAATAATAAATCATAAAAATAACCACCAATTTCATTCAAGACAATGACAATGATAAAACATCACATCAAACATGTAGGATGAAGCCAAAATAGTTATAAGGGAAAATTTTATATTTCAACATACTTATAGCAGTATAATAGAGAAAGAGGAGTTCAATGAATTGAGTATGGAACTAAAAAAGCTAGACAAAGAACAAATTAAAAATCCCCAGTTAAATATCAAATAAGAAATTGTGAAAATCAAAGCAGAAATAGATTTGAAAGAAAACAAGTTAATTAAAAAATAAAACTAAGATTTGGTTTTATGAAAAAAGCCAGTAAAATTGATAAAACTTTGCTTAATCTGATTTTTTTTTAGTTTTTTTGTAAGGCAAACCAGGTTAAGTGGCTTGCCCAAGGCCACACAGCTACGTTATTATTAAGTGTCTGAGACCGGATTTGGACCCAGGTACTCCTGACTCCACGGCTAGTGCTTTATCCACTATGCCACCTAGCTGCCCCAAATCTGATTTTTAAAAAAAGAAAAAAAGAAAAACAAATTACCAGTATCAAAAATGAAAAGAGTGAACTCACCACCAATAAGGAAATTAAAGCAATAATTAAAAGCAATTTTGTTCAAATGAATGCCAACAAAGCTAAGTAAAATGAATGATTATTTACAAAAATACAAACTTCCCAGATTAACAGAAGAGGAATCAAAATAGTTAAATATCTTTATTTCAAAGAAAAAAGAAATCAAACTGATCACCAATAAACTACCTAAGAAAAAATCTCGAAGGGCAGATGGATTCACAACTGAATTCTACTACATATTTAAAGAACAATTAATTCCAATCCTATATAACAATTTGAAAAAAAAAATAAGTGAAGGTATTCTGCCAGATTTCTTTTATGATACCACCATGGTCTTGATACCTAAACCTGGAAGAGACAATAAAAAAAGAAAATTTTTGGATCAATCTCCCTAATGTATATTGATGCAAAAGTTTAAACAAAATTTTAGCATACAGACCACAGCAACTTATAACTAGGATAAAACATTATGATCAGATAAGACTTATATCAGGTATGCAGGAATTATTCAGCATTAGAAAAAAATCAGAATAATAGGCAATATCAATAACATTTAACAGAAATCATATTATTTCAATAGATGCTTGAAAATTCTTTGAACAAATTTAACTTATTTCTATTAAAACACTACAGAGCAAAAAAAAATAAATGGAGCTTTTCTTAAAATGATAAGCAGGTTCTATCTAAAACTATCTGCAAGTATTATATGTAATGGGGATAAACTAAGGGCATTCTCAGTAAGATCAGGGGTGAAAAAAGGATGCCCATTATTACCCCTATTATTCATTGTAATAGAAATGCTAGCTTTAGCAATAGGAGAAAAAAGAAAAGGAAATTAGCATAGGTAATGAGCAAACAAAACTCATACTCTGCAGATGATATGATGGTATATTTCAAGAATTCTAGAAAATCAACTAAAAAGTACTTGAAACAATTAGCAACTTTGGCAAAGTTGTAGGATATAAAATAAACACATAAAACATTAGCATTTTTATATATTCATAAAAACAACAGCAGCAAGAGATAGAAGGAGAAATTACATTTAAAACAATTGTAGACAACATAAAATTCTTGGGAATCCACTTTCTATAACTTGATGAAGACAATCACAAAATGTTTTTAAGACAAATATAGTCAGATCTAAACAATTGGAAAAATGTCAGTTTCTTATGGGTTGGCCAAGATAAAAAAATTAAAATGACTATTCTACCTAAATTAATTTGTTCAGGGCCATACCAATCAAATTACCAAAAATTATATTACAGAGTTAGAAAAGGAGTAGTAAGAAATTTCATCTGAAGGAACAACAGGTCAAATATACAAAGCAGATTTATGAAAAAAATGCAAACAATGATGACCTAGCCAAGTCAGATCTAATCCTATATCATAAAATGGCAGTCATCCAAACTGTCTGATACTTGCTAAGGAATAGAGGAGTAGATAAATGTAATAGTTTTAGTACAACTACTAGTAGCTAAATGTTAATGTTGTAGTAATCTACTAGTAGTTGTGGTTCTTTTATAATACAATATATTAACTCAAACACTCTGACTTCTAGGAAAAGAACTCACTATTTGACAAAAATTACTGGGAAAAGTGGAAAATACTATGGCAAAAACTAGGCAAAGATCAACACCTCACCCTCTATGAAAATAAAGTTGAAATGAGTACAGGATTTACACATAATAATATCATAAGCCAATTAGGAAAACAAGGAATTGTCTATCTGTCTCATCTGTGGAGAGGGGAGTGGTTTATGAGCATGCAAGAGATTGATAATATTATAAACTGCAAATGGATAATTTATACTATATTATATAAAAAGATTTTATACAAATAAAACCAACATAATCAAGATGAGAAAGAATGAAGAAAGCTGGAAAACAATTTTCACAGCTAGTCTTTTTGATAAAGGACTCATTTCTAAAAATATATAGAGAACTGAGTCAAATACATGAGAATAAAAATTATTCTTCAATTGATAAATGGTTAAAGGATAAGTACAGGCAGTTTTCAGATGAAGAAATTAAAGCTATCCCAAAAAATGTTCCTAATCATTGTTAACTAGAGAAAGGAAAATTAAAACAATTCTGAGGTACCATCTCACACTTATCAGACTAAAATGATAAAAATAAAATCAATGTTGGAGAGGATCTGAAAAAACTGGGTCACTAATTCACTGTTGGTAGAGGTGTGAACTAATCCAACCATTCTAGACAGCAATTTGGAAAAATGACAAAGGGGCAGCAAAACTGTGAATACCTTTTGTCCCAGCAATACCACTACTAGGTCATTATCTCAAAGAAATAAAAAAAATGAGAAGTTTCACATGTTCAAATATATTAATAGCAGCTCTTTTTGAAATGATAAAGAATTGGAAATTGAGGGAATGTTCATGAATTGGGGAATGGCTTAAAAATTAAGATTTATGAATGTTATAGGGTACTATTGTTCTGTAAGAAATCATTAGGGACAAACTTTAGAAAAGCCTGCAAAAATTTGCATGAAATAATGCTGAGTGAAATAAACAAAACAAGGAGAATATTTTACACATTAAACACAACATTGTGAGTTGATCAATTATGATGTTTGCAATTCCTCTCAGTAGTTCAGTATCAAGGACATTTCTGAATGACCTGTTATAAAAAATTCCATCCGTAACCACAGAAAAATATTATGAAGTCTGAATGCAGAGTAAAGCATACTATGTTCACTTTTAAAAATTAATTTAATGTTTTTTCTTTCATTCTCATTTTCTTTCATTTTCCTTTAGTTCTAATTTCTCTTTCACAATATGATTAAAAGGGAAATACATTAACCAGAAATACACATGTAGAACTTATATCAGATTTTTCACTGCTATGGGGAGGTGGGGGAAGGGAAAGGAGTACAAAAATGTGGAATTCAAAAGTTTGCAAAAGGATGAATATTGAAAATAATCTTTGCATAAAATTGAAAAAAGTAAAATAAAAACAACAACAATTAATAAACTGTGTAGACTTTGTGAAGCTGTTCTTTCCCATTATATATTTATATATACTTACAAATTAGAAAGTAAAACCCATAATAGAAATTCCTGGGGTATTTCCCCTATTAAACAAATGTCTTCAATTACCCATCACCTTGATATATTGATAGTGGTTTGAATTAGATTAATTAATTTAAATGAATGAGAAATAGTATCCATGACTAGAAATTCATTTCCCTTCTATGTTGTAACTATAGATATCCTCAAAAAGACAAGACGGTAGCATATGCTAAAAAACTATAGACTTAAAAAGGCTAGAAAATTAGATAAACACAGTTTTGGAGAGTTTGATTATATCCATCTTTTGTCTTGTTTGCATAATAGAGAAGGAAAAGATATTTTCAGAAATTAAGTGAAAACAATGTGTTTGTGTGTGTGAGTGTGTGTGTGTGTGTGTGTGTGTGTGTGTGTGTGTGCGTAAAATGAGAATAAAAACAATACATCTCATTTGAGATCGGCATAGGTTGGTACAGAATATTACATCTATTGTCAGACATTGCCAGTAAATTTTTTTGTAGATATTTTTTTTTCTGTCTTTTATAATATTTTTTAAAGAAAGTATTGTCACTGGATAGGGAATGATTGGGAAATCTAGATAGCAGAATGCTAGTAAATGTTTAACTGAATCTCTAAAAAAAAATTCTCTGGACTTCCAGGGCAGAGTCAAGATGGCAGTGTAAAAGCAAGCATGCTCCTGGAACTTTTCCTTACACAAAGCTAAATGAAATCATTATACAGATCTACATATCCCCCAAGAAGAAAACAAGATCCAAAGAAGTTTTTAATGGTAGACATAGTGGAGGATCTTCAGTGCAGGTCTGTCTCTTTTGGGGACATGGGGGAAGGAAAGCCCAGTGAGGCACAAGAGCAGGAAAGACAACAGGAGGTTTTTAGCCACAGTGCATTCCAGGTCCTGACAGTTTGACAACAGCATAGGTCCCAGTAGCTAGACAACAAGCCAGCAGATAGGGTCCCAATCCCCAATCCCAAACAAATTATGAACTCTGGGAAGACAAGGGCAAAAGACAGGACTGGATGGTGAACAAAGGACTTCAAAGACAGAATTTGGACATAAAGGAGGAAATAAAGATCTGCAAAGGTAAGACCTGGACTGCACAGGCAACATCTTGGCCAATGATAAGCCAGGGAACAGATCCCAACCCCAGCATAAAAAAACTTTGGTCTTTACTCCTTATTCCCCAGGATTAGAATTCAAACATTTCAAGATGAGCAAAAAAGCTAAAAGAGTACTCACTATAGAAAGCTACCATGCAATAAAGATGATGACAATGCCACCTCAGAAGAAGAAAACAAAAATTATCCACAGGGGTGGTTTCAAAAGAGTCTATGAATTGACTCAAATTTAAAAGCTCATAGAAAAAGTTTAAAAAGAGTTTAAAAAACAAAGAAGAGAGGAAGAAGAAAAATGGAGAAAAAGAGAGTCATGTAGTAAAATTATGAAAAATTGACCAATGAAATCAACTCCTTTAAAAGTAAAAACCAGAGCAGCTAGGTGGCATAGTGGATAAAGCACCGGCCTTGGAGTCAGGAGTACCTGGGTTCAAATCCAGTCTCAGATACTTAATAATTACCTAGCTGTGTGGCCTTGGGTAAGCCACTTAACCCCATTCGCCTTGCAAAAAAAAAAAAGTAAAAACCAAATGGGAAAAGAATAACTTTTCAAAAAAGTAAAATTGACCAAATGGAAAAGGAAACATAAAAGTTATTTGAAGAAAATAAAATACTAAAAATTATAATTTAACAAATTAAAAAAATGAATCTATGAGACTACAAGATTCCATCAAACAAAATAAAAGGCTGAAAACATTAAAGAAGAGCTAATATACCTTTTTAGGAAAAACAAGAAAATAGAACCAGGAGAGACAATTTAGGAATCCCTGAACTACTAGATAGTTTGGATCAGAAAAAGAACCTGGAAAATATCTTGGAGAAAATTATCAGGAGAAAACTGTCCAAAAATGCTATAATCAGCAGAAAGAGATCCCTCCTCCAGAAAGAGACACTACCACTACAATAAAAACTTGAAGGATTAAAATAGCTAAATTCTAGAATTCACAAATAAAGGAGAACATATTGCAAGCAGCAAAAGAAGCAATTTTAATCCAAATGAAGCACCCATTCCTATTAAAGTCACTAGAAAATATAGTAATAAATGGAGTTTTCTATAAAAATAATAAGTAATACCTATCTAAAACCATTAGCATATATTCTATGGAATGGGGATAAACTAAGAGCATTTCCAATAAGATGAGGATTGAAACAAGGATGCCCATTTTTTTTAGGGAAGGATGCCCATTTTTGCCATTACTATTCAATACATATTAGAAATGCTAGCTTTAGCAATGAGAGGAAAATAGATTAAAGTAATCAGAATTGGCAATGGGAAGAAAAGTTTTCACTTTTTGCAGATCAGAGAAGCCAAGCAAATCATCTAAAAAACTACTTGAAACAATGAACAAATTCAGAAAAGTAGCAGGATATAAAATAAACCCATAAAAATCACCAGCATTTCTATATATGAATGACAGTCCAAGTACAAGAGAAAGAAAGAGAAATTCCATTTAAAGTAGCTGTATACAACATTAAATACTTGGGATGTACCTACCAAGGCAAACCCAGAAATATATGAACACAATTGCAAAACATTTCTCACACAAATAAAGTCAGATCAAAATAATTAGAAGGAAAACTGAAAGCCAAGAAACAATTTTCACAACTAGTAGTTCTGATAAAGGTCTCATTTCTAAAAGTCAGATGCTCATGGTTAGGTCAAAAAAATATAATAAAAATGAAAATTCTACTGAAATTAAGTTACTTATTCTGTGTCATATCAAACAAACTATCAAATATTTGTCTTACCAAGCTAGAAAAAATAGTAACAAAAATCATCTGGAGCAACAAAAGGTCAAGAATTTCAAAGAAATCAATGGAAAAAAATGCAAAGCAATATGGCCTAGCTATACCAGTTCCAAAACTATACTATAAAGCTGCAGTCATCAAAACTGTCAGAAATGGAGGAATAGATCAGTGAATTAAAATAGGTTCAAAAGAAACAGTAGTAAATGACTATAGTAATCAGTGTTTGACAAACCCAAAGATAGTTTCTGGAATAAGAACTCACTATTTAACAAAAATTGTTGGGAAAACTGGAAAATTGTATGTCAATAACTAGGCTTAGACCCACATCTCATACCCTATACCAAAATAAGTTCAAAATGGCTACAGAATTTAGACATAAAGTGCGACACCACAGATAAATTATCAGACCAAGAAATTATCTATCAGATCTATGGAAAGGGGAGAAATTTATTACCAACAAGAAATTATAAATTGCAAAAAGAATGATTTTGTATATATTAAATAAAAAGATTTTGCACTAATAAAATCAATGCTGCCAAAATTAGAAGGAAAACAGAAAGCCAGGAAACAATTTTCACAACTAGTTCTGATAAAGGTCTAATTTCTAAAATATATAGAAAATTGCATCAAATTTAAAAGGTTATAAATCATTCTCCAATTGGTAAATGGTCAAAGGATATGAATAGACAGTTTTCAAATGAAGAAACTAAAGATATATTTATATAAAATTTTACTAAAAATGCTTAAATATTATTGATTAGAGAAATGCAAATTAAAACAACTATGAGTATCACCTCACATGTATCAGATTGACTAAAATGACAAAAAACGGGAAAATGGAGAGGTTGTGGGAGGATTCACACTTTAATGCATTGCTGATGTTGTGAATTGATCCAACCATTCTGGAGAGCAAAATGGAGCTGTAGTCAAAGAGCAATAAAACTGATCGTACCCTTTGACCCAGCAATTCCAATACTAGGCCTATATCCAGAAGAAATAATAAAAAAATGGGAAAAGATCCACACATTCCAAAATATTCATATCAGTTCTTTACATAAACTGGTCAATGGTTGAAAAATTATGCTATATAAATATTAAGGAATACTATTGTTCTATTAAATAAAGACAACAAATTGTCAAATCAAGAAGCATGGCATTAATTCAGGATTTGATTCTGTGTGAAGGGAGTAGAACCAAGGGAACATTAACAACAACACTTTAATTTGATCAACTTTGATCGATGCAGCTTCTCTTGGCAGTACAGAGATCTAGGACAACTCTATTAGACAGGGTATGGACAAAGTTATCCTCATCCAGAGGAAGAAAAACAAAACAAAACAAAACAAAAAACCTTCAAAATCTGATGAACACTATATTCACTTTTTAAAAATTTTTTCTCATGTTTTTCTTTCCCTTAATCCTAATTCCTCATACTGAAAATGACTACTTTGTAAACATATTTAATACTAATGTGTAGGTACAATATTCCCCTGACTTCACAGCTGAAGGGAGGGGAATGGAAAAGGATGATAGAAGGAAATTATGTAGCTTAAAAATATACATACGCATATGAATGAATGTTGAAAAACTTTCATAACATGCATTTAGAAAAATAAAATATAAATTACACAACAATAAAGCAAAGAAACAAAAATTTTCTGGAAAACTTTTAGGTTTGATTTGTATTCTTGACACTTTCCTCATCACATTATATATAATAAACAAGAAAATAACTCAAACACTGATTTGCAATATATGCCAATTGCTGGAGTGTAAAAACTCACACTTAAAATTTAGCAATCAGTTTTGCCCATCAGTTTGAGTTGAATTCAGTCTACTGGCTATGTTCAGAATAAAAGTGACACAAAATCTTAATACATCAATAGAGATAATATTTTTAAGGCAGATACAAATATGAAAACATAGACTTCAATTTGATGGATCATTTTATAACAAATTTTAATACAAATCTCAAAGTAGTCCAAAACATCTGAGGCCTTTTGATAATGCAAATGACAAATTCAGCAATCTAGGGACAGGTAAATGGGTTGGAAAGAGGAAGAGGTGAAGTCAAATGTTCATACTTATTTAGTTATAAGCCAATTAAACTCTCACAACTTCAGTTTCCTGAAGGATAAAAATAAATTTTACTTCACAACATATTATGAGAATCAAAACAAATAAAAATCATAAAGCACGTTAGAAGCAATAAAATACTAGCTATTTATATAAGATAAATTTGGAAAAATAATAGAACCCATAAAATCAAAATTCTAATTTTTGATTCCTTTGGTTTGTAAAAATAGTTAAGTACTCTACCTTCTTCTATAATAAAACACTCATTTATTGTAAGAGCAATACTAACTCAAATTTACATTGAACTTTATTGATTTACAAAAATTTTTCCTTTCCCAAACTCTGCAAATAAGTTACTAAGGCACAAATATTACTGTTTCTACTTTATAGAAGATGATATTGAGGGTCAGAGAGATTAAGGATTGCCTTTATCTCAATTAAGATTTGCCTGTCAAAGCCAGGTCTCAAACTTAGACTTCTTGAATCTTAAAATATTTGGCCTCTGGTCTAATCTCAGTTTTATCACCTATTTATTTTACCTTGGGAAAATCACATTATAAATCATTGGATCATAGATTTAGAACAGGAAGGTACCAGAGTTGGATTTAATGAAATGCAAGATCCTTTCTAGTTGATACTATAGACCAGTTACTTATACTAAGGCATAAAAACTTCACTTTTCACTAATTTCCTTCACAGTCTATGAAAGAGAAGCCATTTCTTCTCTGCCTTGCTTTGGTCTATAGTAAAGTGAAGTATTCCAAACAAATGACAAAATATGTCTTAGGAGAATAAACATAATAGTAATAATGCTGTTTTCTTCTTTCACATAGCACCTTTCATAACAGTGTCTCAATAAAGAAAAACTTCTCTTTTTCCATCCTGCATGTGGTTGGATGTGGTTTCTTTGAAAGGATAATATTACACCACAGAAAGAATAGTGCTGATGTCATTGTGAGTGGTAGAAAATCATAACTATTCTCTATATAGAGTACAAAATGTACTTATTAAATTTGTCCTCTCCCAACTTACATATCTGTCATTTCCTTAGAAATTCTCACTATAGCTAATAAAAGACAATAAAAATAATGTCAATTGCATAGAGTGAATAAAAGGAATATTCAAAGATAAATTATCTTAATATCTATAACTAATGCATACTAAAAACATGTGTTCTTTAAAAAATGAAGTTGTAAAGGAAAAATGTAAGTCCATAATCCATCAAAACATTGACTGGGATAAAATTCTTTACAGGATCTTACTCAAGTCAATAATTGAAACAGGATTTCAAATGATCAAAAGGAAAAAAATAAAATTGCACACACACACACACATATCTTTAAGAATATATGTACATGCACATTCTGTATGTATGTCTATCATATATTTGCAAATATAATATTAAATAAATGCTGTGATATATAATCTTTTTTAAAATTTTTTATTTATTTAAGACATTGGGTTAAGTGACTTGCCCAAGGTCACACAGCTAGGCAATTATTAAGTGTCTGAGACCACATTTGAACTCAGGTCCTCCTGACTCCAGGACCCATGCTCTATCCACTGTGCCACCTAGCTTCCCCTTCTGATATATAACCTTAATGTAATAAGCAAATTTAAACTACCTTCTACTTATCACCATAAAAATAAAAAGAACTTTATTTCCTAAATTTTAATATAAAAAGGGATAGAGAGCATTTTTGCCCTCCTTTCCAAGAGCTTAATAATTAAAATTACAAATTTATTTTTATTACTCCTTCTGTGTCATATCTACATACATATAACTATATGTGTGTGTGTGTGTGTGTGTGTATAGAGAGAATTTTCTGACTTGCTTTGTTTTTATATCAGTTAATCATGTCCCTGTCAAACTGATCATTTTCCATAAATAATGGAATTAGGATTTTTTTTGTTTTGGCAAAGAAATGGGGTTAAATGACTTGCCCAAGGTCACACAGCTTGTTAAGTCTCTGAGACCAGATTTTAAACAGTTCTTCCTGA
This sequence comes from Macrotis lagotis, assembly GCF_037893015.1. NCBI lineage: Eukaryota > Metazoa > Chordata > Mammalia > Peramelemorphia > Peramelidae > Macrotis > Macrotis lagotis. Next base: position 40,289,569 of record NC_133662.1, read on the forward strand.
CTCCCAGGCTAGTGCTTTATCCATTGTACCATCTACCTACCTTTGAATTAGGGTTACTTAAATTGGTAAAATGATAAAAATGAGAGTCTTGTTAAAAATGTAGAAAAATGTAGAAATGGGCTCAGCCACTCTCATAATGAGAAGAATATCTTCCCTGAATATACCCTACACTCTAATAAAAATAAAACTATTATATTTCTTTCTCATACACAAATAACCTCATGGTTGTGAAACATTTGGGCAGTTACATGAGTTCAATTGCAGTCTCAGACATTTAATAGATCCTAGGCAAGTCACTTAACCTATTTGTCTCCATAAAATGAGCCGGGAAAGGAAGCGGCAGACTGTTCCATGTCTTTGCAAAAAAAAAAAAAAAAAAAAAAAAACATCACAACAAAGAGATAATTGGGGTCCCAAAGTATCAGACCCAAATGAAATAACTGAAAGACATGTGGTATTGTTCTCACTCAACTCTGGAACCACATAATATCCTGGTTAGTTGTAGGATGTTTTGGTTAATTCCAGTTATTCAAAAATTTCTGCAATTTCTAGCCTAAATATCCTCTACAAGAAGAATAGATAGGAGTCATAAAACCCAGCAAATTAATATCAAAGACAAGGGAAGGAAACTAATTTTCTACCCCATGGTTGTGGGTAGAAAATTTCTTTCTTTATTTCTCAATTAACATACTAACTCCTTTTATAGCTACAATAACCAGCCAATAAAGCATATTCCTTGTTCCAATATCACAAAAAAGTTGGTAGGATCACAGGAAGGTCACGACAACATTGTTAGATGAAAGAAACTTAATGGAAGCAACTCCTCTCAGCAGTTCAGAGAGCTAGGACAACCGTTAGACTGGCTAAGGACTAGGTTATCAGCATCCAGAGAAAAATAAAACAAAACACACACAGAGACACACAACAACAACAACAACCCTCCAGAATCTGATGAACATTTTATAAAAATTATCTCTTATGTATCTCTTTCCCTTAATCCTAATTCCTCATACCAAAAGTAATTAATACTAATCTAAAAACATTTTTATCAAAATAAACTGACTGTTCACCACTGAGGGCGGAAGGGTGGAAGGAAATTTTATAACCTGAAAATATGCATGTTCAAATGGATAAAAATTAATTAATTAATTAATTTTTTAAAAAAGAGGGAAGCACTCACTTCTGAATTCCTGATTTCCCTAGGATAAAGAGCAATCAAAGGAGAGGTGGATAGGTGGTGTGTTAGAAACTGCTGGAGTAAGCAGAAAAGCAGCAACTCAGGAAATTTAGAATCACCTTTTCATTGAAGTAATATAATAATTATAGCTATCATCATATAAAATAAAAAAGAGAGAAATAGAAAACAGAATGGGTAGGACTATTCTATAGGAGGTCATGGCTGTCTGCTCCGACATCAACCTGCAAGGAATAAGAATGCACTGAAAATATCTATCCTTTTGCTTTCTATCCTTTTTATCTTTCAACTATAAACATGTCTGAATAAAATAATCGTGAATAATTATTAAGGACATCAGAATGTTGAATTCACAAATCTGGAGGAAGCATATCTTAATCCTATTTATAAGATTATGGACAAAATGAGACACATATTCACAGATATCTTCAATATCCTGATTTTTTACATTGAATATTCACATGTGTTATGGAGGTAGGGAGAGGGAGAAAAATCTGCAGTGATAAAGAAATAAATAGGGGGAGGGCATGATTATAAAGTTTTTTTAAAAGTTAAAATAATTTGGACTAGTTCTGAAAAAGTCTATTTTATGAAAACATTCTACTACAATAAATCAACTAATAGCAGGAAGATAGAATTTCCTATGGAATATATATGGAATTATTATATCTAACTGAAAACAATGCAAAGAATTTTTAATTAGTTGCATTAAGTATTTTTTAAGCTTTCCACTTTTTTCTTAATTTGAAAACAATTCTGAACACCAAATTAAACAAGACATCACTGAATGTGAAACTGTGCACTTCTATTATGGACAGCTTACTTTACTTTTAAATATATAAATGTTTGTGTGTGTTTGTGTGTGTATATATCTATATGTATATTTATATGGAATATAATATGTAATTTTCAAAGCTCTGCTATTTGCTCTATGATTTTTATAGGATTTTTTCTTTTTTTAAGTCAATGATTTTTTTAAAACTGATGCTTTTACAACACTTTTTTTTCTTTTCTCCTTCCTTCTTTTCTGCTTATCTTTTGCAACTTAATTCCTCTCCTCTCTCTTTTTCCTCACCTATCGTTATTGGGGGGAAATGAAAACTAATACCTTACAAATAATATGCACAATAATTCAACTCAAGTTTCTAAACTGATGTGTCCAAAAATATGTGTGTTATTCTGCATCATGGCTGAATTACCTCTCTCAGAAACATTAATTATTTAATATTAAATTGATTGAAATGTAAAACAAAAAAATGCACTAGCATCCCCCCTCTCAAAAGCATTATGATACATTTTACAATTTACAATTTTAACAACTTTAACTCCTTTCCTTTAACTATCATCTCTTAGAAGACACTTCAACTCCAAACTTGAATTTCTAATTGCCCATTAGATATTTCTTCCAAAATATCTCGCTGGTGCCTCAAAATCAACAATTGTTCATGCAAAATCCTCCACTTTTATACACACACACACACACACAGATATATATATATATATATATATATATATTATTTATATTATATTATATTATTTATATACAAATCACAGAGTATTTCCAAGTACTGTGGATCCTCTCTCTGCATTCCCTATATAATTTCATACATCTCCTACTTGTCATTGTCTGCCAGTAAGTGAATTTATTTACAGTTATCTATCATTTGTATTCTATCAACAGCCTCTCATCTGATTTTCCTGCTTCTCTTCCTCTTGATCTACCCTTAACAGTTCTTCCAGATTAATTTTCCTAATTCACAGACTTAAGACATCATTCCACTATCCAAAAGCTTGCAGGTCTCCACTTTACGAAATAAAGTTCAGACTCCTCCAAAATTTGGTTTTAAGATATATTTTCGCATTATTATTTATTGCCTTTTCTTTATAAATACTATCTAATGCCAATTAAACTATACTAAAATTATTTCTATACTTAGAATGCCTTTTCTCCCCAACTTTGTCTCTTAAAAATTTTATGACTTTTCAAGAGTTCATACCTGAATACTTATTTTATGTGTATATACAAACGTATATATATGTATATATGTGTGTGTGTGTGTATCTATAGATTCAGTACATAAGAAATAGTGTAATATAGTCACATATATTTCATATAAATGTACACATATTCATTATCTATTATCTATCTATATGTATGTATGTGTGTATGTATGTGTATGTGTTTATCCTTTTTGGAAACTTATTGTTATTTAATTGTTCATTAATTTCACAAATAATATTTATTGAGGGCCAACTACAAGCTTGGCACTGTGGACCAAAAAGACATTTGTAATCCTTTCCTCCCCAATATATATGGATCTCAAGTTGGAGTAAATAAGTATATATATATATATAGTCCCTTGAGGACATTACTTTGTGTTTGTATTTATATTTCCAGTTCTTAGCATAGTGTTTATCACTTAATAAGAAAGTACTTAATAAATGCTCATTGAGTTGAATTGATATATTTACTGTCCATAAACTATAGTTCAGCATTCTGTATATGCTAGCTGATATAACTGATTTCATCAATTCAATAGCAAACTTCTCAAGGGGGCACATATGTGACCAATAGATATAGTGCCCAGTCTGAAAACAGGAAGAATTGTCTTCCTGAGTTCAAAGCTGGCCTTAGATACTTACTAGCCATGCAACCTTGGGGAAGTCACTTAAACCTATTTGGCTCAGTTTTCTCATTTGTAAAATAATCTAGAAAAGCCAATGACGTACCACTCTAGTTTTTCTGCCAAGAAAACCCCAAAGGGGATCATGAAGAGTTGCATATGACTAAAATGACAACAAATCTTCTCAAGATGTTTTATTATTTTATTCCTCTTTAGTGTCCCAAGAAATACTTATCACAGTGCTTCACATCTTTTGGTGATCAAATAATACTTAAGAATTAAGGTATCCACTACTGGGTCCATATCCTGAAGAGATCATGAAAAAGGGTAAAAACATCACTTGTAGAAACATATTCATTAGGACCTCTGTGGTAGTAAAGAATTGAAAATCGATTGAATGTCCATCAGCTGAAGATTGCTGAACAAATTGCCATATATTTGTACATTATGGAACACTATTGTGCTATTAAAAACGAGGACAGATGAGAATTCAGAGAAGCCTGGAAAGACTTGCATGAACTGATGATGAGTGAGATAAGCAGAACCAAAAGAACACTGTACACCATAACAGCAACATGGGGGTAATGTTCAACCTTAATCGACTTGCTCATTTCATCAGTTCAATAATCAGGGATGATTTTAGGGTATCTGTGATGGAGAATACTAGCTGTATACAGAGAAAAAACTGTGGAGTTTAAACAAAGAACAAAGACTATTACTTCAGTTTAAAATATTGTCTTAGGTAGTACAATAATTTTTCTATCCCTTATATTTTATTTTTTCCTCAAGGATATTATTTTTCTCTAAACACATTCAATTTTGATCAGTGTATAGCATGGAAATAATGTAAAGGTTATCAGACTGCTTCTGTGGGGGTGTGGGGGGAGGGAAGGGAGGTGGGAGGAAAATTGTAAAATTCAAACCATTACAAAAATGATAGAAAGAAACTACTATTGTATATAATTAGAAAACAAATAAAATATTTATATTAAAAAGAATTGAGGTATTATTGAAAAGCTATATATAAATTAAAATTTGACAAAATGATGATATCAATTGTGTAGCCTTTAGTGATCTTGTGACAAAACAATATTGTCAAAACCCTTCAATATATGTTGGGGTGGGAGTACACAGCTTCCAAGGTACCTTTTAGCTCCAGATATATCCTATTATGAATTCTGCATTTACTAAAGAAGAACTGAATGTCTCCTCATTCCTCCCCAGAGAACACTTTTCTATACTTTAACAAAACTTTATACTAATAATTACAGCATTCATTGAAACTTATGGAAGCATTGCAATTTATCATGCATTTAAATTTATTCTTACAAAATGCAGCATTTCATATCACTTTAAAATTAGAGGAAGTTTTCATTAACAAAAAATTGACAACATTTATAAATTAAGCAAATAAACTGGACCTTCATATTTTTCATCTTGGGAGTCTTTCTATGAGCCTGATTTGTGAATGAAATCTCTTCACGACAAGGTATTCTTGTCACTTCATTAAGTAAACTCAGCTGAATGGGATCCAAGGTTCATCTCATGTAGAAATCTGCTCTATTATAAAGTGTTTTAGCAGAGTCCAAGGGTTATAAAATCTTCTTACTAAAATAGGAATATAATTCTCACACATTTCTCATTAGTGTTTCTCTGGCTTTACTGAGGAGAAAATTAGTACTTTAGAGAGCCAAGACTTGAACTTACCCCAGAGGACTTCATGTTGTTGTTGTTGGGGGGGGGAGCGTTTCTGGGTTCACTAAGCTAAGCACCTGTCTAATTTCAGCAGACTACATTACTTTAGGCTTCTGTCTAATTTCAGCAGATTACATCACTACAGATTCATTCTGACTGCCCTTAGGCCAAAAAAGAGTTTTAAGTGGAAATAAAATTTTCATCTTCCATAAACAAGTTCAAGACAATGCAACATATCTTTTTCATCTTTCAAAAACAAGTTCAAGTCACTGCAGCATCATTTTGTATGTGCATGATTAGAGACCAAATGTTAGCTTGGAATGGAAACCCTCTTTCAACTTTTCTACTAAAGTTCTCCTCAATAATATCATCATGATACAGAGAGGAATGGTCAATTTTCAAAGAGTATGCCAAAGAAAAACAAATTCTGACACTCCCTAAAAAGCTGGAAAGATTTTGAACTTAGGTCTGTGAATAGATCAGATGCTCATTACAGAGGACCAATTTAGCTAATTCCTAAGAAACTTTATAGAGACAAAGGGGAAGAGGGATGGTAGGTAACAACTACCTGTGAAAAATGTCATACCCATGCTGAGTATTTTTTCTAGGCTGTGGCTAAGTAAATCTCCTTTCTTTGATCACTGGACTATCTAAAGATATCCCATTGTGTTCCTTTATATCCTAGTATATCTATTAAGAGACAGACATAGAGAGATGGAGATTTATATATACATCAATGCATATATAGCTATATATGTGTGTGTGTGTGGATATTATATATGTATAGCTGTTGGCAAGGAGAGAGAGAGAGAGAGAGAGAGAGAGAGAGAGAGAGAGAGAGACAGAGAGACAGAGAGACAGAGAGACAGAGAGAGAGAGAGAGAGAAGCTAGAATTATCTACATCTGTTGTTTAAATAACAGCAGAATTATATTTTGAATGGGTCATTACTGGAAGTCTGACCACCAGATGACCAATTACTTCACCAGAGAAATTTAGTGTCTCTCTACTAAGTCAAATACGGTTTGAGAATGGGTGAGGGAATGCCCAAGTTTAATGGAATTGTGTATTCCTGATGCATTAAAGTAGGTTTAGTCAGTACTCTGATGATGACATGAAGTAAAAGAATGTGGATCTATTTATTTTTGTTTTGTTTTGCACAAGGATTAAACCACCACATTTTTATCAATAAGAAAATTTCAGAATTGAGCTACATAATTCACTTTTAGAATATTAAGACTATTGAAAGTTGAATTTGTAACATTAAAAATACAACAAAGGAGGGAATGCGGTTTACTTTCCTCAAAACATATATAGTTTACTCATGAACATGCACCTACTCAAACACATACATATATACACATACATGCGCACAAACTATATACCCTTCTGAGAATGAGGGGATATTGTTTTTATTTTTTGCACAGAAGGTACCAGATGCATCCAGTAAGATGTGTCTGAGACAGCAGTCCTCTTTCAACTACAAAGTAAATAATAGGGTTTAAACAAAGCATTGTCTGGTCTTGTGATAATTTTCTTTGTGTAGGATCTGGGATTGGGTAACTGAAAAACTAACACTCAAGATCACTGATTTTCAGGCAAACCCTATGGTATAATAGTAGCCAATGTGTGAGAATCAATACATTTTATTTTACCAGTGACATAAAAAGTTTTGGTTATGGTATATTTGAAAAGACTAGTCATCTAACACATTACTTCTGATCTCTTTCGTATCAATGATGACATTTTAACTTCACCTAAATTAGACTTTTATAGCATAGTAGAAATATATTAATGACCACACAAGAAGAAAAAGTAAAACTCCCTCTGGGTATCTTGGATATGAACACAATCATAGTATTCAAGAACCCCTGACCTACTACTCAAGTACTGAATACATTAACAAGGTACCGCAAGCTAATAAATGGTATTCTCCAGAGTCTTATATGTCATAACTTTCTCTCACAAATAGTTATAACTTGAAAGTGCTAGAAATTGAGCTATTACATGAATGAACTTTTCTAATGTGCACTGGTAAATATTTATCCTAAAGTATCAAGTATTTAATTGCCACATTCTGTAAGACTTACATGGAATAAAACTTTAAGAATTCGTTTTTTATCTTGTTTTTAAAAATCATTCTTACTTTTGATTTGTCTCAGGAATAGTCAAATGAGAGTGACAACAAAGCAATGAGGTCTTGCAATCATCAAAACTTGCATTCAGGTTCCATGGCTGACACATACTGGTTGTGTGACTCTGAGCAAATCAATTGTTTATTAGGATTGGTAAAGGAAGTTCCTTCCTGGGTGCTCTTGAGACCAATGAAAGCACAATGTTGTTCAGTCATTTCAGTTTTGTGTACCACTTTGTAACCCCATTTAGAATTTTCTTGGTAAAAATATTTGGGTGGTTTGCCATTTCCTTCTCTAATTCATTTTACAGTTGAGGAAACAGAAGCAAATAAGGTAAAGTGACTTGTTCAGGGTCAGCCAACCTAGCAAATGTCTGAGACCAGACTGAACTCAGGAAGATGAGTCTTCCTAACTCCATCCATCACAGTCTATTGGCCAGTCCACCTAGATGTCCCCAAAATCACAATATAGAGAGGAGCAGATTCAAAAAGTCAGGTATATAAACTGGCAGAATAGGTGTAACAGAGAATATTCAAGTGTAAATATGGCATTAATGGAAAAAAAAACAATTATCCTGGTAAAGTTTTAAATTTTTCAAAACACTTTCAACTTGTATTGTTGCGGTGCTACATAATTCCATACTTTCCCTCAGTTGCAGTCTCAGAAATTTTATTTCTTGAAACAGGATGCAAAGACATTTAAGAAGGTCAGCAGTATAAAAAAGAAAAAAACAGGGAAATCAAGTCAAAAAGAACTTATTAAGCACTTACTATTTAACAAGCACGGTACTAATTGCTGGAGACATAAAGAAAAGCAAAAATGATTTTTTGCTTTCAAAGCCCTCATAGTCTTATGGAAGGAAAGAACACGAACACTATATACATTCATAAGAAGGAAATACAGGGAGGAAGAAAGCTATGGGAAACTCCCCTAGAATGTCATAAGGTTTTTTTGTGCTGCTCAAGAACTAACTGTTGTTGAAGAACCAAAGGTAATTTTGAGACCTGAAAATGGAATTTGTTAGAGAGAAAAGTTCTTACTAGGATGAGAACACTACCGTACTGAGGTTAAGCTTGAGTAGACAAAGTGCTCACCTGAGATTCAGCTAATGTGAGATGAAGCACTCTCAGGACAAAAAGATATTTCTATGGTATTGAAGCATTGGACACTACTGGAAGGTAGGGGCATGAGTGGGATCCAGAGAATGGTTTTCCCAAGTGAGGAAGCATAACTTAAGATGGTGTTTGCTGAAGCCTCTAAATTTCTTGCACTGGAACAAAGGCCATGTTATTCTACTCTAGTTATATCTAAGTAACTTTCTTTCAGTGAGATCAAAGGACAAATGAGAAAATAGGGACAAAATCCATTGATCTGTTTGCCTCAAATAATGAAATCCAATGCACAGGTCATCTTCCAAATTCACAAAAGACAATTCCCTTCCTTATTTCACAGATAATAATTTTCCCTCAATTTGTGTCTATGGTTGCTGTTGCTCTTTCTATTATGATCCTATATACATATATATATATATATATATATATTTATATATATATATATTTGATACTATATTAACAAATAAGTTATATCAGAAAAAAAGAAACCCATAAGAAATCAATTGACATCCAGTTACTGCTTTCCTTAATATACCTGCCACAGTAGCTGAATATTGAAGAGAAGAAAAAGGAATCATAGGTTTCAACATACCAGTATGTGAACAAGAAAGATTAACATTTAACAAATTCATCTAAGAAGTGAATGTTGCTAATGAAGTTGTGCAGGCTGACTTAAAAACCTCCATCACCCTATAAAAATTTTAACTAGCATGCACAGATTTTCAAGAACCCTTGCTAAACTTTGCAGAGAAATCTCAGCAGTTGCCTGCGACATTTAGTAGTCTGAAGACATACGGTACTGGTGCTAGAATTCAAATAAAACTTCATCTTTTTAAATAAAATGCACATAAACTCATATCCTTATTTCTTTTGCACCTGGCATGATTTTTGCTTAAATCCAGATTTTCAGACCTTAGAACATCTTCACCCATGAGGCCATATTCTTATATTACCCAATAGACTGTTGAATCATCCTGTAAAATTTAAAATGAGAAATTTTTAATAAGGCAGGGATTCTATTCTTTTCTTCAAAAATGACTGTAACAAGGGGTGATTTGAGTTAGGAAAAAAATTAGAGAGCAAATTTTAGAGGGAAAAAGAAAACCAGTATGCTCAATGGGGAAAAAAAGGAAAGTATAAAAGAGTAGAGAAAAGAGCATCTTCTGGTTTCTTTAAGAAATAAAAGAGAAAACTCTAGAAACCAAAAACTCCTCTGAAATCTGCTCTGCTGATCTTTATTCATTATACATTGATCCATGTTGATCCTGGAATATACTGAGAACAGTGTTACTACATTGTTGTTTTCTTCAGTTTCTGAAAGAAATCCAACATAATAGTCCTGTGGTGTCTCATGGGGCCAGGTAAGAGACACGGAGATATACACACATCTGGAGAAACTCTCACTTAAAGGGATAGATTTAAATGATCATTGTCTCTGTAGAAGAAAGATTTGGTTTAGTATAATTTTCAGATCAGGAGGAAATTCCCCTTCATTTCCTGGACCACTGAGATGCACATTGTAGTCTGAAAACAATTCACTCTTTTCATTCAATGAATGTCTTTTTTTTTTTCAATGTGAATCCATTCTCATAAGACCTGAATTTTGATTTATTAACTAAGATATCTTCACCTTAATCTTCTTAAAAGGCAATAAGCAATGGCTGACTATTTGCTGTGCAACACAAATCTAGCTTATTAAGAAGGGATATGTCTTGAATAACTTCGACAATATCATTTAAGCCATGGATGGAGTCAGACTTCTGGCAAGTTCTACCATGTGAAATAAAGTTTAAATCCTGAAATAAATGGGAAAAAAAAAATCTCTGGGCAATGAAAGAGTAGTCATCACAAAATACAAACATTTTACAAGGGAAGATGATTTCAGAGTTTATGATTGCATATTATCTGAGTGGGGGTGAGGAGGGTTTGAAAAAAGACATGACTAACACACTATCTACCATTGATTCTTTTCATAAAGCAAATAATTATATTGAATCTTTTACCTTTCTTATTTTTCCTTATTTTAGTTTGATTGACATTTTACTTCCTCATCCTCAGTGAACTTTTTGATACTCAGATCATGTGTTAGGTTAAATGTCTGAATCTAGGTATGTTGTAGTTCCTTAAGATGGCCTTTGGACTGTGCTCCCTGTTTTGATGTGCTGATTATCTAAATTTTGTTGTTGACTAGCCTCACTTTCTCAGGCCTTCTTGCCCTTTTCCAGAGAAATAGCAGATGGAGAGATGGAACCAACCTGGGCATAATCTATTGACTCAGATATGTGTCTAAAATGAATGTTTTTTACCTAATCAGTATGCATAACTAATTGACCTTGACAAACTTCATGTTTTCCTGGGCTACACTGGACAACAGCTTGGTAGGTTTGTGTTGAAGATGGAGATAGAGTAAGAGGGAAGGGGTTTAGAAAGCAATATACTATATTAGTGACAACTAACACTATGGGAGGATAAATTTCCTTATTCACTACTGAATATGTATATATAAACTAGAACTCTATTGAAATTAATAAAGGGGGAAAGAGAAAAAATGAGGCAATTAAATAGGAAAAGGAATTATTTATAAAGCTAGGCTCAGATAAAAAGAAATGCAAATGCATAAATCAATCTTCAATTTGTCTCATATTAGAAATATAGAGGGGCTATTTCATGATTCAAGGACAGGTATGTTTCTTTGAGCATACTTTGTTTCTGGCATTTTGCTTGTTGTTTATAACTAATTCTCTCAAATGAAAATCTTGAATTCAAAACAATTTTATAATCCTTCAATTTAAATTATTGCAGAGTACTTTTTCCCTACCTTGGAGCTACTTTTCAAAAAGGTATCTTGGCACTTCAATACTGTGTGGCCTACTTATTTAAGTACATGTGTCCCATGGAGCATATTACCAGGGAGTGTTGACTAAATGCATTATGATTTATTTCTGAATACAGTTCAAGGTACAGGAAGGATCAAGTATACAAGCTTGGTATCATAATTTAAGCTTTCTAAAGGTAACTAAAAGGTCTATAGATTTTTTTCAATTCTTCATCTGTGTATTTTCATAAAATAAAAAGTTTAGATTTTTTAAAGTTGTTTTTTTTTAGGTTTTTGCAAGGCAAATGGGGTTAAGTGGCTTGCCCAAGGCCACACAGCTAGGTAATTATTAAGTGTCTGAGACTGGATTTGAACCCAGGTACTCCTGACTCCAAGGCTGGTGCTTTATCCACTGAGCCACCTAGCCACCCCTAAAGTTGTTTTTAAGAATCAAATTATTTTCTTGTTGATAATAATGTTGATAATAAAGAAAAATTTTCCAATTTCCCTATCTTGCAAATCTAATATTAATGTTATAAAAGTAAGCAAATGACAGGTATTTAACCCCAAATTTATTTTGTAAATTTTTGCCCCTAAATTATTTCTCATTTATTATTTGTCTACATCTACCTGTCTTATTACATATATAACACAAACTATATACATATATACAGATATATATATATATATATATATATATATATACATAAAATTTATCCATTATCTTTCAAATAATGTTTATCCTTCATCCTGAAGATCATGACATCAGGGAGGTAATGTCATGAAAAGTACATGAATTGGATTTGAATGAGGGGGTGCTGTGCTAAATCGCCAAAAGTCGCCAACTTTACTTTCTCCTCCAGAGCTATCTGGATCCAGAGGCCAGAAATGAATCAAGATAACTGGAGATGGTGCTGGAAGTGAGGCAGCCAAGGTTAAGTGACTTGCACAAGGTCATTGGATTCAAACTCCTATCCTCCTGATTCCAGGGCCAGTGCTATATGCTATATAAACACTTATGTTGTAACCTCTTGTGCAATGTAAGGTCCTTGAGGACCAATGTTGTTACATTTTTGTCTTGATCAGGGAGTAGGAACCATCTTTTAAAAGTTTATGGAATAGAATTGACAACTATATATATGTGTGTGTGTGTGTGTGTGTGTGTGTGTGTGTGTGTGTGTGTACATATATACATATATGCACATATATGCATATATACATTTATGCATATATAAATATAAATTAAGCATACTTATTACCTTTATAATTTTAACCTAGTTCACTACAGTATTTTGTCAGGGAGTCTTCTTCATATATTGATATAATATTTGCTTTTTATTCATGTGAATAATTATGTTAATTATTTTCTTAATTACCCATTCTGGAATCTCTACTAAAACTAATTTGCCTTAGTCATGTTGGTTATATTTTTGGGTTATATCTCTATAAAAAATGAATCAAGTAACAACGGGCTTTAAAATATCCAACTGCTACACATATCTCTAACTTGAGCCCACTTTGCTTTGTAAATAATAAATGGAGAAGAAGAATAAAAAGAATTTTTTAAGGGAGGGATTGCATTTTCCCTCAATTCCTATGCCACTATAGTCAATATCTTGTTAAAAATCTAACTTAAAAATAGATATTACAAATGATCATGAAATGGAACATAATGATGGGGCCTTATGGGCCACAGAATTTAAAAAGCATTTCCCTCCCTTGACCCAACCTTTCATAATTAATTGTGAATTACTAAGAAGGAAAATGTTATAGTTACAGTCTGTGAAAGTTGCTATGGAAATTGTTAGTCCACAAAGGATTAAGGACTTTTGGTGAAGGTGTAAATTATATCACTGAAAAGAAACAAGCATTGGTTCAGTAATATTGCGTCAATGATTTGCTTTTCTTCTTTCTTTTCAAATCATAACAACCCTAAAAACCTTTGTAACCACTAGATAAATATTGAAGGAAATAATAGTTCCACTGAATTTGAATTCATTATCAATTAACTTGATATTATTCTTCTATTCTTAATATTAATAATTGATGGTTGTTGGTATTTTTCTGATTAAAAATTTATGATATATTAGGTAAGTCATGCCTTGCCAAGATATGATGGTTGAATCAATGAGTAAGATTTAATAGATGATAGATGGATAGGGAAATAGTGATAGAAGATAAATGTAAATATATATATATGTATATGTATATATTTACTTGTATAAATGTTCTTAATCTAATCCTACTTTAAATAAAAATGTTTATCCAGCTTTTAAATTGGGAATCTTATTTAATTTAAATTAATATATTCACTTTTTTCTTAAAAACATTTTATTGATTTTGTTTTCAATTTTATATATATATGTATATTATACAAATATAATATATATATATATATCTTCTTTCCTACCTAGGCAAGTGACAAAGAATAAAAAAAAGTTTTCTCCTCCCCCAAGAATATTGGTAAATTTCAATGCTTTAATGCTTTTTTGAGTCTCTCATATTGAAATGTAGCTCAACTCTTATCAATTCAATTATGCAAGACAATTCCAAAGGACACATGATGAAAAATGCTTTCCACTTCTAGACAAAGAAGTGATGAACTCTGATAGCAAAATGAAGCATATATTTTTCACTCTTCATTTTCTCAATTTTAAAAAAAGAATATGGTTAATATAAAGTCTGTTTTTGTGTTATTTCATATGTATAATTGATATCATTCTTGACTTCTCAGAAGGTAAGGAAGGATGAAGTTGGAAGGGAGAGAATTTGGAACTCAAAATTTTAAAAGAACTTTAAATATAAATAATAAATCTGTGGGTAATAAACAAAGATGAGTGAAAATAAAGAGTTCTTATATAGAAAGAGAGAAAGAAGAAAGGAAGGAAGGAAGGGAGGGAGGGAGGGAGGGAGGGAGGGAGGAAAGGAGGAAAGAAGGAAAGAAAGAAAGAAGAAAGAAAGAAAGAAAGAAAGAAAGAAAGAAAGAAAGAAAGAAAGAAAGAAAGAAAGGAAGGAAGGAAGGAAGGAAGGAAGGAAGGAAGGAAGGAAGGAAGGAAGGAAGGAAGGAATAACATTAAGCTTTTATTTTCTATGTGCTAGACACTGAGGTTACAAATGCAAAAAGTGAGACTCATATGGTGCCTGATTCCAAGAAGTCTGAAATCTGAGTATAAAGAATATGTTTATCAATTCAGAAAGAATAGTATGTAATTGGGAGTGATGATGGACTCCCTGCTGGAAGGAGTAGAGTTGAATTGGCATAGGGCTGTTCTGACTAAATATTGGGCAACTCATATGAGAGAGAATGTTGGTATACTGAATGGAAAGCTATCCCTAAAGTTAGAATAACCTGGGTGCAAGCACTATCAATGACTAACAATAATACTGTATGACTACGAATGAGAAACTACCTCTTTCTGCCTCTAGACAATTCTCAGATCATCACTTCTTTATAAGTTATCAGCTACATTGGAAAGAGTTTCTATTTGTGGAATCACTAATCAGATCAAAAAACATCCTAATACTTCCTTTACTATGTATGTGATCAATCAGAATTTCAGTGAACACTTATTAAGTACCTATACTGCTAAACATTGTGCTAAGCTCTGGGGATACCAAAATCAACAACAACAATGGTGGAGGGAGATATGGTGAGAAAATAGTCCCTGATCCAATGGATCTCGCAGTCAGCATGAAAAAAAGGAGAATGAAAACATCTGTCTAAACAAGATATATACAGGGTAAATTGAAGATAATAAACAAACAAATTAATTAAGCAGAACTGGGTAAGGTATCTTGTAGAAGGTAGAATTTTTTCAGGTACTCAAAGGAAACCAGAGAAGCCAGGAGCACTGATGAGGAGGGAGAACATTCCAGGCAATGAGGAACAGCCAGTGGAAATGCCCAGATCTGAGGATGGAATATCTTGTTTAAGAAATATCAAAGAGAGGGGCGGCTAGGTGGTGTAGTGGATAAAGTACCGGCCTTGGAGTCAGGAGTACCTGGGTTCAAATCCGGTCTCAGACACTTAATAATTACCTAGCTTTGTGGCCTTGGGCAAGCCATTTAACCCCATTTACCTTGCAAAAAACCTAAAAAAAATATCAAAGATATCACTGTCCCCGAATGGAAGAATACATGAAAGTGAGTAAGATATAAGAATATTGGGAAGTTAGAAGGGCACCAGTTTTATGGATTCAGAGCTTGGTAGTGTAGACCTGCAATCCCCTCCTATTGGGGAGGCAGAAATTCATGCATTTGATGAGTTCAGAAGTTCTGAGCTGAAGTAGGGAAGTTAAGTGACACGGTGCTTAGAGTGCCAGATCTGAAGTCAGGTAGACTCATCTTTCTGAGGTCAACACTGGTCTTAGGCACAAACTAGCTGTGTGACCCTGAGCAAGTCACTTAAGCCTATTGGCTTCCTCTGTCAAATGATCTGTACAAACTCCAAATAGCTTCATGAAGAGTCAGATACGTCCAAAAAGACATTGAAATGAAAGGACTGGACCTCTGGAAAAAACTGAATGGGGATTGAAAATAATATACGTTTTCTTGACAGAACATGGAACCTATACCAAATTTGACCATGTACTAGGGCATAAAGACCTTTTCATCAAATGCAGAAAGGCAGAAATAATAAATATACAATTCTCAGACATGATGCAATAAATTTTACATGTAATAAAGGCTCATGGAAAGATAAACCAAAAACTATCTGGAAATTAAATAATTTCATCTTAAACAATGGGTAGCTCAAATAGAAAGTCATAGAAATTATCCATAATTATATTCAAGAAAATGATACTAATGAAACATCGTATCAAAATTTATGGGATAGAGCCAAGGCTGTTTTGGGGAGAAACTTTATATCTCTAAATGTTTACATGAATAAAATAGAGAAAGAGGAAATCAATGAATAGGATATCAACTAAAAACAGCTAGAAAAAGAACAAATTCAAGATCACCAATTAAATACCAAATCAGAAATTCTGAAAATCAATGGAGACATTAATAAAATTAAAAACAAGAAAATCATTGATCTCATAAATAAAACTGAGGTTTTTTATGAAAAAGCCAATAAAATAGACAAACTTTGGTTAATCTGATTTAAAAAAAAAGAAGATAACCAAATTACCAGGATCAAAAATGAACTAACCACCAATGAGGAAGAAATTAAAGAGATAATTCAGAGTTACTTTGCTGAACTGTATGCCAATAAATTGGATAACTTGGGTGAAATAGATGAATATTTACAAAAATGCAAACTGCCCAGATTAACATAAGAGGAAATACATTACTTAACCCTATTTCAGAAAAGGAAATTGAAGAAACCATCAATGAAATACTTAAGAAAAAAATCTCCAGGTCCAGATGGATTTACAAGTAAATTCTGCCAAGCATTTAAGGAACACTTAATTCCTATTCTATATAAAAAAAATTTTAAATAGGAGAAGAAAGAGTTCTGCCAAACACCTTTTATGACACCAACATAGTGCTGATACCTAAACCAGGAAGAACCATAACAAAGACAACTATAGACCAATCTCCCAAATAAACACTGTTGCAAAAATCTTAATTAAAATTTTTATCAATAAGACTACAACCATGAACAGGTAGGATTTATACTAGGTAGGCAGTGATGGATCAATATTAGGAAACATTCAATATAATTGATCATATCAATAGCAAAAAAAAGAGAAATCATTTGATTATCTCAATAGATGCTGAATAAGCCTTTGGTAAAATACTACATCAATTCCTATTCAAAACACTAGAAAGTTTAGGAATAAATGGAATTTTCCTTAAAATAATTGATTGCATCTATCCAAAACCATCAAGAAATACTATATGTACTGGGAATAAACTAGGAGAATTTCCAGTAAAATCAGGGGTGAAAAAAAGGATGTCCATTATCACCATTACTATTCAATATAGTATAAGAAATGCTAGCTGTAGCAATGAGAGAAGAAAAAAAATTGAAGGAATCACAACTGGAAATGAGGAAGCAAGGCTTTCACTCTTTGCAGATGATATGATGATATACCAAGAACCCAAGAAAATCATCTTAAAAACTCCTTGAAACAATTAACAAATTCAGCAAAATATCAGGATATAAAATAAACCCACATAAATCATCAGCATGTCTACACATGAACAACAAAGCCCAACAGCAAGAGATAGAAAGAAAAATTCCATTTAAAGTTACTATAGACAATTTTAAATACTTGAGAATCTAACCTCCTAAGACAAATCCAGAAACTGTATGAATGCAATTATAAAGCACCTCTCACTCAAATAGAGTTAGATCTAAAGAACTGGAAAACTGTCAATTCCTCATGGTTAGTTCCAGCTAATATAATAAAAATGACAAGTCTAAACAAATTAAATGACTTATTCAGTGTCATACCAATCAAACTACTAAATAACTACTTTACTGAGCTAGGAAAAATAGTAACAAAATACATCTGGATCAGTAAAAGGTAAAGAATAACAAGAGAAAAGATGAAAAAAATAGAGAGGAAGGTGGCCTTGTTCTATTAGATCTAAAACTATAGTATAAAGCAACAGTAATCCTGGTCATGCCTGGTACTGGTTAAGAAAAAGAGTAATGGAACAGTGGATGAGGATAGGTTCAAAAGAAACCACAGTAAATGACAGCAAACTACTATTTGACAAATTCAAAGACATCAGCTACTGGTATAAAAACTCATTATTTAACAAAAATATTTGTGAAAGCTGGAAAATACTACGGCAAAAATTAGGCATAGACCTACATCTTACATCCTATACCAAAATAAGGTCAAAATGGGTTAAGGATTTAGATATAAAGGATGACACCATAGATAAATTAATAGACCAAGAAAAAATCTATCAGATCTATGGAAAGGGGACAAATCTATGACCAAACATAAATTAAAGGACATTATAAACTGCAAAATGAACAATTTTTATTTTAAATTAGAAAGTTTTTGCACTAATAAAATCAATGCTGCCAAAACTAGAAGGAAATCAGAAAGCTGGTAAACAATCTTCTAACTAGGAGTTCTTTTAAAGTTCTAAAATATATAGAGAATTGCATCAAATTTATAATGTTACAAATCATTCCCCAATTTGATAAATGGTCAAAGGATATGAATAGACAGTTTTCAAATGAAGAGATTAAAGCTATATATAAGCATATGAAAAATTGCTCCAAATAATTATTGATTACTGAAATCAATGAAATATCATCTCACACCTATCAGATTGGCCAAAATGAGAAAAAGGGGGAAATGAATGATGTTGGAGAGGTTGTGGGAGGATTGGGACATTGATGCATTTCTGGTGGAGTTGTGAATGTATCCTACCTTTCTGAGGGCAATATGGAACTATGATAAAACTATTTATACCCTTTTACCCAGAAGTTCCAATTATATGTCTAAAATCAGAAAAATATTATAAAAAAGGGAAAAGTTCTACATATTACAAAATATTCATAGCAGCTCTCTTTGTAGTGGCAAAAAAAATGGAAATTGAGGGGATGCCCATCAGTTAAGAACTGGCTAAACAAGTTATGGTACATGAATACTATGGAATATCGTTGTTCTATAAGAGATCATAAATAGTCAGACTCTAGAGAAACATGTAATGACCTTCGGCGTCTGATGCTGAGAGAAGGGAGCAGAACCAAGAGAACAATGTACTCATTAACAATAACATTGTCAGATGATCAACCTTAATGGAAGCAGTTCCTCTCATCTGTTCAGAGAGCTTGAACAATTGTATTAGACCAGTTATGGACAATGTTATCCTTATCCAGAGGAATAAAAACAAAACAAAACAAAACAAAAGAAAAACAAATCCTTCAGAATCTGATGAACAAATTATTAAAATTATTTCTTATGTATCTCTTTCCCTTAATCCTAATTCCTCATACCAAAAATGACTAATCTGTAAACATATTTCTTGAAAATATGTATGTATAATGCTAGCCTGACTGCACTACTGCGGGGGAGGAGGGTGGGAAAGGAGAGTGGAAGGAAAATTTTTAACTTAAACATATACATATGTATATGGATGAAAATAAATAAATAAATATTTTTTTTTAAAAAAAAAGAAAGAAAATGACTGAAATTGATCAGGTACACAAACAAAATCCAACACCAAATTTGGAAGCCCAGCATGGGGGCAGGGTGCCTCTGGCTGCATAAAGAAGGACCAGGTTAAAAATGGACCTGATTAAAGCTCCTGCATTGGCAGTGGGATCAATATTGTGACTGGTCATTGTGCTTTCAGACTAGCTAAAAAAAAATAGACAAATACATATAAATTTAGAAATGTGAAAGTGGGATCCAGGTATGTTATTTGAATGAGGACAAAAAGAATGAGAGACAAAGGACAGACACTAGTATAGCAGTTTCCTATAGACTAAATAGCTCCATGGGATGTAGAAAATGTTTTTATGATTCGAGTCGCAAAATTTCTCCAGAGGCAAGATATAGGAGCAACTGTTGTAGTAGTAGTTTATGGTAGTTTATATTAGAAGTAACTAAATATAAATTCTTCTGTGGGTGTGCAGTTTCATAACTTATAACAGTAATGAAATACAATTTGTTTGATTTTTTCCATCACATTTAAAATGATGTTTTAATCTACCACTTCCTAGGAACTAATGATGTTGGAATGAATTCATAAAAATC
This sequence comes from Macrotis lagotis, assembly GCF_037893015.1. NCBI lineage: Eukaryota > Metazoa > Chordata > Mammalia > Peramelemorphia > Peramelidae > Macrotis > Macrotis lagotis. The sequence continues at coordinate 40,309,822 of NC_133662.1, forward strand.
ATACACATATTTCCATCCCAGCTTGTGATTTCATGAAAAGAAGAATCTCCTATTGAGAAACTTCTTATATTTTTGCAGATCAGCACATTGTACTCTAAAGAGTTGCCAGTGACAAGGGAAAGGGAGAGTTTTATTGGCTTACCCAGGGTCAATATGTATCAGGGAAGAAACTTTAACTCAGGTTTTCCTGGCTCAGAGGAAGATTCATCAATCCACAGGGACAATTATATTATGCTTTTATCTCTCTGATGATATCATTGTCATTGTACTAAGTTGTCAATAGTAGAATAAATTAGTACAATATGCAAACCATGGCCTACATGTGAGTTGACTTTGCTACATGATTTTAGGGCCCTGAAAGGGTCCAAAGACCAAAAAAGGTCTTCCATCACCTATTTGCAAAGCTGTTTGAATTCATCATTGGATAAGTTTTACTTTGTGTTAAGGCTTATGTGGTGCAGTGAATAGAGTGCCAACCCTGGTGTCAGGAAGACCTGCTTTTAGATTTGGCCTCAGACCCTAAGCAAGTCACTTCATTCTGATTACCTTGGTTTTACTCCTCTGTAAAATGAATTGGAAAAGAAAATGGCAAACTACTCCAATATCTTTGCCAAGAAAACTCAAAATGGCTTCAGGAAATAACTAAACAAGGTGATAGTTCTAGCTTCCCCCTCCATCACTATTAACCCTTAAACACCTCTACTGCCACCAGAGAGATATTATGGAATTTAGCTATCTAAATTATAATCTTACACCCTTGGTGAAAATCATATGTCTCCTTCTAAATGAGTAGTAGGTAGAACGAGGATCAGAAAGTATCAAATATATGAATAGGTTTGAAATGGGGAAAGAGAAAGAGCTACACACATTAATTTAAATTAAAGGTATTTAAACCAGCATCCCCTTGGGGTTCATGCAGCAAAGATAAGCTCTATTAGTTGGCATGCCCCTCTTCCTGTGAAACTGAAAATCTATAAGGATCATTGACTGAGATTCATTGAATTGAATAGTAACTTTTGAGTCAGGAAAACATGAGTTCAAATTCAGCCTCAGACACTGTGTGAACCTGGTCAAGTTACCTCTGTTTGCCTCAAGTTTCCTCATTTTAAACTAGGGATAATAACAGCACCTACCTCAAAGGGTTATTATGAGGATAAAGTGAGATTTTTTTTTACAAACAGTTTTTCACTGTACCAGCAAAATGTATTATTTTGAGTATTAACCCCGCTGATCTTGGTCTGACAATTTGCTTCTGTTTTAGCAGAATTATTGAATAACCTTTGATGCCCCAAAATTATAATGCTCATAGGAACATTTCTCAAACACATTGTTGTGAATGTTGATCATACCCTGCTATTACTGAGATGTTTAGGTTGATGTCATTTCCTTGGAACCTACCTATTTAGGTTTGGGGTACATGGAGACATGTCATGTCTGTGCACATGAAGAAAACAGTAACCAGTTACTTGGGCTCGTTCTGTAGTAGAAAGGACACAAGGGGCTGGTTGGATCCAGTTAGATTATGGCAGCTAGCCACCACTTCAGAACCTTGACTTCAGACTGTGCTGGGGAGGCGGGGGTCATAATCTGAGTGAATGTTTTAGAGGTACCTTCTCTGAACACTGCATCTGAAGTTAGAGAAAATATATTTAAATTCCATTTCTATTACTCCTTGGGGGTAAGCTTCACAATCTTACTGGGTCTCCATTTCCTTACCTATAAATGAGAGTTGAATTGAATGACCTCTCTTATGTTCTCACATAAAGGTCTCTTGGAAGGGCAACACTTGAAAGTGTTACCAGTAATTAGTACTTTAATATAAATACGTTTAACATATTTCCTCATGAAATCTGGCATTGAAGAAATCTGAGGTTACTGGGGGAGAAGGGATGTTTCACATTCTGGCATGCTAGCCATGGACAGGATGGGTGACTTGTATAAAAAAAGGATGTAAGGGGAGGTAGGGTAGGCTGAGAAAGGGAGAATTGGAGGACATCATATAAAAACTTCACTCACTTTACAGTTTTGATTGGTGCTCGAACTAACTATCCTGCACATAATTTTGGATGTGAGAAACATGATTTGACTCTTAATATAAGCAAATTTATGGCATGATGAGATATTTTGAAAAGGTGTTTTGATATAGTGTCAAATTAGTTTTCAAGAATAGGAAGTTATTCATCCCCCAAAAACAACCAAATAAAAAACAAACAAATGAATAAATGAACGAATGAATGAATAAATACATATACCTATTTGAATATTCCTTGATGATTTGATATATGCCAATCTTAATAGTTTCATTTTCAAATCGATTGTTGCTGCGGTCTTTGTATATCCGGAATTCAGCGGCTGTCACTGCTTCTCCATGAGGAATTTGTGTGAGATCAAACCGAAACTCTTTATAATGCCTTCGCTGGTGAGAAAAATCCTTGTCTCTTTCTACTGTTTAAAAAGAAAGGGGAAAATGAGCCCTTTCAAAATATAGCAATTAATTGCAAATTCTACAGTTTTAAATATAAAAACAAACAAGCAGGATGATATAAAAACTGGGAAAATACTAAAACCACAAAGCTAGACATGCTTCCAGTTAAAGGAAATTCCACAAGCCAACAGTCTTCAGTTCAAAAGGGAAAAAAAAATAACTCTGTGGTTTCATACAAATTCCAGGAACCTCAATGGAAAGAATATCCAAAAAAAGTTTTTTTTAATTGATGTTGTAAAGTAATTAGAAATGTGTACTAAATGAAAGTGCATGGGACAGTCTCAAACTTTATTTGAATTAAGCAAATATGAAGGAAGCAATTGGAATTACAACTAAATCTAGAATTGGATAACACCATGTAAAGAAGAAAAGGAAAAGCAAAGTTTCTGAGTTATCATATGTATACTCATACTTTGACATGAGGTCTTTTTTTATAAAAGAGGCTAATAGAAATCCTTTTATTTATATCAGAGTTGCTTAATCCCTAACTACTGTGGTGGGGGGAGAATTGATATATACATTTCAGAAGGTTCATGAAATTTAAAATATCATCTTTTTTTTCAGTAACCAATAGTAGATTTTTAGCATAACCATAAATTATTTAAAAATCATTATTCTCAGAAAGAATAATACATAAGTTTACATTAGACATGAAAAAAATGATTTTTAAAAATCCCTAAAATCAAATTTCAACTTTCATTAGTATAGATAGACTTGTCTCTTACAGTCTTTCTAACTTCTTTTAGCAGAAGATTCATCTTCTGTCTCCACTCGGCAAATCAAATTTTCTCAAGAAGTATTTGTACTTATGCACATGACCAAAATTTTAGGGCTGTACTTTGAGAAGGTCTAATCCAATCTCTTCATTTCACACATGAAGAAACTGAAAAGTTAAGTGACTTTCCAAAGGTTAAGTGAAGAACCCAGGACTCCTAATTACCTGATCAATATTCTTTCTATTATATCATGCTATATCATGCTGCCTTCTTGGGGGGGGGGGGGTGGAGTTTGTTTGCTCTTTAACTCGCAGAAAGCAACTTTACTAGCAACCAACAACGGAAGTCAGAAAACATTCCTCTTAAGGGAATTGTAAAATGTTGAAGAAATTAGAATGCTTCATGTTGGGTGATTGTAACATAGAGATTATTGTGTAACAATGTGGCAAGTACTCTACAGACTATAGGTATCAAATAAATACTAAAGAGACTACCTGGCCACTGGACTAATTTAAAAAGATGTGATGTAGATGCAGCATCTCTCAGCAATTCAGAGAGCCAGGATGACCCTAGCTGGAAGACTTGTTATGGACACCATCCACATCCAGATGGAAAAAAATAACAATCAAAAAACACAGAATCTTAATGAACACTATTCACTTTTTTGAAAATTTCTCATATACTTTTTCTTCCTATCCCTTATTTTTCTTTCTTTTCCCATAGTCCTAATTCTTCATACACAAAACAACTTATATGTAACCATATTAAACAAAAATGTACATATACAACATTCACTGTTTTCCATTGAGGGGAGGGAGATTGGAAGGGAGGGTGGAATAAAATTGTGTAACATAAATATGCAAGTGAATGAATGCTCCATAACATAAAATTGGAAAAATAAAATATCAATCAAAAAATAAAATAAAATGTGATGTCTTTTTAGTCTAATCTGTCTCATAGAATTATTGGATTCATAAATCACAATTAGTCATAAGTTTCAGTGTCAAGTAGACCATCTGCTTGAGTATTTTATTGATGTGTGTTTGTTTTCCACTTTTGATGCTGTCTCTATTAATGAAGATTGCGATCCTATAATGGGTTCTAACCCTAATTTTTGTTATAATGGGATAATGATACATATATTATGAAAAAGAAATGATTATTTTTGGAAATATAATATATTGACATATTATTAAATATTGATTGAGTTACTACAGAGTGAAATGCCCCACACTTGACATAAGAGAATACAAAATAAATGGAATCTCAATTGCAGACAAAAGATGCTTTCCAAAAACATACTTAATGCCAGAAAGCTTGCTATTAGACTGTAAGATCCTAGAGAGCAAGGAATGTCTTTTTGTCTTTCTTTGAATCCCTGAAACTTAGTACATAGTAGGTACATGCCTACTGACTAGACCTTCCAAAGGAAGTCATAAAATATGTGCTTTGGAAATACATTCCATAGAGGTATATAGTGTTGGGGAAAGAATACTGGATTTAGAATCTGAATATTGTCTGAATCTCATATTTGGTAGTCATGTGACCATGGACAAATTACATAAAAATAATCCCCCTTATCTGGAAACTAGGGGAAATGAATTATGTACATTACATAATTATAGTGGTAATTAGTGTTTTGTAGCCCTCAAAAACTACATAAATGTAAGTATACTTACTTATATATTAGTTTGTCCATTTATTTTTGGTATGGTTATGTCATATTAACCATTTATTATATGGTTTATATAGATATATAAGAATTGAAATTGATGCTTATACAAAGGTCAATGGAAAGACACTTACCTAATGTAATATATTAGAAGCTAAGAATTACAATGAAGTATGGAGAATGACATTTGCAGCTATATGGCTTCCATTCCATGGAATTCATGACTCTCTCTAAGAATAAGTTGATCACCATTCAGATTAATTCAATTTTTTGTATTCAATATCATCTCAACTCCCTCAATGCCTCTCCCTTCTGACTGGAGGAATTGAATATTAACACCCCCCCAAAGTCTTCCTTGATTAGAGGACTCAGAACCTTTCATGCAACTTCCCATTTTCCATAAGCAATTCTTAATGTAGCTCCACTCCATACAACATTTGTGCTCCATTCCATACAACATTTGTCCATGATCCCCATATATTCTATTTTTCAGTCAAGGACTGAATTTTTTCCCTTTCTTATTTGTATTACCCAAATTTAGCATAGTATCAGAATATAGTAGATACTTTAAAATGTTTTAAAAAAGGGGAGGACAGTCATATGGGGACAATGAAGAATAATTAATAACCCATATTAATGCTTTCCTTTGAATCTCCCAAATTTATGAAGGAAGGGTCCCAGCTTGTTAAATGGACACCTTAAGATAAACTTATGGAATCACAGTATTAGGGCAGAGCAGAGGGTTCTCTAGATCCCCAAAGAATGATAGGATACACATTTTTTTCTGACCCCAGTCCAGATCTTGAGTGAATAGAAACTTGTCAGGATCGTTATGGAGACAGTATTTGTTCAGTTATCAGTTGTACAAGAAAAACTCTGTAGTCATTTCTCACTATTAGGTTCTAATTCTGGAGTTTAATCTTGACAAGAAAGAAAATAATGAGGGAAGAGATAAAGAATCATTATTTTAGTATCTTGGTTTCTTTGTTACTCCTAAAGGACTAAAGAAATTCTGTTAATGGACAAACAGAAACTATGTCCAGGGAAATGTATGGCCCTCAGGTAGAATGAAAACTTATTGGAGGGAAGGGATGAGACACTTATTCACATCCCCCTTTTCTCCCCTTCTTTATATACCTAATATCTCTTCTGGTACTTTGCACCTACTAGGTGCTTAATAGATCCTTATTGAATTGTTCAATATGTAAATGGGTACAACATTTTCCCTGTCTTTTCTTTTGCTCATTTTACTATAGAGACACAAAGAAAAAAAAGAATATGATAGTACAGAAAATTCAGAAACAAATGTAACTTTCACTAATTCTGAGAATCAACTTGGAGTTAGTCCCAAAAGCTGGGAAAATTAGGGCTATTGCTTACAAATGATTTTAGAGATGTGCCAATCCCTATCCCTCAATTTTCTTGTATATAAAAAAGGAATAATTATATACTCTCTATTTTGCAAAGTTGCTATAAAAATTGATTTGTTACCTACAAAGAATTATTAATTAAAATTAATTCTTTTTCACATTTTATAATTCCTAGTAGGTAACATATGTATTTTATATATTAATATGTTTATTAATATATTATATATTCATTATCTATCACTTGATAGGAGTGTAGTGGACAGAGCACTGGGCTTGGAATCAAGAAGACTCATCTTCATGAGTTTGAATCTGGGCTCACATTCTAGCTGTAGGACCCTAAATGATATATTTTTTCCATTGCTCCTTTAGAATTTTATTGTGGATACTATGAAAGAGATTGAAGTGGAGAAGGAAATAGCAAACCACTCCAGTAAACCACTTCAGTATCTATCTTTGCCAAGAAAATTCCAAATGGTGTCACAAAGAGTTGGACAACTCAATAACAATCTCTCCTCCTCCTCCACCTCCTTCTCCTCCTCCTCCTCCTCCTCCTCCTCCTTCTTCTTCTTCTTCTTCTTCTCTCTCATGCAATGTCTTATCTGATCTTTTCTAAACTTAATTCCAAATAGTCACTTTATATTTTATGTTCTCTAATGTCAGTATTATTTAATATTTAGAATTGTTTTTCTATTGTTATTTTTTAGTATTGAATGCTTCATTGTTTTAGTAATTAAATATATTTATTATCTCATCAGAGTGAAGGGTTCCCATTCAATCTAGATTGCAACTCCTCCAAGGCTCTCTAGTCTATTTGATTCTTATTCATGTTTTTCTGTAAAGCCTCTGTAGAGAGTTAGTCAGTTTTACAGACTATCTGGATTGTAAAAATATGACACTTGAACTTTCAGACTATGGTGCTTCATTTTTCTCTACATAAACAGCTTTCCTCTGCTTCCAGTGATAGATGTACAAGATATAATTTCTGTTACCTTGCATCTTGTATTGAAAATTTTGACAGGGATATACTGCCACCTATTTATGGCTGCCATATATTCTTCCATTTTCCCTTTAGAATTTTGTTGTAGAAACTATTAAAGAGAAAACTGCAAAGTGGGTGACTATTGATTGAAGAATGATTGAATTAGGACTTGAATATTTGAATTCCTATCAGAAATTATGGGTATGAGGAATTCAGAGAAGCATAAAAAGAATTTTATGAACTGATAACAGTGAAGCAAGAAGCACCAAGAGAACAATATGCATTATCATGCAGAAATAAAAACTATTAAAAGATAAGTTAAACCTGATTAACTGCAATGACCAATTTTGAACCAGGAAAATAGATATTGCAAGAAATGGCAGACATATTCATTTAGTCATAAGTTTTATTTAATTACTCTTCTTTGTCATAAGACAGAAAATTAAATGGGAAGGGGGTTATATGGATAAGTAACTGTTGTATAAAAGCAAATCATTTGTAACCTTTCTTAATGGAAAATGAATAATTTTAGATCTTCAAGAGGGAGAGAAATGTTGTGATGTTTACTTTTAAAATGAAGGCAATGAAGCATAGGCAGATTACAGGATTACCAAAAACTTTCTTAACAGACCAATGACTGAATCAAGCTCAGAATGCTCTTGTCTTGGTTTTCAACTAGAGAGTCCCTCCCTCACTAGGAAGTCACACAGGAGTTTTCCATCTCTCATTTTAATTCAGCCATTTTTGAATATAAATTCAGATAATAAATTATGAAAACTCCAAGGGTATCAGAGTAAAATCAAAAATCCCTTCTAGATTTTCTACTATCTTCTATGATTTTTGTTGTAGGGGTGTTAATTCTGACACACACACACACCCCAAAAAGCCTCCTCTTGTTATGTCTACATTTATTCTGCTTTTAATTATTTGCGCCCTCATCAAATCACCTGCAATTGACTTTACAGAAACAAATAAAGAAATATGCCTAAGCAGAATTTATATATTTTCCTTATATTTTACATTCATAATCAATGTATGAGTATATGTATATATATTCAGATCTATACATATATACAATAGACATATTATTTTTGTAAAATAGGCATATTACGGTTTTCTAGTTGTTTGCTTTCTGAGAAGGCTGCATCTCTTCCAATGAGTAGGTTCAGCTCTGCTTGGGACTGTAAACTCCATCATAAGACTTTCCCAAAAGGGAAATCACCATCATCACAGTCCTCAGATAACATCTGAAAAGTCTGAAGTTCAAACTTCCAAGTGATTTGAGATATTACATAATGTTACACCATATTTACAATTAATTTCCGATTTGAAATGTAGGGAAAAAAGTGTATTCCTGGGAATAACCACTAAGCAAGGAGTTTCTTAGAACCAGCTATAAAGTGTGCACCTGCATAGTTCAGATGAGTATTGAATCCATATTATGTAAAGTCATCTACTGTTCAAAATCCCCCTGTGAAATGTTAGTGTAATAAAGTGGAAAGCTAGAATTTCATCCTTTATTATAAATTTTCAGTTTTCTAATCCAGGCTATTTAACCTAAACCCTAAGGGGGCAAATTTTCAAAGGGTTTCATAAAATTTATATTAAACATACCACACAGAATAAAGTTGCATTGTAGATTTGTCCAGGATGTCAAATGCCTGAATCCCACTAACTTGGATCATAATTGTGCCAATAAATTCCAAGCGGCACTTTGGAAAGAGTAATAGAATGAGACTGGTATTTTCAAAACCTCATTCTCCTAATGAAGTCCAAATATTCAATAAGGTAATCTCTGTTGCCTCTACCAGTGAAAGTAGGAGGTGACAAGAATTAATATCCCTATTTTATGAATGAGAAGCTAGGTGGTGACAGCAAGTTAGTGACAGAACTCTGTCTCCTTAATACTCAGGACAAAGCTTCATTCAGTAGCTCATACCACCTACATAAAAAGGTTCTACATCTACTTTCTCGTCTTGGAATTTAGTACATTTGGGACTACATTTTAAAATTTCAGTCATTTTAGGATACAGACGTAGATGGTAAATTATGAAACTCTGAGGCAAACAGAAGTAGGATGAAAAGCTCCTTCTCATTTTTTTTCCCAGTGACTTCTACTTGTCCTGGCTAAGGATTTGGCCTGTTTTTTAATCCTTTCCCTGCACTTTAGATATTCTTCTGCTATTTATAGAATCATAGACTATCAGGGTTGAAGGAGAACTTTGAAATCATCCAGTGCAACATTTTACTTTTTTGGACCAGATTTTATATCAATGTGTTTTTTTATTTATTCAGGGTACTCTCAGAGAGGAGGAAACTTCCTGTAACACAATTGGTTTTATAACTTAGATTCTTAGAGACTTTCCTGGAAACACTGAGAGATCAAGTGACTTGCACAGGGTCACAGAAGCAGTATGCGTCAGAGTCAAAGTTTGAATTTATTAGTGTTAAGATCTCTATCTACTACAGCACTGTCTCTCACTATTACAAGGAAGACATTGGAGGTCCAGGAAATTTGTAGGACTAGAATTTGCAAGCTAGTGTTCTTCTTACTAGGTCAAACTAGACAACCAACGCCTTTTTTCCCCTTTGTAATAAGTCTTTGGAAAAATCTCTGACTTCAGGTATTTGCCCATTATCTAATTGTGAATATACTCCCAGATCACCCTAATCTCTCACACACAAGATTTCCCAAGTCTATGTAAGTAGGCCTCCCTAATTTATGTCAGCATAGTCCACTGACATTCATTATCTTGTCACTCTCCCCCAATCTTCCCTTCCTCCTTTCTCTATTTCTATTTCTATTTCTCTATTTTTGCTTGTCTTTGTCTACCTTTTTGTCTTTCTCTGTCACTTCTCTTTCTGTCTATCTCCCATTCCTATAAATTTTTAAACATTTTTCTGTACTACCTCTTACAAGGGAAGCATTCCTCCTCTTTGCCTACCAAGACATTCTACTGTTTCTTTTTTTACTTAATACCAAAATTATCTTTATCCTAATTTATCCTAAATTATTTATGTAAGAAAACGTTTTCTTATTCAATGGCACAGATATAGGATGGGTATATCTTCTTAACTTCCTTAGCTAACAACAATAAATAACATTTATTTAGCCCTCTATTGTACATGAAGCACTCTACATAAATTGTCATTTTCTATCCCTATAATGGCCCTGTGACTTAGAAACTATTACTACTCACACATAAGGAAACAGAGAGATTATGTGACTTGGCTATGGTTATACTTATGAGGCTAGCAAGTTTCATTTTTGAACCCAGTTTCTTTGCCCTCTAAATCCAAGACTCTTATTTCCATCATCAGCACATTCACAGAATCATAAAATCATACATTCTGGACTGGAAAGGACCATAAATATCATATTCTCATTTTACAGATAGGGAAACAGAGACCTAGGAGGATCACACAATCTAAAATCATAGATGTGAGATTTGAATCTAAGATCTCTAATTCCAAATCTATTACACTTTCTATTCCACCATAATGTTTCTAAATCACATTCAAGCAATTGTTCCTTTGTAACAGAAAGGATTTTCAATAAATTATCAGTTGTCATTCATAATAAGGAAGTGACACAGCTTTATATGACCATCCTTTATTTTGTAAGATTAATTATTGGACAAGTCACCCATTATAAAAATCACTGCAACATGTAAACAATTTATAAGATTTTAAAAGTGTTCCCACACCATTAATCAATCAGCCAGAATGTTAAGTGCCTCTTATACACCAAAGATTATACTAGGGGTCAGGGTTGTAATAGAGAAAATAAAACAGCCCCATACCTTGAAACCTTGCTTACATTCTATAAGTGAAGATACACCATATGTTTTATATATATATATATATATATATATATATATATATATATATATGTGTATATATATAAATAATATGTTTGTATAAATACTTTAAAAATAAATATTAGGTATGGGTACACATGACTGGGGTGGGGGATGGAAAGTGGAAGTGTGTAGAAAAGTCTCATCTAAAAGAGATTATCTGAGTGAGTTCAGATCTTAGAAATTTTAAGGTGAAGGAGAGCATTTCAGATATCTAGTATTAAGACACTAATAAGATTTTCAGTATGCTTATCAAAATGCCTAACAATAAAAGTCTACTTCATTCCTCTAATTGAGATCTGACCCAGTCTAGTACTCAGAAGCATGTGCAGTATGCTTAGTTATTGCAATCTCCCTTTGGAAGAATGTGGAAAGCCTGCTTGTAGGAAGTCATGGTGATGTGTGATGGAAAGACCAGTCTACTGATTTGAGGCACAGGCAGACCTTTTGTAATTGTTTCTGGCCTGCTAACCATGTGATAAAAGAACAGATTACTGATTGACTGCTAAACTAGAATTGGGGTCATTGAAAAGACATAATCCAGTGCCATTTAGATACTGTCTATTCCTACCTAGCTAAGCTTGAATGCAGATGGAAAGAATGAACCTTCTCATCAGAAGTAGGATCTCTCAAGCCTTTATCTCCTGACTTGCATCTGTAACACAACTGGGAAATGACATTCCTCATAATGCTATCTCTGTTTTGTCTGATTTTTTCCTTATTTTGAATGAAGAAGCACTTAGATATGACTATGACCATAGGAATTTCAAAAAAATCAGGGCAGGTGGATACCCCAAAGTCTAACCCAATTTCAAGTGCTACTTTTTTATCCAGAGGAGAGCTCCAATGGTCTATTCATTGCCCATGCAAAAGTCCAAAATAAATTTTGTAGAGTGAATAAATTCTATATAAAAATTACAAATTTTAAGTTTGAGTCCAGTCTCCCCAGCAATGGCAATAATATGGGGAAAGTCAACCCTTTGATGTTTGGGGAGGGGATGCTTTTTACTGTATAGTCTTGTTATATCTTCTCAGAAAATATCTTTGTAAAAAGTAAATTATAATAAATAATTCATTGTAATTTTGATGGTATACCTAGCAGTTAACAATACAGAAAATACACTGGAATGGGAACTCATTTGATGGCACTGGAGAAAATTATCCTGCAACTCCTTGAGGTATCCATAGATAACTCAAGGTACCCACTTGGGGGAAAAAGTAGTTGGCCTCCCTAAGGAAGAATGAACTAAGATTCTGGAGTACATTCCTAAAAAGAAAAGTTTGGGGCAAAAGGAAACATTGTTTTTATAGAACTTAGTGTTCTGAACTCTTTGTAAACATTAAATAATTTGCTTCCTTTAAGAAAATCCTCACCTATATTTTCCTCTAAATATTGACACTCAAAAGTGAATCATTTGGGACCATGAAAGTTATGTATAAAAGACACATATCATAACATATGGTTACTTTACTTTTGAGGGGTTTTATTGTTTCTATTATCATCATTTTAGTCCAGATCTCTAATTTCATTGGTAAAACTCTATATGAAAACTCCCTTTGTGAATTTTGACTTTAATTCTATGGTAATTTATAATCTTAGAGGCCTACCTGGAGACTCTGAGGTTAACTAACTTATCTAAAATAACATGGCTAGTATTGCTATGAAGCAAGACCTAAATCTAATTTTTCCTGTGACTTAACTCCAAATGTATTTGATGTGTTTGTCCTCTTATTTATGATTCAACATATATCTCCATTTAATGATTACCTCTATAATTATCAAATTATTCCATTAATCATTATAGGAAATGATATTCACAAATTAAATGACGTATATTTTTCCCATAATTGTTCTTTGGAAGAAAATAGAAATGGTCAAATTTTCTAACTTCAAACCAAAGTTTTGGTTCATTTAAACCCACAACTATGTAACTCATCCTATAAAGCTTACTTAGATCAAAAGAACATATCCCTCCCCCTCCAAATCTTCTTTGCCAACCTCAAGCCCAAGCCTAATAATCCTAATCCTAAGGAAAACTACTACCAAATTTAGCTAGTAGACTCAGATACTTAAAACATCATGCAAATGCAATTAAGGTGATGGATTACCATTTGGACCAGTTAGTCTTGCTGTGCTTTAGAGACAAAGATACTGCCATTATCCACAAGAGCCATCTCCCAAACAGGTGTCTATTTTAATACAGCTAGATTTGAGAGGGACTTAAGTGATCTCTTGGTTCAGTTTTTTTCAATTTACATATGATGAAACTGAGATCAATAGAGGTTAAGTGATTTTTCAGTTAGGGATTTCCACCTTTAACTCCAATTCTTTCCCCTGGGTCAAGCAGAATGAGTCTAATTTCTCTTTCACATGATAGCCATTCAAATATTTGATAAAAACTATCAACATTTTCCTTTCCACCCACCATGCCCTCCATCCTGTATTCTCTACTTTAGGGCATATGTTCTGAAGTTTTCCACATAAGAAGCTATTTCAACTACTGGTTATGGAAGCTGTAACATTCAATGAAGTCACTCACCACTAAAGCAGGTCAGGAATGAAGGGAGAATGTTCTTATTATCTGTGTTTATAATGGGTTTAAAAAAGTTGCTCCAGTGCCAAAAAGATATACCATAGCATGGTATAAGGGGGCTGGAAGAGGGGGGAAGACACATTGCAAGAGGAAAGATAGAGAGGTATATTTTAAAACATCTTTGTCTTTAAAAATAACTTTGTGGGGGCAGCTAGTTGGCGATTCTGACAAGAAATTTCTAACCTATTTCTCTCTCTATTTTGTTGATATGCTTCCATTGTTTAAGGTATATGACCCAACTATACTGATGGAAGTTTTAAAAAATTTGCTATTTTGTTTTTTGTATTTTTTTACAAGGGCAATATCAACAAAGAGAGGAGAGATAATGTGCACTGAATGTTTCACAGCGATAAATGGTTTGACAGTGAAAAGAAACAGGATTCAATCTGCATATGGTCATCAACAGTGTCTGAAACTGGAAAAGTTATACAAAGATTGTACTTGTTTTTAAAGATGTATACTGAAGTCTTTTATTGTTTAGATACAATTTAACAGGAATTAATGACTGATAATTTTTTCTAAATAGTGAAGTTTTGTCTGGATGTTTTCATCATATCTGGCATTGTGTAAAAATTATATACACCAAATGTTTCTGTTGGTAATGTCAGAAGAGAAAAATTAATTAACACAGAAGATTATGTTTTTTATCTGAATAGCTATTTAACTACAATTTGTAAGGAACTACATCCGTATGCAATCTTTCTTATTCTCTCATAAGAATTATAACTTAGAACACCAAAACAACTTCAGTAGCTATATTAGAAGATACAACAGAATAGATAATATTCTCCCAGGAGCCCAACCAGCTGTTGAAAGAATACAGATGATGATTTGTTATTGAGTGTAAAAATCATTAAGAGATTACTCAGAGAACTATTACTTATGCATGCTGTATTTTGTTTTAAAAGTGAGAAAAGGAGCTACCTGATTAAAGATAGTTACTATTTCATGACATCCCTTATTGTTTATTCTGCTTAAGGAACAGAAAAGTAGTCTTATAAAATATTATTAATAGTGTATTATTCAATCTTGTAGACAGGTAACTAAAATATCAGCATTTGTCTGTTAATAATGCCCTTGAGGCAGAATGTGGCAAATATCAGAGGTTAGCTATAGTAGGAGCCATTATTAACATGGGAGAATGTACAAGTCAAATTTATATATAGCTATCTCTTTGAAAGTCTTAAAACATGATTTTGACTTTCTTTGAAACCTCTGAAATCTTAATTTTTTTGGATAATACCCTTACATGTAAATATTTTTTTAATTCCGCATTGAGTCAAATTTTCATAAATTAAAGGTGTTTTAGGAAACCACTTAATAAACACTAATTACATAATTGAATTATTTTGAAGAAATAATTAAAGGCATAAAGAATTTAGATGTATAATGTTAGCTTTAGAAACTGAAATCATTGAAGCCTGAGGACTTAGTTGTCTATTATTGTCAAGAAAACTCAGTTTTTTATATAACCAATCCCCTATTTAAACTAACAACAGCAACAAGCAACATAGAGTAAAATAATACATACTCTTTGGTATTCTTTGTCATTTGATTCCTACAACAACCATATGTTAGACATAGCATTGTATCATAATCCTCCTTTTCCTGAAGAGATATAGCAAAGTTATATTGTATGTCCATATTCATAACATTAACCAAGGACAGAGACAGAAGCAAAACCCAAGTATCTCTACTTTTTTCTTAAGTGGAAAAACCTGTGGGTTTTACAGCTCGCATGACAGCTGAAGGTCAACTATTCTAATCTAACCAAATTTCACTGTTTGACCCTGTGAATTCTTCTCTAGTACCAGTAAAGTAAACCAGTCCATTTCCAGCCACCTCAAGGTGAGAGAGGTTACAGTAAGCTGATACACTACAAAGTCCCCTCACTTACATCTGGAATACAATGAAATGATAGTTTATCTGCAGTGAATATTTGTGGTTATCTGACAAAAGGAGGTCAAAGGTTCTGTGAGTTTTCTCTTGAGATGACTCAGTGCTATCCCTAATGACTGATAATTGAAAGCAGAGCCTGGAAATATCAAATGTGGTGGGTGACAGATAAGCAGCAGATTCATTCAAATCCTCAGTTACAGGACACTCAGAGGTCAAAGGCCACAGAAATTAGCTCTTGTGCTACTGTGAAAAGACAGACATCAAACAGCTAATACCCAGTAATAGCTCTACACCCTCAAACACCCAGGCTTGAAATCCATTCTCACTTCCTCTGTTTTTACTTTCCAGATCATCACAAAATTATTTTTACTCCAAATGACATGGTGAAGCCCCTGAAGGTATACAGTTAATCAGAGTTGACAGATTTTTATTTATTACTCAAATACTTTGGTGGTGGAATTCCTCCACAAAAGTCTTCATTGAATTCTTAATTAGAGAATGAAAATAACCCTGCCAACCAAGCATGAGATTGGCAAGCTGAGAGGGTGGAAAAAACCTTAAATACCAGGGTTTATGTCCTGGTTCTGTGAAAATTTTATCAGGTCACTATTCTTCTTTGAGTCATATTTTCCTAATCTATAAAATGGGTTTGGAATTGGGTAGTTGTAGTTGGGGGGGGGAGAAGGTAAAGAGGGGTGATTACTAATTGATCTCTACTAATTGATCCCCCTTCAGTTTTGAATCTGTGGTTCTCTAAAAATGTAGACCCAGTACAGAGTATGTCCAATACCTGAAGGTCAGCCCAAGTAAAATCTGTGAGACACTCCTAGACTTGTTTCAGAACAACACATTTTTCAGGGGGGAAAAAAACTAAACAAACCAAAAAAACCTTAAATACCACATATAACCCAAGGCTTCTTAATTGTTTTTTGGTCACAGATCTCTTTGAAAGTCTGTTGAATTCTATAGACTTTTTTGGAGAATAGGTTGATTGATCAAATTCTAAACATGTATTGAAAGAACTTCTAAATATCAATTAGAGGCTAATAAAATTAAGATCAATTTTTTCCCATCTAAATTCAGGGATCCTATTGAAATCTATCCATCAATCTCAGTTTGAGAAACTCTCTCCCAGCTGAAGTTATGGGGCAACTGTGATATACTTTGTGTAGAGGAATTATGCCAATAAAATTATGGAAATTTAGAAGCAAGACTGCTGAATTTGGACAATTATACTCCTATTTTAAAATGTATACTAAGAAGTTCAAGTTACATTATTTTGAAATTCTGTTTTCTACACACAAGTGGAAAGCTAGCTTTAAGTTTTTGAAAACTTTCTAGTATCTGAGTATTGTGAGATCATAGATTTAGAACTGAAATCTGAATCAATTGTTCCATTTTATAGATGAGGAAATTGTGTCCTAAAAATTATGCAATGATTCCACATGTAAAACCTATATTAAATGGCTTGTTTTCTCAATGAAAGTGGGAAAGGAGAAAAATAATTTGGAACTCAAAATTTGAAAAGAATATTAAAATTGTTTTTACATAGAATTGGGGGAAATTAAAATATTAATTTTTAAAAAAGCATCATGCAATACCACATGGATCATAAAACTGTAGATATACAGATGGAAGGCACCTCAAGTCCAACTCCATTATCATACACAAAAAATATATTGTGCCTAGAAAGATCAAAAGGCAGACTCAAATAGGGGCAGAATTTGAAATCAAATCATCTGCCTCTGAATTCAGGGATCTTAAAATAGAGGATATTTGAGTTAAAGTCTCTTGGATTTTACTTACCAAGTGAGGTAATTTATTTTCCTAGTTGATCAAACAATACTAAAACTGTTTCATTACTTTGGGCCTTCAGATTTTGTTTCTGTGATAAAGAACTGATTCATTTTGATGATAATTCACACACCATCAAACTATACCCCAAGTTTGAATTGTGAGTCAATCTGTTATTTTACAATAAAATGGCAGTCAAGAAACCTTCTCAAAAGCATGAATGATCTATAATGTTATACAATTTTTAGGACCATTTGTTACACGGATAGGGAACAAGAAAAAATATGATTTTATTATATAGAGCCTACTATTTACTGAACCATCACTGTCTTACAGGAAATAAAATATTGTTTTAAAATTAGGTTTCTAGAAAAAGTAATAATCAACATTCAAAGACATTTTATTTAATATTTAGAGTGCCTCCTGAAGCATAGTGTCCTATTGAAGAGGGGTCTACCAACAGTTTACTTGTGGCCTGAGGGTATTTTCAACAAGAGGAGAGGTATAGCCCAGAATTGGATTTTCAGGAATTTAAAGTAGGAAAGCTAGAAGGAGGGATATTATAGCCATATGTTGTTAGCATGACCCATTCTCATGGTTCAATGGCATCTAACTCCTGTCCCTCTACCTTGGTGATACAAAGGCACTGGAGAAATCAAAAGTATACATTTCCCACATAAGGATGGATACTGGATATTCCTGTTGTAAGCAAATGAGGAATAATATATAAGTTAATTTTCCAGACAACTGGTGCATATCCCTTAGAATAACATTTTTTTTCTTTGAACTTATCAATTAGAATAGGTCGTAAACATATATTTCTTTGTCTCAAAAGCAGAGCACAGAAAACATCTTAAACTTTTTTTAAACAACTAAGGGTTGCTATTATGGAAAATAGTCAATGTGAATTTATTTTCTGTCATTTACTAAACTTCACTAATCACCAAAAAATAGATTTTTCCCTCTTACTTTTTAAATTTATTTATTTTTGTCCAAATGCACATATATATTTTTAAGTTACAAAATTTTCTTCCACCCTCCCTTCCCATCCCCCTCTACTCACTGGAGAACTTTCAGGTTAGCATTGAACATACATATTTTTAGTAAACATATTTACAGATTAGTTATTTCTGGTATGAGGAATTAAGATTAAGGGAAAGAGATATATGAGATAATTTTTATAAAGTGTTCATCAGTTTCTGAAGAGATAGTTTGTTGTTTGTGTTTGGTTTTGTTTTGTTTGTCTTCCTCTGGGTGGGAATAGCACTGTCCATAGCCAGTCTAATACAGTTGTCCTAGTTCTCTGAACTGCTGAGAGGAGCTCTTTCCATTAAGGCTGTTTATCTCACAATGTTATTGTTAATTGTTCTCTTGGTTCTACTCTCTTAGCTCATCATCAGATCCTATAAGTCATTCGATGCTTCTCTAGAGTTTGACCATTTATGGCTTCTTATAGAACAATAGTATTCCATAGTATTCATGCACCATAACTTGTTTAGCCATTCCCCAATTGATGGGCATTCCTTCAATTTCCACTTCTTTGCTTCTACAAGAAGAGCTACTATGAATATTTTGGAACATATATTGATCTTTGGGCATAGTTCCATATTGCTCTCCAGAAAGTTTGGATCCATTCCAATTCCACCAGCAATGCTTTATAGTCCCTGTCCTCCCAAAATCTCTCCAACATTGATCATTTTCCCTTTTTCTCCTCTTACCCAATTTGATAGATCTGAGGTGATACCTCATTGTTGTTTCAATTTGCAGTTCTCTGATAAATAATGATTTAGAGCATTTTTTCATATGATTATATATAGCTTTATTTTCTTCATTTGAAAACTGTCTATTCATATACTTTGATCCCTTTGAATTTCTTGCACTTGCACTAAATGAACACAAGGTGAACTTCCTTTATAATTCTAAATCCTGCATTTCCAATGCACACTCATCACTACTATAAGGTTGTAAGGAGATATGCACTTCCTATCTCTATCCCTATTGTTAATAAATTCTGGCTAGTAACACTGATAACTCAGCTTTTTAAATCCATTCCAGCTCAATAAAGTTGAAGGTGAAGAAGTGTAGCAAAGTCTGTGTATTTTGTGACACTGATTTCTCGCAACTTTTTAGTATGTTTCAAGATCAAGCAACTATTCCTTCAATCACCAAGAATTCATTAAGCACCTACTTCTGCCAGATACTTCTAAATGCTGAGGATTCATTCCCTAAGAGCACCTAAGACATCATAAGGGTGATGTCTTCACTTGAGAATGGATTGGACTTTAGTGAGGTAAAGCTGCACAAAGTCATCGGTCTCACTTCCTCCTCTAGAGTCATCTGAATTCAGGGGTTAGACCCAAGGTGAATAGCTGAAGATGTGATGAAAGGCAAGAGATCACCCCTGCTTTCAAGGGTCTCACAGTCCAATTAGGGCACCAACATAGAAACAACTCTCTACCAACTGGACATTTACAGGAAAATTTAGAAATAAACAACAAAGGGAATAAAATGGGGGAATGGAAAAGGTTTCTTGTAGAAGGCAAGATTTTATCAGAGACTTGGAGAGGGAAGCCAGAAAGCCATGAGTCAAAGGTGAGGGGGAGAGAATTCCAGAGCATGGGGATAAGCCTATGAAAATGAGTAGAGTTGTGGGAGGTAACGCAGAAAGGACAATATCATTGGATCTCAGGGAATGTGGTAGAAGGTAGAAGGCAGGACCAGGCTTTGAAAGTTAAATTTGGATCCTGAAAGAGTTGGGAAGTCACTGGAGTTTTTCAACTAAAGGATGACATAGTAAGACTGAGGCTTAGGAAGACCAAACTGAGATATGACTGAAGGATGAATTGAGTGGGGAGAAACTTGAGGGAAGGAGACCTACTAGTTTTAATTGCATTTGTCCAGTTTTGAGGGAATGAGGGTCTATACTACAATGTTTTTTCTTCATTAATTTTTCAGTTGTGTCAAATTTTCATGATCCCATTTGGGATTTCCATAGCAACAATACCAGAATGGTTTGCCATTTCCTTCTTTAGATCATTTTACAGATAAGGAAACTGAGACACATAGGATTAAGTGACTTATCCAGGGTCACACAGCAAGTGTCTTAGATCCATTTGAACGCAGGAAAATGAATCTTCCTGACTTCAGGTCCAGCACCCTATCAATTGTTCCACCTAGCTGTGCCACCTGAACCAATATAGTAGCAATCATCAAGTGTTGCAAAATGGACAAAGAGTGAACTGAGGAGTGAACCAAAGGTGTTATGCAGGTAGAATTGTCAGTAGTTGGCTATGAAGTAATAGATTGGATATGAGGTAGTAAGAAAAGGTAAGGAATTGAGAAGGAAACTTGGGTCAAACACTGGGTCATTAGGAACATGGTAGTTCCCTACAAATTAATAATAAAATAAAACACTCTAACTTTCTAACTTTATCAAGGACCAGACATTTTAGGCAAAGTAGCCAAGGTAGCAGATCTGAACAAGGCCTCTTTAGGGAAGAAACTTTCAAGAGGTCAGAAAAGTTTTGCCTCTCAATATTCTAGATGACATTTTTTGGTCAGAAGTCTGATCTCTGAATAAGTAGAGCATTATTAACATGGATAGAATTATAGTAAGTAGACAATAGTAGAATATACATTATTTCATTGGCTTATAATTTACTCAGTAAACAA
Organism: Macrotis lagotis; assembly: GCF_037893015.1. Classification (NCBI taxonomy): domain Eukaryota; kingdom Metazoa; phylum Chordata; class Mammalia; order Peramelemorphia; family Peramelidae; genus Macrotis; species Macrotis lagotis. The sequence goes on from NC_133662.1 coordinate 40,330,863, forward strand.
TAGTTTGTATACAGACATAGCTATAAACAAAAAAATATATTTTTATATGCTAGTTTGCTTGAAACATTACAATATAATAGTATTTAATTCCATTTAAAAGTAACTTTGTACTATATTTATTATTTATTTTAAGAAACTATTTTCCTAAAAGAAATAATAAACATGAAGAATTCAAAGACACATGGAAGACTTGTATATACTGATATAAAGTAAAATAAGCTGAACCATGAAAAATATACACCATGACTAAAATATACAAATGAAAATTATCCTAAAAGTTCCCCCAGTTTAGATTAATTTTAATTATTTCTCTTGATCACAAAGAATAGAAGATGAAAAATACTTGCTTCCTTATTGTAGCAAGATGAGAGATTATGAGAATAAGAATGCCACATATACAGTGCATATACATATATAGATAGTCCTTTGTGATTCATATCTTCTGGAGAAATTAAATGCACCCATATACATAATAAACAACCAATAAAATTTTGACTGACTTTGTTTAGTAGGTTTTGTGTATTTTTTTAGTTGTGTTTCTTTTCAAATTTTCAAAATAGATTAGATATATCAGCAAGTTCCTGGGATGCAAAAAAGTATCAGTAAAACTTAAAGGACATTAATAGTTTTAAAGATTTGTGATCTTAAATATATGTGTAGTTCTCCTGACAAGGTTCACAACTTCTCTCAACACTGATACCAGTGCTTTTTTTGATTTTTTTGTGACCAAAAATACCATCACCTGGTGACAAAAATTCTGGTGATATTCATTTTTATTAGATTTGTTATTGATAATTTTTGGTTACCTAAGAAGCATTCAATTCCTGTTTCAAGGAAAACACATCTTGAAGATTTTTTTTTCTTATCTTAATTCTTGTTAATGGTTACATTTAGCCTGACATCACTTCTGAAAAGTAATAAAGGCTATGTAGCCATATCTTTACTTTTACATATGAAGTAATTGAAATGCTGGCTGATTAAATAACTTGCCTGAGGTTATGCAGTTAGAAACTAATCCCATCTTGATCACTCAATTCAATTCTCTATCCATAATCTCTCAGCATTGTCTCTTATTAAAATCGTGAATGATATACTTCCATATATTGTATTAAAGGATGCTATTCTGTAATGAGAGGGCCACTATGGAATAAGGACTAGATTCAATAAATATGTACCAGGTGCCAGATTCAATCAGGAAATTACCAAGTCTTCAGACCTATCAGGGAATCAAGACACATAATAGTTGGTGTTAAGGGAGTCTTGGTGGTTTTGAGACAAAGCATTTGTGCAAACTTTCTTATATGTTGGTTGATATGGTTTCATATGCCTGGGTTTTAATATTTGCATAGGGGAGGATGTTAGAGTGAACCACAAATCTCGGAGCACAGTTCAGTGAAAAACCACTGAATGACAATCATCTGGATTCCAGTCAAAATTATGTGAACCCTTCAAGTTTCAAGAGATACACACCTGGGAAGAATGATAAGCTATTTGAGTTTCATGGCAGGTCACTTCATTTTTGGAAATCAAATCTTACAATTCCCTAAGTATCCAATCCAGTTTAAAGTTAATGACTATTCAATGGCTTGGGTTTGTGTTGAAAGTCTCACTTGATCTAAATATCATTTAATATGCTATCCCACTAAATCATATATATACAGTCACACAATTGGCCAGGTCCTGTCATCAAGCATGTGATTCCTTAGTAACTATTCTGGGAGGTGGTATACATTTCAGGCCAATCGGTTATTCTGCCAAGACCACAAAACCAAAAAGAATAATGATTTAACTGTCCCTTAAAGGACAAGCAAGCCCAAGATTTGAGCTCAAACCACTTATATGAATTTTGAGCTATAGTCTGGAAGAAACGTCATTGTTTTATTTATTGAAAATGTTTGGTATTCTAAGGGCACTGAAAAGACTGAACAAAAGTATTCAAGTCATGAAGGATGTCAGAGGATCAATAATGAGGATCTTTTAAAGCAAGTCAGACACTGTTGAGGGATCAATAGTTTTCATTTGTTCTCAGTTGTGTCCTATTTAAAGAAAGATAAAACAGAGAAAAAAATAGTGAAGCAACTCTCAACATCAGGTATCATATAACAAAAAATGAAAGACAGAGAAACAAGGATTTCACTAGGAAGAGTTATTTTATCCCTTATCATCAATGTAACAGTTTCCCCTATAACTCTGACAAAGAGTAGGATGAAGAATTAAGACCAACAAAATAAATATCTTAAACAAAATTACTTCCCTTTAAGCTATGTTCCTCTTTGACCTTTCTCCTAGTACTCTGCCTAGGACATTAAGTGAAAATTATGCTGCCTCTCTGCTTTTTCTAATCTCCCCTTTTTTCAAAGGCAGAATTTAACACATTATGGCTTCTAGTCTCTGATAAAACTGAGACTGTTCCAGTCAAGACAGCCCTAATCTCAACACAGGAAATGATCAGACTGTTGTTTCCCACAGTGGCACCCATATCCTTCTAAGAAATCTCTTCTGTAATAATAGTAAAACCACTTGAGATAGGAGTCTTCTCCCTCCTTGAATTGTTTTCAAGGGCAAAAAATGAGTTTCATATTTTGAAAGTGTAAGAATGAAATCAATGTCTGACTAACCGTTCTTTTGATAAACGTGTAAACATGAAAAAAGCATGAGAGAATCTCATTCTTAAGGTAATAAAATTTACAAAATGGGGGGGAGGGAAGGATTTTAATGTGTTCTAAAACTAATTTTAGATTTTTAGGAGGAAAGTATTTAAAATGAGGAAATCCAATTAATATAAGATTCTGATCAATTTCTAGTAGAAAAAAATACATACAAGGGCTCTATCCTGTAAATACCAGTTAACATCTATATCGTTCTTATTATGTGTCAGTCACTGTGCTAAACATATTACAATTGTTATTTCAAGTGTTCCTCACAATAATCCTGGGAGGCAGCTATTATTCTTATCCCCATTATACAGATAAGGAAACTGAGGCAAGTAAAGATTAAATGGCTTGCCTAGGGTCACACAGAGCTAAGTATCTGAAACTAGATTTGAAAATAGGTCTCCCTGACTCATGGCCTAATGCTCGAGCTGCCTCCAAAATACATATATATTATATATATATATATATATATATATATATATATATATATATATATGTTTATGTATATATGTATGTTTCTAGGTGTGTATATTGTATATACATACTTTGAAATGTACATACAAAGGCATGTACATATATACATACATGTTTACAGGTGGGTAGATGATAGAGAGATAAATACATAGAGATATAGATACATAGATATATAGATATAAGGGCAGAGAGACTGGAGCTATTTTCATTGGTTTAGGAAGATAAAGCTGCATATAATAAATGTGTATATATAAATGTGTAAATATATACATATAAATAAACTTGTATACATGTATGCCTATGCTTGTGACATAGACCTAGTCACCTCTCAATATAAGACTCTGATAATATATTTCTTTTTTTTTTTAGGTTTTTGCAAGGCAAATGGGGTTAAGTGGCTTGCCCAAGGCCACACAGCTAGGTAATTATTAAGTGTCTGAGAGTGGATTTGAACCCAGGTACTCCTGACTCCAATGCTGGTGCTTTATCCACTGTGCCACCTAGCCGCCCCTCCGATAATATATTTCAAGGATTATGCAGGCTCTTCAGATTATCTTCTTGAACCTTTGCCCTTCCTACTGTCACTGAGCACACTACATGGGCGCAGAGAATGGGGTGGATGAAGGATAGCCAAGAGTAGATAATAATGCAAAAGCACTGCCAAAGTTTCCACAAGCCATACACATACTTCACTGTGACATTAGTTAAGATGCTTCAGAATAGCAGTGTATCTCTTCAAGAGTGCTACAAAGTAGGAAATTCTCTAAGTAAAAAGCAGGAAGTACAAGAAAAATCAGAACTAAAGTCATAACATCTAGCTAGAGACCAGAAGGACAGGTCATCAAAATGGCATCAAGGGACAGACGGACAAGCACAGTTCCAAGTCAAATTTTTGTTAAAGAAATCAGCTGTACAACTAGGTCTAAGTTTGAACAAAGAGAGTTCATTCACAGTTTGTCGCACCAAGCAAGGTGAATGTACCTGAGACCTTTCAAGCCTTGGCGTGCGATGCTAACCCTGTCCTACTTGTTTCTCTAACTTAACTTCAACTGTTGACAGCTCCCAGCTGCCGACATTTCCCACATGGGAAACAGCTGTGTTGGAGCAGCAGGCGACCTCTTTCAGAATAGGATAATAGAGGTATAGAAGGAGAAACCTGATTCAAATCTAAATATTTTGCCTCTTCTTAATAGCTGTGGTAAGAACAGGTAAGATATGGAACCATCATCTAAAATTATGTTTTTTAATCTGTATGCATTTTTATTATCTACCAATAGGTATTAATCATATATAAACTTTCAAGGAAAATAAAGCATCTTTTTCAGCAAGCTAGAATTTTATTGTAATGAGAAAAAATTATTTGAGTTATTAAAAGCCGTGTAGGTAGAAAACAAAACAAAACAAACAACGTGTTTTAATCTGAATTGCCTCACTTATTATCTATAAAATCTATGGTAAATTACTTATCTCCCTGAGATGCAGTTTCCCAATATATAAATGAGTATGAAAACATCACCTTCCCTCCTTCACATGGTGATTTCATCAATAATATATATATATATATATATATATATATGTATTTCTATCTATCCAACTATCTAGTTGAAAGTATTTTTTTAAAAACAATGGAAGTTTAGTCTTTAGAAATGTGTGTTATTAGCTCTATAACATTTAGTGAGTCAGTTGACCTAAGTCTTCCTTCATCTCTCAAATGAGGAGGTTGGTCTAGATTTTTCAGGCCTTTCCTAACTCTAACATTCTTTTACTCTCAATAACACATACAAACATTTTCTAAACAGTAGGAAAATCTAAAATATTTTTACTATTTCAACACTCAAAATGTTAGAACATTTCATGAGACTTTAGACATTTATCTAACCTCTCTGTACCTCACCTCATATTCCCCAATTCTAAAACAAAGAGATTACAAAAGATAACCTCCAAAGACCCTTCCAAATTTAATTCTTCATGGGAAAGACTTGATTTGAATCTAGAATAATTAATATATTCCAGGTTAATAAAAAGCAGGACACTATTGATAATATGTGCTAAGGTGGAAGGATTAAGAAATTTCAGTTTGTGATCATTTAAAGAAATCATGGGATAGTGAAATAATTTGTTAAAATGCAGGAACAACCCTTTAAATTAGAGTTTTTAAATTACATTTTTGTACAACAAGATGAGACCTGACAGGAATATATTCATATATAAATTGTTATACAACATCTACAAACATAAATTGGTACTGTTCTTTGCATTATGGGAGATACAAAGAAACAAAGAGGTTGGTTTTACCCCCAAGAGGCTCACGACCTCCTACAGGATATAACCATTGTGCAAATAATAACAATGCAATAAATGCCAAGTATTATAGTATCAGTTTAGATATTGAGAACAGATAATCTGTTGGATTGAATAGAAAAAGCTTCATAGGAAAGGTAGGACTTGATTTCAAGCCAGCAGGATTATTAAGTTTCAGGTGATTGGAGAGGGAGGAAGTCTAGATGAAGTGTGCAAAGGTGCAAGGGCTAAGGTGCAAGGGCTAAGAATGTGGTAAAAAATCACAACAGTGGACAATTTTGCTAGACTGGAATTATTTTAAATGAGAAATAGGAGATAAAATCAAAAAGATATATAGATATAAAGATATATAGCTGGCACATTGGATAGAGTTCTGAACCTGGAAGACTTATCTTTGTGAATTCAAATTCAGTTTCAGATACTTAACTAGCTGTATGACACTGGATACGTCACTTAACCCTGTTTGCCTCAATTTCCTTAGCTGAAATAAACTGGAGAAGGAAATGGCAAATCATCCCTGTATCTTTGCCAAGAAAACCCCAAATAGGGTTATGAAAAGCCAGGCACAACTGAAATAACTGAACAAAAACAATATAAAGGTATCTTATAAGCAAGGGAAAGTTATTAAAGGATTTTGAGCTGGTGAATGACTACATGAAAGTCATCTTTTAAGAAGATGAATTTGTTAACTTTCATGCTTGAAGGGCGAGAAAGACCAGCAAAGAGAAAGGATTATTCCAATATATATAATATATATATGCCCCTAATGTCCTGAATGAAAGTGGGAGCAAACAGTTATTTATTCCTTTGCTTATGTAAATTGGATTCTAAAGGGCAGGAACTTGAATATCTTGAAAAAGTCTCCTACCAATAGTAATTTGTCCTTGGATTTTTTTAAGGAAGTGTGATACAATCTTGCTTGAGTATAAATGGCACTTTTCCAATCTATACCATTAAATCCAGACTAGAGGAATTCAAAAATGTGCCCCCTAGTGGAATTTCCACTATAAGTATCAATATAATTGGGGGGGGGGGGGGTCATCAACAATTTTACTAAAAATCTAGGCTGTGTATATATACAATGACAGGTATGTGTGCCCCTAGCTAAAGGGAAGTAGAAACTTGCTCAGGTATTCATTCAATTAAATTCACTCTATAAGTGTGCATTAAGTAGTATGGTGACTACTCTGTTAGATCCTAGAGATAAAAGCAAAAGAGAAACATTATTCCTAAAAAACATTTTCTATTCTAGCTATTCACCAAATATATAGAGAAATAGATAAGTATGACCTAAAACAGTTGTTCATCATTTATTAAGTGTCTACTATGTTCCAAACATAGTAGAAGGTTCTGGGGACAAAAAAAAAGTGAGCTAGCCTCTGCCTTCAGGGAGCTTACATTTATTAGAGGGCTATAATATAATCTAAGAATATCAAATTTAGGTTAGACTTCCAAATGACTGTTGATGGATGAGATGGGTAGAAATAATTGCTAGGGAAATCAGGAAAGGTCCCTAGAAGGAGATGAAGTTAGCAAAGAGGTGAATAACAAAGTTTATACAGGTACAAAAGCTTTATTTAGTATAGTAGCCATGCTAATGACAACCATACTAACAAAATATCATGCTAGCAAACATCCTGTCAAACTAACAAAACTTTTGGCTTTGCTTTTTAATACAGAAAATAGGTATGCATGTTACCATAATGCCTGTGTTGCCTTTCTTGGTGCTGTCTTGTTATTATCTATTTTTATGTAAATCTTAAAACATTATGTAAATGTCAAATGTTATCCTTAATTAAACCTAAAACAGAAGATATTAAATATGGTCTCTATAAGAGATTTTATTCAAAAGTTATCATTGCAAAGAATGATTCAATGGCTTGAAAGGGAGGGGCGAAGAGAGAAATGAGCAGAAATGATTGATGTAAAAACAGCAGGCATCAATAAAACATTAAACATTTTAAAATTAAAGTATGAATAATTAGGATTTTATCATTTAAGTAGTATCTTTTTAGAAATTGTGTTTGCTATTTGGATGATTATTTCTGATGATGACTAAGTTTAGCATTTTAAAATATTTAATTACAATTATTAAGTCTGTCATAGAATCCACTTGGCATGGTTAGGAAGAACCCTGGTGGCCCTAATGAAGAGCAAATGGGTTGAATTATTTTGAGAAAAGAAGCCAGCAAAGTCCCACAATGTTTGGCCATCATATAGTTTCCAGAGATTACAGGCCCCTGCTTCTTCTTTACCCTTCCCGACCATAAAACATAGGGAATATCATGAACCACTGATCATTTATCTATGTTTGCCCTAGAGTACCAAACCTTACCTGGGAAACAACCTTAATGGAAAGCCAATATAGAATTAAATTAAATTAAAACAAATTAAATAGATGTTTCCTGTTTTCTATAAAAACTTGAATTTCTCAGTTTCCCATGATTCTTTTTATTTCTTGTCAGATGTCTTGCTTAACAAAGGAATAATTTCCTTACCCTCTTGCACTTCAGCTATATTTTTGCTCTATCTGCTGCTTTCTTTTCTCTTCTTCTGAAATACTGGTTTGCATTCACCTCATTTCAGAGCACAGAATCCAATCACAGCAAAATCCTAATAATTTTTTCAGTTCCATATTGATAAATAAAACTGAATTATCCATGTGTTTAACATTACTTACCTCTTGTCTCTGACATTGAAGAACAACTTTATTTTCTTAGTGGTTTGATTTGTCCCAAAGGACAACCTTCTCATCAGATTCAGCTGGTTCAAATAACTTTTTTTCAGGACCTGTGTCTTTCCATATAGATCATGCCTATTTAAGAATTTTAACTCAATAAGTATTTATTGAGCACCTGCAATGTATCACACTGCTCTTTGTACTCTGGGGGATACAGAGAAAATAAAAGTCATGACCTCTGTCCTTGAGAAACTTATCCAGTTGGAGAGATTGAAGATATACATTTCTTGACTTTTATCTCTGAAAATACTTTGATTTGTACTTTTCTAATGAAGTTATTTTGTATTGTTATAATTATCATAGTATGATCATCTATAGCTACAAAGATGTAGTACAAAATTTCTATGAAGGAATGATTTATCTAAACTATCTTTCATTGAACACATAGGAGAGAAGATGCTAAATAAATATTTAGCATGAATTGATTAATTAATAGAAATGATAGGGGCAGCAAGGCTGTACACTGGATAGAGCACTGGCCCTGCAGTGACCTTGGGCAAGTCACTTAACTTGCAAAAACAAACAAAAACAAACAAAAAAATAATAGAAATAATATTCAATTATGGAACAATTCAAGATACTCAACATTGCAAACAACAAAATAAAATATTATATGTAGATATTCAAGGTTTATGACATTAAGGAAATTAGTATCTTCGTTTGACAGATAAGGAAACTGAAGTTTAACCACCTAAATAACATTTTTTTCTAATTCATCCCTCCAGACACAGTTAAGAAAAATAAGATTCTTTGACAAAACAAGTAACTGGCTCAAATCTTCACAACAAATTTTCTATTAAACAAGGCAAAATATCAAACTTTAATTATAAACTTGAAATTTTTCACAAAACTTGGAAATAGGGGCAGCTAGGTAGCATAACAGATAGAACATCAACCCTGGAGTCAGGAGAATCTAAGTTCAAATCCAACCTCAGACACATAATAATTGCCTGGCTGTGATCTTGGGCAAGTCACTTAAGCCCATTGCCTTAAACAATTTCTTTAGTATTCTCAGCCCACCCTCAATGATGCATGACCAGGGGAATTTTTTTGTGACTTTTACTTAGGGTCATATATAGATCCTGAAATGAATTATAGAATAATACAGTTTAATTTTAATTAAAACCTGCTTACTAAGCACATAAGCAAGTCACTGATTTAGGTATTCTGCAATATCAAGATAGGATGATGATAAAATACAGTTCCCATCTCATTTTAGAAATATCTCAAAATATTCTATCTTTTCATAAAGATTTTAGCTTTTAGACTATTTTGATAAATTAGTTAAGCCCTTCATTTTACTGATAAAGGAAATATGCTAAGAAACAGGAAGCTTTTTTGTGTTTACAAATTTTCAGTTTTTTCCTTGACTTTGACTTTAGATTTTTTTTCTCATTTACGCCACTTTCATATTCATACTTACCTAGCCTCTCACTGAAAACACCTGAACCAATCTTATTCTTTTTCTCTAGTCTAATAAACATAGTCTCTGTTGAACAGAGGGAAAAATCAGAAAACAACTATTATATAAGCATGTACATAATGCTCTTATTGTGAGAAATTTTTTAAATAGCTGTCAGATATCAGTAAAGGAAAGCTTACATGTTACCTTTCAAAACAGTTTTCAAATTGAAACTTTCAGAGTAAGATAAGAGAAGCAGTTAAAAACATGCTGGATGCCTGGTTAATATAGCATTAGATTGGAAGGAAAGACTAGGTTTGTATTCCATCCCCCCAGGCAACTATTTTAAGTTAGAACAAATAAATGGCCTAGTCAAAGTATTTATCTTTTCAACTGTTTAATCTATCAATAATACCTTCCATAAATTCTTGGTAAGGATAAGATAGAACACTTAACTTACCCAGCCTACATTTCTGAACTAGAAAATACAACACCTATGCCAATACTTTGGCTTTTTGACCCAGCTTATCTGATTCCCTAGATGCCTAGAACTTAGAAGTGTGGCTGATGCTGAAGGCAGATAGAAAAAGGTGACATGAGACACCTGATTGGTAGGGGACTCGAATGCTCCCTCATACAAACCAGCTAATAATCTGAGAATAAGCTATATTCTGTTGAATATATATATATATATATATATATATATATATATATATATATATTATATGTATATATATATATATAAATATGTACTTCTCAAAATATTCCTTAAATTCATAAACTTCTACAGAATTTATAGACTTTCTGATATATCCATCTTTAAAGATTCTGATTTTGAACTTGTATCCCCAGCATCTAATATAGTGCCTAATACACAGTGAATGTCTGTTGAATTGAGTGAGTTAAATCAGAAAAATGGCACCTAGGAAGGGGAAATGACTGATTTTTTTGCATTAAATTTTGCACTAAAAGTGTTAGCAATGAAAAAAAGAACATTTTGTTAGAGCATATAATATATAAGAAAATTATTTTATATGTTCTTAGAACAGTATAGCACATTAACACACACACACACACACACACACACACACACACACGCACACACACACAAACAAAAACCAAAACTTACAACACCCTTGTGAGGAAGTACAGGAACTAGGAGAAATGATTCAGTTGTACAGAAGGAAAATCTGACTTGGTGAAAAGTGATTTGCCAAGTCACATAGTGAATCATTAATAGAGATGAGTTGGAAACAAGAATTTTTGGTCTTTTTTTTCAAATGTTCCTTTTGTAAAAGCCCCTTTGGTTGGGAAAAGGTTTTTAATCTACATGGTCTGAGACTCAACTGCTTTCAAATGTCAATGATACCTTAAAAAGAAAAGTAAAACATCTACAATAATAAAGAAAAACACTAATCAGCCATATTTTGATTTTATATAAAGCTGTCTTTTATTTTGTTTTGGGTAGAAGTGGGAGGAAATCAGACTGCATTAGCTATGTGAAGAAGTACTTAAATTTACCCAGGCTCACCTACTCAAACCCTTCCTTCCAGATACTAGAGCATTGTCAACCTTGTTCTCAAATTGTAATTTCACGATTTTCTAATCTTATACTTAACTATTATTGTCAGAATTTTTTATAGCCATCTTAAATCTTGATTCATTTTAAAACTATGTCTTCTTGTTTCAGACTCAGTAAGAGAGAGAGAGAAAAAAGAGAAAAGGATTTGGCCAGAAACTTAGGAAAATTAAAGTGGTTCAATCTAAGGACAAATAAGTAGTTAACTTATCATCCAGACAGAATGCCAAAGTGGATAGGGTGCCAAACCTGGCACAGGCAAGGTTTAGCATTCAACTCCTGCTTTTGTCATTTCCTAACTGCATGATAATGAATGTCATTTAACCCAAACACACACACATCCTCGGTTTCCATATCTGCATATAGGGATATTTTAATCTCAAGATCCTATGGTTTTTCTGAGATACAAATGATAATATATGATTTTTTAAACTTAAAAGTGATATATGTATCAGTCTTTCATGTTATTATTCTTTCGATTGCAAAATTAAATTCCAATATATTCATTTTTATGCCACAGGTAAACACAGGGTATTAGTGAAACAGTTTTGACAAGGACAAATTTCTGTTGGATTTTACTATAATTTTTCATATCCTTAAATATTTTCATTTGGTGAAACAATCTAAATCCTTTTAACCTCTGTCATTAAAAACTACTTTACAACTCTTTATTTTCATAGTTTTTCATTTGGACCCTCTCCAAGTTCTTTATATCTTTATTAATAATATCTCTATCTTGTTGTCACTCTGGAGTAACATCAATACATACATGTATTTTTGCACTGTTTCCACTGTTATACCTCTGTGAACTATTAAGATTTTGAAATAACAGTATGGTCGGCATGCTTTTCTTTCAAATTGCTTTTTGGAATTCTATACAACCCAAACAGTGACTTGATGGATAGTTACTTAATGAACCTTACCCAAACCAAAGCCCATCTCACTGAACTCCACTGAAATCCTGTCATAATGATCATTAATAAAAATAAATATAAATAAGTCATCCATTGGAGTCTTATAAATCTTTTGTACTCAGAGTTTTTTATTAATGATACTTCAATACTTTAAGAATTCATGAATCCTATCCTGTGAGCACTTCCTCTGTGAACACCCTTCAAAACATCAGGAAACCTGAAGTTTTATAAGCTAACCCAGGGGATCACAGAGGAGAAATCCCCTAATCAGTGCTGATATGGCTAAACTGGAAAGGCTTGAAGTTTTGGAAAGGTGATTGACAATTATTGACCTTTACCCATCCTCTGAGACTAGATAAGCTAAGTTCAGGGAGGTTTATCACCAGGTCTGCTTCAGGGAGAGGGAGGTGAATGAATATTTTAGCCATAAGAACTTTTATTAAACAATCACAAAGCTATACTAGAATTACAATCTAAAATAGCAGAAAGAAAAGCATATGACTGGAAAGAACTACAGGTCTTTTAAATTTGTCAAAGTATTAAATATTTTTTATTTAAGTATATTTTAAAATATTTATTTTTGCAGAAAAAAGGATGCTTTTTATGCTATGCTTCTATCCTTACATTAATATTAACCAATGTCCTTTTTTCTAAGAAATAGTTGTGTTTTGATTCTATTTCATCTGGTCCTGTCATTAATTGCCATAATGATGGAGCAGACTACCACAATCTGTAGCCCAGAGTTACTGATAACCTAAGAATACTGAATTACAAAAATGACGACTTTATCCAAACTAGTTTTCTTCATATTATTTTTTGATATTTTGTTTTTCTCATTATTTAAAGCTTCTTTCTCCTAACTACTATACTGATGTGTTATCAGTAGAAGTCAGCAGAACAAAATATGAAGAACAAGCTAAAAACCTTAGTTTAAAAATGCTTCTGTCCATTTTTAACTGTGCAACCTTAACCTTCCTGGGCTTTAGTTTCTTCTTTTATAAAATGAGAGGATTAGACTAAATCAACTCTAAGGTTCTTTCCAGTTGTAAATCCAGGTTCCATATGAAAGTATCCTATGCAGATGGAGATGACACATCTTTCATAACAACTTCCAAACAAATTCATTTTGGTCAGGCACTGGCTGCCCTTTCCACTCTTCTTTTATGAAGAAATAGGAAGCGGGAAAAGTACACAGACTTTGTCACAATTGTCCCAATTCTGGTAATGCCATCCATGGTTGTTATTCATCTATAAATTTGTGTGTGTGTGTATATGTATATATATATATGTATATATATATGTATATATATATATATATATATGTATATATATATAAATTTGTGATGTTATGTTTTTTAAATATTTTTAGTCACAAATGTGACCAATGTTTTTGGTCTCTGATATCTTATATTAAAGACTCTCCAATGATAACTCAGCTTACCAAGGCTTCATAATGACAAGCTGTGAGAGTAAAAAGTTGAGGAGGGAAGATTCCTAATATAATACATAATTCCCTGATGCCATATTCTCCACATTCTCTATTGCTAGCTTTGAAATGTAAAGGGGGAAGTATATTAGAAGGCTGCTGTCACATCTCTTGCTCTACATTTCGCTCATTAAAATGCTAATTGGTGAATACTAAGGAGGTGGGGGGCAGAGCCAAGATGGCAGAATAAAAGCAGGAATTCACAGAAACTAGTTCCCAAAAAAATTCCAAAAGCTGTCAAATTATGAATCTAGCCAAAATTTAGAGGGGCAGAATCCACAGAAAGTTTTAGTGAAACAATTTCACAGTCTAAGACAACTTAGAAGTTCTACAGGAAAGATATGTTCCACAGGGACCACAGCTTGGAAAAAGCGGCAGCACAACCACAGCCAGACCGGGCACCTGGGTCCATAGCAGAGGAGGTGGTTTCCAGATCTATTGGCCCAGGGATCATTGGAGACATCCAGAGGGATGATGAGAGAACTCTTCTGCACCAGAGTGAGTGCAGAGTGGAACTGAAACTTCAGAGCAGCCCTGAAGTGAAAACCTATAGCTGGAATCAGCAGAGCACCCAGCACATACAGAGCTCTCAGCCCATAGATGGTAAGGGGTTTGGGGAGACTACAGGGGTCTCTCTGCTCTCCCTGGGGCAAGATTCAGCTGTTTGCCCACAATCAGATTCAGATTGCACTCTGGGCCCCCACAACTCTACCATAGCCAAGTAGGGACTCTCCTCACAGCTCCAGGGCAGAGCGGAGAGCCTGAACACAGCAAAGAGAACAGTCAGAGCCTCCCATAAGACCATGGAGGAATGAAGGTCCCTTTGAAGTGTGATAAATCAGTCATAGGCTAGGAAATGAGCAAACAATAGAAAAAGAACAATCTGACCATAGAAAATTACTTTGGGGGCAGCTAGATGGCATAGTAGATAGAGTACCAGGCCTGGAGTCAGGAATACCTGAGTTCAAATCTGGCCTCTGACACTTAATAATTGCCTAGCTGTGTGACCTTGGGCAAGTCACTTAACCCCATAGCCTTGCAAAAAAAAAGAGAGAGAGAAAATTATTTTGGTCCCATGCAGGACCAAAATACAAACTCAGAAGAGGACAAATATTGAAACTTCTGTATTTGAAACCTCTAAGAGAAATAGAAAATGGGTACAGGCTATGGATGAGCTCAAAAAAGACCTTGAAAAGTAATTGAGGGGAGTAGAGGAAAAATTGGGAGGAAAAATGAAAACAATGCAGATAAATCACAAAAACCAAGTCAGTAGCTTGGTGAAAGAAATACAAAAAATACTGAAGAAAAAAGCATATTAAAAACCAATTTAGGCCAAACGGCCTAAATGGAGAAAGCAACACAAAAGGCAATTGAGAAGAATGTCTTAAAAAGCAGAACTGGCCAGTTGGAAAGGGAGATAAAAAAGCTCTCTGAAGAAAATAACTCATTCAAATGCAGAATGGAACTAAAGGAAGCTGATGACTTTGCAAGAACTCAGGAAGAAATAAAACTACATAAAAAAATAAAAGAAAAATTAGAAGAAAATGTGAAATATCTCATTGTAAAAACAACTGACCTTGAAAATAGATCCAGAGAGATCATTGAAAAATTATTTGGTTATCTGAAAGTCACAACCAGGAAAAGAATCTAGAACTATTAAGTAATGCCTGAAATTAAATTCTGGACAGGCTGAATCAAAAAAGGGGGGAGGAGTGAAGCAAATTTCCAACCTAAAAGAACTTGAAATGTCATCAAGAAAGATCTAACATTCTGGGGTGGTAGTCAGATCAGGGTGCCACACCATGGCAACAGCAGCAGCAGCAAGTCTTGGAGGTGACTGCAGCAGCTGTAGCAGCAGCTTTCAGGGGTATAAATGGTAGCAGGGTGGGACAACTGATCAGAAAGAAATTATAGAAGACCCTTGGCTGGCAGGTGGGGTGTAGGATCCTTTTGTATTGCCAATATTCAATTCTAGGTTGCATTTGGAGAGTGAAGAGGAGTACTAGTCCTTCATCCACAGTGAAAGAGAGACCCTGATCATAGTTCCAGGCAGACAAGAGTGCATGTGGTTACTCACAAGGGAGCAAGGAAGGTGGTCTTAATTCTAACACAAAAATAGATCACCAGCACCTTTGAATTAAGGAGAGTAGAAGCCCTAGTCATTGTTCCAGGGTAAAAGAAAAAACTAGCAATTGTCACTGCAGGAAAAAGAAGACACTAGCAATTGTGTGTTGCAGGCAGCAATTATGTCCAATTGTGTTCCAGGACAAAAAGGAGAGACAATACTTGTAGCCATAGGAGAAAAGGGAACCTGGTCACAGTTTCACAATTGAGAAGTTTACTTGTGGTTACTTACAAGGGAATAGGAGCCCAGATCTCAGTTCTAAGGCAGAAAGAATCACTCCCACTCATGGTTATTATAGAAGAGGGGACCTGGTAAAAATTCCAAACAAGAGAAGCACTAGTAATTGTATCTGCTGAACAAGTCCCCTTCCTGAGTAAAGATTGCAGCAGAAATTAGAGGAGCAGTATCCATATCTTTCTTTAGCTCATACCACCTTAGAAACATCAATAACTTACTGACCCCCAAATCTAGCTCTGAAAATAATAGCAAGAAAAACCTGAAGCTTGAGAAAATGCTCCCTCCACCCCAGGAGTAGAACTCAACTTTGCCACAAAGATAAAAGTCAGGAACTAGAATGGAAAAAAAAATGAGCAAACAATTAAAAAAAGAAATATATTGAAATTAAGGACACATAAAGAATAAAAATTAGGAATAGAATTTATCATGCTACAGCTAAGACAAAACAAAACAAATCAGAACAAAAACAGGTGCAACAATCTCAGATAAAGAAAAAGTAAAAATAGACTTAATTAAAAGTGAAAATGAAATATATCTTTCAAAAAAAGTATGGATGAGGGGGCAGACAATTAATAATTGCCTAGTTGTGTGACCTTGGGCAAGTCACTTAACCCAATTGTCATAAATAAATTTTTTTAAAAGTACCCCTGATAGTGTGGCAGTTAAGTGGCAAGTGGCTAGATCACTGGACTTGGAATCAGGAAGACTCATCTTCATGTCTTCAAAACCGGTCTCAGATTCTTACTACTTCTGTGAACCTGAGCAAGTCACTTAGCACTGTCTGCCTCAGTTCCTCCTCAGTAAAATGAGCTGGAAAAAGGAAATGGCAAACAACTTCAGTATCTATGCCAAAACAAAAAAATGAGGTCACAACAAATCAGACATAACTTAAATGACTCAACAACAACACCATAGACAATGAATTAATGGCAATACTAAACATTTAATGATGATGATGTTTGCCCTCTGTTCTCAAAGAAAACCATGACATCAGGGAGGTGACATGATAAGCATCTGAATTGCATTTAAATGAGGCAAGTGTTGTGTCAAATCACCAGGCTCACTTTCTCCTCCAATCTTTTGGGTCCAGGGACCAGGTATGAATCAGGAGGACTGGGTATGACCCTGTATGTGAGGGCAAATGATTTTCCCAGGGTCACATAGCTAGTAAATGTCTGAGGCCAAATTTGAATTGAGTCCTCCTGACATCAGGGTGAACCCTCTCCCCACTGTCCCATCTAATTGTCCCTACTGAACATTGACAGTAAAACTAAGCTAGTAAAAAGGCCGCAATTCTCCCAACTCGGAACTAGATAAATCGAACCATAAGATAAACAAGATAGAAGTTAAAGGCATGGATAGAATCTTAGAAAAGATAGATATCTGGAGAAAACTGAATGGAACAGAAAGAATTTTACCTTTTTTCTGCTTTACATGGCACCCTTCACAACAACTGACCATGTATTAGGACATTAAAATTATTGCAACCAAATGCAGAAAAGCATCCATTTCAGACAAAACTAATGCAATAAAATTACATTCTATAAAGGAGCATAAAGACAGATTAAAAATTATTGAAATTTAAGTAATCTAATCCTAAAGAATGAGATGAAGAACAAAAAATAGGAACAAAAAAGTTGTTCTTTTTTTTTCATTAAAGAGAATGACAACAGTGAAACAAGATACCAAATTTAAGGAATATAGCCATAGCCTTATTTATGGGGAAAATTACATCTTTAAATGCTAACATCAGTAAAATAAATTATTTTATGGGAAAATATACTTCTTCCTGTCTGGTAACATATTGAAGTCTGTTCACAAGAATCATATACTTCTTTCCTGACTTTGAAGACCATTGGATTCCACATCTCACTACCTTGCACTGTTTTCTTCAAATACATATTGAAGTGATAATCATTTGCTTTTTTGAGAAATGTGAGTTTGTGAAAGGGGATTTTCAATTGCTGGAGGAGAGTAGAGGCAACTGAAAGAACAAAAGGGAGGTGCTTAGTGAACATGGACAGTCTAGAATATATATCTATTGAGAAACTTTGAAGAAGCAGAGAAAAGGATGCCATTGAGAATATGTATGATAGGAAGAGAAAATGAGTTAGTGATATAGCAGGGAGAAAGGAGGTAGGGTTGATAGAATGAGTGCTCCACTGGAAATCTCCCTCTGTCTGGGAAAAATATTTCCTGAGCATTAGGTATATTGCTTAGTGAAAATGGGATAGGCAGTCAGGAATAGGTTGTGGTTTGAAAGAATGGTTGGTACTTCAAGAATAGATCAATAAAGAGATAATAATAAGATAAATAACAACCAGGGAAAGCAATGATTATGAAAGATCAGAAGCACTTCCTTAAAAACAAGTCTTATAAGACTAATCTCATTTTAATGTCATTTTCTCTTTTTTTTTGACATGATTGCTAAACTGGTAGATAGGAGAATTCTGTGAAATTCTGTGAAAGCAGAAAAATGGACACTAAGGCTCATGCTCTCGGGAAGAAAATTCTAATTTTATGTTAAATAGATTTACAAGGATTGAAGTCCTTTCTTTTTTTTAACATGGGCAGAAATTTTATTATTCTAATTTTGAATGAGACTTAGTGTAGTTTATTTCAATGAAAGTCAGCCTTGGAATGAGAAAAACCAGGTTTCAACACATATAGTACACCCAGATTTTAGTAAAGCTTTTGATAAAGTATCATACTAATCTTGTGATAAAGATGAGGAGATATAAATTAAGTGGATTAGATTTGTGGATTAGGTTATAATGCAATCAGATGAATCAGAAATTGTTCATGGCCAGGATCAAAGAATTTTTATTAATGGTTCACTGTCACCATGGTAGGTCTCTAGTGCTTTACCTCAGAGACATATGCTTGGCTGCTGGTGTTTGCCATTTTTGTCAAAAGCTTCTCTAAAAGTAAGGGTGATATCACATTTTCACATAACACAAGGTTTAGGAGAAATGATTACAAAATTGATGACAGTCAAGATCCAGAAAGGTCTTAACATGCTAGAGCATTGGGCTAAATCCAAGAGGAAATTCAATAAACGTAAACTTAAAACCTTGCACTTGAATTATAAAAAATAGCATAAGTACAATATTGAGGAGGTATAGTCAGAAAGAATGAATGAATGAATATGAATAAATATTTTTTAAAGATTGCGGAAAAAAAGGATTGCCTTTTAAAATCATTTGAGTCCTACTCTACTGGAAAGTACTTCTGAAAAGTCTTTATTGTTCAATGTATGAGATGGCAGCATGACCAAAAAAATAGAGTACTAGACCTGTAGTCAAAAAACCCTGAGTTGGCAGTCACCCAATTCTGGTCAAGTAACATCACCTCTCTATGCTTCAATTTACTTATCTGAAAATTAGGGAAACTGAACTTGATGCTTTCTCAATTTCTTTTCAGCTCTGTCTGCTAACTTGTAATGTACTCAGGATATGGCAATATTATAGGGAATATTTTGAACTTTTTCTTTCTTCCCCAGATCTGAAATTTCATTTACTTGGGTCACTCTTGGTTAGAAACCCTCTCGTCTTAATTAATGTTAGAGATTAGACTAGGATATTATGAAATCAACTGACTTGCCCAGGGTCATATAGCTAGTATATATTAGGGACAGGGCTTGAACCCAGATTTTCTGTTTCAAAGATTAGTTCAATACTCAGCATCATTTTGAGGGCATAGTAATTTAGTTTTTAAAAAAAATAATTGAAACTGGAGGAAAAGTCTAGGATCAAATCCTGTTTTGCAACTTACTATCTGTGACATTAGAACTGAGAGTCCTCATTTGTTGAAGGAGAGAGATGGACCTCTCAATTCCACGCCAGATATAAATTTATGAACCTTTGCCTCTCTTGAGCATGTAAATTTTGGTAAACAGTTATATCAGCGCATTTGTAAGGACCACAATATAAATATAAAATACAAATATAAAAGAATAATTTTGTGTTTTGTGTATAATAACATTGACAATTGGTTCAGAAGTTTATGCAATAACTAATTGATACAACATATGCTACATTTAATCAATTATTCCTCCCATATTTGGAGGCACATGCTCACACATAGGATTTTCTATGTTTTTATATACTTTTTTTTCACAAATCTATGGTCTTAGATTAATGATCTAGTGGAGAAAATCTGACATTTCCTTTCTTTCTCTAAAATCCAAATTAGATTAATGAGGCATGATGATAGCTTCCAACAAGCTGCTGCATTTAAAAGAGTAGATAAATTGGTGGTGGACCATCTCCAACCTCTACTTTTTTTTTTTCCTCTTCCAAATGTCAAATCTCATGAGAACACACTGGTTTAATTGAGAAAGCAGAAAAATGGACACTGAGGCTCATGCTCTCAGGAAGAAAATTCTAATTTTATGTTAAATAGATTTACAAGGATTGAAGTCCTTTCTTTTTTTTAACATGGGCAGAAATTTTATTATTCTAATTTTGAATGAGACTTAGTGTAGTTTATTTCAACGAAAGTCAGCCTTGGAATGAGAAAAACCAGGTTTCAAGTACTGTCTCTGACACATACTGACTGTGTGACTTTTCAAAATTCACTTAACCTCTCTGAGCTCTAGGCAAATCCTTGATTGTAAATTGCAGAAGAGATGATGCCTGGTAATTTTCTTACACTGAGATGGATGATGGGTCCAAAGTCCAAAAGGTACCTTGTGGCATATATGCAAACACCTATCTTCTTTTCTTGAACTTCATATATGTTACAGCACATGTGGAGAAATCCAAAAATCATTATAGGCATGCCTTTTGCTGAATAGCCCAGGTGGACCTGGCTCATGTAAACTGCTTAGTGCCATTAGCTCTGACAAACTAAGTAGAATAAATAAGCCCCTGACTAAGTAAACCCTAATCCTTCTGCCTTTAACAGCCATCAAAGTAAACTTCTTAAAGCTTGAATGTCTCATAAGTACCTTCTAATGGGTTCACTGTTTTGCTTTCTAAGTTCATCTCAAGTCAGAGGTAACCTGACTTAATATTAATCTTCTTTCAATAGAGTTGACAGTTCATTTGGTATCAAGTGTCCTTAAATGGTTCTTTACTCATCTGTGCTAGATCCATCTGGCCAACCAACAGATATAAAAATATTTAGAGTAATTCCATCATTTTCTGTGCTGTTTGTTAGGTTAATGTAAGAAAGCTGACTACTTCTCTTTAGTAAAGGTCGGATCCTTTTGAGATTAAAATGGTGCATAGATCTCAATAGGTTTATCTCTGACTGTCTTTATTGGCATATACTTTTGTGACATTTAGCAATAACAATTTTTCTTGAAATGTCTATAAATGTGCCTACTGTACTAATCAATCTGATGAAGTAAATGAATTTCATCATTAGAATTAAAATTAAAATTCTTGTTTTTCCTTCCTACAAAGATGAGAAAGCTGAGATCCAAACCCAAAGGAGATGAATGAACTTGCTGTGTTTCATAAAATTAGTATATAGGAAAGGTTTAAGCTCAAATTCTTGAGTTTCTGCTTACCAAAGCAATGTCTTTTTATCCCACCTCTTTCCTGACTTCTCCTCTCCTCATCTTCTTTTCTCTCTCTCCCTTACTCTCTCTTTCTATCTCCTTCATCTCATGATTTAGCAATTGAAAAGTATAAATAGTGAAAATGCAATCGACAAACACATGTTCAAATTCCAAATTTGAAACTTAATGAATGATTGTTGACAAGTGATATTATTTCTATGAAAGTTGTTTCTTATATATAAATTGGGGAAAATTCTAACTACCATATAGTGTTAATGTGATAATTAAATGAGTTATTATGCTTACATATCATTCTGCCTCTCATTCTATGATAATGTTTGTCCTTCATTTTTGAAGATCATGACAACAAGGATGCCATGACAAGCACATGAATTTGATTTGAGTGAGAGGGTTCTGGGTTAAGTCACCATCCTTACTTTCACCTCCAGAGCCATCTGGATCCATTGACCAGATATGAAACAGGACAACTGGAGATGTCGCTGATGTGACACAATCAGGGTTAAGCTACTCACCCAAGCTCATACACCTAGTATAGTCTGAGAAAGGATTCAAACTCTCATGCTCCTGACTCCAAAGGCAGTGCTGTAACCACTGTGCCAACCTTTGCTCAGATAATCCTCTATAGCTGAAATGAGCTTTTCTCCCCCTTCCTGTTAAAATCCTTCCTCATCTTAAAGACCCAATTCAGAGGATGCCTCCTCTATAAAGAGCTGCCTGACCTTTCTGGATTGTCATGGCAATTTGAATACTTTGTAATGATCCCATTCTACTTTATATTGTAGAAATTTGTCTACTTTTACCTTTATTAAACTAAAAGCTCCTGAAGAATAGAGTATATGTCTCATTTTAAGTTGGAATTCCCAATATCCAGCATACTCTTGCACATAGTACCTGCTTAATAAATATGGGGAAACAAAAGGTTTGTGATTTCTTCAGATTTGGCAAATCCAGGTATGGAAATTCTCTGCCAATGTAGAATTCAGATCACAGAGAAATCAAGTGCATGGTGAAACAGAGACAGTCTCAGAGGCAGGTTATGATCTCAGGTCTTCCTGACTCCAGGTCCAATTTACTACCTACTGTGTTACCCGACTAGTAGATAGAATGCCTGCTCTGTTACCATGGGTAATTCATTTACCTCCTCCAAGGATAAGTTTCCTTACATTTCAAATGAAAATGTTAGACCAAACATCTAGTTCTTTTCTAGTTGTAGATGTATGATAAAATGAAGGCACCTTCTAGAAGAAAATATCAAATATATGAGAGAGAGAGAGAGAGAGAGAGAGAGAGAGAGAGAGAGAGAGAGAGTTTTCATATCAGAGTGACATAGTGCACAATTGGTTCAAGTGCCAGCCTGAAACATAGTTTGTCTATGTAACTCCCTTCCACAGTGATGGAGGGGGTTTCCTCACTCTCAAAACATAGTTCAGAAGGAAAAGGTTATTCAAAGCAATGAATTTAGTTTTAAAGGCCTAGAAGTTGGAGGTTGAACTGTTACAAATCCCACAGTTAGAAGACTGATAAAATAGTTGGTCTCTCACATTAAGAACAGGAAAACCCAAGGACATTTTCCCATATTATTTGACTCTGTTTAATATGTTTTTGAACTTCTGGTGCCAGAAATAGAGAAAAAAGCTGATGAATTGAATGTCCTCACAATGCTTCCATTACTTTGATTGCTCTATGATCTCATCATTGTGGGTAATCTTTCCACCAGCACAAGGTTCATGATTATCCCTATGATTTCTGTCTTGTCCATATCCTTCCTAAATCCTCCAAGGCAAATCTGAAAAATATTCTAAAATCATTTCTCTTATTTGTTTTTTTCAGAAATATCTCTAGGGTAGCAATATACTGTCTAGGACATTCATCTACTGTCTCCAGTTTTCACTCCATGGCTTGCCTTCATCCTTTTCTCATCAAACTTACCTTCAGTGATATCTTGTTTTGCTATTTTTCATGCATGATAAAGTCACCATGCATTTTTCCATAGTTTTTTAAAGATAGTTGTGAATAGTGTGTTATTTCTTTCTTTTCTATAATATTTCATAGCATAGATGTTGAGTATCCCATAGAAACAATGATAATAAAGTTATGGCCTTCTACAATAGTGAGAATTTTGGTATATCATTTAGTTCAATTCAGAAAACACTTATTATGTACCTTTTGCATGCAGAGCACTATGTAATTCACTGAGGAATTTAGAATAATGAGAATTATTGTAGACTTAAATATGACTAAAATCATGTAATTTTTTAAAAAAATTTTCCTTTTTATTTCTTTCCTCTCTCCCCATCCTAGCTATGGCTGCCACTAGACACACATGGTAGTTAGGTAAGTAGATAGATAGATGGATAGATAGATAGATAGATAGATAGACAGACAGACAGACAGACAGATAGATAGATACACATATTGACGTATATATATGTAAAATTATTTCATACTTCTATTTATTAGGTTTTTATCTAGATGTAGAGTGTCTTTCTTCATATGTTCTTTATGGTTAATTTGGATATTTATAATAGCCCAAATGACTTATTTGTTCATAGTCATTATTTATTTATTTATTTATTGGTTGCTGCAAGGAAATGGGGTTAAAGTTACTTGCCCAAGGGCTACACAGCTAGGTAATTATTAAGTATCTGAGTCTGGATTTGAAATCAGCTCCTCCTGACTCCAGGGCCAGCACTCTATTGATTCCAGGGCCAATGCTCTATTCAAAGTCATTCTTAAAACAATATTGCTGTTACATATAATATATCAAAATTTCTTGGTTCTGCTCATTTCCCTTTTCATTATTTTGTGCAAGTCATGTTTACTAAGGTAATGGAGCTTATCATTTCTTATAACACAATAGTATTGCCACATAAGTTATAGAACAAATCTTCTGAAGCACTAAAGTAAATATAAATACTGATGTAAATTTAAGTACTAAAGTAAGTATAATCAGTTTTTCCATCCCTCTTCTGTTAGTTTTTTTTAAGGAACTCAGAAAGAAAGCTTTACTGTCTTAGCTACTATAGCAATTACTGGTAGATTCAGAATTTACTTTTTACAAGCTGCTAATATAATTTGTAAATCCTGTGGAATTTTTTCAGGCAAAACTCTCCAATGTCCATAAGGAGAGGTCTATTATACTCATAATTCCAACACATTCACTTTTGGAAATTTAAATATTTCTGATGAGCATTTTATTTCTTTGGAATCAGATGATCAAACTAGAGCTGGAAAGGACTACAAAAGCTAATCTTGAACAATCACCTCATTTTAAATACAAAGAACCTATGGCTCTCAAATGATATAGGTAGGAAGTCAACAGTGGGATTTATACCCAGGTTTTGACTCTATAGCAAAAAATCTTTCCATTGCACCATTCTGCCTCTGCTGTTCAGCATTGTTCAACTCAATCTGTCAGTATAACCATTAAAATGATGAGAAAAAGTTTGTCTGAAGACTTTTGAGCTAAAAGTTATGCAAGGCATTCTGCAATCTCAATTTATTTCAACAAATATTTAGCATGTTTTTGAGGTTTTTAAAATACTATCATTCTTAAAATAATCTGTTAATTTTTTTCTACTGTCACGAAGCCCATCCAAATGTATGAAAATATTTGTTGCTGTTCAGTGGTATCTGACTCTCTGACCTCATTTAGAGTTTCATTGGCAAAGATACTGAAGTGGTTTGCCATTTCCTTTTTCAATTAATTTTACTGATGAAGAACTACAGTAAACAGGACTAGGTGACTTGCCTAGTCACATAACTAGTAATATCTGGTCCTTCATGCTATCTATTCTGCTACCAGAAACTCAATTGACTCCTGATTTATGAACTGCTGTCAAATAACCTGTTAGTCAAAAGAAAGAGTGATAAACATTAACACCAAAAAGTAAAAAACATAGTTCTCTTTTTACTTTATTTAATATTAAGTCGCACGCAAAATCTGTCTGGGGTTGCTGTATTCATATCCTATTGGACAATTAATAGATGTTTAAAGGCCAATGGCTTTGATATAATTCTTTAAACTTTGCTGCCCTTCTCACAGTGACATTTTTAATCTATTTTACCACAATTTTTGGAAGAAATTACAAATCTTATCTCCTCCCTCGTATAAAGATGAGAAAAAATGAGGTAAATACTTTGCTGATTGATCATTCGATCAATAAACAAACATTTATTAAGCATTTGTTATGTGCCAAGTATTTTGACTACTATGTGGTATTTAATTTAGGACAGAACTAGGTTCAAATCCAACATTAGGATAAGTGGCTATTACTTCCTTGAGTCTTACTTTCCTTAATCTGTAAATTGTATTTTCTATTATACCACTTTGTCTCTTCTGCATGAAAAGGACTTGTTATGTGATTATTCACATCTTGTTGATGACAATATTCTATTTTTGGCTAGATCAAGAATCAGGAGGAAGTCTAAATTGTTCTTCTTTATAATCTAACTTATAAATAGCTCATTTAAACTCCTATTTTTTAAAATGCAGTATATGAATATTTATCAACTATTATTAAAGCATTATATTGATGTTAGTAAAAACTTGATTAACTTATATGGAAAAAAGAGGTGGGGGTATGTGATAATCATGATTTAATTTTAATTAATGATTAATATTTAATGTAGCATAACTAATATCACATCAAGATCATTCAAGTCAAGAGCTCATTTTACCAGTACATGATCTACTATTAGAGTAACTTTCCTTCCCCTCAGGAAGGACAAATTAATGAAATTGTACACTTTTAATATTTGTATGCCAAAAATGGGGTATTTCCCCCAAGGCTGCAATTTGTCATAGATCCTTATTTTCATCATTATAAACTACTTAAAGACCACATACCATTACCTTCAGATATCTGTCATTATCATTTTAGGAAAATGTCCAAACTCACAGAGCCAATCCATCAAAATTTTGAAATCTACAAGAAGGTTCTTTGGAATACCAATAGGGAGTTCTCTTTCCATTGCCAGGTAGCATAGTGCTGAACATTGCCAGCTGCAAGTCATATAGCCAATTAATAAGACAGTCTATCCAAAATGGTTGGAAAAAAACCCAATACTTCATTTCTACAAAAGGAGTTCAATTCAGCCCAACCAACACTGAACCTCTGAAGTCTACCACTTAGTAGAGTATCTTGCATGTAGTAGACAGTAAACTTTTGTTTAATTCAATTACATTAGAAATATAGAAAATTACAGATCAAATATTCATTCATTTAAAACTAAAAGAAACCTCTGAAGTCAAATAGCCAAACTCCTTCATTTTATAGATGAGAAAACTGAGACCAGAAAAGGTTAAGTAACCCTAGTAACAATATCATGTTTTGGGGCGGCTAGGTGACACAGTGGATAAAGCACCAGCCGGGGAGTCAGGAGTACCTGGGTTCAAATCCGGTCTCAGACAGTTAATAATTACCTAACTGTGTGGCCTTGGGCAAGACACTTAACCCCGTTTGCCTTGCAAAACCTAAAAAAAACCCCAACTAAACAAACAAAAAAAATCACTATCATGTTTTTACCTACCCAGGCTCAATCTATACATTAGCATTGATAATAATATCTTATAATGAATATCTTATTCTTTCAAAGCATTGTATATATATTATGTTATTTACTGATAATACCATATTTTTGTAAAACTACATTATGGTTTATAAAGAATTTCATATCAATCCATTAAGGTTAATAGTGCATGCAGATAATAAAACTGAGGCTTAAGTGAAGTTAAAATAATTTGCCGAAAGTCATATGCCTAATTATTGCAACAGAACAGTAACCAAGATATATTCTGCCAAATAAAAATTATCCCTGTATAATTGTTTTGTATTTTCTTTCTACATATTTTTTAGGTTCCCTAGAATTTAATTCTGTTCTTAACTACATTCAAGTCTTCAGTTCACATAATACCTACTTTATGAAATCACTAACCTACCTTTGGTACTCATAGATAAACTCACCCAATATGAATTTTCTGCTGTTTTCTTCATGCTATGCCACTCACCATTTCTTCACATCCTCTGACTCTCATTTTTATATACTACAGAAGAGAAAATGCTTTCCTAGTCCTTATGGACCCCATTATATTTCACACAGTTAAACTGAATAGTATCTTCAAAGAGTTTTGAACTCTTCTATAACTCTAATGACACAAACACCCAAATATCTGCCCTTCATTCTAATTTTGTATTGAATGTCTCATCCATTTGCAACAGTGACAAAGCAAGTGTTCCCACCCTGCTTGCATACTAATATGGCATACTCTCTTTCCCAAACTCAGTCATTCTCAGAGTCCTCAATGTACTTTCAAATATCCATTCAAAGAGATTTGCAATGAATTTTACAAGACATTGTCCTAATTGCTTCAAGTTGCAGACCATTGCAGTATTTGCTAAATGAGATCCAAAACCATATAAAAGAGCTTGGCCAAACTTTCCAGCCAGAAAAAAAAAAGAGTAAAGTACATTTATTCTCCAGACAATGAACATTCTCTCTCTCTCTCTCTCTCTCTCTCTCTCTCTCTCTCTCTCTCTCTCTCTCACACACACACACACACATCTCTTTCTCATCTGTGTGTATATTATATATATATATATAATACATAAAATGCATATGATATATACATACATACTTAAAAGATATTGGTATATACACATGTACATTTATATTATATATAATATGTATTATATATAATATGTATTATTATATAATATGTATTATTTATGCATGCATAATGTTGAAAAATTGCAGCAAATAAACAATTAATTGAGCCAGAATCATGCAGAAAGAGGCCAAATTGTCTTTCAGACATTGCAGAGGTCTTTTTAGTGACCCTAAGATTCTTCTGAAACAAAGTTCCATCTTCTGAATAACAAAATTATTCCAGAACAATTGAGCTGAAAGACTTAGAAGAACTGAAATTGAAAATCCCCCAAAGAGCACTGGAAAAATACAAGCCACCACATATTAGAAAGCAGAAAATACAAAATGGGAGCAATAGGGAACTCATCAAACAAATGTACTTCCAAAAAATATCAAATGGATTATGACAGTGTGGGCTAATTCTAGGATGGCAAAAATGCTTCATTAATAATTTACACTGACAAGAGAAAGCAAAAAAAAACCCTTCAACACAAACCCCTTTTAACAAACATAAGAGGTTATAGATGACTCAGGTGGGCAGGAAAAACAAGATGTAGATAGTGTTATTCATTCTTGGAGGGAGTACCATAATAAGTTCACAGATCTATTTGAGGTTTTTCTTATACTTTGTGAGGCCATACGTTCCTATTCTTATTAGAATTCTCAACAGAAGCTAAAATACCAAGCCTTGGATAATTGTTCTATCCTTGAGGATATGGGACAGGTTGGAAAGAGAAATGTTTTGAGGTAATACTTCATAAAGGAATGATTTTACTACATATGATCAAGTCAACAGAATTTAAAAGATTAAAGGGTGTCTCAACAGTTTCTATACATTTCATCCATAAAAGAATTCTCACATAATATAACTGATGTTATATTATGATAACTAATTAAAGACTTCTGAAGAGGGGAATCTAACACTTCCTAAAGCAATCTATTCCCTTTTGGACAGTTCTAATCGTCAGGAAATGTTGAAGTAAATACTGTTTTTGTTGTTGCTTTCCTGTGGCAACAAACCTAAATTTCCCTCTTTTCAATTTCCACTTAAGCTCTTGGATCTGATTACTAGTACCAAATGAACCTATTCTAATTCCTCTTCAACCTAACAATCCTTTAAATAGTTGTCATATTTTTCCCTCCCTTTTGTCTTTCCAAGTTAAACACACTCCTTTTTTTTCAATCAATTTTCACCAGACATGCACTCAAGGCCCTAAATTATCTTGATTGACCTTCACTGGACACTCTAGCTTTTCAATGTTCTTCTAAAATTGTGGTGTCCAGAAATGACTACAATATTCCAAATGACATCTGATTAGGGCATAATATGTTAGAAATACCTCCTCCCTATCGTGGGAAGCCATGTCTCTGTTAATAGATCCCAAAGTTATCTTAGCGTTTGATTGTCATACTCACCATTGACATACCGAGTTTTAAGTCCATGTGATCCTCCAGAAATCTTTTCAAATAAGTTGCTACCTAACCACACCTGTACTGGTATATTAAGAGTGTCACAGAGGAAGTCTCTGAATTTGGATTTTAACTCAGGGTTTTCCTCACTCCAGGACTAGTTCTCTAGCCATTGCATCACTAGTTGCTTAAACCAATACTCTTAGTAATAGCAGTAGTAGAAGTAGTAGGAGTAGGAAGAGTTAGCAGTAGGAATAGGAATAGTATGGAGATTACAATAGTAGGAAGCTTACAAAAATTTTTCCCTACAGTACTTTCTGTGATAATATGTCAAATGAGAAAGACTTATCGTTGTTACATGAAGCTGGGGATGACATAGCTATGTGTTGGGCTATAAGTCACACTTAAACTTCTTGAGTATAATTCTAGTAGTTCACTAATTTTTCCCCTTCATTTCCTTCTCAGTGAGCATATAGTTGAGAAAGCACTCTACCAAGAATCCTGCTTATTCTTGAGGATGACATTTTTCAGTAAGGAGAAAACCAGTGAGATTATACACACAACCCAGGTAGGTCCAAACCAAATAGAAGCATAGATATAAGTCGAGTCTCTTTACTTCTGAAAAGGACTCAAATTCAAAGTAGAAAGTGGTACCAGAACTCCTAACTGAAATACTATTCCATATCATTAGAAATATGGTAAATATTATGTCGTAACTTAGATACTGATATCAATGCATGACTTCCAAATTAGAAGTTATAACTCCAAAAGATGACTAAGTGATAGTCTCCAGAAGCTCTCAAGGATGAATCGTTCCATTAGAATGTTAGTTTCTTCTTTTCCATGAAGAATAGGTTTCTTTCTTAAAGTGTGTCTTCAATAAGAGTAGAATCATGATATAACAGAATGTCAGAAGTGAAAGTCATCTTTGGGACAATAGTAAATTAGGGTCAGAATGTTTGTACTTGGGTTCTGATTCAACTAATCACCATTTCTGTGGTACCTTTGTACATATGGGAAGTCCCAGAAAAGTGGAGTGACTTGTTAAAGATCATAGAACTTTTTAATGGTCAGAAAAGGAGGATTTATGTTATAGTTCACAAAACCTAGAGCCTCTGAGTTTCTCTGAGACCCACGGGGCTAATTTATATTACACTATACCATTTTCTAGACACTTCCATACCTCTTATTTCTATTTTATTAAATGCACCTTCTCCTGTACAATGATTTCTATGTCCATAACTATTAAAAAAGAGATTGCAAACCAATTGAAAGCATGTGGATAAGAGTTCACCACCTTCAACTAAAACACGACTTTCAGCTGCCATAGGAAGACTTGGCATGAACATAATTGTAAACCATGCCCATTAGGAAGAGTGATATAATGTTTGGCAGAGTTAGTTGTACCATGTCCAAAGACCATCTCTCTGAAATACTATTGTTGCTTTTGAGGAAGTAATGCTGGAATGAGACTCAAGAGACTATCCCTGGCAACATGAAAGACCCTTTCCCAACATGCTTGAAGATCATATTAGCCAATATTCCAGAAACCATCTGATTGTCTCCTTTCCTTGTTTTGTTGCTCCATTAATCCTGTCCATGAGAGCTTAATACCATATCAAGAATGATAAACAGCACATAATTCATTACCAAGAAAAAAGACACTATTGATTATTGGTTTGACTATTTCCCCACCAAACTCACCATCAAGTCTCCAACTACAGACAAAGACTGGAATAGACTTGTATCCAGGTTTCCTAAGTCAAAATGCATTGCTGTAAGAATAAGGTAAACTCTACATATCATTAAAATCTTAATTTATCTGGAGGCAGATTACTCTTTCTACAAAAGTAATAGTGTTTGCATGGAGTCAGACAACTCTAATTCTTTATAGAAAATAAGTCAAAAGAGTAAAAATCAGAGCTTCTATGTTTTAGATTAAGATGTAAATTGATCCTTTCTAAAGTTTAGAGGAAATTTTGAATTAAAAGAAAAATATTCAGCTGACAATAACATCTAAAACTAGAGACCTCCACCTTTTCTCAGTTGCAATCAAATATTCTGTTATACCAAATTGATCAAGACAGAGTAAAATGAATATATTCTCCAAAGGACTCTGGCTGTATTTATTTTTTGATGAATATAAAAAGGCCATTCAAAGGCTTAGATGATAATTACTAATAATCTGTTTGCCTAATTTCCATGGTGATCACAGGGATTGAGGATCACAGAATTGGAAGAAAACTCAGAGGCTGAACCTTTCAATTGATACCCAAAAGGAGCATCCATTGACATGTATCCTGCATGCAGCCATTTGGCTTCTGAAGACCTCTAAGTGTACTGAAATATACTACTCTCCAAAGCATTACAGTACTACTTTGGGATAACTCTATTAAAGAAAATAAATATTTATAAAGCAGTCACTATGTTCCAGACACTATACAAAACCCTTTAACAATTATAATAATATTTGACCTTCACAACTATCCTATGTATAAGGATAAAGTTCCCATGAGGAACTTTAATTAACTCCTTTATGCTGTTGAGGCATGAGGCAAACAGAGATGAAGTGGGTCTTCATCTTGTCTAGGGTCACACAGCTAGGAAGCATCTGAGGTCAAATTTGAACTCAGATCTCCCAAAACAGGTTAAATATCAACATACTACTTACCTGTCAGTCTTTAAAAGTACTTGAAAACTGCTACCCTACTATCCCCCATAAGCTTTCCTACTCCTTGCTAAATATCCCCAGTTCCTATAACTGATGTTTATTCAATATGTTCCTTCAACACCCCAATATCTGCTTCTGGATGCTTTCTGGATGGATGTAGTTTGTCCTCAATACTTTTTTAAACTATGGCTCCCAGAACTGAATGCAATATTCAGTAGCATAGTCTGAACAAGGCAAAGTCAGGTAGTAGTATCATCTCCTTATTCTTAGAATCTGTGCGACTCTTAATGTAGATTGAGTTCTTCTAGTTTTAATTATCTTGGCTCCCACTACTGACTTATATTCAGTTTGGAATTCAACTTTTTCCATTTCATCTGCTGTCTAATCATGCCTCTCCATTGAGACTGTAAAGCTGATTTTTAGGTAGCACAGTAAATAGAGCATTAGTGCTATAGAAATGTAATATTGTATTATTATCATTTTATACCATGTTAGAATTTACATTTATCCTTGTTGAATTTAACCTTATTAATTTCAGCTCAGAGTTCTAACTTCAAAAAGAAATTTGCATCTTGACTTTATTACTTAGTCTATTAATTCTCCATCCCAGTTTTGATTCATCTATAGGTTGGATAATATACTCATCCCTCTAATCAAATCATTGGTAACCATGTTAAGTATCATAGAACCAAGTATAGGACACTTGGAAGAAGACTTCTACCAAGCTGTAATAGAGCTAATAAGATTATTTGTTTAACCCAATCAGTCAATCAGCTATCCACTAAATTGTCCTATCATCTAGCCCACATCTTTCCAACTTTTCCACAAGAATACTGTGTCACTTTAGGTAAGTCCTCAGTAAATATTTGACTAGTGACTATTTAACAAAGAACATGATTTCTCATATGCCATTGGCAACATACTATAGTGTCACTATGTAGAGGGAATGTTGGTCAAATCACTTAATTTCTATAAACTTCAGTATCCTTATTTATATTTTTTCAGGAGGAAGCAAATAAAATTGAAACTGTCTTTGGTTTAAAGTCGAGCTCTAATGCTAACTAGTTGTGTGACCGCTGGAAAGTCATTTTATATATCCTTGACCCTGAGTTCTCCAACCTGTAAAATAGATGACCAAAATTGTCATATCTATCTCAATGATGTTGTGATAGTTGTCCTTTATATACCCTAAAGCACAATGTAAATGCAAATTTAAAAACCTACTAGTATCTCTGGAACATGTTTCCTCTTCACTATGGCCTCATCCAAGGTGAGTTTCCACCCTCCACTTATACCCATCCCCTCACAGATCAATGCCTGGTCCTGCTCTTTAAGTATAAGAAATTTCAATTTATGACTCTTCATAGTATGTGATAAGTATTCTATCAGCAAAGCACATTTTGATTCTCTGAGGTACCTCATATATCTAGTCAGCTTCGCACACATAGACTACATATGGAGAATGAAATAAAATATTTAGCCATTGCAGAATATATGAACAATGTGTGAACTTCGTGAAAAGTGCTCACTTGACACATGCAAGAGATTAGGACTGCAGCTGCTACAATTCAAGTTTGCATTAAATGTGGAGTGTGCATTCAATGTTATAGTGAACACAGAGGAGGTTTCTACCATTACCTCGCAGGGTGATGAAGAGCTATTTTGCCAGAGGGAAATTCCCAGCAGCAGGGGTCCCCTAATGTCTGGGGGAGGGTTGTGCAGGACAAGCCTCCCTTCTAGTCTTCCTCTCATAAGAGCCACTGGCCAATCACAAGCTCAGCTGATGAGTATCTGTAGGGCACTGCTGCTTGTGTGGCCCTAGGTCCTAGCTAGTACATTGGAGGAATTCCAGTTTCCAAATGAACTCACTATTATTTAGTTCACAGCTCCAACCACTTCTAAGGGGGCCTATTGCTGTTTGCAGTTCTGACATCTTGCCTCTCATTTACCAGAAGGCTCATGCTGAGCCTTCTTGCATCTTTGTGGGAGAAATGAATGTAGGATATGCTTTATCATTTTTCTTTTGCTTCTTAGTAACAGGTTAGGCTAATTCTAAGAATGCTAATACTAATATTAATAATAGACATGTATATATATATGTATATACATATACATATATATATATATATATATATATATAAACATCTTAAGGCAGGGATTCTTAATCTGTAGTTTGTAAACTTTCTTTTTTAAAATATATTTCATTTTCCCCAATTACATATAAAGATAATTTTTAACATTCATTTGAAAAAAATAGTCCAAATTTTCTCTCCTCCTCCCTGACACGATAAGCAATTTGATACAGGTTATAAATGTACAATCACACAAAAATCTTTTTATATGTTTTATATGCCTTTAAAGAAGGTGTGGTCTGTGAACTTTAAAAAATATTTTGATACCTATATTTCAATACAGTTCGTTTCTTTTGTAATGCTATGTATTTATACATTTAAACACTATTGAGAGAAGGGGTTCATAGGCTTCCCTGGACTTCCAAAGGGGTTAATGACTCTAATAAAGCTAAGAGACCCTGTTTAAAGTTTGGAAAATGCTTTGCCTACATTAACTCTTTTGATTCTCAACAGAGATGATGATGATGGTGAGGGGGCTACTAACATTAACTTCATTTAACAAATGAAGAAACTGATACCTGGAAAGTGTAAGTGATTTCTTCAGAATCACAAAGTATGTCTTTGAGGCATTTTTGAAGTCAAAGATATTTGTCCAACATGTTCAATTTTGTCAAAGTCCAACATGGCAGCATTATCCCAAGATGCTTCATAGTGTTAAATAAATTTTACCTTAAATATTTGAACACAACTCCAAGAATTGATCCATAAGATAATTTTCTTTGCTATCCTAGACTGAGAGAGCTGATCATCTGAGAATGAGATTGATAAAGGGTTAGTTATAGAAATAGACCTGTGATTTTAGCAAAACAGAAATGCCAGAGGGAAAATCACCAAAACTCAAGTATATTGACACCTTCTTTGCAGTCCACAGAGGGTTATCTAAAGCACAGAAAAATTAAATGATTAGTCCAGGGTCAAATTGCCAGTGTGTCAGAGGTTCTTCCTGACTGCCAAGACTGGTTATTTATTCTACTATCCTACCTCTAATAAGACAGATAACTTTCACTATTTAACTCTGCTATTTTAACTAGAAATTTCATCTAGTTATTTAATGTAACCTTAAATATTTTGCCTGATGAAGGTACATGTGTCAAAGACATAGAGTCATTCAGACACAGACCCAATAAATATTAGGAAAAAGTATGAGGAGGTGGCTAGGTGGCACAGTGGATAGAGCGCTGGCCCTGGAGTCTGGAGTACCTGAGTTCAAATTGGGCCTCAGAAATTAGTAAGTACCTAGCTGCGTGGTGGGCAAGCCCCTTAACCCCATTGCCTTTTTTTTTTAGATTTTTGCAAGGTAAATGGGGCTAAGGGGCTTGCCCAAGGCCACACAGCTAGGTCATTATTAAGTGTCTGAGAGCGGATTTGAACCCAGGTACTCCTGACTTCAAGGCCGGTGCTTTATCCACTATGCCACCTAGCCGCCCCAACCACATTGCCTTGAAAAAAAACTTTGAAAAAGTATGAGAAATATCTTAGTATTATATATTAATGTGTGACTTTACCTACATGTCTGTCAAAAGGCACTAGATTAATAATTTAAATTAATTGAATTAATTTAAAGCAGTAGACTAGTTCCTTATATTATCCTTACCTAATTTATTCTGGTGGAAAAAAATCTAATAGAGACAAATGTCTTTTTTATAACCAAAGAGAAAGTTGACCCCAATTTTATTAACTTAAAAATGTGTTCCTTCTTTGCATGCTCATATGTTAAATTTTAGAAGGTAAGAACAATTCAACTCTTAAAGAAAATTGTCTTTAACCTATGTTTTTGTGCACCACAAAAATATAAATCTAAGGGAAGATGAAGTCCTCACTTAACCTCTGGAATCTGGTGATTCCTTAGTGCTTGATGGGCAACCGTTACAGTACAATTCTTTGGGGTCCCCACCCCCATCCTACTCCTTCCATTGATTCCATGGGGCTTCCCTTCTTAGCAAGCTCTATGTGACCCTCTTCAGTTGCTACTTGCTGATTCTCAAGAATGAGCTAGTTCTTTCAGGTTTCTTATTCCCTAGGTGGGGTGAGTGCAGGGAAGAGAAAGGACCTCACCATTTCTCCTGGCAGCAGGTCACATCTAAAGGCAGCCAAGTGTTGATAAAGGGCAGGGGTTTTCCCCTTCAGGAAGTTCATTCTCTCCCAATGTTTAAAGAACACTGCAAAACTCTGTCACACAGTATTTTTTCAGCTTTTTAATGTGGGTTCTTTTCTGTTTAATTTGGTCCTGGTTTTCTTCCCCTTTCCTTTCATCTGCTTCCTTTTTCAGAAAAATTAGATTTTTAAGAAAAATTTGAATTACTACTTTGTAATTTAAAATCAACAATGCTTACATAAGATACATGATAATGAAATTCTTTGCCTAATTCTGATGGATAAAATACATCTTAGGAGTATAACTCTCTTTCCCAGAGCCACATCCTTGAGCAGGGAATCTGAGGACCATGTTATTGCGAAATTTAACAGTGGGAGCTATAACCCAGACCTAAAGGTTTTTGGTCTTGTACAAAGAGCATCATACTGGAAGTCAAAAGACAATTTCAGCTTCCAGCTCTCATGTTTAACAGTTATCTAACATTGTGGATCATTTCACTACTCTGGATCCCAGGTACCACAGCTGTAAAATTGAGGGGGGGAGGGAGGGATATATAGTTACCTTTTAAGTTCTTTCTAGCTCTATCAATCTGTGATTCTAGAAAAAAGAGAGTTATCTAAAATTAGATGGAGTGCCAGACCTGGACATAGGAAGATACAGCTTTCTGAGTTCAGATCTGACCTGACACTTACTATTTGACCCTGGGTAAGTCACTTAACCCTATTTGCCTGTTTTCTCAACTGTAAAATGAGGTGAAAAAAGGAAATGACAAACCATTTCATTGCCTTTGTCAAGGAATTCCCAAATGGTATCACAAAGTGTCCTATGCTGGGAATGTCACTTAACTTCTGTCTGCCTCTTTTTCCTCATCTATAAAATGATAATATTAATAACAGTTGGGGCAGTTAGGTGGTTTCCCATTGTGAAATTACTCTCCTCTATGAGCAATATCCCCTCTAGATATCAAAAAGACAGGGGGAAGAGGTGCCATTCTCCCTCAAGGATGTCTCAAGGCAGAAGACTTGCAAGGAATAAGGACTCTATCCAAACTTTGTCTATTGCCACCAATTAAATTGTCAGCATAATAGAGCAGTTGGGCAATGGAAATATGAATAGGTTACTTTCCCAGAAAGACCCCAAATTCTTTAGTTGTTTTTACTTGACTGTATTCTGAAGTTCTCTGAGAGCAATTAATGGTGTTCGCACTAATGCTTTGGTCATGAGAACTGCTCCATATAATTCTGCGGCTATTGCTGCTGTTGTAAAGTGAGAAGACAAGAGCCTACAGTAGACTAAAAGTTCCTGAAGTCCTTCCCATTTAGTCTAACCTGTTCCTTACCCAGATTCCTGTCCCTTATAGAAGTCTCCAAGAAAGCAATGGTCTCCTAGATTTTCGCAAGTTAAGTTTTGTGAGTTTGTATTCCACTTGGTCAGGCACAGATCACAACTATAAGAAATGACTAAGATGAAGGAATATAACAAGGTCAGCAAAAAATTAATCCTTCACAGTTCTTTTTCAAGTTACAATCTTCTTGATCAAGATTTATAAAACCAGTAAGACATAACTTCACAGGAATCTTGCACAAATTAATTAAGATGATACATAACACTAGGAACTGGGTTCAAATTCTCAGTTTTCCACATGCCACCCATGTAACTTTAGGAAAGTCAATTTTTTCTATGACTGCATGATACCTACAAACAAAAGAGAGATATGGATCAGGTCACTTTAGACCCAGGTTAATGACTGGAGCTTCAAATAATAAGTTATTTTTTTTTTTTTTTGGTTCTTGCAAGGTAAATGCGGTTAAGTGGCTTGCCCAAGACCACACAGCTAGGTAATTATTAAGTGTCTGAGACCGGATTTGAACCCAGGTACTCCTGACTCCAAGGCCAGTGCTTTATCCACTATGCCATCTAGCCACCCCATTCAAATAGTAAGTTATTAATGAAAAAAAAAACTAAATTAAAATGTCTAGTGGAACATTCCAGGAATTTGTCAGGAACTTTGTTCTATTCAATATTTGTATAAATTACTTGGATGTGAATATAGATAAGTCAATCAGTAAGCATTTATCAAGAATCTACTATGTATAAGAAATTGTTCTGAGTATTCTAAATGAACATTCCCATCTTTTAAGTAGTTCATATTCTAATGTTCCAATTGCTTATCAAAACTGGAGATGAAGCAAATTTGGGTATATAATTAAAGTATTGGATGATAACTGAATTTGAAAAAATCCTTACTAGTATTGAACAATAGACAGGTTGAATTAATATTGTTTATTGGGAATAAATGTAATAGAATAGTGGTTTTATATAGAAGATGGCAATTGAAACTTTGGATTCTAATAGCAATTAGAAAAGAAGTGAATTCTAAATGTGGGAGGTTAGCTAACAAAAAGATAGAACCAGGAGATAGTGGGGAATAATATGAAGAATAATATTACTTACAATTTATATGGCATTTTAAGATTTATAAAGCACTTTACAAATATCATCTCACTTTATATCCCCAACAATCCTGGAATGTAGGTGGTGTTATAATATTTTTAAATTTTTTTCAAGGCAATGGAGTTAAGTGACTTGTCCAAGGTCACACAGCTAGGTAATTATTAAATGTCAGGTCACATTTGAACTCAGGTCCTCCTGCCTCCAGGGCTGGTACTCTATCCACTGTGCCACATAGCTGCCCCAGCTATTGTTATTATTATCACTTTATAGATGAGGAAAAGGAAGCAGACAGAAGTTAAGTGACTTTCCCAGTGTAGGACTCTTTGTGATACCATTTGGGAATTTCTTGGCAAAGACAATGAAATGGTTTGTCATTTCCTTTTTCACCTCATTTTATAATTGAGAAAACAGGCAAATAGGGTTAAGTGACTTACCCAGGGTCAAATAGTAAGTGTCAGGTCAGATCTGAACTCAGGAAGATGCAACTTCCTATGTCCGGGTCTGGCACTCTATTCACTGAATCATCTAGCTTCTATAGGATGGAATTAGGGTGCTCTAAAATGAGGTATTTACCTCTGGGATCTGTTCCATAAACTCTCATCTCTATTTCTTTTTGGTTTTGGATTTTGGTTTTTGCAAGGCAATGGGGTTAAGTAATTTGACCAGGGTCACACATCTAGGTAATTATTAGGTGTTTGAGGCTGAATTTGAACTCAGGTCCTCCTGACTGCAGGGCCATTAATCTATCCACTGCACCACCTTTCTGCCCTCTCATCTATTTCAAAATAATACAACAGGAAACTATTAAATGACAATTAACAGTGGGGTCAAATGGATATTGAATAAAAAAGACCTAAACAAGTAGCCAGAAAGGTCAAGGTCACTTTAAGACTATATGATCCCAGTAGAAATAAATTCATATGAACACTAATTCAATATGGTAACATAACAACTACAAATATCAAAACATACAGAGTATGATAAAACTCAATGTCTTTATGATTATTTGAGCTGAATGAATTTCTCATTGTTAACAATTTATATCTATAGATAGTAATCATGAATCAAATTTGTAAAAATTGAAAGTATTCAAAAATAATGTTGATGGATGGAATATTAAATAACACGTTTAAGTGTCTCTTTGTTCCAAAGGGGCTCCTTAATATATGGGCACATCTACACATGCCAAGTATTTTTCAACTGCATAGTATGATTTGGGCCCCAAAGGAAGAAAGCATGCAAGAAATATTCAGGATTATGTGGAAACAATAGTATAACCCTAGGAATTTGACCCTAGATCACTTGAAAAGCAATTTCCAGAAGCATATCCCAGAGGATGCAACAGGCTCACAGAATCATAAAATCTGAGTTGGAAAGGATCTCAGAAACTGATCAGTTTAACACCTAACCAATACCAAATTGCTTTTAGATCCTCAACAAATAGTCATCCATTTACTGACTTGAAACCCTCCAAAGCTGGTGAACTCACTACTTCCTGAAACAATGCAGTTCCATATACTCAAATTAAGATTTTCTGCAACTACTCTCCTCTCATTCTAGTTCTGCCCTTTGGAGTCAAATACAACTCAAATATATAATATACTTGATGACTCTTCAAATATTTGAAAACAATTCTCATATTTACCTCATAAAAGTATTTTAGGAGTGAAATTTTCCTATTTATTTCCTTTTAATTTTTCCTACTTTCCAGACTACTTACCACCCTGTCTATCTTTCTTTAGGTACTTTCTAGTTTGTCAAGGTCAGTCTGTTGGTAAAAAAAGTATGTACTAGAGTTTACTAAATGCCTAATCTTAAATGTACTAAACCCTGGGAATATTAAAAAAGGCAAAATACTTCCTGTTTATAAGGAACTCAAATTATAATTGAGAAGACAACATTTCCATAACCAAAGTACATAAGATATTTGCAAAACTTTTCCATTAATAGTATATTTGCAAAGTAATCTCAAGGGGGAAGTCAGTAGCAGCATGCAGGATCTACTAGAAGATTCAATTTGAGTTAAGTCTTAAAGAAATGTTAGGAGGTAAAAAATGAGAAGACAACATGACAGGCATAAGGCACAGTGATTCCTATGAAATACAAAATTTCAATTAGTTGACTACAAAAAAATGTTTTTGATCAGATTTCTCAGGAAAGCCATTAGTATAAAGATATAAGGACAAATGAAAGAAATGCTTCTTAGTTTTTATTCTCCTTAGCAATATTGCACACTGCTAATCATCACCTCATAAAAAGCTCTTTGCTTCCTTATCTTCCATGGCATTATACTGTTTTACTTTTGTCTCAATTCCCTGACTACATTTTGTCTCCTTCACAATATCCACATTCTGCTTTTACCCTATTTTAGTACCTTCTTTTTTGTCATTCTTAAATAGATAAGAACAAAGGATATAAACAATACAAAAAACTCTTTTAAACTATTAGTCATATTAAAAGTGCTACATGTTTCTGCTTAGAATTGTTCATGAAAAATCTTTGAAGTTTCACATCACACTCAGGAAACTGGCTAAGATGAAAAAAGATGGGAATAAACAATGTTAGAGAGGTTATTAAAAGTTAGTCTTATGAGGACATTACTTGTTAAACTATGACCCAATAAAGTCATGTCAGTAAAAAATTTGGAATTATTCAAACAAATTGAATAAAAGTTCATATCCTTTGTTGCAGAGAATGCACCATAGAACTTCATACGCAAGATCTGAACACAGGTGCTCTAACTATAGAATCAGTTTCCTTTCCCCTTTGTCAAATTATTTTCTTCAAATATATTGTGGGAGATATCTGTAGAGGACTGAATGATATAAACAAGAAAAAGAATCACATTGAAAGAGATAGCAGAGTGGGTTGCCATCTATGCCATTGGCAAGATCACATATCCCATACAGAAACTGAAGAAAGAATATTTGTTGAAAATGGGGTTTTGAAATGTATAGAAATTAAAAATCATTGTCAAAAATATTAACCCATCTGACCTCCACCAACTCTACAATTCTAGTGATTCTCTATCAGAAACATGTATCCAAGTTACACATATTAATGTATTTATTTCATGGGATACGTTTCTGGATTTATTCCATAGTGTGAACAATATGACTTTTTCTTTCACTTCATTTTACCCCATTGGTTGATAGACAAATCACTTTCACATAATTATGCAATTAGAACACTGTCAGTGCTGAACAGCCTTTGGAGAACCTTGTCATAATTTTTTTAAAAATCCTCCTTTCATTAACCATTGCATGGGAAATTAGCGTCCATCTTAGATAGATAACTGTCTTTCCTAATTAAACAGCTTTTTAAAGTTGTTTCTGCATACATGTATACATATATATGATGAAAATAGGACTGGGGATTGTATTTAGACTGAATGACTTCCTGTGAATTATTGAATTCACTAAATTAGCCCCAATGCATTTAATAATATTGTGATGTGTCATAGTCTACTGCTAAGTACCTGAAGTGAAAAGTTTCAAATTGTTCTCTGACATGGACAGATAATATTTCATCCATGTTATGTGTCAATGAAGAAAATATATGTGTAACTGTGTCTCCACATATATATATATATATATATATATGGATAAAGGTATATATGCATGTATACATGTATATGTGCATGTATGTAGTATATATAAAATATATTTTGTATATTTATACACATAAAGCCTTACTTTAGGGATACTCTGTATGTATATAGAACTAGATATGATCCCAATATATACCTATTTCATCTGTTTGTAATGAACTAATCCACTTTGCCAGATTTCTCAGGAATCAGTTTTTCTCATATCAGCATTAGAACTTTCTCTTAACTTTTATAAATCTCTCTTATAACAACAATGATAATGAGGATGATGATCATCATGCTCATTATCATCATAAATCACAGTTCAATATCAGGCAATGGAAATTTGTAGGGTTTGGAGGGAGAAAGATTTTCTGTTGCTTAATTATATGTTGATATATTCTATTTATTTGGTGCTAAAATAAAATCTACATGTTGTCTGATCAAATTTACTTTTTAAACAGTTATTTAGAATGGTACAAT
The DNA here is from genome assembly GCF_037893015.1 of Macrotis lagotis. Lineage (NCBI taxonomy): Eukaryota > Metazoa > Chordata > Mammalia > Peramelemorphia > Peramelidae > Macrotis > Macrotis lagotis. Next base: position 40,373,787 of record NC_133662.1, read on the forward strand.
GAAAAGAATTCTGGATTTAATAGCAGAGGAGAGGAGTTCAAACTTTAACTCTGCAAATTTAACTCATTTGACTTTTGGTCATATTACTTCTCTGAATCTCAGTTTCTGCTGAAAGATGGACCTAATGCTTTTTGTAATCATTTGTAAATCTCTAAATGAACCTATGATCAAAGGCAATGATAATTTGATTGAAAAGCATTTGTTACTTAGAGAAATTATTTAAATATAAACACTCATGATGAATTTAATCAGTCCATCACTAGATTTTGTGAAATTGTTCATCAAATATGAGTGGCACATTGCAAATTTATTTATAGGTGCATGTATACATATATATATATATATACATATATATATATATATATATATATATATATATATAGTGCTTCATTGTGGATCATCATTTTGAAATAATTTGTCTTAATACTGACTGAACAAAGGTTTCATTTTATTAAAAACCTGAGAAAAATGACTATCTCTAGTTTCTTCTTTTGTATTTAATCTTCAACGAATTAAGATTTTTTTATCTATCTTCCTGTTGTGTATCTATTCATTTATCTGTCTCTTCATTTATTTTCCCAAATTAGTTAAGAAGCTTCCAATTCAAAAACCTTAAAGCTACACTAAAGATTTTAGCTACACTAAAGACTTTTGATCCTAGAGTGCAACCTATATCATAATTTTACAGGGAAGCTTTTATGTTCTTTAATCAATCTGGATATTTGAGGTCTTATTAGATTTTCTTTCTATCTTTCTAGACTACTGTTCAATCTTAAACATTTTGCCAATCCAAGTGATCTTGCCTCTCCAGGTTCCTCCTATTTCTTTCTAAAGGGCAGGTGAATACTCCATCTACTGTTTTCATTTTACTGACACATTTTTTTGTGTGTGTGAAAGGGATCTCAAATGTCAAAATCTGACACCCAAATCATAACGGATTCCTTCTTTTCCTAAATAAATGAGTTGGTTGTCAAGATCGGTGAGTTCTGCCTGCTGTATTACTTGCATGTTTTATAGGAAATCTTAGCCAAGGGTGTTATTTTAAGAGATGAGCAAATGGGGAAACCCCATGGCCTAGCCAATAAAATATGAACTTAAGGTGCAAAGAAGCACTCATAAATATTGCTTAGAACAAGGGGATTCATTGTTTCTCCCCAACCCTTTTCGTTGCTCCTCTGATCTCAGCCCCTCTCTGTGCGTCATGGCAGGCCTCATCCTTTAACCTGTGGTTTTTAAAAGCTAAGCTACTACATTATTTATGGCTGTAAATGTTAGTAACCCGTTTGTGTGCTCCTAGTACACGTATCGAGGGATTTTTAAACTTTTTTCTTCCTTTTTAGGTATTTTTAGTTTGTAAGGATGAAAGCATTTGTCCCTGGACCTGATTTGGTTTGGGGATGTAGAATTAGCTGTCTTGTCAGTGTGAGCTAGACTGAGGAATTCCAACCCACCCTCCACCTGCACAACTCAAAAAGCAGGACTTGTCACCTCATTCATTTTTTTCTTTTTCCTCTCAATTTTATTCATTCCTGTATCTTTATATATTTTTATCCTTTAAGTTTTTGTCTGATTTTTTTCTCATTATCGCAGCTTTCTGTAACATATTCTATATTTCTTCCTTTTCTTCTTTGTTGCTAATTCTAGTCCTATCCCTATATCTCAACTTCTTATATTTCTTTTTATTGCTCCACTTCTGTATTATCCTGATCTTTTTTTTTACATTTCTCTTCATGTCTCTTTCAAGAATCCATCTCTTTTCCAAGGAATAACATTAGAAACCAGTGGAAGACTAAGAATGCCTTTAAGTTGAACTGGTTATGATAAGATTAGAAGAGGATGATGCAAACTAAAGAGGAGAGATCTGGGGAGTGGGATGGTGGCATTGGTAGAAGAAACATTTAGGTAGTAGAGTGGAGGAATTAATTACTGAGAATTTCAACAACCAGAATTACTCCGATGCCCAGGGGAGACTTTCATCTTGTGAGAGAGAACAAAATTGGCACTTCATAAACTCAGCTCTCAGGTTCATAGAAAACAGAACACTGTACCTGAAGGATGAAACTGTAACTAATTGATTTTCTAACCCTTTTGAGATGAAGAAACTATAAACTTAAACATCTCCCTCAGAAGGGAAAGGGAGTAATAAAAAAGTACCCTCAATAACTGTGACTAAAAAGGTATTACAGAAATGAAGGCTTTTTTTAAGGTAAGAGTGGCATGGGGAACTAGAAGGAAACAAAAGGAAAAAGTTGGTATTGGTGATTGAATGATTTTCAAATTCCAATCTATCATAGTTTATTCCTCATTTGGCACATACACTGATAAAACTTAAAGAATTATGTTTGAGCATCAGTTTGAACTTGGAATAGATTAGAAGTCAGGTGCTTCTAATAAGTGATAATGTTAGTTATAGTGACACAGTGAATAACAAGAGAACTTCAAGGGAACACTACTCACACTTCTGAATATAATGGTTTTCAAATGAAAAGATAAATCATAGATCCAAGTTAACAACCTATGCTTTTACTTCCATACAAATGATTTTAATAATAATAACAATAATAATCTTTTCTAAATAATAATTGTCATGAAAGATCATTTGATTAAAGCAAACCTCCTTAAGAAACAAGTCATCTTGAAAAAAATACCAAAAAACAAAACCCTAAATTTTTTAGGATTTCTGTTGACAGTGATGATGTTATTCCACATAGAACTTTCTAGATATCTTACATTTGATTTTAGCTAGTTGAAAATTCTCCAGTGTATATTTTAATAAGCTGAAAACTTTATGTTATAGCATATAGCCATAATGTCTTTTAAAGCTGTCAACAAGTACCCCCCAAAAAACTTCAATTAACCAGAAATTTGATGCCCTTACAAATTTGAGTAATATAAAATGACTTTAAATATTAAGTCAACCTAAAAGGTTATAAAAATTATTCTATTTAATAGTTTTAGAAGATAGTTTAGTAAAGAAATTGTTATACACCCTAGAATGTATACCCTTATAAGCAGAAAAATGTAAATGTATTAATCAACTGTCCTTGCTTATTAATGCTGAGAGCATCATGCAAATTCCATCAGAGAATCAAAAATAATGACTAAATTGGAGAATTTCAAAACTGAAGTTCTATTTCTTTCAAGATAATGGGGACTGAAAGTTAAGAATAAAAATTATATTTTTCTTTCTGTTTTATTAATGTTAATTTTTTATATCCTTACATTTGTGTCATTTTAATGGAACAATATAATCAAAGGATCAAATAAAATTTGATTTATGTCTTAAGCTGACTGGAATATTTTTAAGCAATTTGAAATATGAAATGCTTATAAGAATTGAAAATAACATTCCCTAAGTTTCTAAAATTCATATTCATATTCATATATTTTAGAAGAACAAACCCTGTCTTCACCTTTGAAAAACAGATAGTTAAAAAAATTATATATTTCCCTCACAAAGCTGTTCTTAGTACTAGCATTTATAATATAGTTTAAATTTTTGTGGCTATTCAATAGTTCTACTGATAAAACAGTGGATGAAGGCTTAGAATGTTGTGATAATCATGTCTTAATTAAAAGGGATGAAGACAATGGAGAAAAGAAGCTTTCCTGGTTTGCATATGTAACTATTTTTTTTTCAAAATGATCTAGTCACAGGCAGAAATCTAATTAGATAAACAGCTGCTACTATTAAAATACAACATTACCATTTAATTTTAGAACTGCTGGCTTCATTTAAAAATGTATAGCATAAGAATAGAAGCCTTCAATCTATAAAACTTTGATGTTATTTAATTAAAGTGCATTTTCCCTCTCCCTCAATAAGAGGAATCAAAAGTGATTTCTCCTAACATTTTTGAGAAATGCTTATACATATTTTGAATGTGATCCACTTGTCTTTTGTCAGCAAGACATCAACTTAGAAAAGTATATTTTAGTTGTGTTTCAAAATAACAACAGAAAACAGGTCCCTTGACAGAAATTGCCAACAGTTTCCTCAATGTTCAAAGCAGGAAACTGCATAAGGAACATTCTCATTTTTGTTTTTTTACTGAACATGTAAATAGGTTGGTTTCCTCATAATTATCTATATCCGGATAACCATTCTGGGCCAAATTATATTTGAACTATTTATGTGATTCGTTTACACCTATTTCTGTGCTTAGGAGATGCCATTTGGGATGCTGAAAATTCAACTACTGGTGGGGAATGGAAAGGTGGTAGCAACTTAGGCAACATTCCAAGTAGTATTTACAAAGTGCTTAAGAATGCCAAAATCTTAAACATGTCCAAAATAGACAAACATTATCCATAATTATATGATGTTGAAAGCTCTAATGTACCTTTACTTTGCTTTATACTATTTTCTGAGAGAAGTCATGCCATCAAATTTATCTTTTGAATAATTAGTCCTTGATCATAGAACTCAGACATAAGAATGTACAAAAAAACTTTGAGAATGGTATATTTATGATTTAACTTTCCCTTATCCAACTTGCCACAACTCATCTCACAGTCAGAATTAATTAGCCTGCATATTTCAAGTGAAAGATTTCATTTAGGATGATTCAATAAAGTCGGGAAATTTGTGGTTTGTTCCCCAGGATAGCTCACTTTTCTATTTCACATTGCAAGTCATGATACAAACAATATTCCTGTCTGAAGCTCACATCTAATATTCCTCCTCCAGAATAACATAACCAAATATATCCCAGAACATACATATTGAATTACCCTTCTAATGTAATCCAAACAATTATAACTGAGCATTCCCTGTACACCAAAATATTAATTCCAACTAGAACTGTCCTCCAATGATAACAAGGAGGGCCTAGAAATTGCTGAATGAAACTGAATTTTTTTTCAGTTGATGAGTGTTGTTTTTTTTTTATTTCTTCAGAGAAAGCTTTCAAATGGCTCACAAAGTAGAATGATATTGCTGGATGATTTTTAAATATGAATTAATTTAGCTTTCTTCTTAAAAATCCAATCAGCAACTTCCCCTGATTTGAAAATATATTGTTAAGGTTAACTCATGACCAAGGTAGTATTTTTTCCACTCAGTGATTTAGTTTGCCCTTTTCTATCAGATCTTAAATCATATAAAACTGTTTCCTTATTTCCATGATTTATTTGTGAATATGTTAATTATGCCTAAATAAGGAATGTTGAGATAAAACTGTTCCAGCTACTCTGAATTCCCCATGAATATTTCTTACAAAAGCTGCAAAGTTAAATGCTGCACAAACCACAATTACATAGAATTTGGAGCAAGGAAGTGTATTCCAACTATATTAGGGTTAAGCTACATTTTAATGACTTGTAAGGACCAAATGAAACCTAATAATTATAATATATGTGAACAGACTAAGGTTATCTGATTATTTCAACCACTGGAAAACTCTTCTTATTAAGGTTTTCACAATTTTTATATATTCAGTAACATAAAACATATGAAACCAAAAAAACATCTTATCCTTCTTGCAAGGATGTCCAATACCAAATGAGCAGAGCCTACTGAGCAACACATAATATAAAAACATACAGATTTTCTTTGGAGTTTCAGACCATATGAATGGGGAGGGATTATAATGCATTTCAATTTTTAAAAAATTAATAATTTGCTCAAAGAGCCAGTCCTCTTTAAACTAAAGTAAGTTGGGCTTATTTTTTATAAAACTATTAAGTCAACCATTATAAAATTTTAATTGTTTTTGCCTGTTAAACTTATAGATAAAAATGTTTAAGTTTAAACATTAAACCATCACATTCCCTTAAGAATTGGCCTATCTTTGAACATGTCTGAAAGTAATAATTTCTATTTCTAACAATGTCCTAAATAGAAAATTTTAGTGAGATATGTTTAAGTAAAATGACAACCTCAATGAAATCAGAAAAAGTTAATGAATACTAACAATAAGAAAATGGTTTTGATTATCTGAAATCAATTCTGAGCAGTTTCAATACTTTAAGATCATTACTCAAACTTTCTATTACTAGCACCATTAGCCTTGAATAATATTATATGTTTGTGTATCACATCTTAGCCAATATTGGTACTAATTTCAGAGCTTTTTATTAGTACCAAGGCTTAATTTCAAGATTTATAGAAAAGATTGTGGGAATGACTGTCACTAAATATATGTTATGTTTTCCTCTCTCAAAAGGAATAATATAAATATAATAATTATATATAAGAATGTATTATGATTGCAGATAGAAAGTATTTGTCTGTCTTCCCTTACTTTCTCAATTTCTTAATATTACAAATATTTAATATATTATTTAGCTATAATGAATTCAGCTATAATAGTTTCATTCCAAATGTCTTCCCTGAAAGGGAATTTTTTAAAGTTATAAAATGCATATGTAATTTAAGTTGCATTTAATTTATTATTTAGATAACAAACAAAATTAACAAGTGCTTTCTCATTTCATCTCATCCTAAAAATGCTCTTTTTTTCAAAGAACATTAAAATGTTCTCATAGATTTCTGCTTTCTACAATAGCATCTGTTTGTTCATATGTTTAGGCATGGTTGAGATTTTAACAAGTTCTGAAAAGACTCAAATCTACTGAAACCATAAGTGTTTAATTTTAACTTTTTATATTTAAAAAACATGAGCTTTGCTGCCTAAGGCAAGAATTTACATTACATCAATGAAAGAAAGGAAACAGAAGCCAGGAGAGGAGAGTTAAAGAAAATGACTTTATATAAACATGACCACCTACCATGCAGCTACTTTGCCATTAGTAAAACTTCCACTCTTTAATAACATAGATTAACAATAAACAAATAAATAAATAACATACCTAAATTGACAAAGCTCATGACCATGTCAGCATCATTCAGAAAGTTGGTATCATGTAGGCTGGCCAAAGGAGGACTTTGGGTAGTCAAAGGTGGAGTGCGAGATAATTGTATTCTGTGAGAATATCCATTGGGAGATGCAGGGTATCCCTTTCTTACTCCTCTGGTTTCTCTTCCCATGGATCCCCTTATTGAATATTCCAACTCCTCCTCGGCATCTTCTTCATTTGTCATGGCATTATACAGATTCAGCATAAAAAGAGGAGCAGAAGAAGCTTGTTTTCCAGGTGAAAATGGTCTGGGTCTGTGAGGTAAGCCCAAGATAGAAAGAATTTCCCTCTGTATTTCCCTTCTTTCATGATTCCGTAGCCTCCTATAAATAAAACTGGAGTGAACATGATTATCTCCTAATCCTCCTTTTGCATAACCCACTAGAACCCAGCAGCTCCATAGCAAACCAACAATACCCCTAAGCAAAAGTACAGTCAAATACATTTTTCCTCTAAAGGAATTTTTTGGTGGTTGTTCTTAATTCTTATTTTCTTAAAATCTGAGTTCCTAAGAGATATACTTCCCTAGCAGCTGAAAAACAAATTTACCTATTTTTCATGTCAGTGAGTTTTCTAAAGACAACATCCTTAATGATTTTCCTTTTCTATTTTAAGTATTTTAGAATATGTCAAGTTGCAGTTATTCCTAAGAAAGCTGAAACTCAGATTTCCAATTATCCACAGTTGTTATAGTTTGTACTGCATTTATGTAGCAGAAGACGGCTAATATGATTTGGTCAAATGACCTATGCATTCCTATAGAAATGTAAAGCAATCAGCTCTTTGGTGTTTGGATTAACAAAAGTTGATCTTCTGATAAATTGCAGTTCCCAGAGTTATCTTCATTTGTTTTAAACTTCTTCACAACCCTTGTGTTCTTTCCAAGGCAAAGTTCTGAATCACAGATCTATCCTGATCTGCACCTTGGTGCTGTCATATATATTTTTCCGGCAGCTTGGTGATAACTTTAACATCTTTTGGGTCCTTTTAGTGTAAAATGAGACATAAGGTTGTACTAGTAAAGTAAATGTGTTTTCCTGAGTTTACTTGCAAACCTTCTCGAAAGTCCATTCAACTCCTTTCTCCTTCTTACTGTTATTTCCACCTCCAGCAGGCACAAATATACCAGCCCTCTTCAAGAGAGATCTAAAGACTAATGTAAGCACAACCCTGCTGGGAAAGAAGAGGCTTCTCATTGTAATTTGAAACTGGTAAAGCAAAAAGACCTTAACCCTTTCACTGCTAGGGGAAAAAAAAAATCTCCATTTTTAGCATTTTATAACCACACATCTAATTTAGCATTATGATGCTTTCTGTAGTTAATTTCCATATTATGAATATTTTCAAAAATAAAAATAAAAATTCTGACTGCTGTTCTTTACAGAATTCTTTTAGATTCTTCTTTTAAAGCACATATTTAGTACATTTCTATAGGAAATCCTGAGGATTAGCTGAGATGTCATAAGACTGTTAATCTTTATTTCTAAATACTTTCTATTTTGATTAAATTAAGGATCTTAATATTTACTCATTGAGAAAACATACAAAATGAAAGCATTTTCTAAAAATTTAGATAAATTTGCTTTTTTCTTTAGTTATACCTGCTGAATCTTCTAAAATAAAATGAAGCTATAAAATTTGTCATTAGGGAATATACTTTGCCCCAAACAATGACAAACATATTGATTTAAGAGTTATGACAGCAAAGATTTGAAGTTTTTTCTTAGTAAAAGGTTCTATTTATTCCTTTAATGACAATTCTCTCTCTGTCTCAGTCTGTCTGTTTCTCTCTGTCTCTCTCTACTCTTTTTTCTCTTTTATGTGCATATGATATATAAATAAATGTATATATTATGCATCTACACATAAGAGCCAATTCAAAATAATACATAGTTTAACAATCTTAAAAAACTAAAGTAATAAAGTTTGAAATCATAGATAATTAAAAATTATTACTTTAAAAAATTTTTAATGTGGAGTATTTTGATTATTGAGGCATTTACAAAAGCAAGATCATTCTGCACACTTTCTGAAATTATACAGATTCAAATTTAATTTTTTCTAAAGATTGATAGAAAACTTTGGGAACCACTGGGAACAGTGAATGCATTTTAAGATGACCTAGCTGATCAGGAGAAATTAGGATAGAGCAAATTGATCTTTAACCCTTGATGTTTTAGTCATAGGGATATTTTTACATAGCCATAAGTTTTGTTACTACTTTTAATCATAGGAATCAGAGATCTCATCATTTCAAAGATATTCTGATAGTTTGAATCAAATTATCAAGCTAGACAGTTTAAAGTTTTTCCTACAGTTTTCTTAGCGATGTAGGATGACAATGTTTTCTTTATTTTTCCCCCTCTTATTTTCTCTCCAAATATTTTTTAAAAGCTAGCTTGCTTCCCTCAATGGTCTAATTCATTGCCATTATACTTTATCAAAGTAATAGTTTTAAGAAAAAGCAGTTGGCTTTTTTTGCTAAAATGCTTCCCACTAAAACCTTGTTAAAATTATTATCATTTTCCCCATTTATTTTTTTTAATTAATACTCAGAGCAGGTGCTATATAGCAACAGCCTCAGATTCTCAAAATTTCATAGGATTTCCTTAAGAAATAGAAATGTCCCAGAGAGCCGTGGTACAAAATGGTTGGGGCCAAAGTGGATGGATACCATTCCCTTAAGGACTGGCCTACAAAACCACTTAAATACTTCAAATAACTCACTTAGTGTCCAAACCATAATGAGAATTCTTGGTCACCAGTACAGTTTCAAATCAAGTACTTTGAGGCAAGATGCTTTTTTCTTAGATTTATAAAATATACCCTAGATAAAGCAAACTTCTTTGTTTCTCTCCCACTTGATTTTTTTTTCGATAAACTGCCAAAATTATGAATTTGTTTCTTAAACCCTAGCAAAGATGCTCCAAAGCAAAATTAAAATAAAAATGGGCCAAACTGGAGGGGGGAAAAAAAGTAAGCCTTCCACAAATGCAACCTAAGTACTTGGTTGTGCACAATATCCATTGAAGAATATAAATGGTTCTTTTTTCAAATGATAATTTATAGTCTCAGCCAATGTAATTTCATTTAATTGCTTAATCAGCTTTTTTATGGTATCTCTCTATTTGAAATACAAATTACTTTTAATTTTTTTTAGGGAAAAAGCCAGAATTTTCCCTTCTTCTTCAACTTCCATAAACTTTTGATGACAATCTCTTTGAGAAATTAAAGAAAAAACAAAATAGAGGTAGGATGTGAAAGGAAGGAGTATATCTGTAAATCTAAATGAACAAGTCTGAAAAATAGTTACCAAGTACAATTCTAATAATTAAATGGCATACCCATATAAACATATCATTTGAATTCCACATAGTGTTTCTCTACAAGTATGAGATAGAATACATTAGATCACTGCAAGGTTTTTTTCAGCTCAAATTATGGAACCAAAAGGTATTTCCAACTTAGGGCATGCCTAGTAGCAATTTTAAAGTGGAATTAAAGGAAAAGTGATGATAGGGTAAGGACTACAAAAAAGCTTGTAAAAAGAAATTTTGTAATTTCTCTTAACATTCACTAGCTGTCTTTCCATTATCTTAAAATGCAACCTTGGAATGTATGAAAATGGACTTCACATCAAAGACTTCTGAAAAGGTATATGATAATCACATGAAAATTGGGGAAAAATTTTCATTATCATCTCTTATGTTAAACCAGGGATTCGCAATCTGACTTGAATGACTTGAATACCTTCAACACATAAAAGATGCTTCTGTAGTAGTTATAAGAAATATGAGGTAAATATATTAATTATTTTATTGAATTGTTACAAAAGAAGTTGCAGGGAGAATGCTTTTATTGAAGAGAACAAATTTACAGTAGTAAAAAATTAGGTACTGAATGGTTTGAAAAAAAATCATTTTATTTGATGTATGTGTGTGTGTGTATGTGTCTGTGTGTTCAAGTTTATTAAAATTCAATGGCTATGGAAACCAAATTAGGTTGGGAACCCCCATTTTAAAGGAGCTCCAACCCAAGTAATTTTACAAGTTTAGACCTTAAAAGTAGAAACCGACTTTTTGGTTTAATTCCTAGCATTTAAAAAACATTCCCCAACAAGTGAGTTTAAAAGAGATGAGAATCATTCTATGAATTTGCATCAAAATAAGTGGATTATTGTTCAAATAATAAGAATTCTATTGAAAGGTTTTTTTTAATAGCTGAATGCATGTACAGAATTTTGTTCCAGTATTAGCTAGATAATACTTGTTTATGAATCAAAAGCTACCTGGTGGACCTGGAGTCAAGAAGACTTCTCTTTCTGAATTCAAGTATGATTTTAGACACTTACTGTGTGACCCTGAGCAAGTCACTTAACACTTTTATCTGAGTTTCTTCTTCTACAAAATGAGCTGAAGAGGGAAAAGGCAACCTATTCCATTTTCTTTGCTCGGAAAACCACAAAGAAGAATACATGACTGAAAAATGACCTTGGAGTGCTTCAGTGGAAAGATGTCCTATTTTGTTTTTGTGTCACTGGTGAAAATGCTTGATGAGATAGGAATCAAGAGGTTCAGATGAGATATCCTCTTCCTATGTCCTATAATAATGATAGAGCTGAGTACAAGGGTAAATCAGAACTCCATCTGCTGTGTATATTGCCTCTAGTTCATTCTCTCTCTGTGAGCCAAAAACATTGCACATTTATAAACAGAGACTATATTGTGCATAGTAGTGGTCCAGAGGAAGACAGAGTAGTGCTACAACACCACCATCTGACTTAGATTTTCTTGCAGTAACCTGAAAGGGATTTTAATAGCTGGACAGCTTAGGCTGTTTGTGTGTGTGTATATGATTAGATGTTTTTTAGAAGACCTGAGTAATGAGTAATAAAGTACAGTCACTAAGCACATTTGAAATGTTACTTATTATTTTTTAGCAGAGGAGGATATTATTTTGATGTTTGTAATGTGATTTTTATCATGTTTATATTTACATAATAAATGCTTTATATCCCTGTCAGTGGATATTGGGATTTCAGTGTTCTTACCTGGAGAAAGTGTAATGATGAAAATGCTAAAACTGATTAGTGAAATTCTAGTTCAGAGTTGAATGGCATCTTACACCTTGGCTGCAAGTTGATGACAAAACACCAGATAAATTCAAACAAGTAGACAGATATTTTAGCTGCCTTGTGCCAAAAATCTAGATTGAAAGAGTTTAATACTAAAGTAAACCAATTGGTAACTAGGAGTCACGTAACCATAACTGGACTCAATAATGAAGTGAAATGCTGTGAAACAGAAAAATTTATTTGAAAAATAATGTAATTATTTTATGGATAGGAAACTTTTGCCTGAATGTGGTAAGGAAAATTTGTTATTTCTCTCCTTCAAATATTAAAAAAAATTAAGAGTATATATTTTTCATTAATATTTTTAAAGATAGTCTTATAGAAATACTAGGGTGATGGTTAGAGTGTGTGTCAGGGAAACTGATTGACATTTCAAATTCTCTTTTTTACTCTTTGATTCAACCCTATTCATTAAGGTGACATAGGGTTATAACTTATGTGTCAACCAAAAGTAAGCAGTCTGATTACTCCGTATTCCACAAACGATAGACAATTGTAGTTTCTGAACAAAAAAAAAAAATCCAATCTGTTCAACCAGGAACACCATATCATTGACTGCCTGGGTTTGAATGACTGGATTCTAGATTGTGAATACAGGTTGAATGTGAAAACTGTTTAGAGATCCAGAATGGGGCCAGATTAATATTTAAGTATAATTGAGGGAATTATATTTAATCATTGAAGAGAGAATTTCTGGAATTTAGTAAGATAAAAGAAGGATTGAAATGCAAGTTAGGAAATTTTCCTTTTTTAATGGACCAAGGCTATCTTTAAAAGAAAGTAGAATAGGTGGTTGCCTACTTCATAAGGCAATAATGACTAAACTTGAAAATTTGTAAATCTTTAATTCAATTAAATTCTATTTAACATGAATTTACTAAGCAGTTCTATTTGCCAGAAACTATAAAAGGCACCAGCCTTTCCAAGGGGGAAAAAAAGTCCCTTGTAAAAATGCAGACATCTTTAAGTCCTTATCAACTAAGCTCTCATTTGTTAGTTACCATTTTAATGGGGATTAGCAGAAGTAGAACCCAGGAATGATATTCTAATTAGAGAAAAGACTAAAGGTTGTCTTAGAAGATGTGATAGGGCACAAAGGACAAACTTGACTGATTTCACAATTATGCAGTGGGTGGGCCCTGTTTATGGGTTTCTCAGCCACATAATAACTAGACTGAAGGTTGTTTACATGTTACAGCTCCCACTACAAGAACACTACTGCCCACTTTGCTCAATGATTTCATTTAATTTTATGTCAACTCTTTTTTAAAAGTAAAATCTACAGCTTTATACAGATAATTCAATTATAGTTAAGTGAATAGTAACAATTCTTTAAGGAAAAAGAACTGATGTTTACTTATTGTTGGTATTTCTAAAATTTAGACCTATGATATCTTTTTTATATGGAAATACAGGTTTAAAAATTCTTCCTTGACCCATTTACATTAGCACATTCCTCTATAATCTTAGAGTAGGAACTCAAAAATTTTCATTTCATAGACCATTTTGGCAATTTAAAGAAGCTTATAAATGCTCCTCAGTCAAATTTTATTTAGAGGTTAGTGGAAATAAAAAAAAAAGTATTTTTTCATCCAAATTCATGGACCTCTTGAAATTTATCCACAGATTCCTTTGGGGTCAATGGACCTTAAGTTAAAAATCCTTCTATAAGAGAATTGGCAGAGAGTCAATATCTTGGTCAACATAACAGAACATCCCACAAGCCAGTCTTGATCCTCTATCTTTCTTAAGAACTAGATTACACTGCATTGTCATTCATTAAATGATCTAGCCTTTCTCTTATCCTTTGTTTCAGAAAGCATGACAGTATTCAAAACTCAAGTTAATTTTTGCAATACACTTGTGAGATAGAGGCCCAGTCTATCATTTTTGAAGTCATTTTCTCAAAAGCTTTAGCAAGAAGAGGAAATAAACAAAACAAGAAAACAAAAACATCACCTTGTGTTTCACAATTCCTTACCACCTCTACCCCTAAACTCTTTAGGAGACAATATTAGATTATTAGAGTAAAAGAAACACAATTAGGAAAAACAGGGTTCAATCCTACTTCTAATACTCATTATCCATGTGCCCATGAATGATCCATTTAACTTTTCTAAGCTTCGATTTCTTCAATTGTATAGTAGAAATGATAACTAATATCTGTAGTGCCCATGGTAACTCAAATGGTAGTTCAGTGTTTCATATGTGATAGAAACTTGGGATTCTTTCCACTGTGGTCCTGGATAGCAAAAGGGAATATCTTTCTCCATTCAACAATTAAAAATGTTTTCTACTGCTCAGAGTCTAGCTGTTTCTGAGACAAATGGTGCAGAATCTCACAAAGATCTCAGAAGTATCCCTAATCTTCTACTACCACTATTCTAATCAATTTATGGGCTATTCTTTTGTGAGCACCTTCCAGGAGTTTTACAAAAGGATTAAACCTGATACTAGCATGTCTCATATTTCAAGGACTAACAAGGTTAAGGTTCCCCTTTAACAGTATATTTTTTTTTTTTTGCTGAAAACTTGAAAAATGTCCCTAAATATGTCTGAGCAGCTTTTTGACATTGATAGAAAAAAAGCTTATTTGAGGGGGTGGGGAGGGGGTGAAAATGTGTAAATGAGAAAGATGGGCTAATTACAAAGTGAGAGACATATTGTCTGATCCCTCTAGTAGTATCTCCAGGATATAGGAGAAAGCATGGAAGATTGCTTGGAGCACCCTAATCCCTTCCTCTTAGCTTCTCTGGTTTCCTTCAGATCTCAGTTAAAATTCCTACTTCCAACAGGAAGTCTTTTCTTGGCCTCCTTAATCATAGTTCTTTTCTCTAAAAATTTGTCCAATTTATATATCTCATTCATATACACAATTGTTTATACTTTGTTTCCTCCAAGAGACTTTGAGCTCTATTAGAGCTTGAACTATGTTGTGCTTTTCATTTTGGAATCTAGCAAGGACTTGGAAACAAGATTTGAGTTCCAAGCTCAGCCTCGGACACTTACAAGCTATGTGACCCTGCACAAGTCACTTAACCTCTCAATACATCTATTTATATAACTGTTAAATCTGGATAATAATAACACCTCATAGTGTTGTTATGAGGATCAAAAAAGATAATATTTGTGAAAAATGACATAATTACAGTAATGTAGCAGATGTTTAATAAATGCATGTTCTGTTTGAGCAGACTGGTTGGAGCATTAGATGAACACTAGGTGAACTTACAAAAGAATATGGATAAGAGTAATACAGGAAGGGCAGACCCAACTGGGTTCCCATCTACATTATTAGTGACCACATACAAATTTTCATTGAAATCATTGATCCATTTATGTATTGAGTATTATTATTATTATTATTATAGACACAGCCTTTTTCACAGCATCACGAGATATGTATTTCCATTTTTCACATATATATGAAAACTGATTTGATAATGGGAAACGTGCTTTTGAAAAACGGAAAAATTGAAACTTTTTCAAACAAAATGTCTTGGCCTTGTAAGGAATAACATGTTCCACACTCCTACTATACACAGTTGCAGATTTGTGAGACAAAAATAATGTTTATGTATTTTATTTGATTTATGGTAAAATTTCACTTCAGGAAACTATTAGATTAATAAATGCAGAACCTGTATCTGTATATACAAATACAGATTATATATATATATATGCATATATACATATATGCATATATATATACACATATATATGCTAGATGTATGTATACATATGCACAGTGTTTCAAAATTTTTCATGCATTTTTTTTTTTGCAAGGCAATGGGGTTAAGTGGCTTGCACAAGGCCATACAGCTAGGGAATTATTAAGTGTCTGAGGCCGGATTTGAACCCAGGTACTCTTGACTCCAGGGCTGGTGCTTTATCCACTATGCCACATAGCCGCCCCTCATGCAGTTTTAATATATATATGTATATGTATATAATGTTTAAGTGTATATATACTAATATACAAAAATGCATGCACATACACACACATATATAATTTAAGCAAGCATTAAAGCTATTTTTCTGTTTCAAGAAAGTTTTCCTAGAAAGTCTGTTTTTTGTATCTTAACTATAAAATACAGGTTCTCAAGCATGAAGTACTATCATGCTCTACACTGAATATGTATGTGTTTCCCTAAACATCTGTTTGTTAGAAAATTCTCATAAGGTCCTTGTTCAAATACTTTGATCTGAATGTAGCTCGTATCCACTAAAGTTTTCCTTCAGTTTCTCACTGGGACAAGGAAGTGATTCTGAATTCCCAAAGGTTAGGCAAGCTCTGGTTTTTCCTGTCAATTCTGTATTACATGTTTGTCATTCAAGAACCAGACTAGCTAAGTACAGAGAATCTCATTATCAAATTGGTCACAATGAAAATTTATTGAGTCATAGAAACCCATGTAAATTGTATTAGAGGAATCACTGCTTGGTGGAAGGAGTTCCCACTTCAAAGAAATAATATATCCTTTGAGTATTAAAGGCTAAATAAATCCTACAACACCCTTCATTACATATGCAACAACATTTTCATGGATCCATGATTTTATCAATTATAGATTCTCCTATTATAGATAACTCAACACATAAATTAATAAATACCTCATCACCTATCTTTAAAAAGTAAAATTCTTAGGGGACAGCTAGGTGGTACAGTGAATAGAGCACCAACCCTGGAGTCAAGTGTACCTGAGTTCAAATCGGGCCTCAGACACTTAATAATTACCTAATTGTGTGACCTTGGGTAAGTCACTTAACCCCATTGCCTTGCAAAAAAAAAAACAAAAAAATAACAAAAAAAGCAAAATTCTTGCTCATTTAAAAATCCAATGAAATGAGTCCAATATCATTTAAAATCAATGGTTTTAAAGAAGATATTGAAGTTTATCAATTTCCTTTCATTTTTCAATCTTTACAGTTTAGTTTATATGTGAGTTTACATGCTCATACATGCAAAAAATGTAGTTGTGTGATAATAAAATAAAAAATTTTATTTTTTAAAATTTATATTGAATTCTACTTTTTTTTTCCCTTCCCCTAAACTCCTTGACTGAAACTCTATTCTCTGTTGAAAATTTCTTGGAGTTTTTTCTTGTTGAAATCTATATTCTTTTTCTTATATCTTTAGTCTCACTGGTTTACAAAATGCTCTTTATCTTGGTACCTCCATTTAAGTAAAAAAAAAAATCTCTTATCCCCTCTATTTCCCTTATCTGCAATTCTCTTTCAAGTGTGTAACTCTGCTTTCTTTATCTCTCACCTTTCACCACTCCTCTCTTGGAACATGGAGGGAATTCATTTTATCCCCCCCCAAACTAAAGCTTCATTTATTCCTCTTTCTCACTTAGCAGTTGCATTTTCCACAGCTGCAAATACAGTACCAAGGAAGTAATTATATCAGAGTATATTATAGAAATTGTCTTCCATTCTGATTAAGGCATTTTGGTCTATATTTGATCACAGTGGGAAAAGATACAAATTTAGATATCTATTAGCCCAACTCTAAAAGCTCTGTCTCAGATTTAAATTGCCTTTAAAAACTTATATCTTTTAGAACTCAATTCAAATCAAAACAAAATCCTAAATGCTAGTAAAATTTACAGATGCAAAGTGAAGATATAATTTTAAAAAATTATTCAACCAGTTGCTGAAATATTTGGAGTATTTTAATATAGTTCAATTTTAAGTAGGATTCTTCTCAAATCTTCCTATCAATGTTTTTGAAGCCAAAATGGGGCACCTTTCTTTAACATCCATACAATAGCCATATAGAGAGCAAACACCCCTCTTTCTTTCTTGTAGATTGTTGTGGCTCTGGAGCTTGCAAATATATTATCCTTTGTACATATTTTCAATAATCAAATTAGTGCCAAAATGAGAAATGATTTTAAGTCTCTTCTTTTTGTTTCTTATATGTATAGGCATTTTTATTCCAAAAACTTCATATTTTTTAAAATAAACCTTAAATCATCAAAAATAAGTTTGGAAGAAAGAAAGAGAAGATAAAGATTATAAACATTGCATTGAAAATCAGGTGGGAAAAGTGCAATTCTCTTATGGATTCTGAAAGATGGAAAAAATAGAAACTCCCTTTAATGAAAAGTTCAATTTATCCTGTATAATGTTTTACATAATTGTTTGCAGGTTCTTTTCCCCATTATATCCAAGTTCCTCAAGAACAGAAACATTTTTTTAAAACTTTCTTTACTTGTCAAAGAACTTAGCAAAGCACCTTGCACAAAGTTAGTTGCTTAGTATATGGTTGTTTTTTATTTTTACTAGACAGCACAGACCAATGTCCCAAGTTGATGTAATCTACTCTGCAAATGCTGATTATATCATGGAGTTAAAAGTGATGACTCTTCAATTCTTATAGAAACCTCTCTCTCCTTTAGGCATTTCTTTAGATCTCTTTGTACTAGAGGTACTTGTTCAGTTTCAGTGGCATTTTCTTCTATGTTCCCTTAAACTGAAAGCATATTCTGCTTCTTCACTTTTTCCTAGAATGCTTTCTTTGAATCTCACTTTTGTCCTTAGCTAACCCTATCTTGTGTTGTACTTATTTGTGATTTGTGTTTCTTTATCATTCTCTCTCTCAAAGTCTAAGTTTTTTGATGATAAGAACTCTTGTTATCTATATATCTATCTCTATCTCTATCTCTATCTTTATTATCTCTATCTCTCTCTCTATCTCTATCTCTCTCTCTCTCTCTCTCTCTCTCTATATATATATATATATATATATATATATATATATATATATATATATATATATATATATAGCCCCTAGGTTGGTATCTGGTGTGAATCATCTCATGAATTCATGACTGGATTAATGTAACCTTACACACGGGAAACTATGTATTCATAGAATTCTTTTGACACTTTTGAAATATGGATTCAGAATGACATTGTGTGTGTGTGTGTGTGTGTGTGTGTGTGTGTGTGTGTGTGTAATGTGTGTGTTGGTATCAGAAAGATAGAGAAAGACTTAGAAAGAGTGAGAGTTTGAGAAAGAAAGAGAAAAAGGAGTCAGGAGGAGGGAAAAGAAGTCATCATTTCACAGAGACAAACATACAGACACACAGAGAGATTGAGACAAGGGGATAATGAACTAGCTTCAGAACCAAGAAAACCTGGGTTCATGTCCTACTTCTGATACATACTACCTTTTGTGACTAGTCACAGTCTCTCAGTGCTTTAGAGTACTCTCTCAAATTGTATGTTGCAGATAAGATCTCTGCCTAGAGATAGGGAGTTTCTTTAGATGTGAATTCTTTATTCTAATTAAATCCCAGACTCATTCACTGTATATGTATTATGTGTATAAAGAAATGTTATATGTATATATGCATATATATATATATATATAAACACAGTTTAGTAAGGAATTTGATACGATAGCTATATTATAAAAATCTTGAAGACAGATAAAGTCATTTGTGCATGATTATATCATCCATAATGCTGAGGAAAAAGTCAACAAAAATATTTATTGGAGGGTATTGACTAGATAGAATCAATAAAAATCAACCCTAGTGTTCATTCTCTTTAAAGATTGTATAGTTTCATATCTTCCAACATATTAAGAGATGCTGGATTCAAATTTAATTTTTAGATGCTGGATTCAAATTTAGTTTATAGACACTGGATTCAAAACATAGTTTGGCATAACTTTTAGAGAATCAATCGCCAAGCCAAGTTTCACATCCAGTCTCTAACTTATATGGACTATTCAAGCAAGTCATCCAGTTTCTCATCACATTAAGTAACTCTCTAAAACTAAGTTCCAGAGAAGATGCTGATCTTTATCAGTCAGAAAGTATTCCCTAAATTAATGACATCTTCAAAGAGGTTGGGCTAAATTTCTTTCAACTTTAAATATATGATTTTACATTCCATTAAATAATAAGATTTTATTTGTGTGAGGATATGGTAGGACAACAGTAGAGGGCTATAAAGAGGGTACTAAATTGAGAACTGGCCTTGTTAGGAAGTCAGAAACTTCTGCCTCCTGAGAAATACTAGTGGTCAAATACTCTCTGGTCAAATCATTTAGCATGTCAGTGTCCTAGTTAGCTATTTAAAATGAAATTACAGAAAAACTGAATTCTCACTGATGAAGGGAATTTCGAGTTTGCAACAAGAGGAGTTTCCATAATTAAAATCATTTCTGAGTCAAAAAAAAAGGGCAGATAAAGACCTGGGGATGGAAATATTGCTTTTCTTCTTAACTTCTGGAAGTATGGCTAATAGTAAGTATTTTTTTCTGAATTATAAAGTTGGGAAATAAAAAAGTTCTAATATGTTAAGTTGGCAAGTTAGAAACATATATAAGTCCTCTTATTCTTCCACTTAAATTGTTTTCCCTAAAATTTATGTAAAGATTTCTCTCCTTTTTTAATCCTTTCTCTTTTTTAAGTTAGTTATGAAATTTATTTAGATTATAAATTATAGAAAATAAATAACTTGAACTTTCAAATTGATTTTAAAAAACCACTGAAAGGTCATTTTTATTGCCTTTAATTGCATATCAATATCTGAGAATGTTTAATATTCTTTTAGTGAGGTATTTATACTACCAATAGTAAAGATAATACAAAGCTAAACTAATTCATGTGTACTGCTGAGCACACTAGTTTGGTTTTGCTGGTCTTTTTCAAATGTATCTCCTTGTGCTAACATATGATGCTTTGCCACCAGACAAATAAGTCAAAAGGGACTCTATATCATAGTTAGAACCTGAAAGGCTTCTACAGCTGTTGTCCATTCAGCAACACAATTTGCTTCAATTTTTAAGTACTGTTTCTCTTTTTCTTACTTTTTTTTTTCAGCTAATATCTTGGGAAACACTGGTCAGGGAAATGAATCATGTCTTAACAACCTGAAGAGAATAACACTGTAAATTTAAGTATAAAGATCAGTCTGTGGCTTTTACCCATTATGTCTCTTCCTCCTCCTGACCACCTGTAGACAATTTCACTGATCATTAGTCCCCTCATCATTCAGCAGGGAAGGGAATAGAGAAGAGGAAGAACTCAAGGCAGTTGTTTCCTCCCTAGCAAAGCCCTTTAATTTAGTTAGGGAAGGAGGTTAGCATTAAACCCTTTGGATAGGTGTATATATATATATATATATATATATATTTATGTAGATAGATAGATAGATAACGTATATGTATACAATATGTATGTAATGTGTATGTATATACATATATTTGCAGGTGTGTATATATATATATGTATATGAAGAGATCTAGAGAGCTACATTTAATCTGATTTTATTTAAAGTCTTAGTGAGATTCTGAGATTCTAGGGGCATTAAAAGTTTGTGACACAGAGCCAGTATATGTCTAAGGTAGGATTTGAATCCATCTTCTTACACTAAAGTCAGTATTCTCTAATATAACATGCTGCCTCAAGTCTTTGGATTACCAATGGGCTTATGGGTGTCATGATAATATTTTTCCATTACATTAATATATCTTAATTTATCCAGCCCTCCCTAATCAATGGGTACCCCCTCAGTTTAAGTTTTTTGATATCACAAAAAGAGGTGCATATTTTTTTCACACATCAGTCAATAAGCATTTATAAACTGCCTTCTGTGTGCTGGGCCCTGTGTTAAGTGCTAGGGATACAAAGAAAGATAAAAGATATTTCTTTCCCCTCAGAGAGTTCACAGTCTAAAAGGCAATACAATATGCAAAAAAATATGTACAAATAAGTTACATGCAGGAAGATTTAATGAAATAATTTACAATCCTTTCCTCCCTAGCAAATCTCTTTGAATTAGGAAAGGAAGGAAGCTAAAATTAAAGAATTTGGATAGGTGGATGGATATATAAAGGATAAAGAAATATATATGTATATGCATTTGTATACACATACATATATTTATATTTGTATTTATATTTATTTATATATATGTATACATAAATTGAGAAGTTTCCTTTAGGATGTGGGAGTCTAGCTGAGATTTGAAGGCAATCCAGAGAGGAAGATGAGGAAGGACAGTCAGAAAAAAAAGAGAGATGAATTGGCCTGTTAATGGAACAGCAAGGAGGTCAGAGTCATAAGATGGCAGAAGTCACAGTAGTATGGGTGGATGGCAGGGAGACACAGAAGGTTTAAGAAAACTGGAAAGGTGGGAAAGGGGTGCCATGATAATATTAACAGAGATAACCAAGAAGTGTATTTTTGGCTTATTTTGATCAATCAGAGATAGTAGATACATTCTTGGACCATTGACTCAAGAAAAAGGGTTCTTAACCTTAATGCATGGGTGTGTGGTTGTGTGTGTGTGTGTGTGTGTGTGTGTGTGTGTGTGTGTTTATGTGGAGAGAGAAAGAGAGAGAAAGATCCTTTCTGGGATCATCTTTATTCCTCTTACTCTTTGTGACACTATTTGTGGTTTCCTTGTGGTTTGCCACTTCTTCTCTAGCTCCTTTTGCAGATGACAAGACTAAGACAAGCAGGTTAATTGACTTACCTAGGGTCATACAGCTAGTATATGTCTGAGACCAGGTTTGAACTCAGGATGATGAGTCTTTCTGACTCCAGGCCCAGAACTCGCTTCACTATACCACCTAGTTGCTGTGTTGGCAGTCTAGTGAAACCTATAGGAAAATATTATTAAATAATGTTCTCTGAATAATTTTATTAAATTCAAAAAGTAAAATATATAATAATATAAATTAAACCAATTATATTGAAGCATAGTTGATTTTTGTTTTGTTTTAAAATTCCTGAACACCAGCTTAAGAACCTCTACTCTAGAACCTGAGGATGTAGTTTCTCTCATTACTACCTGGGTGACTTTAGGCAAGTCATTGGACCTTCATGCGTTTCAGTTTCCTCATTTGCAAAATGAGGGGGCTGGCAAAGATGATATCTGTAGTTACTTTCTACTATGCTCTAATCTAGAATACTGTGGTTAAAAACAAAAACAATTCATTCTCAAAAAAAACCCAAACCCTAAAGTCTTTCTAGTACACATATACATTTTAAAAAAATTAGTTCTAAATATTATCCTCCTAGATAGCAGATATAGAGTTTGTTTTCCAAAAACATATCAGAACAGACTTTTTTGAGGGGAGGGGGAAGAAATGATGGGGATAGCAGAATTTCAAAGAATGAGAGAGAGAAAAAATAATAAAAGGTCTTAACTTCAATATTAGAAGCAAAGAAAAGTCATAAATACACAAATTCTTGTTAATGTTTCCCTTTGTTATTGTTCACATTCTTAAGATTTAAAAATGAAAAACCTTTTTTTTGTTGCTCAATCTCCTTACATGAAATGTGCAAACTTTTAGTTTTAAGATTTTTCAACTCAATGTTTAATGGCATTTGGTGATGGGGAGGGAGAAGTCCAGCAAAACAACATAAGTGCAAAACTCTGAAAAATGCCATTGGAAATACAAACAATGACAGACTGAACATCAGTGGCATTACCAGGCGCCACCATAATTGCAGTCTCTTTAAAACATAACTTATTGCAGGCTAGGGAGCAGAGCCAATATTTTGTATTTTAATTAAGAAACCTGGATTTTGTTTATAATAATTGACTAGAAAGCTACCTCTTGCCAGGACAAAAGAAGATTTTGCCTCAAGTGATCTTTCCTGGTTAAAGCTTTAAAATCATGTTAAGAATGTTTGATTGAAATATTCTTTTAATTGTATCTCTCTGTATTCCCTTTCTTGTCATCAGTGAACTATCAACTGGCCAGAACAATCTTTTGGGCCATTTTTCACTGTAATCAGCTGTGACTAAAATGTTAATTATCTAATTCTTGGGGGAAGAAAAATATGGATCTATCATATTCATTGAATTCGTTACCTGATTTTTACACAATACCTGCATTATCCCCTATAGTACACATCTTATTGTGAAAATAAATCCTTGGATCAAAAAGTGTCGGTGTCTGAGTCATTCAGAGATCACTTTTCATGGTAAAGTAAAAAAGAGACATAGGGATACTCTGGTAACAAATAACATGACTTGGATGGGAAAACCCCATACAATGCTTTTGGAAACATCATGCTTTTGTGCACATTGTCTAGGTATACAATCCATCTTTTAACTCTGCAATTGTCAAAATAAATTCATTCTTCAAGTGGAGTTGTTCTTGAATGGACATGATAATGGTAGCTTTGTTTAATATCTGTTTTAAGAGTAAATTTGATCAGGATGTAGCTGAAACATGCTCCCCCACAACATAAAGGACATGGGAATATTGAATGGAACACTGCCACCTTTTGGTTTTTATAAATTGTGAGTGCTGAAGTAGACTCTTCAAAGCTCTTTTTAGCAGAAATACTTAGAAAACATCTATTTTTTGCATTTCATAAAGCTCTATCTTTATGCAAATAGTCTTGTTTAGAATCTGTGGGTGATTGTTACTTATTTGGTTGTATTTTCATTTGTTGCTCTTTTCATTTGTCTCACTTTTCAATACTTCTTTTCCAGCTAAGCCTGGCTTGTCCAGAAACTATTGAGCTCTAGAACCTGGCAACAATTCTCTCTGTTTATTTTGTAAAGAATGGCAGGCACTGGCCTGGTAATGAAAAACACAAAGGCACTTTTATGTCCTAGGGCTCGTCTATGAACATGTCTATTATTTCTCTCCATACTAAGACAAACCACTATTCTATACAATGGTTCTTAGTAATGATATACTCCCTCTAACAAAAAATACTAAGTGGACTTTTCTCCTTATAAGATTACAAATTTTATATCAAATAAGTTCTGAATACATAAATTCTTGAAGTTATACATAATTACATTGTACTGAAATTGGTATATTGTATATACCAGATAACTCTCCAAATAAACAATCCTGCAATGAGTTCAGCTCAGCTAACACAATTGAGTCACTAATATAACAATGATTTTAAGATTTTTAAGCAAAAACTTTTAATACATTTTACCATAGCTAATGCTCAATTATTTCCAAAATGTGTAGAATGAAAAACTTTTGAAATCTAGTGGTCCAAAAGAAGAAATCAAAACCATCTCAGAAAAGGATATAGTACATGCCATCACTGCCATCAAGTTTGCTACTGGAATTATTTCAAACAAGTTTCAATGAGCCTAAAGAAAACAGAAAATTATCTTAGAACTAAATATTCACATTCAATATAAAAAAGTTATTTTATCCACTACTAAATAACACACAGAACATTAAAAATTAATAATATATATTGCAATAGTACTTTGTCCCAATTTCTAGGACATTGGGTGAATGAAATAACATTAATAGAAAGAACAAAGAAGAAAAACAAAGAAAAACAACAAAGGAGAACAAAGAAGAACAAGACAATTCTGTGAGGAATATAGTGAATATATTTAATCTCATTTTACAAACTAAGGGCCTAAAATTTAGAAAGATTGTATTAGAATACCAGTTATATTATAATAATTATAGCTAGCATTTTATACAGTGCTTATTATGTGTTGTTGCTTTACATTTATTATCTAATTTGACCTTCACAACTCTGGGAAATAGGTGCTATTATTGTCCCCATTTTATAGAAGAGGTAATTTAGACAAAAAGTAATTTGTTCTCATTCATATAGCTAATAAGAGTATGAATATATATATACATATGTGTTAGATAAAACAAAAAGTTTGTGTATGCATGTGTGTGTGTGTGAGAGAGAGACAGACAGAGAGAGAGAGAGAGAGAGAGAGAGAGAGAGAGAGAGAGAGAGAGAGAGAAGAGAGTGCAACAGAAAGAGGTGGAGAAGAGATGGGTGGAAGGAAATCATCAGTTCCTCAGTTTGCTGAAAAACAGTGAAAATTTGAAGCCAACTTCCTAGCTCCAAACTCAGTATCTATTCACTAGGAGTCTTGTGACTTCTGCAAAGATAAGCATACAGTATGGCAAAAATGTTTGGCACATCTCATGTTATAAAGGATATAAGATATGCAGGGTTCTCCAAATAGTCTGAGGACGATTTTAAGTTTTCCCATGATGAATGTAAATTATGATGTCTTAGTCTCAATGTTGAGAAAAGTGATGCATTCCTTTCTTTTGACAAGCTGCCTCCTAGAATAACCAATTGAAACATTTGTTTTAGTGATTGTTAAATTTATAATTCAAAAAAATTCAAAGTGAGCATTTCACAGTGTTGGCACCTTAATTTGTTCCTGGTACTTAATAACATTTAGTATTTTGAAAAAAACCCTGGAAAGTCAAGAAATAAACAGCTAAGAGAAAGAGGTATTCATGGCCTGTATACCAGGTTAAAGTAAGTCAGGGCCAAACCTAGGTAAAACTGCAAGTTCCTAATGTTAGCTTCAGTTCCTCCCTAACTTTCCTTCTAGATTCCTCATCCTTTATCTCAGCACCCTCCCTAAAAAAATTTTTAAGATTTAATATATTCCCATCTGCCTGCCAACTGCTGGAAAATTTCACTTGATAGTCTCATTACTTCCAGGGTATTTATTTATTATCTCTATGCAGATGAATATCAGATTTATATGTCCAGCTTTAACATCCCTTAAAACCTCCAGATTGTGTAACCAATTGTCTTTTGAATACCCCAAACTGGATGTACTCAGGCATCTTGAACTTGATATATATCCAAAACTAAATTCACTAGCTTTCCCCCCAAATCTTTCCTTCTTCTTAAACTCACTATTTCTGTCAAGGCACCAGCCTCTGCCTAGTCACCCAGGTTCATAACTTGTTTATTATCAACTCCTCACTCTCATCCAGTTATAAAGAAAAGTTCTCAATTCTAACTTTGCCATTTCTCTCATTTTTGCCACCTTTCTTCCTTTGACATTTATTTGCTAATGCAGGTCCCAATCAACCCAAGCCTGGTCTACTACTGTAGCCTTCTGGACACTTTACTCTTCCTTAAATCTTATCCATCTTTAATTCGTTCACTACAACCCATCAAAGTAATCTTTAAGACCAAATCTAACCCACTTCAACAAATACACATCAGTAGGTCCCTGGTACTTCCACAATTAAGTGTCAAAATTTGGATTACTTTTTAAAGCCATTAATAAAGCCATTGTATCATCAAGCTGCCTCTAGTATAATACTTGCAGACTATTTACTCTCCATTTATTAATTACTTACTATATGTCAACCACTATTAAAAGTGCTAAGGATAAAAAGAAATTTTACTTTATTACATCCCATACCCCTTTATTTTTCTCTCTAATCCAGTGACACTGACTTCCTTATTCTATTGAACTATTCCTTATAAAATACACTCCATTTCTTGACTATATGCATTTTCACTGATTCTTTTCTGTGCTAGAATTACCTTCTTCCATCCTAGAATTATCAACTTTATCTACTGTCTTCCCTGTGTCTTCATTTTCACTAAAATTCACTTTTTGCTAAAAACCATAACTATCTCTCCTTAATATTTTACCTTCTCTCTGAGATTACATTCAATTTATCATATATATATATATATATATATATATATATATATATATATATATATATATATATTAGAGCAGAGCTTTTTGGATGTTATCTCCCTCAACTAGACAATTACTTGGCACACAAAATAATGTGCCAGGCAAGGGAGATGAGTTTAAATCAAACATCAAAACATTCACTAGTTGTGTGAACTTGGGCAAGTCATGAAACCTCTTCCTCTGTCAATTTCTTCAACAATAAATTGGGAATAATAATAATAATAATAATAATAATAATTAGAGCTAACTCCCAGGATTGTTGTGAAAAACAAATACACACACATATACCTCTCTCACTCTTTCCCTTTTTCTTTCTGTGTGTCTCTCTATGTCTCTCTCTAGCCTTTATTCTCTCTTCCTCCACATATATAAATGTGTGTGTACATATAGAACTTAGCAAAGTGCCTGGAATATAAATAAACTTAATAAATGCTTATTCCATTAGACTGTGAGCTCCTTGAATACTGAAATGTTTTGTATTTCTTTTTATCCTTAGTACCTCTCATAGTGACTGGCATTTGGTAATGATTAATAAATGCTTGTGAACTGACTTATAGAGATAAGAGAGTGAATAGTTTGTAAATATTATACTAGAGGTAGCTTGGTGATGTAATGACTATAGAGTGAAACTTGAAGCCAAGAAGATCTGAGTTCAAATTCTACATTGGATACTAATTGTATGATCCGGGGAAAGTCACTTAACCTCTAGTAACCTCAGTTTCCTCATCTGTTAAATAGGGATTAAAAATTGTATCTAAAGTAGTTGCAAAACTTAGAGACCTATAAAGCTTCATATCTAGAAGCCAAAAAATCAAAGAGCAATGTGTTTTAATTCAGAAACCTAAAGTTACTCAAACATTGTAGTAGGTGAAGAAAGCCTTTATTCAAACCCAAACCCATTTAGCTCCAAATTCAGCATTTTTCCCTACTATTCTGTTCTGCTTCTCAGATATGGACAGAGAGGTTTTGGGAACCTGGGCTCTTTTTCTTCTGAGTTGTTGGTAAGTCATAGTGAAGCATTTGATAGCAGAAAAATCATTTATCTGATAGAGGACACAGAGACAATAAGCAACTGAGACTTCATTGGATTGCAGAGAGAAAGATGGAAGATAACTTTGAGAAAGTGTCTAACTTATACATTTTTACAGTTGGAAAATATGAAATTGAGTGAAATTAAGTGATTGTCTTTCTCCCTCATGTGGAATCTGAACTTAGGTCTTCCTAATATACTAATACCAATTGGTTGCTGTATGGAAAAGGAAGACTCATCTTACTGAGTTGAAATCTGCCCTCAGACACTTTGTAACTCTGTGACCATGGGTAAGTCACTTTTGTTTGTTTTCTCATCTGTAAAATGAGCTAGAAAATGGCAAACTTCGGCAATATTTTTGCCAATATTGATAGACTCATTCAGGAAAACTATAAACTTAAAACTCTTCTGAAGATTCTGATTTATCTTCTTTCTGAAATCAAAGTCTCTCTCTCTCTCTCTCTCTCTCTCTCTCTCTCTCTCTCTATATATATATATATATATATATATATATATATATATATATATATATGGTTTAGACCTAGAAGAGACCTTCTATCATTTATCTACATGGAAAAACTGAGGTCCAAAGAAGTTAAGTTATTTACCCAAAATCACACAAGAAGTACAAGTTAAAGGTGGGATTTGAATCCATGTCTAAAGCTTGTGATCTTTTCTACTGTACCACTCTCATCAATATCATTCCCTTTTGTAGCTACATCATTCCAAAAAAAAAGTTTTAACCCCAGAAAGAACTTGATGTTAAAAATCCTTATGTAGAAAATTAGAAGGGGAGAAATTATTCAGTCAAGTGAACCTCAAGTTATACTGTTTCTTGATTTCCTGCTGTTTCTATATGCACTGACCTTTTAACCAGAGGTTTCACTCTAACCTTCCTTTTTACTCACATGTCAATCTGCATTTCTGTCTATATCTTTGTTTACCTCCAAAGTTCATTACCCTTGCTGTTTGTTCTATACCATATCCACTTTTCTCTAGCCTCTAAAGTCCTTCCATCCTTTGTCCTCTCAGCTGATGAAATTGCTGCTGGATTGAGACCCTCTTATATGAGTTTCCCTGATTTTTACCCTCAGCTTCAAGATTCTTCTTTTTTGTCTCAGAGGAAGAAATGTCCCTCCTTTCCCAAGGCTAATCCTTCCACCTGTATTCTTGATTTCATCTCTCCCCAGATCCTCTGGGACCTTGTTCTATTCATTATTCTCTCTCTCTCTCTCTCTCTCTCTCTCTCTCTCTCTCTCTCTCTCTCTCTCTCTCTCTCTCCTATCTGCAATTGCTTCCTCTCCCCTGGCTCTTCCTCTCTGCCTACAAACATGCAGAGATCTGTCCAATTCTGAAACAATCTTCCCATAATTGAATTTTAATGTGATGATTCTAGTGAATACATAGGAATTGTTATAATTCTAATAATAAGCCAGGTGCACAAAAATGTCCATGGGGCTGCAATTTCATTTTAAAATCAGATTACAATCCTAAAAGAAAACTGCAGCAGCATTCAATTTAATAAGATATGTACAAATAAATAAAAAAGAAAAATGAGAATGAATATCTTATCTTTTATCAGAAGATTTTGTGATCAGTGGAATAGGCTGACTGGAAATAAATAGGAAGTAGTTACCAAACTGAGTATATGGAGTGATTTGGTGGCAATGTCAACAGTGGACCATAGGAAGAAGGTGGGTTTTCATCAAGAGAATGTGTTAGCAGAAAATAGGCAGAGGTCCAAAATGGCTTGTGCATGTGCTGTCTCTTACTGACTACCTATCTACAGTGGCATGTACAGAAAGGGTATCTATTGACAGTATTTTAATACCTAGAGAGTTAGAAAGTGTGTCAGTCACAGAATCACGTATTTATGTATAGAAAGAAATTTAATGGGAGCAACTAGGTGGCACAATGGAGAGAGCACCAGTCCTGGAGTCAGGAGGATCTGAGTTCAAATGTGACCTCAGACACTTAATAATTACCTGGCTGTGTGACCTTGGGCAAGTCACTTAACCCCATTACCTTGCAAAAACTAAAAAAAAAAAAGGAAGAAATTTTCTTACAAGTCTTAACTTATTCTTTATTTTATAACCTCCTGCTAAATGATTCCCACCATTTTTACAGGACCTCATTATATATTAATTATCTATTACCTTTTTCTTGTGCATACATTATTTTTCAAATCATTTATTTATTTATTTTCCCAAGTATTTGCCAAGATAATTTTTAACATTCATTTTTGTAAAATTTTCTCCCTCCCATACTTTCCTCATCCCACCAAAGTATAGCAAGTAATTTATTATAGGATACACATGTACAATTGTATTATACATCTTTTCATATTACTTGTACTATGAAAGAAAAATCATCCTCTATTTTTTCTTTTGTTGTGATTTTTCTTTCATAGTATGAGTAATATGGAAATATAGCATGTTTTGCCCAGCATTCAGATTCCATGATTTTTTTCTCTGGATGTGGATGAGACTGTCCATCACAGGTCTTTTAGAATTGTCTTTGATCACTGAATTGCTCAGAAGAGTGAAGTCTATCATAGTTGATCATCACATAATGTTG
The DNA here is from genome assembly GCF_037893015.1 of Macrotis lagotis. Lineage (NCBI taxonomy): Eukaryota > Metazoa > Chordata > Mammalia > Peramelemorphia > Peramelidae > Macrotis > Macrotis lagotis. The sequence goes on from NC_133662.1 coordinate 40,404,848, forward strand.
CTATTGTTTCAAAATGCTCTCCAGAATATTGAATTCATTCACAACTCCACCAACAATGCATTAATGTACCAGTTTTCCCACATCCTCTTCAACATTTATAATTTCCCTTTTCTGCCATATTAACCAATCTGTTAGGTGTGAAAAATTACCTTAATTGTTTTAATTTACATTTCTCTAATGAATAGTGACAGTGCATTTTTTCATACAACAAAAGATAATTTTAATTTCTTCATCTTAAAACTGCCTGTTCATATCATTTGACCATTTATCAATTGGGGGAATGATTTGTATTCCTTATAAATTTTACTCAGTTCTCTATATAGTTGTGAAATGAGACTTTTATCAAAAAGACTGGATGTAAAAGTTATTTCCCAGTTTTCTGTTTTCTTTCTAATCTTGGTTGTATTGGTTTTGCTTGTGCAAAAACTTTTCAACTATATGTTGATTATATTAATAATCAAAATTATCTATTTTATGTTTCATAATTCACTATTTTTTGTTTGGTCATAAATTCTTCTCCTCTCCATAGATCCAACAGGTAAATAATTCCTTATTCTTGTAATTGACTTATGGTATCACCTTTTATGACTAAAATTTAGTCTAAGTAATGTATGCATGTTTACTTTATTTTAGAATATGCTGTGAGCAGTTGGTCTATGCCTAGTTTATGCCATACTATTTTCTAGTTTTCCTAGCAGTTAGTTTTTCAGAGACTCTCCTCTTATCCCTGAATATGGAGTATTTAGGTTCATCAAACAGTAGATTTCTATAATCCTTTACTCCTGTTTCTTTTTAACCTAATCTAATTCACTGATACACCACAAAATAGTTTTGATGGCTGCCATTCTGGGGTTCACAGTATGCCTTCTGCGCTGGGACTGGAACCCTCTCTGCTGACTTGCTATAATGATTGGTCTACCTAGATGGAATCCAGGGACCTTGGTTATTGATCTGCTTTGCGACTAAGAGCCTTCTACTGTCTTCCCTGCTCCTAGACCTGGGATACACTTCCCAATTTTACAAGTGAGACAGACTTTTGCTGAAGACCTTCCAAGGTATCTTGATCTGGGAAATTGTTTCTCTCTGTCCTTTCATGAATTCTGTTGCTTCAGAATCTGTTTAGAGGCTTCATTTAAAGTTGTTTCAAAGGGAAATTGGAAAAAGATGTTCCTAACTGCTCTTCCTCATCTTGGATCCAGCTGGGAAGTCCTGCACCTACAAGCTCTAAGTTACAACAACTCTCACATTCATGTCATTAGGTAACTTTGCCTTTTCTTCCTAATTGGGATTGTTTCTAATTGTGTCTTCAGAATTTTTTTCCTTGGGAATTTTCCATATCTTAGAAGATAAGACCTTTCCAGTCTGTCTCTGATCCCCTTGATGCCTGCTTCCCTCAAAACTATGGTACTCACCAGTCTATGTCCAATTTACCTCTCTTCTGTCAAAATTTTCAAAATGGAGTTGTTAATTTTTCCATCATTTCAAATAAGACCACTGTTTCCTTATTGAGGTCCTCTCATTTGGCCTGGAGGGAGTGATTGAAGCTGTTAAATACTTTTGCATTTAAATGTGCCTTATTGATTTATCTATCTTTAAAACAATTAAATTGACATTCAGAGCAGTTAAGAAATTATTAGAGGCTCTACTTGGGACACAGAGAAATAGCTGAGAGAATACTAAATAATTGACATCACCCTTCATTTCTCTGTTCTACATTCCATGCAATATTATGCCTCAGTGCCAGCGTCATGACCAGTTTCCTCTACTCCATTATTTCTTTTCTGTCCACATAATCAGTGATATCTGATGATAATATTGTTTCTATCTCACCATTTGTCTTAATTCAAATGCTAGCCAAGATGTTTTTCCATCAGATTGCTGTATTTTCTCAAATGAATTGATAATATTTTTTCAAACATATTTTAATTATTTAAAATATTTCTCAATTACAAGTAAAACTTGACTTTATTCTTTTAAAAAATCTTGAGTTTTGGGGACAGAGCCAAGATTGCAACAGGAGAAGATAGACCCTTAGGTTCTCTCTCTCTCTCTCTCTCTCTCTCTCTCTCTCTCTCTCTCTCTCTCTCTCTTTCTCTCTCTCTCTCTCCATATATATATATATATATATATATATATATATACATATATAATATTTCAAAATATCATAAAATTATAACTCTTAATAAATTTTCAAGAGACAGAGCCCACAGAAAGATCCAGTGATGTAGTTCTACAGACCCAAGGTAACCTGGAAAATAGTGGAAAGGCTCTGCTCCATGGGATTGGAGGGGTGGCCTGCCAGAGTGAAGAAACTGTAGGCTCCCAGAGGAAGCCCCAAGGCCTTGGCTCATGGCAGCAGGGTCAGTTTCCTGACCTACACCCCAGGGAGCACCAGGCACAACTTGGAAGATCAGTGAAGGTACCTCTGCCAGAGTAAGCATGTGAAGCCCTGGCCACAGGACACTCAGCAAACAGTGGCCACAGCAGCCCAGATCCAGGAAACAGAAGCAGGCAGAACTAGTAAGCAGGAGCCCCCAAGCAACTGAGCCTTGAGTGCTAAACCTACCAAAATTAGGGGAGGGGAGAGAAACTTCCTACATCTGTTCTCTACACCTGGAACAGGACTCTGGGGCTCTGACCACATTCAGGTCCTGATCACAGTCTAGGCAACCCATAGAACTACAGCCCCACCCCCCCAACTCAGCCCCATGGCAGAGGAGTGCACTTGTGATCATTCACAGGCCAGGAATGAAGACAGAGCTCCACACACTGAGATAGATCCGTGGGGGGGTGTGTGTCCCAATAATACTCAAAAGCTCAGGAAGCACCCCCAAAACAGGCTTAGGCTGTGAAAATGAACAAGCAGAGAAAAAAGAGGAATACCATTGAGAAATATTTTGCATATGAGCCCAAGAAGGATCAAAACACTCAATCTGAAGATGAGGAAGCAAAAGCTCCTGCATCTAAAGACTCCAAGAAAAACAGAAATTGGGCTCAGGGAATAACAGAGCTCAAAAAAGACTTTGAAAATCAAATGAGGGAGTTAGGAGAAAAACTGGGAAAAGAAATGAGAGAGATGCAGGAAAAACATGAAAATGAAGTCAGCAGCTTAGTCAAGGAAATACAAAAAAATGGTGAAGAAAATAGCATGCTAAAAACCAACTTAGGTCAAATGGATAAAACAGTTCAAAAAGTTATTGAGGAGAAGAATGCTTTAAAAAGCAAAACTGGCCAGATGGAAAAAGAGATAAGAAAGCTCTCTGAGGAAAACAAATCCTTCAGACAAAGAATAAAACTCAGGGAAATTGATGAATTTATGAGAAATCAGGACTCAATACTTCAAAACCAAAAAAATGAAAAATTAGAAGAAAATGTGAAACATCTCATTGAAAAAACAACTGATATGGAAAACAGATTTAGGAAAGATAATTTAAAAAATTTTGGAATACCTGAAACTCATGATCACAAAAAGAGCCTTAACATCATTTTCAAAGAATTACTACAGGAAAATTGCCCTGATATCCTAGGAGCAGAGGGCAAAATAAAAATGGAGAGAATCCACCAATCCCCCCGAGAAAGAGATCCCAAAAAAACAACCCCTAGGAATATTATAGCCAAGTTCCAGAACTCCCAAGTCAAAGAGAAAATATTACAAGCAGCCAGAAGGACACAATTCAAATATTGTGGAGCTGCAGTCAGGATCACACAGCACTTAGCAGCAACTACATTAAAAGCTCATAGGGCTTGGAATATAATATAACAGAAGGCAAAAGAGCTTAGAATGCAACCAAGAATCAACTACCCAGCAAAACTGAATGTCCTCTTCCAGGGAAAAAGATGGACTTTCAGTGAACCAGGGGAATTTCAAATGTTCCTGTTGGAATGGGCAGAGCTGAACAGAAGGTTTGATCTTCAAAGACAGGACTCAGGTGAAGCATAGAGTTTGGAAGAGAAGGGGAAAATATGAGGGACTTAATGATGATGAACTACATGCAGAGAAAAATGACACTGATAATACTCATGTGAACCTTCTCAGTTAATAGAGCAGGTAGAAGGAGCTTTTATAGTTGAAGCACAGGAGAAAGCTGAATTTGAAGATAAAATATGGTTTAAAAATGGAGTCAATAGAAAAAAGGGAAATGTAATGGGAGAAAGAAAAAGGAAAGGGGGAATAGGCCAAGAAATTTCATATAATAAGATTTTTCTTTATTACAATGAGCCATTGCAATGATATGGAAGGAGGGAAGGCAAGGGGGAATGAGGGAATCTTTGCTTTTATCAGAGGTGGCTAGGAGAGGAAACAGCATATATACTCAATGGGGTATAGGCATCTGTAGTAAGAAGAAGAGGGGACAGGGGGAAAGGGGTAATGGGAGTGATGGAAGAGAGGATGGACTATGGGAGGAAACTGTTCAGATATAACACATTTTCTTTTCTAATTCTTGCAAGGGGCTGGGGTTGGATGGCCTGTCCGGGACCATAGGGCCAGGTGGATGCTGGGCCTAAGGGATGGTATGGGGTTTGGGGCCTCTTGGCCCCAGGGCCAGGGATCTGTCTGCTGCACCACTCAGCTACACTACAGCAGAGTCAGAGAGAAAATAGAGTACATAGTAGTGGAGAAATACAAAAGGAGGGAGTTGTGATCAGCAATGGCAATGGTGAAAAGTATGGAAGTAAATTTTGTGATGGACTTATCATAAAGAATGTGATCTACCTGCGACAGAGTTGTTAGTATTAGAACAAAGACTGGACCAGATTTTTTGTTATTATTATTTTGGGGAGGGTACAGGGCAAATGGGGCTGGGTAGCCTGCCTGAGGCCGCATAGAAGGGTGATCTTTGGGTGTCTGAGGCCAGATTTGGACCCAGGTACTCCTGGCTCAAGGGCCAATGCTCTGTCTGCCACCCAGCCACCCCTACTATTATTACTATTTTATTTTATTTCGGGTCTTTTTTTTCTTTTGGGGGGTTTTTGCAGGGCAGTGGTATCGGGTGGCTTGCATGTAACATGGCTGGGTGATTGTTGGGTGTACAGGGCCAGATTTGGGCTTGGGTGCTCCTGGCTCCAGGGCTGGTGCTCTGTCCATTGCACCACCTGGCCATAACTACAATTATTACTATTATTTTTTTTAATTTTAATTTTTTTCTCTCCTTTTTATTGCTCAAGCAAGGCTATAATTTTGGGGAGAGGGGGTATTTTGTTTACTCTTAAACAAGAATATTTTATTAATGTCTAAAAAACATTATTTGTACAAAATGAGAATAAATAAATATTAAATACAAAAAAATAGAATTGACAAATTAGAAAAGGAATGGCAAAAGGTAAATGAAGAAAAGTAAATTAAAAAAAAAAAGAATGGAGTCTGTGGAAACTAATGACTCCATGAGACAATAAGGTCCTATAAAACTAAAACAAAAAATAGAAAAAAAAATAGAAGAAAATATAAAATACCTCATCAGTAAACCACTGACCTCAAGAATAGATCGCAGAGGGGAAACCTGAGAATTATAGGTCTTCTTGAACACATTGAAGAGGAAAAAAGCCTAGACTTAATATTACAGGATTTAGTAATGGAAAATTGCCCTGATATCATGGAAACAGAGGACAAAATAGTTATTGAAAGAATACATTGCTCCCCTCTGGAAAGAGACCCTAAAATGAAAACACCAAGGAATATTGTATCCAAATTCCAGAGCTATCAGATAAAAAAGAAAATTCTGCAAGCAGTCATCAAGAAACAATTTAGATACCAAAGAACCACAGTAAGTATTATGCAGGACCTGACTACATCAACATTAAGGGATTAAAGGACCTGGAAGGAGATATTCTGAAGAGAGAACTTGGAATGCCATCAAGAATCCACTATCTGGCAAGGCTGAGCCTTCTCTTTCAAGGGAAAAGGTGGACATTTAATGAAATGGAATACTTCCAACAATTCCTGATGAAAATAAAAACCAGAGCTAAATAGAAAATTTGGATATCAAGCAGGAGGTTCAAGAGACACATGAAAGGGTAAAAAAAAAAAGGGGGGGGCCTGATAAAGGAAAAAAACAACTGCTATCCAATAAGATGAAACTGGCTATATCCCAGCATGGGAAAAAAGAGTCTCATAACTCTTATGAATTGTAACTCTATCAGAGAGAATATAATTTGGCAGAAATGATGGACATTCATGACTTATCTGTGAGACTGCTACCCAATGGGATGAAACTGGCTATATCCATACTTGGGAGAAAGTCACTAATAACTCTCAAGAATTATAACTTTATTAGAGAGCATATACTTAGCCAGAAGGGATGGATTCTCAGGATGTTCTATGACTCAGATAGAATAATTTAAAAACATTTCCTCCTTAAAAGGGGGATCAGGAAGGAGGGGGAGGAGGGAGTGGATTGAATTGGGTTAATTTCATTGAATTAAGAGGTCTAAAAGACCTATGAAAATAGAGGGGAAGAAGGGAGGAGATGACAAACATCTGAATCTTCCTCTCATCAGACTTGGCTTAAAGTTAATTTCCATACATACTCAGTTAACTTAAAAAACATCTTACCTTTCAAGTATGAAAAGGGGAAAAGGGGAGGGAGGGATGGGGACAGAGAGGGTGAGAAAAGAGGGAACTAACAGAATTAAGGGAAGGGAAAAAGGGAAAGTGTAAAGAAGGGAAGGGTGGATATAGGATGGCAAGCACAATGAATGGATGGTATTCAGAAACAAAATATTGGGGAATATGAATAAAGGAGAAAAGAGGGGGAAATATGAACAAAGGGAAGATAGCATGGAGGGCAATAAAGAGTTAGTAATTATAATTTTGAATGTGAATGAGATAAACTCTCCCTTAAAAGGTAGGAAAATAGCAGAGTGGATTAAAAACCAGAATTCTACAATATGCTGCTTAAAAGAAACTCATCTGAAGCAGAGAGATACATGTAGAGTAAAGGTAAAAGGTTGGAGCAAAATATATTTTGCTTCAGCTGAAGTGAAAAAAGCAGGAGTAGCAATCCTTATCTCAGACAAAGCAGATGCAAAAATAGATAGTGTTAAAAGAGATAAGGTAGGAAACTATATCCCCCTAAATGGTACCACAGACAATAAAGTGATTTCAATACTGAATATGTATGCACCCAATGGGACAGCATTCAAATTCTTAGAGGAGAAGCTGAAAGAATTACAGGAAGACATAGACAGCAAAACTCTACTAGTGGGAGACCTTTACTTCCTGCTCTCAGATCAGATGTAGATAAATCAAATCATAAAATAAACAAGAAAGAAGTTAACTAGGTAGATTGTTAGAAAATGTAGATATGATAGATTTATAGAGGAAATTGAATGGATATAGAAAGGAATATACATTTTTCTCTGCAGTACATGGCACTTATACAAAAAAATGACCATGTACTAGTGCATAAAACTCATAGTCAATTGCAGAAAGGCATAAATAGTGAATACACCTTTCTCATATCATAATGCAATAAAAATCACATGCAATATTGGTCCAGAGAGATACAGACCCAGAAATAACTGGAAACTGAATAACCTCAATTTAAAGAATGAGTGGATCAAACAACAAATTATAGAAAGATTAATTATTTTAATCTAGATAATGACAATAATAAAACAACATACCAAAACCTATGGGATTCACTCAAAGTGGCTGTCAGGGGATGTATTATATCTTTAAATACTCACATGAATAAATTAGAGAAAGTGGAAATCAATGAACTAAATATGCAACTAAAAAAATTAGAGAAAGAACAAATTAAAAACCCCCAATTAAATAAATTAGAAATCCTAAAAATTAAAGGAAAACTTAATAAAATTTAAAGCAAAAAAAACTATAGAATTAATGAATAAAACTAAGAGTTGGTTTTATGAATAAAACAATAAAATTGATAAACCTCTGGTCAATTTGATTAAAAAACAAAGAAAGAAGAAAACCAAATTGCTAGTATTATAAATGAAACATGTGAACTTGCCACCAATGAGGAGGAAATTAAAGTAATAATTCAGGAATTATTTTGCCCAACTCTATGTCAATAGATTTGACAATCTAAGTGAAATGGACAAAGATTTACAAAAAATATAAGTTGCCCAGGTTAAATGAATAGGAGATTAAAGACCAAACAACCCTATCTCAGAAAAAGAAATTCAATAAGCCATCATTGAACTCCCTAAGAAAAAATCTCCAGGGCCTGATGGATTCACAAATTAATTCTACCAAACATGTTAGGAACAACTGGTTCCAATTCTGTCTAAACTCTGGGAAAATAGGGGAAAATGGAACTCTGCCTAACTCTTTCTATGACATCAATATGGTGCTGATACCTAAACCCAGAAGAGTTAAAATAGAGAAAGAAAATTATAGACCTATCTCCCTGATGAATATAGATGCAAAAATATTAAATAAAACCTTAGCAAAATGATTACAAGTTATCACCAGGATAATACATTTTGACTAAGTAGGATTTATCCCAGGATTTCAAAGTTGGTTCAATATTAAGAAAACTGTTAGTATAATTAATTATATCAACAAAAAAATCTATCAGAAATTGTATAACTATATCAATAGATGCTGAAAATGTTTTTTATAAAATGCAGCACCCATTCCTACTAAAAACTCTAGAGAGTGTAAGAATAAATGGACTGTTCCTTAGAATAATAAGCAGTATCTATCTGAAACATCAACAAGCATTATATTCAATGGGGAGAGGCTAGAGGCATTCCCAATAAGATCAGGCGTGAAACAAGTATACCAATTATCACCAATACTACTCAATATTTTATTAGAAATGTTAGTAGCTTCAGCAGTAAGAGAAGAAAAAGGAATTGAAAGAATTAGAATTGGGAAGGAAGAGACAAAACTCTCACTCTTTGCAGATGACATGATGGTATACCTAGAGAATTCCAAGAAATCATCCAAAGAACTACTGGAAACAATTAGCAACTTTAGCAAAGTTGCAGGATATAAAGTAAACCCTCATTAAGCTTCAAATTTTCTAAATATGACTAGCAAGATATAGCAGAAAGAGCTAGGAAGAGATATGCCAATTAAGTAATTGCAGACAATATAAAATTCCTGGGAGTCTATCTGCCAAGGCAGACTCAGAAACTTTTTTGAAAACAATCACAAAACACTTCTCACACAAATAAAATCAGCTTTATATAACTGGGCAAACATGAACTGCTCATGGATAAGTCAAGCTAATGTAATAAAAATGACAATTCTACCAAAATTAAACTTTCTGTTTAGTGTCCTCCCAATCAAAATTGCAAAAAATTACTTTAATGAATTAGAAAAAGTTGTAAGTAAATTCATATGGAAAAATAAAAAGTCAAGAATTTCTAGGGATTCAATGAAAAAAGTGAAAAAGAAAGTGACTTAGCCCTATCTTGTCTAAAATTATATTATAAAACATCAGTCATCAAAATTGTCTGGTATTGACTAAGAAATAGTGGTGGACCAGTGGAATAGATTAGGTGCAATAGCAGGAAATGGTCATAGTAATCTGCTATTTGATAAACCCCAAAAGTACAGCTATTAGGATAAAAACTCTCTCTTCAATAAAAACTGCTGGGAAAATTGGAAGTTAGTATGGAAGTAACTTAGATTAGACCAACACCTCATACCCTATACCAAGAAAAGATCCAAATAGATATAGGATTTAGACATAAAAATCAATATTATAAGCAAAGTAGAAGATCAAGGAGTAGTTTACCTGTCAGATTTATGGAAAGGGAAGCAGTTTATGACTAAGGAAGAGAGGGAGAGAACATCACTAAAAGTAAACTAGATGATTTTGATTACATTAGATTAAAAAAAACTTTTGCACAGACAAAATCAGTGTAACCAAGATCAAAAGAAATATAGTATACTGGGAAACAATCTTTACAACTCATATTTCTGACAAAGGTCTCATTTCTAAAATATACAGAGAACTGAAGTCAAATTAAAAAAAAAAAGCCATTCCCCAATTGACAATTGGTCACAGGATATGCAAAGGCAAGTTACAGATGAGGAGATCAAGGCAATCCATAGTCATATGAAAAATTGCTCTAAATCATTACTTATTAGAGAAATGCAAATTAAAGCTTCTCTGAGGTACCACCTCACGTCTCTCAGAATGGCCAATGTGACCAGAAAGGACAATGAACATTGTTGGAAGGACTGTGGGGAAATCTGGAACACTATTGCATTGTTGGTAGAGCTCTGAACTCATCCAAACCTTTCTGGAGAGCAATTTGGAATTACTTTCAAAGGGCAACAAAAATGTGCATACCCTTTGATCCAGCAATACCACTACTGGGTCTATACCCTGAAGAGATGATGAAAAGTGTAAAAATATCACTTGTACAAAAATATTCATAGCAGCCCTGTTTGTGGTGGCAAAGAATTGGAAATCAAGTAAATGTCCTTCAATTGGTGAATTGCTTAACAAACTTGTATATGTATGTCATGGAACATTATTGTTCTATTAGAAACCAGGAGGGATGGGAATTCAGAAAAGCCTGGAGGGATTTGCATGAACTGATACTGAGTGAGATGAGCAGAAACAGAAAAACACTGTACACTCTAACGGCAAGCTCGGATGCTGGTCAATCTTGATGTACTTGCTCATTTATTAGTGCAACAATCAGGGACAATTTGGGGCTGTCTGCAATGGAGAATATCATCTGTATCCAGAGAAAGAATTGTGGAATTTGAACAAAGACCAAGGACTATTACTTTAATTTAGATAAAAACTGATATCTTATTGTCTGATCTTACTATCTCTTATACTTTATGTTTCTTCCTTAAGAATATGATTTCTCTCACACATTCAATTTGGATCAATGTATACTATGGAAACAATGTAAAGACTGGCAAATTGCCTTCTGTGGGGGGTGGGGGGAGGGAAGTAAGATTAGAGGAAAAATTGTAAAACTCAAAATAAATAAAATCTTTATAATTAAAATTTTAAATTGATGAAAATGAAGCAGAAAGGGTATTCCCAAGACATGAAAGTAGTGTCAGAAACGATAGATCGATATTTCAGGAGTGACCCCACCAACAGATCTCTTTCATTGACTGTCTCTGTCTCTGTATGTGTCTCTCTGTCTGTCCCTCTGTCCATTTCTTTCTTTCTCTCTGTTTCTCTAACTGTTCTTTCTCTTTCTCTATCTCTCTTTCTGTCAGTATAGGGACTTAAGCATAAAGGAATTGTTGCTGAACCTGACTCATAGCTACTTCTGCTTTATCTCTTTCCTCAACATGGTTAAGCAAGAATAGATACTGCTTTGTATATTTAGACATGAAGTCTACATTGTGAATGGAAGAAGTTTAGGGTTTGGGGGGGGTTGAATTTTTCCTTTTTCTTTTTTTTAAACCTCAGTCTTTAAAGGTTGAGTTAATCTTCTCTGTTGACCTGTACAACCTTACAAGAAATATCTAGACTAAGGTGAATTGCATTCAATCAAGTTTAGGTGGAGATAGACCCTTTTCTCTTCTTTGGATGGAGACAAACCATTCTATCCAAATTACTTATGACTTGGGGTTGTTCTAACAGAGACAGTCTCCTTGTGCAAGGGTGACATGATTCCACTCTCAATTCCTCACTGTAATATTTATTCTCTCATAAACTGTTACTCAATCAGGGTTGATTCCCACCCTGGGAACACCTACTCTCTGAAGACTATATAAACTTTGTGTCTTACTCCCTAATGGTCATTGGTCTAAAAGAAATGATCAAATGACAATATATTTCTTATTAAATATGCCTGTCTAATTAATAAAATAATTAAATTATCCAGAAACTGTGTCTCTGGAACCTTTTTAGTCACCACATTCTGTTAGTGCCAGCTGGATTGAAAGAATTCCTCCAATCACTATTCCACTGCTAGAAACAGAACTACCAACCCTAGGCCTGGTTTTCAGATGATATGGGCCAGACAGATTTCTTGAATTAACACAAGAAATTCTGGTTCTTTTGTTCCATAAAATGTTTTGTAATCTAATGTTTAAAAGTTTGGAAAAGTATAATTATAATAGTAATAATAATAATTCAGTTATAGCTGTGTGTATGTCTTTGTTATTCTATATTTTGTTTCTTTAGAATTAAGCATTTCTTATAGGGAGGTACTACATAAATGATCTGATTTATAAAATACAATGAATACTTTTTTGCTCCCCTTTTAGGGAGACTCTAGTCATTGTCTGAAGTTAAACTTTAAGTAATTCTCCCTGTAGCTTTAGGTTAGGATTGTAAAGAGCTAAAGAGTGGGAAACGGAGCCTAACTCCTCTCTCTTGAGGACTGGCTACTTCATGTGACCTGTTCATATGTGCATAGAAACAGAAATATGAGAAAACTCTGTTAATAAAGATCGAGGGCTAGTTCTCATCTCCCTCATATACAGTGGTCTTTCTGTATATCGTTTATATATATATATATATATATATATATATATATATATATATATGTATATATGTATATATGTGTGTGTGTATGTGTGTATATATATATACATATATGTATATATATATATATATATATATACGCTTTTCAATTACAAAAAAAGGAGTACAAAAGGAGTACAAGAATAGCCTTATAAATTGTTTTTGATCTCAGAGATCATTTAAACTAATAGGTGCAATAGATTACAAGTTTCATGAGAGAAGGAATTTTTTTCTTATTTTTTTTTTGCTATTCCCAAGTACAAAGTAAAAGATAGAAAGCCATGATTAAAACAATGCACTATTATTGGCAGCAGTGGGATACTAGTTTGATACAGAGAAATCTCTCTACAATACTATTCTCCAAAGAAGTATTTCCCAGATTAAACTAAGTTTAGAACTGGCAAAATATCTGCAATCCAGTCTCTTCTATTCTCAATATGATAGCCTCAGTGGCTTAAAGGGAAGAGATAGGGAGCTGGAGAAGAAGCAGCTAAGTTATAAAAATAGCAGGATGCAGAAAGAAGATATTGAAGCATCAAAAGAACATAGATTTTGAGATGGAAATTTAGCTTAGAGGAGTCATCAAATAGGTAGTGTTTGACAGTTGTGAACAATCTAACAAAATGAATAAAAATTCTGTAAAAGTTAGATAACATTATATTTTAAAATTAAGTAAATGAATAGTTCAAAGGATCATTGTATGATTTAATGGTCCCCTTTAATATTTGAGTTGGACCTCACTTCCAAAAGAACTATCTTCTACAAACCATTTATTTTACAATTGAGAAAGTTCAGGAACAGAGAAATAAAGGAACTCACTACTCCAAGGTCACTCAGCCTATAAGTGGCAGAGCAAAGTCAATGAGAAATTTTTTTAGTTTGTTTTTAAGTTTAAAGATATTAAGAAGTTATGTGAATGAGTTAAAATTTTATCATGGTAAGACATTTGGAAACAAACCTCTACCCTAAAGAAAATGGGAGGAAAGTATTCATTATCTCTTACCTTACCTGAAGGCCTTTGTCCTGAGAGGTTGCCATTAGAATTAGAAGACCTAGGAGAAAATCCCACTGTTGGATTTTACTGTTCTGACACTGGGCAAATCACATCTTTCTGGGGCTTAGTTTCTTGATATATAAATTGAAGGTTTTTAGATTAAATGTTCTTTGTCTCCTTTTTCTCTAATTTAAATCTATTATTTTATCATTTCTTCTGACTCTAAATCTTTTATTTTATCATTTCCAACTCTCTACCAGTGGTGTTTCTTGAAGAATAGAATATTAGTTTCACCCAGACATGGCCCTGGGCTATACCGTGAACTAATCGAAGTTTGTCTTCAGGTACTATTCTCTCTTTCATTTGCTTCCCCTTCTTCTTGTTTCCATCTTTCTAGAGAATTTAGTGTTCTTATACAGTTGAGTTCCCCCATCTCATAAAGTTGGATCAAAGTTACTAACAGTTTAACAGAAGCAACTAGATAAACAAACTATGATGGGACATGAAAGTCTTCCCTAAACATCCATAATTTTAATGAATCCACTAAAATGGCCATATTTTAAATAATATTAAGGCTTAAGTGCATTACATAGCATTGAAAAATATGACACCTTAAGGAATCAAAATCCTGATTGATCCACATCTTAATCCATCCACATCCAATTGCCTCAAACAGCATAATTTAGTATTATAGTCATTTATTCTCTGCAATACATGTATAAATTCAATCTGTTTAATAGATTCAGGTTTTGCTGACAGTCATTACAAAGAGATACTATATACAATACAACCTTTTATTATAATTCTAAATTTAAAAAAATCCTTTTCCATTTCTGAAACCATTCTGGAAGCCATTAGTGACTCAGTGAACTTCCTAGTTATCTCAGGCTAAAAGAATATCTCCCCTGACCTTTCTCTTCCATTTTAACAGTGAACAAAGAGGAAGAGGAAAGTTTGTGAAGACAAAAATCAACATCTCATTTAATTTTGATTGATCAGTGACAAGATACGCAGATATGTTACATTTTCTAAATTACTGAAGCATCATCTCTTTTAGGTCAATTGCCTTTTCCCCCGCAAAAAGCTTCATGTAATATCTCTGATGCTCTGTTTGGTCTTGAGCAAGTCATTTACCTTCTCTTGGCCTCAGTCTCTTCATAGATTTTGAAGTCAGTTCTACCTCTAGCTCTGTGTTTTCTATTAAGAAGAGGAGAGATAGACATACAGACAAAGACAGACAATGACAAAGAGACATAGACAGAGAGAGGCAGACATATAGGCAGAGGTAGAGACAATGAGAGAGAAATAGAGACAAAGAGAAGCAGAGACTGAGACAGAAACCAAGAAACAAAGATACAAAGACAGAGAGAAAGAGACAGAATGATAGAAGGAGAAAAAAGCATTTCTTATGTGCCAGGTACAGGAGATACAAATATTAGCAAACAAACTAGCTCCTAACCTCAAGACATTTATAATCTAATGTAGAAAGACAATCCTTTGTAGAAAACTTTTAAGGAAGAGGAAGGTTAATCATATGATGATAATACAGAAAGCAAAAAGCAGGAATCTGGACAGTAAGTCCAAAGGTGATTGAGATAAACATTTTATGGAATACTTCCCAAACCCAGGGAGAAAGTTTTGTTAAACATGCTTCAAGGCAGAGGTTATTCCAGGGTCTCTAAAGAATAATTAAAAAATGATAAGTCAAATAAAATCAACAAGCACTTATTTGATTGATACTGTACTAATTTAGGGGTAATGAAAAGCAAAAATCTTCACCTAACTCACATGATGGAGATAACAAGAAAACAACTGTGTACTAACAGGTAATATACAGAAATAAATTGGAGATAATATCAGAAAAAAGGCATTAATAATGCCTTTTGCAAAGGTAGAAGTTTCCCTCATAAATCCTCAACATTTCTATAAATGACTAGCAAGATACAGCAAAAAGAGATAGCAAGAGAAATCCCATTCAAAGTAACCTTGGACAAAATAAAATACCCGGGTGTGTACCTGCCAAGGCAGATTCAAAAACTTTTAGAAAACAATTACAAAACTCTTCTTACACAAATAAAATCAAATTTAAATATCTGGGCAAACATCAACTGCTCATGGATAGGTCGAGCTAATATAATAAAAATGACAATTCTACCAAACTACCTGTTTAGTTTCTTACCAATCAAAATTCCAAAATATTACTTTAATGAGTTAGAAAAAGTGGTAAGTAAATTCATATGGAGAAATAAAAAGTCAAGAATTTCTAGGGATTCAATGAAAAAAACATGCAAAAGATGGTGGCTTAGCCTTATAAAGCATCAGTCATCAAAACTGTCTTCTATTGGCTAAGAAATAGAGTGATGGACCAGTGGAATAGATGAGGTGAAAGAGCAGGAAATGTTTATAGTAATCTACTGTTTGATAAACCCAAAGAGTCCAGCTATAGGAATAAAAACTCTCTCTTCAATAAAAACTGTTGGGGAAATTGGAAATTAGTATGGCAGAAATTTGGATTACACCAACACCTCACATACTATACCAAGATAAGATTCAAATGAATACAGGATCTAGACATAAAAAAAAATTATATGCTAACTAGAAGATCAAGGAGTAGTGTACCTGTCAGATCTATGGAAAGGGAAGCAGTTTATGACCAAGGTTAAATGGAGAACATCATTAAAAACAAACTAGATAATTTGATTACATGAAATTAAAAAGCTTTTGCAGAGACCAAACCACTGTAACCAAGATGAAGAGTAATGTAGTAAATTGGGAAACAAATTTTACAACTAGTATTTCTGACAAAGGACTCATTTCTAAAATATACAGAGAACTGAGTCAAATTTTCAAAAACACAAGCCATCCCCTGATTGACAAATGTTCAAAGGATATACAAAGGTAATTTACAGACAAGGAAATCAAAGTGATCCATAGTCATATGAAAAATTGCTTTAAATAATTACTTATTAGAGAAATGCAAATTAAGACATCTCTGAGGTACTGTCTCACACCTCTCAGACTGGCCAATATGACCAGAAAGGACAATGATCAATGTTGGAAGGGATGTGGGAAATCTGGGACACTAATACATTGTTGGTGCAGCTGTGAACTCATACAACCATTCTGGAGAGCAGTTTGGAATTGTGCCCAAAGGGCAACAAAAATGTGCATATCCTTTGTTCCAGCAATACCACTACTGGGTCTATACCCTGAAGAGATTATGTAAAAGGGTAAAACCTCACTTGTACAAAAATATTCGTAGCAGTCCTGTTTGTGGTGGTGAAGAATTGGAAATTAAGTGAATGTCCTTCAATTGGGGAATGGCTTAACAAACTGTGATATATGTATGTCATGGAACACTATCATTCTATTAGAAACCAGGAGGGATGGAAATTCAGGAAAGCCTAGAAGGATTTGCATGAACTGATGCTGAGTGAGATGAGAAGAACCAGAAAAACATTATACATCCTAACAGCAACATGGGGATGATGATCAACCTTGATGAATTTGCTCATTCCATCAGCACAAAAATCAGGGAAAATTGGGGGCTATCTCTGATGGAGAATACCATCTGTGTCCAGAGAAAGAATTGTGGAGTTTGCACAAAAATCAAAGACTTTTACCTTCAATTTTGGGGGGAAAATCTGTTATCTTTTTATGTAATTTTTCTATATCTTTTACTTTATTTTTCTTCCTTAAGGATATGATTTCTCTCTCATCACATTCAACTTAGACCAATGTATACCATGGAAACAATGTAAGGACTAACCAACTGCCTTCTGTAGGGGTGGGGGTAAGGAAGGAAGTTTAGGGGAAAAATTATAAAACTCAAAATAAATAAAATATTTCTTGAATGAAAACAAAAATATGTTAATGCAAAACTAAGAAGCTCCAGAATTTTCCCTAAACAAATTTAAATGAAGCCACTTAAACAGACTCTAAAAACCCACAAAAAAAGTATATCAATTTTTCAGTTCAATATATCTTGGAAGAAGTTCAGGAAATATATTCTGATTTGGGGGGATGGGGGAAAGGAGTGAAGTCCAGCATAGGTGAGAGATCTGGGAAGCCCACGTAGACAGAGCATAGGTCCTGACTGAGAAGGCCAGCAGTAAGGATCACCGATTCATCAGAAGACAAACTGGGAGCCTGGGAAAGAAAATGCAGGCATGACTGGATTGGGTTTTCCTAACATAGGGAGCAAATTGTGAGCACCTAAGATTCCAGAGTAGAACGTCAAGTACTGGACCCCAACCTAAAGTCCCCCCAAATCTTAGGATATACCCCTTGTGCCCAAGAATATAGCCCAACTATCAAAATGAACAAACAATCAAAAACAAAACAAAAACAAAAAGAGTCCTAACCATATTCTTTTTTTATTTTTTAGGTTTTTGTAAGGCAATGGGGTTAAGTGACTTGTCCAAGACCACACAGCTAGGTAATTATTAAGTATCTGAGGCTGGAATTGAAGTCAGGTTCTCCTGATTCCAAGACCAGTGCTCTATCTACTATGCCACCTAGCTGCCCCATCGTACCCTTGATAGTGAAAAAAAACAAATATCTCAGAAGAGGAAAACAATGGAAAAAAATGCCTACATATGAAAAGCCAAAGGCCTATATAAATTGTCCTCAAGACTAAAAAGACCTCTTAGAAGAGTCCAAAAAAGAATTTTACAAACCAAATGAGAGAGGAAGGAAAAAATTGAGAAAAGAAATGAGAATCATGCAGGAGAATTATGAAAAATTGACTAAAGAAAGCAAAAATTTTTAAAGGTAAAAATTTACCATATAGGTAAAGAAAACAACTTCTTTAAAACTAAATTTGATTAACTGGAAAAGGAAAAAAACTCATCTAAAAGGAAAATTAACCAGCTGAAAAGTAAAAGGCTCATCTAAAAGTAAAATTAACTATAAAAGGAAACACAGAAGCCAACTAAAGAAAAATCAAACAAAAAATCAGAATTAGACAAATAAGAAAAGACTTTATGGAAAACAAGATTCCATCAAACAAAACCAAAAGATAAAAAAAAGAATAGAAGAATATGTAAAAGTACCTCTCAGGGGAAAAAAAATGGCCTGGAAGATAGATCCAGGAGAAATAATTTATGTATTATTGGTTTTCCTGAAAGCTGTGATCAAAAAAAAATTCATCAATCAACTCCAGAGAGCCCAAAATAATCAGTTCAAGGAATATTGAAGACCAAATTTCAGAATTCTCAGCTAAAGGAGAAAACACTGCACGCAGCCCCAGAGAAGCAATTTAAATACCAGGGAGTCACAGTAAGGATTACACAGGACTTATATGCTTCAACATTAAAGGATCAGATGACCAGGAATATGATATTCCAAAGGGTAAAGGAGCTTGGATTATAGTCAAGAATCAACTACTCTGCAAAATTCAGCATATTCTTTCATGGGAACAGATGGGCTTTTAAAGAAATAGAGGATTTTTAAACTTACCTGATAAAAGACCAGAACTTGACTTGAGATGTATCAAAAAGTAAACAGAAAAAAAAGTTAGTATGATGATACTTATAACTCTTGAGAATTATATTCCTATTGGGACATTTAAGAGAATATACTTGGAGAGAGAAGGTGAGTATTTTAAATAAATATGATTTAATAAGACTTTTAATTATTGAGCATTGTATTTCTATTAGGATAATTTAAGAGACAAAGGGTATTGGTATAAAATCAATGTGATGTGATGTGATTTTTCTTTTAGCTTATGAGAGTTTTATTTCTAATGGAACTGTGGAGGGGAGTGTAGTTGGACTGTGGAGGGGAATGTGGTAGGTTGTGGATATGAAGTGATTATGATGTGATGATGCTTATAAACCAAGAGAATTGTATTTATTATAGAACAGTTGAAAAAAGTATACTTAGATGGAGAGTATGAATACAAGACATGTAAAAAATAATTAACATGAAAAGATTATATTGAGAAAAGGAGACTGATTAGAAGATAACACCACATGAATAAGTCCAAAGGACTTATAATAGAGGGAAAGAAGAGAGAGAGAGTGTGAGCACTGAGCAAATCTTACTCTAACCAAATTTGGCTAAAAGAGCAAATAATATACTCCTATATAGGGAAGTAGGGGAGGAAAGGGGAAAGGAAGGGGAATAAGGGGTTGATAAAAGGAAGGAAATGGATGGGGAAAAGTAAAAGGGAAAAGGCAGAAGAAAAGGAAGGGCGCTAAAAGAAGGGAGAGTTGCTTAAGAGAGGAGGCAGCAATATAAACCAAAACACTTGTGAGGAAGAATGAAATGAAAAGAGAGAAAACAGTATGAACAGGATGAAGATGGGATAGAGGATAATATAAAGTTAATAATCCTATCTGTGAATGGCAATGGAATGAACTCTCCAATAAAATGGAAGTGAATAGCAGACTGGATTAAAAAACGGATTCCTACATTACACTGTTTACTAGAAAAGCACTTGAGGCAGAGAGATACACACAGGATAAAGGTAGAAAGTTGAAGCAGAATGTATTATGCTTCAGGTCAAGTAAAAAAAAGCAAGAATAACAATCCTCATCTCAGACAAAGCAAAAGCAAAAATAGCTCTAATTAAAAGGAATAATGAAGGAAGCTACATTTTCCTCAAAGGTCCTATAGGCAATGAAGTAACATTAATATTAAACATATATGAACCATGAGTTATAGTATCCAAATACTTAGAAGAGAAATTAGATGACCAAATATAAAGAGCAAAACTATATTAATGGGGGACCTCAACCTCAATAAATTTAACTTCAAATTAAACCAGAAGGAAGTTTGGATGGTGAATAACATTTTAGAAAATTTAGATATGATAGACCTCTGGAGAAAATTGAATGTAGTATATCTTCTTCTCTACAATACATGGAATTTACACAAAAATTAGCCATGTATTAGGTCATTAAAACCTCACAATGAAATGCAGAAAAGCAAAAATGTTAAATCCATCCTTTTCAGATCATGATGCAATAAAAATCACATGATAAAAGGGCCTTGGAAAGAGAGACTAAAAATTAATTGGAAATTAAGTAATCTAACTTCAAACAAGTGAATCAAACAATAAGACATAGAAATAAAAATTTCCTCCAAGAAAATGGCAATAATGAGACTACATACCAAAACTTGTGGTATAAAGTCAAAGTAGTTATTAGGGGAAATTTTATATCTCTAAATACTTACATATGAATTGGACATGCAACTTAAAAGGCTAGAAAAAAAGAAATTATAAATAAAGTTAGAAATTCTGAAAATCAAAGGAGAGATTAATGGATTTTTTTAAAAAAACTATTGAACTAATAAATAAAACTGTGTTGGTTTTATAAATAAAACAGTAAAGTAGACAAAACTTTGGTAAATTTGATTTCTTTTCAAAAAGAAAGAAAACCAAATTACCAGCATCAAAAATTGCTGGTGAACTCACCACCAATGATGGGAAAATTAAAATAATAATTAAAAATTATTTTGTCCAACTGTATGCCAATAAATCTGACAACATAAAGGAAATGGTTGAATATTTATGAAAATAAAAATTGCCCAGATTAACAGAAGAACAAAACTCTATATAACCCCATTTCAGAAAACAAATTAAACAAACCACCAATAAACTCTTTGATAAAATCTCTAGGAACAGATGGCTCTACAAATAAATTCACCAAAATATTTAAAGAAAAATTAATTCCAAATAATTGTTTGAAAAAACAGGTGAAGGAGTTCTGCCAAATTGCTTTTATGACACCAACATGGTGCTGATACCTAAAGCAGGAAAAGCCAAAACAGACAAAGAAAATTATGGATCAATCTCCCAAAAGTTGCTAAATGTAAAAAAGTTAAAATATTAGCTAAGAGATTACAAGTTATCACCAGGATAATAAACTATGATCAGGAAGGATTCATACCAGTTTTTTTCAGAATGTTTTACTAAAAGGAAAACAATCTGCATAATTAACCATATCAATAACAAGAGTACCAGAAATCATATGATTATCTCAATAGATGCTGAAAAAGCTTTTGACAAAATATAGCATCCATATTCTATAGAGTATAGTAATAAATGGAGTTTTCCTTAAAATAATAAGTAAGCATTATATATATAATGAGGATAAGCTAGAAGCATTGCTAATAAGCCTGGAGTGAAACAATCACTACCCTTATCCAATATTGTATTATAAATGTTTGCTTTAGCAATAAGAGAAGAAAAAGAAATGGAAGGAATAAGCATGGGCAATGAGGAAATAAAACCCTTATTCTTTGCAGATGATATGATAATATACTTTGAGAACCTTGGAAAATAAATTAAACGCTACTTCAAACAACTTACTTTAGTAAAATAACAGGATATAAAATAAACCCATATAAACCAACAGCGTTTTTATATATTATCAACAAAGCACAGCAGCAAAAGATGGATAGATAAATTCCACATAAAGTAACTCTTGACAACATAATTTATTTGGGAGTCTACATGCCAAGATAAACTCAGAGACTATATAAATGCAATTACAAAATATATTCAACAAATAAATTCAGATCTAAATAATTGTAAAAATTGCTCATGAGTAGCTTGAGCTAACATAATAAATATAACAATTATATCTTAATTCAATTACTTATTCAATGTTGTATCAATCAAACTAGTAAAAAGTAATTTTACAGAACTAGAAAAAAATAGTAACAAAATCCATCTCAGATCTAAAACCATATTGTAAAGTGTCACTCATCAAAACTGTGTGATACTGACTAAGAAATAGAGAAGATTAGTGGAGTAGATTAGGTACAAATGAAATAGTCTTAAATGACTATCATAATCTATTGTTTGATAAATTCAAAGACCAGTTTCTGGAACTCACTATCTGACAAAATCTTCTGGGAAAACTAGGATCCTGATTATCACTAATAGTCCTATTTACTATTACATCACTCCATTGTTGAAATAGTTCTGGAAAAGCAAGTCACTTCACCAGTTACTTAGTGGAGTGATCCTCTTCAACAATGAAGATGACTATTATTATTCATTATTTATTTATTTATTAATTATTATTATTATTATTATTACTATTATTAGTGACACTAATATACTGTTGGTGACTGATTCAGCCATTCTGGAGAGCAATTTGGAACTATATCCAAAAGAAATATTGCAAAAAGCAATACCAATACTAGAATTATATCTTAAAAATAATCACAGAAAAAGAGAAAAAAACCCACATTTACAAAAATATTTATAGCAGGCCTTTCTGAAGTGGTAAGAATTATAAATTGAGGGAATACCCATCAATTGGGGACTGGTTAAATAAATTATGGTATATGATTGGGATAGAAGACTATTGTTCCATAAGAAATCTTAGAGCTTAGACTTTAGAAAAATCTGGGAAAAACTTCCACGAACTGATTCTAAGGGAAATGAGCTGAACCAGGAGCACATTGTACACAACAGCAGCATTATGAGATGATCGGCTATGATGGACACAGCTACTCTCAGCAGTTCAGTGATTAAGACAATCCTGAGAAACCTCTTATGGAAAATGCCATCCAGATTCATAGAATTAACTATGGAGTCTAAATGCAGAACAAAACATACTATGTTAACTTTTTAAAACTACTTTTATGTTTTTTTTCTTTTTTATGATTTTTCTTTCCCTTAGTTTAATTTTTTCTTTCACAGCATGAGTAATATGGAAATATTTTAAACATGACTGTACAGATAATCTATATCTGATTGCTCACTGCTATGGAAGAGGGCATGGAAAGGAGGATGGTAGGAACACGTGGAACTCAAAAGCATGCAAAAGCATGAATACTGAAAACGTACTTGAAAATGGAAATGGAAATAGAAAAAATAAAGAAAATAATTATTTACCAGTTTGACCACAGGATAATTTTTTTTATCATATTAATTCTCAAAAATTAAATGAAAAGTTCCTGAGAAGATCTAGTCTACTTTCATATAGATAGCACCCAAAACAACAAAATTACCTGTCCTTGAAATATTAAAGTTTCAAATATCAATTGAAATGTAAATGTAGCAAAATACCTAAAACCTAAGTACTTAAGAAAAATGAATATTAATATAAAATATTTGTTATATTAAGAAATTTTAGGAGGGGGTAGCTAGGTGGCTTAGTGGATCCAGAAACGTGCCTGAAGTCAGGAGGACCTGAGTTCAAATTTGACCTCAAACATTTAATAGTTTTCTAGCTGGGTGACCTTGGGCAATTCACAATTCCATTGCCTTAAATAAATAAAATTTAAAAAGAAAAAAAGAAAGTTTTAGGAAACCACCTATTTTATACTTTTGACAAATCTAACAGAAAAAATAAACAAGAAGGAAACTGGCATCTAAAGAGAATGATAAAGAAAACAGAATATATATATATATATATATATATATGCTATATATTTATATATATGTGTGTGTGTGTGTGATTGTTGTCGAGAAATTATATAGAGCATTCATTCTATTTTGAGTATCATTTAGCACATTTACAAGATATGATCCCTTACTGGACCAAAAATCTTATAAATCAGAAAAAAAATGCAGAAACATATCCTTCACAGACATTTTTTTAACTGATCAGTAATATCCTTCATATAAGAACTCCTGAAGTAGACTCTACATCTGAGAATGCAGATTAGTTGTTGCTATATAAGTTAATGTCATACAGATCATCCTAAGATCAATGAAGGGCCAAATGGCTCAGGAAGGGCTATATACAGCCAGGATGTGCCAGAAGCAGAGTTTAAACCAGGACTTTCTGAGATTGAGGTTGACTTTCCATTCAAGTTGCTTCTCTTGCAGTCTATAGTCCAATAAAACTTGTAACAAGTAAGGTAGATATGAACAAAAGATTTAGCTGTTCATATAAATTAAATAATATTATAAATAAAAAGTAGATCAAAGAATAAATTATGGAAATATTTAAATTACAAATATATAAATAAATAATGATAAGAGTACTGAGACACACAAAACGTGCAAATGAAAGTCCAGCAACTTTTTTATAATAAAATGTTAATCTTTGAATACATATTCATAAAAATAGAAAGAGGAGGCTAATGCATCAAGCATGTAATTTAATATTTAGACAATTAAAAAATTAGACATCAAAATAAAAATAGTATTAGCAAAGCTATGCTGAAGCAAGAAAAAGAAATTAAGTGAATATGTATCAGGCATAAAGGAAGGCAAATTTTTTTTCTTTGTGTCAAATATGATGACTTGCTTTGAAAATTCCGACAAAGGAATAAAGACAATTGGCTACTTAAGCATAGTTGGATAAATATAATAAACCCATTAATGTTTTTGTGCATTGTCAACAAAATTATAGAAGAGCAAGCATGAGAAACTTTATTCAAAACAAAATGAGATTAACTATCTGGTCAGTTTTTTAAAATACCTGCATAATGCTTTAACAGACAACATTAGAAATACAAAGAAAGTTCCTTCCTCCTGGGGAATTCTAGTAAAGTAATGGAATAAGATAACCCCCAACCCAGGTAATTATGATATTCAACATTACATATTGGGTTCACCAGAAAAATAAAAAGTAAAATATTCTGTGGAATCTAAGTAAAAAGAATGTTACCAAAATATGGGGGAAACTTCAAAGTTTAATAGAACAGTTTGTGTTTTGGTTGAAATTTAAACAATGGATTGAATTTCACCAAGGGAAGAGCCAAGTCAAGAGAACAATACAGGAATATAAAACAGATTGAGCAAAAACTATATAGACTGGAGAATTCAGGGGATTTTAACTGTGGCTGAAGATGGGCAAAATGTATTTTCATCTGCCTAGTCTGAGCATAGACTATACATGAGATAATGCCACAGAAGTGAGAAATATAAAGCAAATTATCAGATCTATTCCAAAGAGTTAGATATCAATATTGGGGGGAAAAGAGAAAATTACTTGTAAAAGTGTAAAATACCTAAATTAGGAAAATATAAAATAGAGATACTAAATTACTAAATCTCACAAAAGCAAATTAGTCCATGAAAAATAAAACTAGGGGAGTGGCTAGATTGCGCAGTGGATAGAGCAGGGGCCCTGGAGTCAGGAGTACCTGAGTTCAAATCTGACCTCAGACATTTGATAATTACCTAGCTGTGTGGTCTTGGGCAAGCCACTTAACCCCATTGCCTTGCAAAAGCTAAAAAAAATAAAATAAAATAAAATAAAACTAAGAAAGGGAAAAAACAAGTACTTATGTATTTTAATTCTATAGAACTTTTAAAAATTATATCTATACTGAACTATGATCTTAAAATTGAGAAATACACTATTCAATTCTGTTCACTATATATATATATATATATATATATATATATGCACAAACACACATACATATATATTTCTAATATTAAAGTGAGGAGAAGGTAAAACAAAGAGTTATTATAGACCAAGATCATTAATGAATGATAATGTCATTATGAGATAATGAGATTGTCCCCTTTCCAAACTGTTAACTGACATAGTTCTAGCTAAAGGTAATAGTAAAAATTAATTAGGAAGAACAAAAAATTCCAACATATATATGTGAATCAAATTAGAATTATAGATCATCCAAAATATTTGATATTCATTAAAATAATAGAAAAGTAAAATACTGAAGCAATAAAAAAGAATCAGAAACAACTTAATAACAGAATATTTGAAAAATATGAAAACAAATTCACATGAAGAAACACTCCTCATTCAATAAGAATTTATGTTAAGTACACTGCAGAAATTACTTTAATATAGGACCTCAAGTCTCCAGAGTAGAAGAAAAGCTAGAATTCATAGATTCAGTTGCTTGGATCTTTTAGGGACTTTGAAATCATTTGAACACTTTTTCTCCTTTTATTGAGATAGAAATTGGTGTCCAGAGTAGGGAAAGGGCCTGACCAAGAAGATCACCCAAGAAGTGGTAGAACTGGATTTTTAAACCTACATCTTTTGACCCTAAATTCTCACATTTTATTCTATATGTGATACTGTTAAAATTGATATGTGATTTGAATATGAAAGATAAGATCACAAAATAAAATTTAAAATCAATCTGATCAGGTTCTTAAACAAACAAGGATTAGAGGCTACCACAAAAGATAAAACATAATTTTAGCATAAGAATACTAATTGAGATATCCTGTAATAGTTCTTAAAAGAGGTAGTGAAAGGCTAAATTAGGGAAATGCCTGCCATCTGCCTACACTTATCCAGCAATGTATAAACTGAATTCCAATTCTATTTGCAGTCAAGTTTTATTTTATGTTTCATTATTCACTGACCAGAACCATATTACATTACAGGGAAAAGTTATTGTGGGTCAAACTGTTCCATTTTTGGATCTACTTCCCAATCACTATGTAAATGCAAAGTTCTACTCATGCAAGGATTACCACTAACTCAGGTAAGGAGGCATCCCTCTAGCCTTTCCCAAACCTAGTCCTCACATCTTGTTTGACCATCCAGAATGACTTGCTGGACTTCACATTATTTTAGGTTTCAACCATTTGAACCATAGAGAGTCTAATCTTCATAGGTTCAAAGTTGATTGAAAAAATTAAATACTTGTAAAATATGGTTTTACCTTGATAGTGGTTAAAGTATTTGGCAAATGGATATTGTAGTCTGGTCTTGGTAGGCCAAGATACAATGAAAACCCATACATGCCCAAATGAAAAAATATTGAGATGCTCAGTCAGAATGTAACTTTCCTATCTTTCCAAGAGTGCTGAGTACCTAACATTTGCCACTGCATAATTTACTCATTCATCATATAGTATTCAAAGAAGATAAGAGACTTCTCAGAACACAATTGAATCCATTGCCTGGAATACTGGATATTGTATCCAGTCATATTCTGAATTGGACCAGCAGGCAGAACTCCACCCCCCTCCTACCAAGAATTAAGGCTTTTAAGAATGTAGTTAATTGCCCCCTTTGTATTATCCTTCTGCTTCCAAGAGCTCAGATCCTGGCCAACTTATAATGGTAGACTGACTTAAGGGAATTTTAAGAAAAGAAAAGAAGGGAAAATGGGCATTCATCTGGCTCTCCATCTTCCCTTTTTTGAATCCCTGGTGCTTTTCATTAAACAGAAGATCAGAAAATTGTGAATTGGCCACATAATCCCTGAATACCATTAAGTATTTGAAGCTAGTATCTATCCATTACCCTTGCTCAGGAGCCACAATATTGAGCAAATTGGAATCCCATAGCACATACAAACTAGTCAGGATGTGAAAAGTAGTGAATTTAATTATTATTATTATTATTTTTATTATCCCATCAGATCCTATTTAAATACCAGGTTATGCCAACTGGTTGTTATAATAAACTCACAGTTATCAAATAATTACAAATTCAGTCATTTCATGAACTTCAGGATAGGGCAAAGAATCAATTTTAATGATAACTCCATTTATTACAGACATTATATGCCTAGCTAAGTTTGTCTCAGCTAATCTCCATATCCTGTGCTCAGGTCAACTATTTGCAAAAGAGAAAGATTGTGATTTGAAAACAATGACAAAAAAGTTCCTGAACTAAATAATGGACCAGTAACAAAACCATATACAAGGTGGAGGCCATAGTGGAGGCCAAGGTGGAGGTAGTTAAGGAACCCCAAGCCTGGCAGGGAAAAGCAAAACCCTGACAGAAATTCTCCAGTATTGTAGAGTATTAAAGATATTTTGTAGAGTATGTTAGAGATTTTTAACTATTTCATTTTTAAGGCCATTCTCAGCAGCCAAAGGTTTTCTAGTTGATGCTGGAGGTGAGTGTCCCATTCAAAGACTTGAAGAACTACTTTATCTCAACCACTAGTTATGTATTCCTACATATGAAGAAGGATAATTAGGTGATATAAAAGAGTGTTAGAGCTGGACTCAGAAAGTCTCATATCCCTGAGTTCAAATCTGATCATGTGACCCTGTTTGCCTCAGTTTCATCATGTGTAAAATAAGCTAGAAAAGGAAATGGTAAACCACTAAAATATTTTTGCCAAGAAAATCCTAAATGGAGTCAAGAAGAGTACGACATGACTGAAATGACAGAACAACATCATACCCTGAAGAAGCTGTTCTTTATAGTGACCTAGCCTGCCATTCTGTGAAAGGGAATAAACTCATTGATCAGGCTATTTACACTGACCTGAGTGAACTTTTGGACCTGAGTGAACTTTTACTTCATGGTGATTCAATCCAAAAGGAACTATGTGAAATGAGAAGAATCACATGTATATAAAGCAATATTGGATTGTGGAGCTATCATCTTAAGAAAAGGAAATACCTCGATGTTGATCATAAAAACCCTTCCCAGCATCTAGCAGCTTAATTATTACCCAATTACTGGAGATTACTTTTATTTGCTTCATCTTTTAGATGATTAGAAAGAATAATTCTGACAAATTAGTTAATATTGAAAGAACTTCCCTTGACCTTTGATGATTCCATCATTCTAAGAGGCCTTTCAACGGTTTATCAAATACAGTTTTATCCCTACCTACTAGAAGTAACATGCATGTTATGAGATATTAAACTTAGTCCCACTTGTCTACTCTCTAGACAAATTCAACACTGCCATTTGATAATATCCCTACTTAACCCCCCCCCCCCCAGCTCTATGTCAAGCATTTTAAAGATAATGGACATGAACTTGGTTTATTTTATTTTATTAAAATATATTTTAATATAAGTGGTTTCTTTTGTAATCCTAGATGTTTTATTAAATGTATTCAAATATTACTTTGAGAAAGGTTCCGTGGACTTTAACAAATGGATTCATGGCATGAAAATGGTTAAGAATCCCTATGCAGAATGGTATTTTATAAAGAATTAAACTTTGGAATCAGAGGAATTCAGACTGAACCTCAAACATGGTCACACAATTTAATTTTTCTAAACCATAGTTTCCTCAGTTATAAAATAAAAAGCTTCATCTATAGAACATATAAGGCTTCTCAACAACACTAAATCATAAACCCACCACTTGAATCAGAGAATATACAGCACAGTGGGAAGTAAACCATCTCTTTGGAAGCTTTGGTGAGTGAGTGAGTCTTCATAAGACCAATAGTTATTCTGCTAACACTTTTGGTAACATTCATGCCTTCTGATTTGCATGCAAACCTCTCTAACTTGAAATCACTGCCAAGGCTCACAGCTCTCTCCATTCCATCTCAACCCTTTGGATTTTGTTGTTGCTAAGAAACCTGGCTCCTGATGTAGACTGACTTTGGGTTTCTGCTTACTTGAATCATGGTTCTGGCTCCATCCTGCTTGTCCTCAAGAAGAGATTTTTTTCCTTCATCCTTTATAATTATTTTAATTGCCATCATGTGTTACAGACATTAAATCATATCCAAAGGAAGTTCAACTTTACTCAGCAGACAAAAACAAAACCATTATAGATAGATGTATAGTTAGATAGATAGATATATATAGATAGATAGAGAGAGAGATAAATAAGTAGGTAGATAGATATATAATCATAGAATTACATATGCTGAGAATCAGAGAAATTTAAAACTGAAAATGATGTCAGAAACTGTCTTGTTTAAAATATACCAGGAAAAGTATCCCGTCTTCAACATTGTCAGTGTCCTCAACCAGCCTCTGTGGAAGATAAAAAAACACGAATCTCACTATCTCCTAAGGAATCTCACTCTCCAACTTTATATCTATCATCCTGTTATCCAGTTTGGGAGCTTTAATTCTTAGATAGAATAATTATCTTAGGGGAAAAGTTCTATTCAGAAATTCATATTACACTTAAATGGTATAAACCCTTTTCCCATTGAATGTCACTGATTAAAAAAATGTTAACAATACCTGACAGGACAGATGTTTTCAGGGAACTGGAAGCATCCTAATATGATATTAGACATCTAATGACTCTGGTCATTTGATCAATTTTTGATCTATCCAATTGTACTATCATTTCGTACATTTTTTAACATCTCTTTATAAAAATAGCATTGGGTAATTTATTAAGCATTTTGTAAAAAATTTATATAAAATAAATCTATAGAATTCCCCAGAACTCCCAGGGGGAAATTATCTTTTCCAAAATGGAAATAAAATTACCAGTATGACTTGTTCTTGCTAAAGCCTTGTGATTATAACTCTTCTTTTTGGAATATTTAGTGCCATCTCTTTAATGTATTTTAGATTCTTCTCCTCCTTCAATATTCAAATAAGTTCATTTGCTAAATGTTTGAAGGTTTCTTTTATAAAACATTTGCTCTTCTCTAGTCCTTAAGTAGCTCTCCCTTTCTTTCTCAAATCATTCAAATATCATCGACAGCATCTCAATGGGTACATCTGCCAATTTTCATAGTATCTGGGGGCAACTAGGTGGTGCAATGGCAAGAGCACTAGCCCTGATATCAGGAGGACATGAGTTCAAATTTGACCTCAGATGCTTAATAATTGCCTAGCTGTGTGACCTTTGGCAAGTCAACTAACCCCATTACCTTAAATGAATTTTTAAAAATTAAAAAAATGCTCATAGTATTCCAATATATCCTTTTTCCAGACCAAGTCATTTAAATATACATCAAGGGAAGCTAAGCATTTTTAATATCTTTATTCCTGTCCTGTGAATCTCTGTTAGTCATTTTCATTCTATTGCCTGTAGTATATTCCCTCTGTTAATCACATTCATTGACTCATCATTCCTGAGCTACTTTTATCTTATCCCTTTGTAGATCCTCTTCTTTTCCCACTTATTGCATTAAATAATAAATACAATTTTCATCTTATCTGGTAATCTCTATTTATTAGTTTTATGGTGTAGCAATGGTACATAATGAAAACATTAATATGTTTAGTCTATTTTTGCATATGCCTTCTTTAGTTGCCAGATTTGTCTCCACTAGAATATTTCTAATCATGGAATATTGATATTTCTGATTTATTCTTATATAATTTACATACTTAAACCAAATCATGAAAGAGCACCACTTAATCTGCTGTCTGCCATGTAAGGATAGTTCTAAATATGAACATCTTTCAAACTTATGCTTCCCTAGCTCTTGCTTAGTTTATAGGAGGGTATTAATTCCATCAATATTATTACTAGAACCAATATGACCACCATTTCATGGATTTTATCAGGACTTCGGAGATACAGAAGCAGTTTCAGGTCACAGAGAGGCTTTGCTTTACTTTCCCTGATGAAAATCGTGTTTTGCTCTTATCCCAAACCTGACTGAAATGAAAGATAGGTTGGGGTTTATCAGATGATTATTAATTTTAAAGTACCACTTTCATGCAAGAAATTCCCAATCTATAGGATGTCTCTTAATCATCAGGGGTAGATACAAAGGACCTATTCTAACTCTACAAAATAAGTCTTACCAGAACCTCAAAGTCACCACTATTGTTGTTTCACTTCAACCATGTCTAACTCTTTGTAACCCATGTGGGGTTTTCTTGGCAAAGCTACTGGAGTGGCTTGACGTTTCCTTCTCAACCTCATTTTACAATTGATGAACTGAGTCAAACAAGATTAAGTGACTAGCCTAGAGTTGCACAGCTAGTAAGTGACTGAAGTCAGATTCAAAATCAAGAAAATGAGTATCCAAGTCCAGATCTTTATTTAGTCACCTAACTGTCCAAGTCACCATTATCATTATTTCTTTCTTCTAAACTAAATTTTCCCTCTCTTCTGAGTTCATTGTGTCTGTCTGTCTATCTATCTATCTATCTATCTATCTATCTATCTATCTATCTATCTATCTGTTTATCTATTATCACCAGGATTCACTAATCCCCTATGTAGGTGGTATTTGTATAGAAACAGAAGCAATGAATTGCTTCAGAATATAGGGACTAGTTCCAGACTAGGGGTCTGTGCAGATGTTCAGTGATATAACATTCAGACAATAGACGGCACTAAACTAAATAAGGCTTCCCCATCCCTCACAAAATTTGGAAAGAAACTGACCCTGGCACAAACTCCAAATCCAAAAACTAAGAGAGAAAATGTGAGAAAACTCCAAATATAATGAAGAATTTGTATGAGTTAAGATAAGATCAAGAGGCAAGCCCAGAAGAAAGTAACTCTACAATAAGATCAAGTATAGCCTCAGAAAGAAAAAAAAATTGTTTACCCATTAGGGCTTCCAAGAAAAGAAGGTTAGAAAATGAAGTTAGAAATAAAACCAAAAACTACAAAGGAAGAAATATAGAAGAAAACAGTTTAGAACAAGAAAGCTGTTTGTCCTAGTTTTCTCATCTGTAAAATGAGGTGAAGGAAATGTCAACCCACTCTAGTATCTTTGCCAAGAAAACTACAAAAGTGGTCACAGAGTTGGACAAAACTGAAAAATTACTACACAACGACAAGCAAAATAAAAAAAATAAACTCAATTTTGAATGTCTTTTCTTCTTGCAGAAACTCTACAGAATAGGAGACATGTGAGATACATGTATCTCATGACCATTATAATGTCCCGAAATTAAAAAAAATTGATAACTGTTAAAATAGTATGTGACTAATTAAATCATCTTTCTTCTTTACAAGAAAGGAAAGAGAATAAGGTTAAAAGGAGACACTTAAATGTGGCTCAACTACATTACCTTCCAAAAGGGATCAGGGAATGGTACCACTTACTTATTAATACTAATATTAC
Source organism: Macrotis lagotis (assembly GCF_037893015.1). Classification (NCBI taxonomy): domain Eukaryota; kingdom Metazoa; phylum Chordata; class Mammalia; order Peramelemorphia; family Peramelidae; genus Macrotis; species Macrotis lagotis. The sequence goes on from NC_133662.1 coordinate 40,437,893, forward strand.
AGGGCATCTAGGTGGTGCAGTGGATAAAGCACCGGCCCTGGAGTCAGGAGTACCTGGGTTCAAATCCGGTCTCAGACACTTAATAATTATCTAGCTGTGTGGCCTTGGGCAAGCCACTTAACCCCATTTGCCTTGCAAAAAAAAAACCTAAAAAAAAATACTAGTATTATGCTCTCAGAACAGATTGAGGGTCATAAAAAAAGAATTTGAAAGATTAACAACTTGGCATGAGTTTTTGTAAAACTTGCTTAAGCAACACATTCTCTGAAAATTAGAATAAACCAAACTGAAGCTAATAACTCCATGAAACAAGAAGCAATTTTTAAAACAAAGTCAAAATATTGAATCAAAAATAGAGGAAAAATGCAAATTTCCTTATAGGAAAAATAATTGACCTGAGAAACAGGTTGAAAAGAAATGATTTATGAATTCTTAGACTACTTGACACCCATGACCACAAAAAGAATCAACACCTCATATTTCAAGAAGTCATTACATAAAACTGCCTCAATCTTGTAGAATAAGAAGACAGAAGTGAAAAAAAGAAAATATACATTGCTCATCTGCTTAAAGAAATCCCCAAAATGAAAACTCCTTGGAATATTATAGCCAAAATCCACAGATTCCAGATTAAATTTTCAAAAAAAATATATCAGGAAAGAAAGAATTCATATTCCAAGGACTTACAACCACCCATAATTTAGCAAATGCTATAATAATGGTTTGGAAATATTGTAATATTATATTCCAGAAGGAAAGGAATAAAAGTTTAAAACCAAGAATAATACACTGAAAAACTGAATAAAACCCTAATTTAGAACAAAAAAATGAATTTAAATGGAATAGCAACTTCTGAGCCCTCTTGATAACTAATCTTAAGTAAAATAAATACTAAGGACATAAAATAATTATAGCAGATCTTTTTGAGGTTATAAAGGAAAAGGTGCTAATATATTAGAGAATGGCTAGATGTGATTAAACACTATTACCCTGTAAGAAGAAACAAAATGGATGGTTTCAGATAAACCTGAGTAGATATATATGAACTGATGCCCAGTGAGGTGAGTTAAATCAAGAGAATAATTTATACAATGGTAACAATATTTTAAAGCCAAACACTTGAAAGTACTGGAATTCTCACTAGTAAAATAACCAGGGAGGATTTCAAAAGTCTCATGATGAGACATGCAATTATCTCTTGATAGAGAAGAGAATAATTCAGAATGAAAAACATCTATTTTGAACCTTTCCAATATGGAAATTTGTTTTGATCGATTATCTATGTTTTTAATAAGGATTTTGTTTTTCTTTCCTTCTCATTGTATGTTGGGAGAGGATGGGTAGTGGCAGGGAGAGAAGATGAATTTTTACTGATGGAAAATATTACTTAGAAAAGATTTTAGTAGTACTAGATTTTTAGACTTTGATAAATAATAAATTTAGAAATCATTTGCTATTGGTTAAGTATTTATTACTCAGTAGAATGGATTTAGCATATAACAATATTTGGTAAATTGAAAGATATAAAGTATTAGGTATAAGAATTTCTAATATGACAAAACTGATGTAAAAATTATAGATTTTTTAGATTAAATGTAGAACACCTCTCACACTATATAGCACAATTGTTTGCAAATTGATATGTGATCTTAATAGCAAAGTTCATATCTTAAATGAATTAGAAGAGAAAAGAAATAATGTCTGTTACAACCATGGAAAGAAACAAAAAAATAGGAATAGATCATAAAAAATAAAAGAATAATATCAAAACAGAATTTTGATAAAATGTTCACACTAGCAAATTCAACATAGAAGTAGGAGAGAAAATGATGTGGGAGAAATGTTTTCAGCAAAGTTATGATAAGGATCTGAACTCCAATAAAGAAAATTAATAGAAAAATATAAGAACAAGAACCACCTCTTAAAATGGATATGAACAAGTATTTTTCAAAAGAAGAAATCCATACCATTAGCAATCCTATAAAAATTTCTGAAATAATTAATACAGAAATGCAAATTAAAACTATTCTGTGGTTGCTTTGAACACTCATCTGATTAATAACAATGAGACAAAAGAAAATGGAGAGCCCAACAGAAGGGAAAGCATATTAATCCCCTCTTGGTAAATTGATAATTGATTCAACCATTTCAGAAGGCTATTTGGAGCAAACCACAAGTCATAAGATTATTCAAGCTCTTTGAGCGATTGAATTGAAACGGTATTGTATTTGAAACTCTTGCCTCACTTTCTTCATCTGTAAAACGTGCCAGAGAAGGAAATAGCAAACCCCTCCAGTATCTTTGTCAAAACAATCCTAAATGGGGTCATGAAGACTCAAACAAGGCTGAAAACAAAGATATGCCTTTAAAAGGCATGTACACTAAAGGGATCAAATATAGAAGGGGAATGACCAGGAAATACAAAATATTCATTGCAATAATTTGCCATAACAAAGAACAGGAAGCAAATTTGTCAGTTGATCTATTAAAAAATTATAGTAACTGAAAAATTCAAAACTGAATAATGCAATGACTAATTTTAACTGGAGAACCCTGATATAAAATCATGTTTCCTACCTCTTGTTAGAGAGGTGATAAATTAGAACTACAGAATGAGGTATACATAGTCAATATGTGTTTGACTACTTTTTATTATAATTGAGAACTTTTTTATGCTGGAAAGTAAAGTGTGTTTTGATAATAACAAAAAAAAAGAAGGAAAAGAGAATTGAAGTGGCTTTTCAAATACAAGGAGAAAGTAGAATGTATTTCCAAGGGGAAAATTAGGAGGGAATAATGCTATTTTTTATTGTTTTTAACAGATATTTCAGAAATAAGTTGCTGTTCAGTTGTTTTAAGGACTTGGATATAAAACCATTATTTCTTCTTCTTATATGAAAATGTGTCTATTTTAGAATAAAAAAATTAAAACTGAAAAATATAAGAAATGGGCACTTTTAAAATGGAAGTTTAAAAGCCCTTTTTGAGTTTGTTATCATGCATTGTTAATAGCAAACTATACTCAAAGAAAGTAAATTTAAAAAACTATTCTAACCTTCATGAATGAATGCGTTTTCCTATAATATTTGGCATGCAATGCAAATAATTTCAAAACCTACCTACAGTATTATCTACCATGGCTATTGTCTTGTGGGGATAGAGGAGAAAAGATAAAGCTTTCTAAGAATTTTCCTAAGAATAGCTATCCAATATTATTATTGTAGAAGCAACTCAAATAAATGAATCACAGCCTAAAGAAAGACATTGGGGGGGGGGGGGGTGGCTAGGTTGCATAGTGGATAAAGCACCGGCCCTGGAGACAGGAGTACCTGTGTTCAAATCCGGTCTCAGACACTTAATAATTACCTAGCTGTGTGGCCTTGGGCAAGCCACTTAACCCCGTTTGCCTTGCAAAAACCTAAAAAAAAAAGACATTGGAAAATGGTATCAACTTGTATACAACTGAAAACTCATATAGGCATCAACAATTAAAAACATGGAAATGAATTCAGAAAGTGAAAATAATTTTCAAAGTCCTTATTCAGGGGTCTATAAACTTTAACCTGGCTGACAAATCTATTTGAATGTCAGTTTTTGCATGGCCTCAGAACTAAGGATGGCACCTCAAAGACAATTAACGTCTACAAAGCACCATCTTAGCTAAACATTTTGGCAGTTGCCTAGTAAAATAAACAATAGCCAATCTGGAAGTGGTCCAAACAAACACTTTTACCAAACTAACAAAATAAAATCAGGTTAACATTCTCTTTTCAAATAGGAAAAAAAGATGATGGATAGATATTCTTAAAGCACATTAAAAAATAAGTTAAGAATCTACAAAAATGCATTTGAAAAAATTAGCCCTCACTTCACAAAGCAGTTTTTTATTTTTTTTATTTTTAGGTTTTTGCAAGGCAAACGGGGTTAAGCGGCTTGCCCAAGGCCACACAGCTAGGTAATTAAGTGTCTGAGACCGGATTTGAACTCAGGTACTCCTGACTCCAGAGCTAGTGCTCTGTCCACTGTGCCACCTAGCTGCCCCTACAAAGCAGATTTAAAAGTTGATAATAAGTGTATATATATATATATATATATATATATATATATATATATATATATATATATAATTAAGTTTGAGGAATATAACTGGATGGAGGCTATGAAATAGCCAAGATTCATAAATGAAATTTAAAAAAATATTCTTTTAGGTTTTCATTACTTCTCACCTGACATAATGCAATGACCTCATAATTGATCTCCCTACCTCAAATTTTTCTACTCCCTCCAACTCATCCTCTACACAGTTGGCAAAGTCATTTTCCTAATTTTTAATTTTAATTCTAATTTTCTGATTTTTTTCTATTTTTATATCATTCTCCCTACTCAACAAACACCAGAACCTCAAACTCCTCTCATGCACTATTTACAACTTTTATTGTCTTCCTTTTCCTGTCTTTTCAGTCTTGTCAAACATTACTTCCCTCCTCTATAGCTACAATCCAATCATACAGGATTTCCTTAAATCTTAAAGCCTATCCTCTATTTATGTGTCTGTACTAGCTGAATTATGCTCCTTTCTCACTTCAGCTTCTTAAAAGTCCATTTCTTTCAAGACTTATTTTAAGTGCAACCTTTCATAGTAATCCTTTGCTGATCCCTACCATATAATCTTTCTCTGTATCTCTCTCTTTCACATACACATAAGAATATGACTATATATAAATACATATTTAGTTATATGAAGAAATGATATATATTATTTTTTGAAATAAATTTTATGGACATAGGTATAGATTATATACATAGATGATATGGAAACACATAGGCATGGATATAAACTTAGACATAGGTATAAGTATAGACATAGAGATAGATACAGATATAGATGAGAATCTTTCCATAAGCAAATATATATGTGTGTATTTATCCATTTAAGGTAGGTACTAATTTTATCTTTTGTTTTCAGCATTAGTACAATGATTGGGACATACTAAACACTTAATAGGTACTTGTTTAGTGATTGATTAATCATGTTCGACATATTACAAAGCAAATTAATAGTATAAAAGTAATATGGAGACTATTTCACTTCTTATGGCCTTTTTAAAAGAAGTAAGTAGCTTACTACTTTATAATAAACCAACAACTCAAGTATATTGGTTTGTATGTAAATATACAAAAGATCAGTGATTTCCTTACATTGAGACAGAAAACTGCTAACTCTTTGGGAATTATTTGAAGCATGTAGATGTTGAGTTGCCTGGGGTCACACTAATAATTATGTCATTGTTTCCATAAAAATATATGCCAAAAATAACAAATAAATCTCACCTAGTTATTAAAGCACACATGGAAGAGAAATATAATTAGAAATGTTTTACTTATCATTACCTCTAGCTATTATGAGTATGAGAAAAAAAATTCCAAAAATGAAAATTGTTTTTTTATTCAAATCTTCCTCTTATTTAGAATGGCCTCAATAAATTCAAGATTCTGAGGTTTAAGAAAATCTTTTTAAGTCATTGTGAGATGGTGATATATAAAACATATATCAATAGACTTCTAGTCAAGGGACCTTGAGTTAAATCGTTCTTCGAGCTGACTGCATGACCATTTAATCTCTTAGAATTATCTCTTACATCTTTAATAAAATACAATATGCTTAGCCAACCTAACAGGGCTGTTATATGGAACAAGTGATTTACCATCTTTAAAGAATTAGACAAATTGGATTCTAATTTTACAACTTCATCGGTTACTGTGGAGGAAAATATCATTGCCCATCAGTCAGTAAGGTCATGGCAGCAAACTGCACTTAGCTAGACTGGTCTTTAGAAATAGATGTGCAGTCTACCGCCTTACTATTATTCAAAGACTTTCTAGCTTGAAAGGATCTGTCAGAGATTGATTTATCTTTCAAGGACACAGAGAACACATCTTATTCATGATTCTTAAAATATGACTTATACAAACATGATAATATGAATAAAAATATGATTCTAAGCAGTTATGGTCACAAGATCCCTCCAAAATGGTAAAAATTATAGATGATGAATCCCAGACATTAGATATATTCAATGATTCCATATAGTCCCCCTCCCTTTCTTTCTCTTTTTCCAACTCACATTCTAAGAATTTCTTTGAAGATTAAAACAGTAGTATTCTTCCCCAAAATGGCATGAATTATAATTGCTTATGTGTGGCAGTAGAAAATACTGAGTAATAATGGACAGAGAAAGAGAGATAAAGAGAGATATAGACACAGAGAGATTTCTATTTGTTACTTCTGCTTCTGAATATCAATATTTAGATGGACATTTACAGACATAAATGCAATTTTACAAATTTAAGTGTTTAGGAGTTACCACACTCCTCAGTTAGTGCAAGTTACCCCTGTGGAAGATGTCCACTATAGAATTTTCTGGAAAAGACAGCTACAAATAGTAGAAAGTACTGCTGCTCTGGATTTCAAGAAGTCATGGAATTTACTATTTTTCCATCTTTTCTGCCTAGTTTCAAGTTCATGAACATCATATACCTCCCAGGAGAACTCATCTTGTGAAATTTCAACATCATGAAGGCTGATTCAGATTTAGAACTCAACATCTCATAATCTTTCTTAGTCGCCACTCTCTGATTGAAAAGTTGGAGGGTAGAACAATAAACTCCTCCCAAAACTTCCCTTCATAGAAAGAACTTTCAACTAACTTCATTTTCCATCCTCTGTTGTGCTTGGTTTCCATAAACATCATATCCCAAACATCATGTCCCTGAGTCATTCACTCTTGTGGTACCATCACCTTCTGCTTCTTTTTGTTTATATTCTCTCAATCAATTTTAAGCTCTTTGAGGATAGGGAATGTCTTTTTACTTATTTGTATCCCTGGAACTTACCACAGTGTCTGATATATAGTAGAGACAATAAATATTTGCTGACTGGAGAATAGTGCAGAACCAAATTGAAGATGAAAGGATAATTTAGAAATTCCCTAAAAGTTTCATGCTGTGATGATTTAAATATCAAACTCTCAAGAGAGTTTAATAGCAGTTATTAAATTACAAACAGTGTTTAATTTTTCAATATACTTTGAATCTTGTGTTCTTAATATGTCTTTGGGGTAGAGGGGAAAAGAAAGCTATCCAATGTCAGATTAAAAAAAATCCCCTACCATTTGAGGATGTCCTTGACAAGAGCCAGTTTTAAATTATTTACTCTAAATCCATAGTTTTAAATTATTTACCCCAAATATAAAGAGCAAGATCATTTCACATAAAAATAATCTAACCTTATTCTTTATGGGACAGGTTCCACTAGCAATATTTGAGTCTCTGAGTATGAATTGACAGTGAATGAATGAAATCATGTATTAAATATATAGGTTCAAAGCAGAATTGGGAGACTGTGATTGCCAGAAATCACTAGGACCCAACAGTCATAGTGAGCATTTTAGCATATATTTGGGTTAGTCATGAATGTCTCTGACTATTGGGAACAAAAACTGTAAAAAGTGTTACCCACTCAAACTGTAATGTCTCACTACTCATCAAATCAAAAGATCCTAGATTTAGAACAGTAGGGGAAAGCTCATGGTTCCCCAGGCTATAGATCACAGCTCACAGAAGATATCATTACAAAGCAGCTTCACCAGCAGGTTCAATTCTATGGAGTCTGAACAAAACAATTTGGGCAAATCCCAGTGAGTCAAAGTTATTTTATTAGTGCAACATGGCCTTGAAAATCTTTCTATGGGACAAATTGAACATGCATCTCATATTTGTCAGTGACAGTAGCCATTCAACACTGTTGAAAAGCATATGAGCACACACACACAAACACATATGCACACGCACATTTTTCTCTTTACAAGTAAATTCTAACTAGCTTTCAAGAATAATATTCTCTGAAGAGGGTCTTTTGATGAGGTTTGGGTCTGAGTGACAGGGAAATTTGCTGGTTTCCTATCAAGCCAAGAGCTAAATGACAGTATTATTAGAGATGTTGATTATATTGTGGGCAAATTTAATAACGATATAAATCAAATGTTAAAATAATCCTCTAAGGAAACTTACTTCATTGAGGGAAAAAAAAATAAAGTTTCACCAGTAACCATAGTGAGTTCATATTATTGCAATTGTTTTTCTAAGTTGTTGCCATGACTTTTTTGACTTTGGGGCTAGATTTGACTTAAAATACAACAGATGGCAACAATTACACTTCTGTAACTTTTTCTTGAATAACTAAACAGAGCACAATAAAATAAACAGGCTTATACACCAGAGAGCCTTGTCTCATTTCACAGAGTTCTCCCATTATTAAAAGCAAGAGATGAACAAAGCAATACATATGAAATATAAAATAAGAGCCTCATCTGTCCCACACTTTAGCTTCAAATTTGAAAGTATTAAAAATACTTTTTTCCCTCACTTCTGGTTTCTTGTGAGGGCTGAAGTAAAATGAGGCCAAAGTCTTACAAGGAAAGCCATGTTTGCAATATTGCCAGATGGAATTGGAAGCAAAAGCTGAAAAGTCAAAGAGGAGGTATTCCTTCTTATAAATTCTAACTCTCTTCTTCTCTAGAAGCACCAGACCATTGACATACCAGTTCAAAAGCAGAATCAAGCAGTATAACTGAACCTTCATTCTAAATCTTTTTTTTCATAATTTCAGTGTTAAACAAGCACACCTAACTGCCCCTTATATTCATAACAGTCCAAATAAAGACAAGGAAGTGAAGGGTACTTGAAAAAATCAAGGAGTTAAAGCAATTTACAACTCTAACCACATTGTGATTATTTCCAGATAATTTGCTTTTTGAATGGATAGTTTTACAAAGTATTCTTAGGTATATTTGAAGGGAAATGTGGTTTGGTAAATGGGACATTGAATTACTTATTAGGAGACGAGTTCTATTTCCAGATGTTGTTCACTAATGGTATGTGTCCTTGGAAAAGTCATTTAACTTTTCTATTCTTTGATTTCTTTCTCTAGTAAATGAGGAGGATAATATCTATGAAATGAATAAATTGTTCCTAAATAATTTTACATAAATTGTGTAAAAGAAAAATGAAAATGGAGTATTAAAGTTTGATAAGTAGATACATAAGCGTCAGAAAAGCATAAGGGTTGTTGTACTTGTGGGGCTTATAGCATAAGTAGGACTGTGTTTTTAATACAAGGAGGTAAAACAAGGATAGCTTCCCTGATATTTTACACAGTTGTAAAAATTCACACTATAATAAAGAGAAAAGAGTAAATATCAAGATATAAACATTGACAAAATTATTTGTTTACAGATGTCATGATGATATTTTTGGAAAATTATGAGAATTCAGTGAAGAAATTGAAGGAAATAGTTTATAGATTCACAAAGGTAGCAAAATGCAAAACAAATTCACAAAAATCATTAGCACATTTGTACAATTTTAACAATAAAAGGAACATACAATATTGAAACAATCTATTTATAAAGTATTCTACAAAGTACATAAAATGTGTAGAAGCTATACTTATAAGCAATGTTTATATGCAACTACAAAACATTCTTTTCAGAAATGATGGCATATTAAAATAAGTGGAGAATTACTCAGTCCTTTCATTTGAAATGTGCCAATACAATAAAAAATGATAAAGTTACCTCATTTAATTTGCAAACTCATTAATATAGCAATCAAATTATGAGAAAACACTCCATTGAATTTGTTAAAACAGAAACCAAAATTAATTCATAGAAAAAAATGGTCAGTCATCCCAAGACAGATGCTGAGGGGACAAAGCATAAATGAAACATTAATATACTCTAAATTATATTATAAATTCATAAACATCAGAACAATTTGGTGAACTTTACATAACAGAAAAGTAGATGGAAGAGACTAGACACAGAGGGAAAGAAGAAGGAAAAAGAAAGAAAGAAAAGGTAACCCAATGTTTGTTAAAGATGGGGAAAAATCATTAGTAAGAGAAGCCATTTTGTGACTAGACTTCTGAGAAACTGCATAAGATTCCCAGAAATTAAGTTTATAGTAATATCATAACCAAAAAATAAAAGGTCCCATTATAAGAATAGGAATACTTTTCCCAATTATTAAGAGGAAAACTTTCAATCAAACAATAGAGATAATAAAATACAAACAAAAAACACTTAAAATTAAAAGTATTTGTAAATTAATATAAACAATGAAAGTAGAAGATAAATTATGAATTATTATAGTTTTCATCATTCATCATTGATAAACACCTGATATCTATCATAAAGCGAATTGTCATAAGTACATGTGGTGCTGGTCCTCATTTGGCAAGCTTTGAGTGCTTCAGAAACTGTCTTCCTAACCCAATAGGTTACTTATTATTTTTCTAGTAAGAGATTTTAGTTATATATATATATATATATATATATATGCATATATATATATATATTTGTAATATTTAAATTGCCCAGGAAGTAATGCTCCAATGGAATCAGCAGCCCTGAGTTTGTTGTACAGTATATGCATAAAAAATACATGAGGGATAGGTCTTTCCTTAGAGGCTAACACTAAAATAAACTCCATTGTCCACAAAAGTAAGTTCAACCTAGGAATATCACATTGCTATCTATCTCAATCAAACCTACGCAAAAACAACTTTGATTAACACCTTGCTAACTGGATTCCAATATAATCCATTGATGAAAGATCATATTGCTTAAAATATGAAAAATATAAAATTTGCTTCCACCTCGTATTGAATTCTTCTCTCTAAATTTGATTCTTACTGCATTCAAAGTTTCAACATTTTTCACCTACACATTAATTATTGAAAATAGAATAAATGGAAAAGGAAGTAAAAAGAAAATTCTTGTGTTAGAAGGATGCTCCAATCATTGCCTAATTCTTTTCCTATTTATTTCCCATCTTTGGGAGATAATAGATTAGTTGTAGAAGACTGTAACTAACCAGTCAAATTAGATTTATAATTAGCATACTCAACAATTCTAAATCCCTTTCTTCTGTGTGCTAAAAGACTGAAAATCTGACCACATGGGCTCTATCTCCCCCTCTGTTACTCATGATCACTGAAGACTCATGAGAATCATGGTAGTTGCTGAGCTTTAGTTGCTCCCCTATAACACTATGCATGACACTTGAACCATACCATATGGTTCTTGTTCACCTCGAACATTCCCATACCTCTTAAATCCCAGTAGTCAAAGACAGAGGAAGGGAAAAAAAGGATAAAGAACAAAGAAGACACTCAAAATAGAGATACTATCCATTTATACTATCAAGTGATCTGTCACTGTTTCAAATAAAGCTTACCTTGAACTAAGTTGGAGGATTTATTTTTAAATTGCTTTTTTCCCCCCCTTTCCAGGGTCATCAGAAATTATCACTGTCTCTGTCCTTCTCTGTCTCTCTTTCTTCTGTCTCTCTCTGTCTCTCTTTCTTCTGTCTCTCTCTGTCTGTCTGTCTCTGTCTCTGTCTCTGTCTCTGTCTCTCTCTCTCTCTCTCTCTCTCTCTCTCTCTCTCTCTCTCTCTCCCTGTCTCTCTGTCTCTCTAGGTGTGTGTCTTAGTGTCTCTCTGTATCTCTGTATCTCTATCATTTTGTCTCTCTATGCATCTCTTTCCATTTCTTTCCCTTGCTTCATTTCTGTATCTGATTGTCCACCTTTCCCTCTCTTTCTTTTTCTCCCTCTTTTTCTCCTTTTTTCCCATTTCCCTCTATATGTCACTTTTTCTCTCTACAAATCATCTCCTTTGTCATAAGGAAAAAATCCATAGAAAGAAAAAGGATAAACATGGAAATAGATTTACCAAAATCTTACACAAAGCCATTCTCTAAAAGATGAATGCTCAAAAGTGATATTTTTTAAAAGACTGCAAGATAAAATGATTTGTAAATATTCTCCAAATCCAATTGCCATAAGAAAAATAAAAATTGAAATATCTCTTAAGTCTTATCATCAATTCTATAAATTGGAGAGAATGTGAAAAAATAAGAATAAGCAATGATAGAGAAACTGTGGAAGTGCAGGTAGCTACTTCATTGAACTATTGGTAAAATTGTGAAGTAACCCAATTGTTCTCCATATCAATTTGGAGATGTATAAAAGAAATCACTAAATTGTTCATATATATTGACAAACAATACAGTGAATGGACATAGTTCCCAAGGAAGTTAAGGTCAGAAAGAAAAATGATAATAAACCAAAATACTTATAATAGCAATCTTTGTGATTTAAAGAAAGGCCACAAGTGGATGCCTGTCCATTAGGAAAGGTCTTAAAAACTGATATATGAATGTAGATACTGATTAAACAGTAAGAAATGAAAAATAGAAGAAATATAGAGAAAATGGAAAGATTATATCATCTGAGAAACAAATAGAATTAAAAGAATCAATTAATTTTTTAAGTGTTTAAGTACCTACTATGTGCCTGGCTGGACTAGATACAGGGGATTGGAGAAGCAAGTACAAAGAATGAAGTGACCTCTATTCTCAAAGTACTTACATTTTAATGGGAGAAATAAATAGAAAGAGACAGAGAAACATGAAGACAGACAGACAGACAGAGAGAGAGAGAGAGAGAGAGAGAGAGAGAGAGAGAGAGAGAGAGAGCATAAGTTGAGTTCCCTCTTCTTTCCTCCTTCTTATATTGCAGCAATCAGATGTCTTTCCCCCTTAACTCATCTTTCACCCATGACTCATGAAACTGTTGATCTTTCTTGCCAAGGTAAACCTCCTCTACTGCATCCATTATCTCAACTTCTATCTTCTCCCTCAGGTCACCTCCTGCATTATTATCCCCATTCTCTCATTAATTATTGGTTACTTCCCTGCCATCTACAAATACACCAATCTCTTTCCTGGGATTAAAATACAGAAACAAAAATCACATAATTCTACTATGTCTATTAGCTATAATACTTTCCTCCCCTTTGTGGCTCACTTCCTTAAGAAATCCATCTACATTTAGTATTTCTGTTTCCTATCTTTTCTTATCTAAAAACTTTGTGATCTGACTTCTGATTCCATTATTTAACTGAAAAAAACTCTTCAAAATTACCAAAGGATTCTCAATTGCCAAAGCAAATGGCCTTTTGCTTATATTCATCCTTGTTGATCTCTACACTACCAATTGCCTTCTTTGGGACACTTTCTACATTTAAGTGACATTGATGACCCCTGCTTTATCTTCTATCTCGCTGATCACTCCTTCTCAGTCTTTTGTGCTAGTTCTTTGCACTAACTATGGATTATTCCCAAGGTTCTGCTCTTGATTTTGATCTCTTCTTTCTCAATTCTATCTTACTTGATCTCATCAGTCCCCACAGGTTTGATTATAATGAAATTGATTTCCAGATCTTTAATCCAATGCTAACCTTTCTACTGAACTCATTTTATATTACCACCCAATTACTGAATATCTCAAAGAAGATTCTCTTTTAACACCTCAAACTCAACATGATTAAAATAGAATCATCTTTCTCCAAAAACCTTCTCCACTCAATATTAGGAAAGCACTCAACATAATTAAACACATCAATAGCGAAACCAACAGAAATCATATGATTATCTCAATAGATGCTGAAAAAGTCTTTGATAAAATACAACATCCATTCCTATTAAAAGCACTAAGAAGTTTAGGAATAAATGTTTTCCTTAAAATAATAAATAGCATATATCTAAAACCATCAACAAATGTTGTATGTAATGGGCATTTCAGGGCATTTCCAATAAAATAAGGATGAATAAGGATGAATAAGGATGAAATAAGGATGCCTATTATCATCATTACTATTCAATATATTATTATAAATGCTAGAGGCAGCAATAAGAGAATAAAAAGAAATTGAAAGAATCAGAATTGACAATGAGGAAGCAAAACTTTCACTCTTTGCAGATGATATGATAGAATAACCAAGAGAACCAGAGAAAATCATCTAAAAAAATCTCCTTGAAAAAATTAGCAAATCCATCAAAGTAGCAGGATATAAGCTAAACCCACATAAATCATCAGTATTTCTATATATGAACAATAAAGCCCAAGACCAAGAAATAGAAAGAGAAAATACATTTAAAATGACTATAGACGACATGGGAAACTACCTCCCAAGACAAACACAGAAATTGTATGAGCACAATTGTAAAGTACTCCTCACCCAAATAAAGTCAGATCTAAATAATTTGGAAAATGTCAAATACTCATGATTAGGTCAAGCTAATATAATAAAAATAATATAATATAATAATAATAATAATAATATATAATAACATAATATAATAAAAATGACAATTCTACCTAAACAAAATTAGATATTCAGTGCCATGCCAAACTATCAAATAACTACTTTACCAAGCTAGAAAAAAATAGTAACAAAATTCATCTGGACCAAGGAAAGGCCATAAATAGCAAGGAAACTGATGGGGGAAAAAATGTACAGGAAAAACTTAACTATAAAGCAACAATTATCAAAACTGCCTGGTACTGGTTAAGAAATAGAGGGATGGGGATGGCTAGGTGGCATAGTGGATAAAGCACCAGCCCTGGAGTCAGGAGTACCTGGGTTCAAATCTGGTCTCAGACACTTAATAATTACCTAGCTGTGTGGCCTTGAGCAAGCCACTTAACCCCATTGACTTACAAAAACCTAAAAAAAATAGAGGGATAGGTCAGTGGATTAGGATAGGTTCAAAAGAAACTGCAGTAAATGACTACAGCAATCTACTATTTTGAAAAACCAAAGACATCAGCTGCTGGGATAAGAACTCACTATTTGAAAAAGTTGTTGGGAAAACTGGAAAATAATTTGACAAAAACTAGACAAAAATCTACATCTCACATCCTATGCCAAAATAAGGTCTAAATGGGTACAGGATTTAGACAAAAAGAGAGATAACATAGATAAATTAGTAGATTAAAAATATTCTTTCTATGTGATCTATGGAAGAGGGATAAATTTATGACTAAACAAAAATTAGGGCACATTATAAACTGCAAAATGAATGATTTTGACTACATTAAATTTAAAAGGTTTTGCACTAATAAAATCAATGCTGCCAAAATTAGAAGAAAGGCAGAAATCTGGGAAACAATCTTCATAACTAAGAATTCTGATAAAGGTCTTATTTCTAAAATATATTGAGAATTGCATCAAATTTTTAAGATCACAAGTCATTTCCCAATTGATAAATGGTCAAAGGATATGAACAGACAATTTCCAAATGAAAAAATTAAAGCTATATTTAAAATCATAAGAAAAATGATCCAAATAACTATTGATTAGTGAAATGCAAATTAAAACAACAATGAGGTATCATCTCACACCTATTAGATTAGCCAAGATGAGAAAAAAAGGGAAGATGATCAATGTTGGAGAGGTTATGAGAGAATTGGGACATTGATGGAGATGTGAATGGATCCAACCTTTCTGGAGAACAATATGCCCAAAGAGCAATAAATCTGTTCATACCCTTTGACCCAGCGATTCCCATTCTAGATCTATATACAGAAGAAATTATAAAAAAAATGGGAAAAGTCCTACATGTTCCAAAATATTCATAGCAATTCTTTTTGTAGTGGCAAAGAATTGGAAATTGAGGGGATGCCCATCAATTGGGGAATGGCTAAACAAGTTATGATACATAATACTATGGAATACTATTGTTCTATAAGAAACCATAAATGGTAAGACTGTAGAGAAGCATGACTTATGAGATCTGATGCTGAGCAAAGGGAGTAGAACCAAAAGAACAATGGACACATCAACAGCAACATTATGAGGTGAACAACCTTGATGGAAGCAGCTCCTCTTGGAAGTCCAGAGAGCTAGGACAAATGTATTTGATGGGCAAAAGACTATATTATCCCCATCCAGAGGAAGAAAAACAAAATAAAACAAAACACATAAGAAAAGAATTTGCCCTTCCAAATCTGATGAACACTTTATAAAAATTATCTCCTATGCATCTCTTTCCCTTAATCTAAATTCCTCATGCCAAAAATTACTAATTTGTAAACATGTTTATCAAAATATGTATGTAAAATGATAACTTGACTGTTCCCTGCTGGGGAAGGTAGGGTGGATGGAAATTTTGTAACTTGGAAATATGCATGTGCATATGGATGAAAATAAATTAATTAATTAATTTTAAAAAAAACCTCGAAAATTCTTTTTTTTTTAATACCAAACACTGCTTTATGCCCAGGCACTTAATCTCACAACCTGATTACTATCCTAGACTTATCATTTGAATTCATCCCACATTATAATATGTAGTCAACTCTCACGGTTTCAAACTTGAAATTATCCATTTATAGATTCACCACCCTGGTGGAAGCTCTTATCAACTCACAACTTAACTATTGAATTAACTTTGGGATATTTTTTGAGGGGAAGGGAGGAAATCAGGGTAAAATGATTTGCCCAGGGTCACATAGCTAGTCTCTGAGATCAGATTTAACTTAAGTCCTATACACTGTGCCACCAAACTGTCCCTAAAAACATTCTTTCATTGATCTCTCTGCTTAAAATCTTTCTCTTCAATTTATCCTCCACTCTACTGACAACCTAAAGCACAAGAGTGACTATATCATCCTCTCCCAGCCCACTTAATAAATTTCAGTAGTTTTCTATAACCTTCAGGATAAGGTATATAATCTTCGTTTAGTATCTTATTTGACATCTCATCATTTCCTCCTCCAACCTTCCCAGTCATCTTTTACTTTAGAACCTTCTAATCATTCATTAGATTGACTTCCTTGCTGTTTCTCCCTACAATACTCCATCTCCCAGTTTTGAGCTTCTCCACTGGCTTTTCCCCATACCAGGAATTCTCCTTCCTTAATTCCAACTTTTGCCTTCCTTTAATACTCAGTTCAAATTCCATCTTTTGTTGGAGGCCTTTCCCAATCCCCACCTGACTGTCCAATAGAAATTCTGAAATCAATTTCTTTCTACGCTGACAGTTTTTACATATTTTCTCCCTCATTAGAATATGATGTCCTAAATATCAGTATTGAAGTACGGGCATCAAATATGTGATTAAGGAAAATTAATTTGCCATCACTGTGTAGTATAACCTAGACTAATGAGAGACTGGTGACAGGGACACCAATTAAAACTGTTGGAAAAAATCTAAGTGGGAGGTGGTTATGTCCTGAATTAAGGTAGCAGCTGTAGGACTTGGGAGAAGTGCTTTGATGTGAGCAATGCTGTGAAAAGATAAATGGTAAAATGTATCAATTGATTTTATATATATAAATATATATATGTATATATTTATATATATACACATATTGGAAGAGGGAGAATGAGAGGCCCAACATAATGCCTCAGTTATGATTCAGGGAGATAGGCAGGGGGTGCTGTATTTGATAGAAATAGGGAATTTTGGAAGAATAGAGATAGGAAGAGAAATTAATT
Organism: Macrotis lagotis; assembly: GCF_037893015.1. Classification (NCBI taxonomy): domain Eukaryota; kingdom Metazoa; phylum Chordata; class Mammalia; order Peramelemorphia; family Peramelidae; genus Macrotis; species Macrotis lagotis. The sequence continues at coordinate 40,455,299 of NC_133662.1, forward strand.
CAGTTTTTGATATGTTAAGTTTAAAATTCCCCCATAGCATCCAAAATGAAATGCCCAAAAAGAAAATGATTACTGAACTGAAGCAAGGCCAAATATAAGAGATTGGACCTGGAAATAAAGATCTTGAAGTTATCTATTTAAAAGTAATAGTTAAATCCTTAGACATGATGAAATTATTTTGACAAATGAAAGAGGAAAAATAGAAGAAGGCCTAGGTCAGCACCTTGGCTAATACTGACAATTGTGGGATGTGGATGATGATCTGCAAAGGAAACTAAGAAATGTTCTTCAGACACATAATGACAAACTCTGAAAGAGAAGGATCATGGAAATTCAAAGAAAGTATATAGAAGATGGTGATCAATAGTGTTCAAATCAGTAGAGATATTGATAAGATTAATATTAAGATTAATATCTTAAGATATTAAGAATATTGAGAAAAGACCACTGCAAATTAACTTCAAAGGTCATATGAAGAAAGATGCTATCTGCATTCAGAAAACACCAATTAGAAGAATGTTTAGAATAATTTTCCCTAAGTGTGTATTTCTAATGGTAGAAATCTAGGGTGGAGAGAAGGCAGAGGGAAGGAAATAAAAGGGGAAAAGTTAGAAGAAAACTATTAAAAATGTTAAAGGAATAATACTTTGTTCATAATAGAAATTCAGTTTCATGTACAACCATCTTTTTTTCCTACTCTTAAAAAACATTAAGAGATCTATACTTAGGGAAAAAAGAAAAAGAAAAGACAAGTAAGAGATCACTTATCCCTTTGAGGAGAAAAGTTTCATTTGAGTGATAAGTATGGAAGCCAGATTGCAAAGGCCTGAGGAAATAATGAGAAAAGATTAAGTAGAGACTCCAAATGTAGTCAGATTTTTCAAGGAGTTTGACTAAAAAAAGAGGAGAGCTACAGACTACAGTTTAACAAGACATATCAATTTCTTTTCTGATTACTCAGCATGCATTTTCTAATTTGATCCATACAACAGTAGATGCTATTATTTCTTATTTTACATATGAGGAAACTAGCTACAGGACACTGGATAAAGGGCTGGACCCAGAATTAGGAAAGTCTGAATTAAAAATCCTGCCTCACAAAGGTATTAGCTACAGGACCCTGAGCAAGACACTTCACCTATATGTTTCAATGTTCTCATATCTAAAGTGAAGATAATAAAAGAAAGCATCTACCTCTAAAGGTTGTCTTTGGTTTAAAATGAAATTTTATTTGCAAAGTATTTTGTAAACTTAAATAACTAAAAAATACTAGATATGAGAAGGAGGATGAGGATGGTGATAGTATGACGATTATGTTGAAAACATGATTTACTGAGAGTTGCTGTTAGCAACCGATTGAGGGATCTGAACATCAGTCTTTTTAATTTCAAGCATAGTTATCTATCCATGATGACTAAAACAAAGTATATTAAAAATCACTAAAAGGAAGAACAACTGAATTTTAAAATAATTATTGTTCTTAGGAATAAAATAAAACATTTCTCTTTCCCTGCAATCAAGTACTTCATACTATCAGTGGTCAAAATGGATTGTTTTTCCTTCATTGTTTTCTTTGAATAAAGAGAATTCAACCATTCTAGTGAGTGGGAGATGTTTGTTTTTGCTTTTTGTTTGTCCCCCTCCCATAAATAACTGATGTTAAAAAAAATTATCAGTGAAATTTATTTTGATAAACAAGATATTTTTATTGTTGTTGTTAAAGGACTAACTTGTATTTTTGATGATCTCATTGTGCTTTCATTCCAGTGTTAGCAGACTGTGAATTTGATGACTTAAAATCCAGTCATTGGGTAATACTCAAAATATTTGCCTATAAATCTAGAATTCTTTAAAAAAATACAGCTGAAACCAGAGCTCCATTGTGGAGGGTGGTATTTTCTTCCCATATTGAAGATATGATTGGCCTGATGATCATCCTATGTTACCAGTGCAACTATCTCCAGGATGTCACTCACCGAGGGAAGGTCATCAATTCAATTTTCCTAGAGTTGAAATAATAATGCATTCATTAAATACTATATCAATCTTTTCTTTCATGTGAGCTATTTTTACCTTCCTTTCATCTCCTATTCAAATAATTGTACATTCTTCTCTTAGAACATCATAGAGAAATATTTTTCTCTTATATAATCACAAATAAGTGATTTGCTCAAATACATGCAATAAAAGAACTTCTATTTGAAGAAGGATTGTCCTAGCAATAGTAAAACTAAGGTTTTGTTAGCAAATATTGCAGGCAGGCAGAAAAATGTCCCCATACTGGTTCTCAGGACCATACTATCTTCATTTGTAAGGTATAGTGGAAAATTGTAAAGCAAGCAGAGTACTTATGGCATTTATGTTAAGATTTATTATAGTTACATTAAAATTAACACACCAGAGAAGTCACAATTCTGCTCATTTCTGAAGTCTGCTCATTGCATTTGGATGTTTGAAAGACATATAAAACACATCAGCTCAAGGATTAAACAGAAAAAGATTTCCTAACTTCTTTAAGGATGATTACTTTTTAGTGGTGAGAGAAATTACTATTATTAAATAACAAATTATTGTGAAGTATTATTCTCTACTAGATCAAAGCAAAATCTGAAGGATATTTCTGATGAGATTGGATTAACTTTTTCCTCAGTCTTTTTTATTGATATTTTATTCTTCCAAATACATGTTATGAAAATTTTTTGACATTCATCCATATGCATATGTATATTTTTAAGTTACATAATTTCTCCCTATCCTTCCTTCCTACCCCCCCACAGTGAACAATCAGATGAATATTGTACATACAAATTTGTGTTAAACATGCTTACAGATTAGTCATTTCTTAATTTATTTTATTTTTCATCCATATGCACATGTATATTTTTGTTACAAAATTTCCTTCCTTCCCCCCTTTGCACCTCCCTCCCTCAGTGATGAATGGTCAGGTTGGCAATGCACATACATATTTTTGATAAACATGTTTACAAATTAGTCATTTTTGGTTTGAGAAATAAGGATTAAGGGAAAGATAAATTTTTAAAAAGAGAATGCAATGTTCATCAGATTCAGAAGGGTTTTTTTTTTTGGTTTTGTTTTTGTTTTGCTTTTCTTCCTCTGGATGGTGATAGCATTGTCCATAGCCAGTCTAATATGGTTGTTCTAACTCTCTGGACTGCCAAGAGGAACTGCTTCCATCAAGGGTGATCATCTCATAGTTGGTGCTAATGTGTACATTGTTCTCTTGGTTCTCGGAAGCTCCCTTTGTTCAGCATCAAACGCTGTAATGCATTCCATGCTTCTCTAGAGTTCAAGCATATATGTTTTCTTATAGAACAATAATATTCCCTAGTATTCATGTATCAAAACTTCTTTAGTCATTCCCCAATTGATGGGCATTCCTCAACCTCCAGTTCTTTGCCACTACAAAAAGAACTGCTATGCGTATTTCGGAACATGTGAGAATTTTTCCATTTTTATACTTTCTTCTGGATAGAAGCGTAATAATGAAATTAGTATAATCAGCTTTATTGCTCTTTGGGCATAGTTCCATACTGCTCTCCAGAATGGTTGGATCAATTCACAACTCCACCAGCAATGCATTATAGTCCCAGTCCTCCCACAACCTCTCCAACATTGATCATTTTCCTTTTTTCACATCTTGACCAGTCTGATAGTTGTGAGGTGATATCTCATTGTTTTAATTTATGTTTCTCCAATTAATAATGTTTTGTAGCATTTTTGTATGATACTATATATATAGCTTTAATTTCTTCATTTGAAAACTATCTGTCCATATCCTTTGACCATTTATAAATTGGGAAATGACTTGTAACCTTATTAATTTGATGGAGTTCTCTATTTATTTTAGAAATGAGACCTTTATCAGAATGCTTAACTGTGATGATTATTTCTTAGATTTCTGCTCTCCTTCTAATTTTGGCAGCATTGATTTTATTAATGCAAAAACTTTTAATTTAACATAGTCAAAATCATTCATTTTGCAACTCATAATGTCCTCTATTTCTTGCTTGGTTATAACTTTTTCCCCTATCAATAGATCTGATAGGTAGAATATTTCTTGATCTTTGAATTGATCTATGGTGTTGTCCTTTATGTCTAATCCTGTACCCATTTTCAATTAGGGTGTGAGATGTGGGTCTATGTCTACTTTTTGCCATACTATTTTCCAGTTTTCCCAATATTTTTGTCAAATAGTGACTTCTTATCCCAGAAGCTGATGTGTTTGGGTTTGGCCAGCTGTAGATTGCTGTACTCTTTTACTGCAGTTTCTTTCTAACCTATCCTAATCCATTGATACATTATTCTATTTCTTAACCAGTACCAGGCAGTTTTGGTGACTGCCACTTTATAGTATAGTTTTAGATTTGTTAGAGCTAGGTTACCTTCCTTTACATATTTTTAGGTTTGTTTTGGTTTTTTTTAGGTTTGGGTTTTTTTTTTTGCAAGTCAAATGGGGTTAAGTGGCTTGCCCAAGGCCACACAGCTAGGTAGTTATTAAGTGTCTGAGACTGAATTTGGACCCAGGTACTACTGACTCCAGGGCTGGTGCTCTATCCACTGTGCCACCTAGCTGCCCCTTCTTTACATTTTTTTATCGGTTTCCTTGCTATTTTTGACCTTTTGTTGCTCCAGATGAATGTTTTACTATTTTTTTTCTAGTTCGGTAAAGCAGTTCTTTGGTAGTTTGATTGGTATGTCTCTGAATAAGTAATTTAATTTGTGCAGAACATCATTTTGATATATTAGCTCTACCTAACCATGAGCAATTGCCATTATTCTGATTATTTAGATCTGACTTTATTTTGATGAGGAGTGCTTTATAATTGTGTTCATACAGTTTCTGGGTTTGTCTTTGAAGATAGATTCCCAAGTACTGATCATATTTTTATTTCATAGTGTAGTAGTCATTGTGTGTATTGTGTTCTTGGTCCTGCTCATGTGACTATGTATGAGGTAATACAATTCTTAGCAAGGGACTCAAAATACCATACTTTTTTCATGACATCAAACCTTTGCAAATGTCCTGGAAGGCATAGGCAATGATAAGTAATCAATAATATAACTTATTATTTTCAAATTTTATTACTAGAAGGATTATTCTAAGGTTGTTTTCATGATTATATATACATTCAAAAATAGAAACAAAACAAATAGGCAATTATCCAGATAATTCAGAAAAGCAAACCATAAAATGAGGAAAAAGTAATTTTAAGAATCAAACTCAATAAAATTATCTAGCTAAACTAATTAAATTAAAAGTTTATTATATATTTTACATTGCTCATAAAGAAATGCCATTTTTCTTAATATGTATTTGTGTATTTACTGTAACCACTGCTATATTTGTTCCTACTTTCATTCCCTACAAATCCCAGACAAACAGAATTTTTTCCCAGAAAAACAATGGCATCAGTTGTCTCAGTGAAGAGAACTCTCAATTAGTTGATTAGTTTGCTCTTTAAAGTCTGTTTTTTTTTGTATACTAAATCCCGTTTTCTCACCCATTAGTGCATTCCAGAAATGCATTCAGCTGAAAAATGATTTGGCCTCTGGATCTCACAAAAGTGCATTAGAAAAATACAAGAAATCTTTTAAAAAAGAACACTTATACAAAAGAAAACATTTAATTGTTTATATAATGTGGTTACTCACCATACCAGATTTAAAACTATATAATAAAGCAGCAGTCATCAAACCTGTCTGGTACTGACTAAGAAATAAAGAAGTAGTTCAGTGGAATAGATCAGGTACAAAACAATCATGGTAAATTACTATAGTAATCTACTCTTTATTATATCCAATGATTCACTATTTCACAGAAACTGCTGGGAAAAACAAGACATAGACCAGTATATCAAGGTAAGGTCAAAATAGGTACAGGATTTAGACATAAAAGTTGATACTATAAGCCAATTAGGAAAACAAGGAATAGTTCATCTATCCAATCTATGAAGAGGAGAGGTGTTTATGACCAAATAGGAGATAAAGAATATTGTAAAATGGATAATTTAGACTACACTAAATTCAAATTTTTTTGCACAAATAAAACCAATGCAACCAAAATTACAAGGAATGAAGGAAGTTGGGAAACAATTTTCACAACTAATATTTCTGATAAAGGATTCATTTCTAAAATATATAGAGAACTGAATCTAAATTTATAAGACAAGTCATTCTGCAATTGATAAATGGTAAAGGATATGAACAGGTAGTTTTCAGATGAAGAAATTAAAGCAATTCATAGTCATATGAAAAAATGCTCCAAATCATTATTGCTTAGAGAAATGGAAATCAAAACAAGTCTGATGTACTACCACATATCTATCAGATGGACTAAAATGACAAGAAAAAAAAGAAAATGTTGGAGAGGATGTAGGAAAGCTAGGACATTAATGCACTATTGGTGGAATTGTGAACTAATCCAACCATTCTGGAGAACAATTTGGAACTAAGTCTAAAAAGCAATAAAACTGTGTATACCATTGATCCAACAATAGAACCATGATGTCTATATCCCAAAGAGATCAGATAAAAGGGGGAAAGACCCACAGTTCTTTTTATAATTGGAAACTAAGGGGATGTCCATCAATTGGGGAATAGTTGAACAAGTTATGGGTATATTAATGTCATGGAGTACTATAGTTCTATAAGAAATCATGAGTGATTAGATATAGAAAAGCCTGGAAAGACATACATGAACTGATGCTGAGTGAAGTGAGCAGAATGAGGAGGACATAATACATATTAACAGCAATATTATGAGATGATCAACCATGGGGGATGGAGCTCCTTTTGGCAGTTCTGTGATTAAGGATAATACTGAGAGAACTGTTTTAGAAAATGCCATCCACATGTAAAGAAAAGACTGTGGCATCTTTATGCATAGCAAAGCTTACTATGTTAATTTTTAAAAGCTTCTTTTGTACCTTTTTCTCCCTTTTTTATGCCCCACCCTTATTTCTAATTTTTTTTCACAGCATGACTAATATGGAAATATATTAAACATGATTCTGCAGGTACATTTTTTATCAGATTGGTTGCTGCCATGAGGAGGGCAGGTGGAAGGAAGGATGCTAAAAAATATATAAAACTCAAGATCTTGCAAAAAAGATCAATGTTGAAAACTACCTTTGCATTTATTTGGGAAAAATATAAATTAAAAAAAAAGAATGTGGCTACTCAAAATGTTAAGAACACTACAGTATTCATGAAATTCCTTGTTGGATCTTCCCATACTTTGTACATGGTCTATGTTTTAAAAATATTTGATGAATGAATAAAATAAATAGGCAAGAAGTAACAGTAGAATCAGTAACCAATCTTCTAAGTACTGTTAATCTATAGTACTCCACCTTATTTTAGGCCCCTGCTAGAGGCAGAAATCTCTAATCCAAACAATTTCACTGCTTCCTGCCCCCCAGCATCTTTCAAAATATCCTTGATAAGTGATATCATTGAGATTCATTACATCTTTGACAGAGGATTTAAATCAGTAAAGTAAAAAACAAACAAAAAACCCAAAATATATGTTCTTTACTTAGTAATAATAACCTTTGCTTATTTCAGATTGGACAAAATTTAATGATGTTCAATTTAACAAATATTTGTTAAGCAACTATAATGTGTACAACACTATGCTACATTCTGAGGACACAAAGGAAAACATGAAAAGCAATCTTTGCTCTCAAGGAGCTTTCATTTTATTGGGGAGAGTAGAAATGGAAAGATACAGCATTTAAACAAATACATGATAATTCATAAGGGAGAAAGAATTAGCTAGGGTGATTTGAAAAGTCTTACTTTAAGGGGTGATGGGAAAGGTGAGCATTAAAGAAAGTGAAAAGAGAGAAAAAAGATATTGGTTTCATAAAAGTCAAAATAAAATAATTAAAGGCCTTTGTGTGAATCTGCCTGAACTGCATGCAGGGTGACAAATGTTTATTAAGGTCCTTTTGAAGCTTCAAGAGCTTGGAATAACAATTAGCATCAGAAGAAACAAATGTATGAAAGTCAAGTTTATGATATTCAGTAAGGGCAATCTATAAATGTCTATACATATATAGGTGTGTGTATACATGCATATATGTACACATGTGTGCAAACACACATGTGCATGTATTGTGATGAGACAAAAAGAGACAGTTTAGTCCTGAGAAAGAGATCCTGAGGACTCAGTGCCATTACTGATCTGCCCATGTGTATATATGTATATTATTTGTGGGACAGCTAGGTAACATAGTGAATACAGCATTGATCTTGGAGCCAAGAGAAGAGTTTGAATCCAGCCTGAGACAACCTGTACTTAATAACTGTGTAACCTTTGGCAGGTCACTTAATCCTGATTGCCTCTACTCTAGGGCAGGGTTATCCAATCTTAGTTATCTTAGGGCCATATTAAATAAAATAATTATTCCAAGATCACACCCAGAATAAAAAATACAGTCCACATTCAGTGGACATAGAGCCATATGCAGACTCTGGGACCAAAGTTCTTAAATATAAGAGGATGCATCATAATTTCTTAGAAAGGCGAAGGTACAAAGCACGAAAGGTACATATTGACCAGTCTGCATTGTGCAGGTGGAATGCATCCCACAGATTGATTGAAAATTCCATGAGACATGTCCTGTCTGTAATACTGCTTAATGTTTGTCCTTCATTTTTGAAGAAGACCACAAAAGGGAGCTGATGCCATGATGAGCACATGAATTGGATTTGAGTGAGAGTGCTGTCCTGTCACCAGTCTCACTTTCTCCTCTGGAGCCATCTGGGTCCATTGGCCAGATACGAATCAGGACAACTGGAGATGGCCCTGGATGAGAGCATTCAGGGTTAAGTGACTTGCCCAAAGTCACAAGGCTAGTAAGTGGCAAGTTCCTGAGGCTGGATTCAAACTCCCATCCTCCTGAATCTAAGGCCAGTGCTTTATTCACTGCACCATTTGCTGAAACACCAAAGAAAATTAACATAAACAAGATTATTTATTAGTGATGGAATTTAAAAATATAAAATGCATTCCATGAAAATTATTATGTTATTTTTCACTTGTGAAAATTAAAATGCACTGGCAGGCCTTATAAAATCATACTGTAGACTACTTGCCTGTGGTCATATTTTGGACTGTCCTGCTCTGGGGTAGCTAAAGTTGTCCTGCTTCATATCTGGTCATTCGACCCAGATGCCTTCAGAGGAGAAAGTAAGGCTAGTGACTTGGCACAGCACCTGCTCACTCACTTCTAAATCATGTGCTTGTTATGGCATCACCTCCCTGATGTCATAGTGTCTATGGGAATGAAGGATAAATAACTCATTATATGTTCATGCATACATAAATATATTATATATATAATATATGTTTATGTGAAAGTGTATTGCATGTGTATATATATGGAAATATATCTACATATTGATATTCTTGTGTATATGTTTATATGTAAGTATTACTGATTGTGTATATATATTGTGTATATATATATATACATATATATATATGGATGTTCAGATGCATATGTATGTTCTGGGTATGGGGATGTGAGCAAATGTGTATATGTCTGTGTTTACATCTAAGTACATGTGTAGTCATATATATATATATATATATATATATATATATCTAAGTCTATATGTACATTTGTATCTACATTATATATACCAACATATACACATATATAATTGAATACATATATAGTGAGACAGAACTATAGGTATATGTATACATAAAGGTAAATATAGATTTCTTTCCCTGTGTACCTATATTATTTTTCTATTTAAGTCTCTTGTCATTGGTGGAGAATGATTACTTGTTTTACGTGGGGAATCTATGCCTCCATGATGCCCTTCTTCACAGTTTTACTGGAAAACTTCAAGAAATTTTCCCTTGGATAACAATTGAATCCCTGTATCTTTCTCTTCAAATCTGTCTCCATTTTCATTTCACTTTTTCTATCTCCATTTCCCTCTGTGTCTCTGTCTCTTTTTTTTAAGGTTTTTGCAAGGCAATGGGGCTTAAGTGACTTGACCAGAACCACACAGCTAGGTAATCATTAAGTGTCTGAGTTCAGATTTGAACTCAGGTACTCCTGACTCCAGGGCCAATGCTCTATCCACTGCACCACCTAGCCACCTTCTCTTTCTTGAACTCTTATCGTGTTCCCATGGGAAAATTTGTTCTTTCTTTGTTTTATCTGGTATATTCTAATATCAGTTCTCCATTTTCAGTTTTCTATCTACTTGAAAAAGATATTTTGATATTTGCTATATGTGATCAGAACTGGCAGTCAGGGGGCGACTAGGTGGTGCAGTGGACAGAATACTGACCCTGGAGTCAGGAGTACCTGAGTTCAAATGCGGCCTCAGACACTTAATAATTACCTAGCTGTGTGGCCCTTGGACAAGCCACTTAAACCCATTCCTTGCAAAAAAAAAAAAAAAAAAGAACTGGCAGTCAGTGGGAAGGGAGTCAAGCTTTGTAAAACATACAAGGCCCTCTTTCCCCTTTAAAGGGATAGTGATGAAGAATATTACCTCAATCTAAAAAATTATTTTCTCTTAGGAAAAACAAGATGTTTGGAAGTGAATAGCTATAATTTGCCTGATACTCCTCTCAAAGGAGAAAAGAGTAGCCAATCACAAGGTCTCTCAGTGTCCTGTTTCCTTTCTAGTAGGAATCATTTTCCCTTGGAAAAGGGTGGGTAGCAGGAACTCTAAAATATTCAAAACTCTAAAAAAACTTCTAGACAGATGGATCCACACACTCAAAGCAGAATGTAAACATGCTTGCACACACATATAAGATGAGCATGTATGACATATATAGACATACATACATAAATGGCATCTTGCCATAATTTTTAGTTAATAGAGAGCTAGCCTTGATACAAGGAAAACTTGGGTTCGCATCACAACTCTGGAATAATCTGCCTGTATGACCCTCAGTGAGTTAATAAATCCCTCAGTGGTAAAGAAATTGCTCTTGCCCCAGAGGTTCACATATAGTCAATAGTCAATAGTCAGTAAATTTTTATTAAGCACCTACTAAATGTTAGGCATTGTGCTAATCACTATCTAATGGGAGAATGTATAAAAGGAGGCTCAAAAGGGGAGGGAGGGAGGAGATTGAGGAGGAGAAAGACCTGATAGGAAAGTATGATAGAGAAATCAAAGTCCCAGCACACTGTAGTCAGGTGAGTAATAATAGATAGTTTAAGCTGAGCTCCCTTCTTAAATGGAGATTTTCATTTTTCCATTCAGGAGGGTAGAGGGTAGCAATGAGGTCTCACCAAGTCTGGTGAGATCATGCAGAATGATGAGGACTTCCCAAAAAGTGAAAACCAAACTCTAGTCCCCATTCCTATAACTTGGACAAAAAGGGTAAGTGTAAAAAAATTCAGTCCAAAAAGAAACAAGAAGACTGTGAACTGTATTGCCTTTGGGAAATAACTGCAAATTTCTCCCAAGACCAAAGGTTCATATTTAAAAATACATATTTATGTTATGAGCTTGACACTCATTAACAAATATAAGCATTTCCATATGTGAAAAATTTAATGGAATAGTATACACGAAAAAAATGAATACACACTGTGGAGATTTGATTTTTTTGTTTCATTTTTAAAGCAGACAAATTTAATATGGTAGTACGAATATTGCCATTTTTTGTCTGTGTCCCCTTTAGAACTTCCATTTTCTATTCTCCTTGTTTCTTTTTCTCTCTTGCTCTCTCTCTCTCTCTCTCTCTCTCTCTCTCTCTCTCTCTCTCTCATATGTGTGTATCTATATATGTATTATGTATATAATGTATGTAAAATTTAACATACATATTTATATCCATTTCATTGAGACTTATCTTCCTATTCTTTTTCATTGCTATTATTGCCCTCTCTTCTCACACTATTACCCAAAACAAATTGTTCTGTTTTGGCCATGTATAATTATGCTTATCTCATTGTATACCAACATTTTATCGATTTTTATCATCTGCCTTCTTAATTCACCATCAGTTATTGCATTTATTGTTCTTATCTCTTTTGCAATTGTCATCCTTTACAATTTCAGAGTGAATGTAAACAGAAATTCTCTTATGTTCTAATAAGTATTCCCTGATTTATTTGACTTTTTTCAATTTGTTCTTTCTTATATCACAATGGTATTACATTATATCCATGTACCATAATTTGTTCAGTCATTTTTAAATTGATAAGCTCACACTTTATTTCCAATTCTTGGTTATAAGAAGTACTGCTATAAATCTATTAGCATATTTGGATTTTTTTTCTTTCTTTGATTATTTTAAGGGGCATATAAGCCTGGAATGTTTTCACGGGATCAAAGAGATATTGAGTGGTTGCTATTTCCATTTTACAGAGGAGGAAACTGAGGCAAACAAGTTTAAGGGACTTGCCCAGTATAACACAGCTAGTAAGCTTCTGAGATGAGATTTGAAGTCAATTGTTTTTGGCTCCAGCCCCAGTACTACCACTTACCTGCCCTACTCTATTCAATAACTCCTATAATAATTGTCTTCATTTTTGTATCTCTCCAATTTAATGGAGGTGAAATAAAACTTGAGAAATGATTATTTTTTCCTTCTCTATTAGATATTTGGAGAATTTTTCATATGCTTTTTGACCACTTACATTTCCTTTATGGAGAATTTCCTAACCATATATTTTTGCCACTTATCTATTGTGAAATGGCTTTTATTCTCACTTATTTGTATCAAATCTCTATTTTTCTTGTAATATCAGATTATGTTAGAAATGTACACCAGAGATTTTTTTTCTGTTTGCTATTTCTTTTCTATTTCTGTCTTGATAAATTGACCAATAATATTTGCCAAATTAAAATTGTTCATTCCATCTTTTCTAACTTTTTCTAGCCTTTAGCATGACATTTATCCATATGGAGTTATGAAGTAGCTCTTTTCCTGATCCTTTAATTTTTTGTAATATGTTTTATATCCAGGTCATATATCAATTTGGAGCTAATTTCTCCCAGACTACTTTTCAATTTTCCCAGCAATTTTATTCAGTAATAATTCCTTCCTCCAATATTTGATACCTCAGACTTATGAACATAATACTACCATGTTAAGTGGATTCTGTTTTTGTGTTCCTACTCTCTTATAACTTCTATTTTATATGTGTGTGGTTATTTATCATTGTTGCTTTGCAAAATAGTTTGGCATCTGGTACTACTAAAGTCTCGATTTTTCCTACTTCAATGGTATCCCTGGAGTGTCAGGAGAAATCATTGAAGGCCTCTAAGTACAATCAGGGGACATCCTGAGGCAAATTACTGGAGAACCTAGACAAATGTTGCACAGGATGGGCAGAATGCTTTATTATCAGTAAATGTCTAATAAATTTCCATTAAATAAAAGTAACAACACACAGTTAGTGCATTAAACTTCATAAAATGTTTTCTTTATAACAACATTGTTAATAAGGTAAGATAAATACTCATAAATAAGGAAACTGAGACTCCAGAGGCATGAGATAATTTGTCCTTATTCACATGGCTAGTAATGAGGGGAAGAGGTATTTGAAACTTAGTCCCTTTAAACTCGAGGCTTTGTGTTTTTCCCTTATTCTTAGACAATGCTATATTTCTAAAGAAGATTATAAAAAAACAGGTGAACAAAATTACTGAAAAACTACTAAAAAGACTTATTCTTTAAGAGAATGCAAAGGAAAGTCTCACACAGGCATAAAGATTCTTAAAAACAGACTGATTTCCCTTTTTCAGAATGTGAAATGCCAAAGTATTTCCATGTTCAATCCTAAAAATGTTCCCTGGATATAATGGAAGATTTTCAGCTTTAAGTGGGTCTTGCTAAGTTAACTTTGATTAATTTAATCAATTTGAAATTGCATTTCTATAGTTGATACTTTTTTCTTCATATAACTAAATTAGTTTTCATCCTTTACAGAATATGGGAATTCCTTTCAAAAGTCCCCAGAGTCATTTAAGTACATCTTATATTAAAAGCATGATTTCCTTCTCATTGGCCTCTGGCAAAAAATAAAAAATTCAATTAAAAAAATCCATAGGATGTCACAGCCCAGTTTGGTACAACATATTTATTTTATAAAGTTAGTAAGAAAATCAACTTATTTTAAGACATGCTGATACAATAAATACATGTAAGAGAAAAATCTATTTTGACATAAGAAGTCTTCAAATAACCCCTCAGATAGTGATTAACTATGTGACTTTGGACCAGTCATTTACTCTGTATTTGTTTCATTTTCCTCCACTCTTAAATGAGGGTGATAATATTATCTTTCCTTCCCAGGGTTGTTGAGAGAATTTAATGAGATAATATTTGCAAAACACTTATTATAGTACCTGGAACATAATAAGCACATTTAAATGATGCATATTGCTATTATTATTATTATTATTAGTAGTAGTAGTAGTAGCAGTAGTAGTAGTAGTAGTAGTAGTAGTAGTAGTAGTAGTAGTAGTAATAGTAATAGTAGTAGTAGTTTTTATCATCTTTCTTGGAAAACTGAGTATATGAGAAAAAGGAGGGGGAAAAAGAAATGGAGAGAAAAAATTAAGCCTTTAGATTGCTTTGATTTATTCTTCCCTCCTTTGACTTTACTTTTATTTTGGAAATGCTGTAGACTCATAAAAACACTTGTTTATAACCCAGATTGCTTTCTTTTTATTTAATGAACTTCCAAGAAATATATGATTTAAACAACATGGTTTACTTTCATTTCAGAAGACACATACACACATATACATATATATGTATATATACATACATACATACATATATATATATTTGACACAGTAAAAAAAATCTGGCCTTGAAGTTGGGAAAGCACGAATTTAAATTCTGCCTCAGACACAAGACACCTTCAAACTGTGTAATTAACTTACTTGGTAACTAACTGGGTAATTAACTGGATAATCCTGGGTAATTAACTTAACTATTCTCATCTTTAAAATAGCCACAATAAAAAACTTTGGTCACAAATTTGCTATGATGATCAAATGGAATAATAAAGTGCCTTTTAATTCTTGAATCATTAAATAAATGTAAACTATCAATATTATTGTTAATCAATTTTCTTGTATATTTTAAATGCCTAGCAATTAGTGGGAACAATGTGATAAACTGGAATGCTCAGATCAGAATAATAAGACTTGGGTTTGAATCCTGATTTTACCATTTATTTCTTATGTGACTTTGGACAAGCCAACTATTCTCTAAGCATTGATTTCCTCAACTGCAACATGAAAGGGATTACATTTGTGGGTATTCAGTGGTTCAGTTGTGTCTGACAGTTCATGAGCCCATGAACCATAGCATATAAATACTGTCCTTGAGGTTTTCTTTGCAAGAACGCTAAACTGGTTTCCCATTTCCTTCTCCAGTATTGAATAAGAAAGAGATTAAATGGCTTGCCCAGGGTCCCATGGCTAGACTGAACTTGAGGCTGAACTTGAACTTGTCTTCTTGACTTCAGTCCCAGAATTATACACTGAGCTATCTGACTGTTTCTCCTAGATCTCTTAAAGTTGGTTTCAGCAATAAATCTATGCAACCATATTTTTCATGGCTTCATTTTAAAAACAAGATACAAGTTTTTAGCCTATTTTAAAAAGTCAAATTATGAATTATAACATAGTTGAAATTAATGAATTAATAACCCCTCAGAATATAAGAAAACCAATAAGATGTGATGGAAATTAGACTCAGACTTCCAAACCTCTTATGTCAACTTCCATGAATAAAAGACAAGGAGGGAATCATATCAGCCCAGTCTCATTGGATACATCCACAGTCAATGACTACCACCTGTTCATTGACCTCTCTAGTCCTAGATTTTTAGGTTTAGGCCTTGATCATGTACAATTGGTATTATCCATTTCTTCATACAAATATGTATTAAGCTGACACTGTTCAAAGTATTATTCTAGGAGCTTAGAGAGATCCAACAATAAGTAAGGCTTAATAACTCCCCCCCCCAAATTAACTAGACAGCAGTTTCCCTTAGCTTTCTGATAAAGAGAGGACCATTATATTGAGAAATTAAAAATCAAGATATCAGTAATTTTAAAAACACAGTTTTCCTTGAAACCGTGAGAGATTATATTCCCAGAAGATATAAAAGGAGTGTCAGGTGTTTGGGGCTCAAGTAGCCAGTACTTTCTCCACCTTGGTACACCATGAAAACTATAGACACCTAGATCATTGGGCCAACCATTGATATCAAACTGCAAGGCAAAGCAACTCAGACCTCTATGATAACAGAATCCTTCCCAAGGGAGAGAAACACAAGAAGTTGTGCTTTCTTCATGCCCTAGAAATGGAGAAATGAAAAGGAATGCAGTTTGCACCAAAATGAAAGCTGGCCCTTTATTTTGCTTTTTTGCTTTATCTCCTTTGTTCCTTTTGAACTGGATCCTTGGTCTTTAGTTTATTGTGTAAATACCTTAGGAAACAGTCTTTCTCTTTTTTCTGTATTCTCTGTCGCATCTTTGTAGCACACTGTGATTGTTACTAATGATAATAACTCTCTAAGAGAGTATCAATAAAATATTTTAATGCACAAAACAAGATGTAGTTAAATGGACACAAAGAATACAATTTTTATGCTATCTTATTAAACAAATGTTTATTGAGTATTTTTAAAACTAAACTGTAAAAGTTCACAATCTGTTAAACAATCACTTTTTGTTCTTTGTATTCTAAATGTTTGCTTACTGATGACTGGTAAGTTCACCATAAAAAATAAATTTTAAACCATCAAAAATAAAATAAGATGTTATAATAATAAAACCTTAATACTCTTAAAATTCATCCCTTAAAGAAAAGCAAATACATTGGGAAAACTTTAGAGGAGTGTTTTAGACAAAATCAAAATTGCCTATGCACTTCCAACTTAATTGTCTTTGTGAATTTGCTTGAATGGATATATCCTCTTAGTGCTAGAATGAACAGCAGACTTTCACAGCTGAAACATTTCTAGTTTTGACCAGCTTCAGTTACATTGAAAATGTTTGTGGTGAATCGTGAGAGACCCCTGCTGATCTTGCTAAGTATTATAAAATCAGTCACTGAAAGTGTTTTGTCTCATATCTATCTGCTGTTGTGAATTATATGCATTCCAGTTCAGGAATTGGGAGAGTGTGTTTCATTTATGGTCAATTGACACTAGGATATGAAAAAAATCTGGTAGTAATAGGTAGAAACAAATATACAATAGGACGATTTAATAGATACATAATATCTGAAAGCAAAATATGATTTTTTCAAGTTAAAACCTCCATATATTAACCAATAAATATCTATTAAGCACTAACATAGAATCATAGAATATCATATGTAAGGGACAAAAAACAGTACATTCAAACCCTCCCATTTTAAAGATGAGAAAACTTCAGTATATAAAGTCACTTGGAAAAAGTCTCAGAAATAGTTAAATCCTGCAGGTGCTGTAGCCACAATTACAACAAACCTAGGAAAGACATTTAGTGCCACCAAAGACCTTGGCACTATCAAATGTTTCCACATCAGAAAATAATATGATTTTATCAGTAGAAATGGTATTAAAAAAGAGCTATTACGATCTGCTTTGCCCCTGTACCCTAAGGACTAAGAATCGTTCCAGCTGACACTTTCCAGCTGTTGTCTCCTCCATTGGAATGTGAACTCTGAGAGCAGAGATTCTTACTTCTCTATTGTTATCCCTAGGGCTTGGCAAAGTGTTTTGCACATCATAAATACATAATTATTTTTTCATTTAAACATACATTCTCTAATTCCAAATCCATAACTCTTTCCATTGTTCTAAACTTGCTGGCAACAAGAAATCAATGTAAACAATCAACTTAATATGCCATCTATTATCAGGGACCCAAGAAAACCTGTGACTATAAGTTAGATAAGAGTTACAGTTCTACATCAATGGAAGAGAATTACACCCCAGCCGTGATGAAAACACAGATCCATATGAAAAGGGGGGAAAAAACCGCCTCTGACCAATTCAACATTGCAATGTTGTTTATCATTCAGGAGGGGAAGGACATGGGAATATAAATAATACAATTTTAAAGTAAGGCTTTTTTGTTTAGTTGTGTCTGGCTTTTTGTGACTAGTTTTGGGTTTTCTTGGCAAAGGTCCTGAAATGTCTTGCCAATCCCTTCTCCAGATCATTTTACAAATAAAGAAAATGAGGCAAGCAAGGGTTAAATGAGTTGCCCAGGGTCACACAGCCAGTAAATGTCTGAGGACAGATTTGAATTTAGGGTGATATAGCTAGACTATGCCAGAACTCTATGATCCCTTTTGGAATTTTCTTGGCAGAGTTCCTGGAATGGTTTGCCATTTCCTTCTCCAATTAATTTTGAAGATGAAAATGAGGCAAACAGGGTTAAGTGAAATAGTTAGGATCACCTGAGTTCAAGTACAGCTACAGACACTTCCTAGCAGTGTGGTCGTGGGCTGGTCACTTAATCCTGTTTGCTTCATTTTCTTCTGTAAAATGAGTTGGAGAAGGTAATGGTCAATCATTCCAGTAGCTCTGCCAAGAAAGCCCATTATGGAATTCCAAAAGTCTGATATGACTGAGAATCTACTGAACAACAGAAAGATGAGTCTTCCTAACTCCAAGGCCAGCTCTCTATCCATTATTACACCTAGTTGCCCTAAAAAGGCTAATATCTTCTTTCTTCTTTTCTGATGAGAAAGAAAGCAAATGTGTTCTTTTTGTCCAACATATGAAAACTCTATTCTTACATTCACTGTTCCTGAGTCTCAAAAGACATTGTGAAAATTCATTTTCCATCTTTCACTATCAATTTTGGACAAGTCATTTAATCTGCATGATTAATGCTCTTTAAGTTCTAAATTATTATCCTATATTTTTCCTTTGTTCCCTAGTTAACATGTTAAGAAGACTTTTATGTTTTAAGTATACATGAATGGGATCTGAATTTGATATTCTTTGTGCCCAAACTCTTTCTTCTAGTATAAATCAATAATGATGCAGTTCAGGAAGCATGAAAGAATTGAAAAAAAATCTGTATCCTGTTCCATCCCAGTATACCCATACTTTCTCATTTACTCTCCACCATCAGGCTCTAATGAAAAAGCCATAGTATTTACAAAATGGAATCAACACGGAGGTAACAGATATAATTGAGGGAGTATACATAGGAATCATGGAAAGTTATTTTTATATGAACTTTGAAAATTCAGGTCAGTCACAATTAGCATTGCTATAATCAGTTATCCGAAGCTATTTGGTCTTTATGATGAAAACAAATATATTAACTTTTAATATTATTGAATTCAGGGAAATACTGGTTACAGACTGATTTTCATTTTTTTCAATTTAAAATGGGCTGGTCAATAATATATTTATCTCATTTAGATATAGTTACTCAGATTTTTTATTTAAAGGCAAACATATAGAAAATCCAAAATAGGGCCAGCTAGGTGGTGCAGTGGATAGAGCACTGGTCCTGGAGTCAGGAGGACCTAAGTTCAGATCTGGCCTTAGACAGATTTGAAACATTATTAATTACTTAATTAATTATTAATAATTCCCTTACATGGGAAGTGGGTAAGTCACTTAACACCATTGCCTTACATAAATAAATATTTTTTTTAGGTTTGTTTTTTTTTTGCAAGGCAAATGAGGTTAAGGGGCTTGCCCAAGGCCGCACAGCTAGGTAATTATTAAGTGTCTGAGGCCAGATTTGAACTCAGGTACTCCTGACTCCAGGGCCGGTGCTCTATCAACTGCCCCAATAATTAGTTTTTTTATAAAAATACAAGGTAATCATTAAAAAAATCAAAAATTCAACTTATCATAATGGTCTTGTAACCAATAAAATCTAGGCTTCTTTGACCTCAAAATTGAAACAATGCACAAGAAATGAACAATTTCAGTTATCTCTGATATATAGGACTTCAAGAACCAGACAAGATTACATGCCAAAGAGCTACCAATAAAAAGGTTAATAAGCCCTAAAGCCTAACAGTACCCTTCCTTTATAACCCACCATGCTATGACAATAGATTGCATAAGCTCATATTCTTTATAAATGTTTAATCAAGAGTAATCATCTGGGATTTTTTTAAAAGGATAAATTGAGAGTATTTCATTCTCTTATAAGTAGGTGGGATTTGATATGTGTTCAGATTGCACTGGGAATACTGCTAAGCTTACTGTTCCCATGATGATGTCCAAGAACTTTCGGATATCACCTGTTATATATTATTTAGAGTCACAATTAGACTTTGGCATCCTTTCCATGCTTCAAGACATTTCTTACTTCAGTTTTTACCTTCTCCCAGGTGGTTGCCATTTTACTCCATTAACATATTTCTTTGTGTAAAATAAAGTTCTTCATCCCTCCCATGTCCAGCCCCTACTCCAGGCTTATGATATGGCCTATTTTTTTTCTTTTAGTTTAAACTAATAATTCACAATACATATTATACAATGTCTTTTAAACACCATAATAATATAGACTTCTATAGTTTTTTTCTATGAACATAATTCATCTTCAAAAAATGGATAAAATCCAAGTAATCTAATAAATTTTCAGGACTCAACAAATTTACTCTTTAAGTAAAATACTAATACTCCTTATGATGACATTAAAGAAAGAGATAGATAAATATACTCAAATTACTAAAATAAAACTTTTCAATATGTTCATGCTTAAAAATTCCTCAGGGTTGTCTATTTTTACTTAGAGTTATCTAAAACTAATTTTCTATTTCCTTAAAATAAAAAAGGTGATTTTTTTGAAATTTTAAAGTCATACATTTTTTATTATTTCATAAAGAACTTTCATAAGAACTAAAGTCTTTCAAGTTCTACAATTTCATTAGCATGGTGAGTCCCCCCCCATCAAAACAAATTTCAACACTTTTTAAAAAATTTTATTTAATTAAAGTAATGGGGTTAAATGACTTGCCTAAGGTCATATAGCTAGTATCTGAGGTCAAATTTGAACTCAGATCCTCCTGATTCCAGGGCCAATGATGCCCCAACACTCTTCTTTAGTAGATGGTTTTTTTGTTGAATTACTGTTGCAAACAGGAAAACTCATATTTATGTGTGTATGTATGCACATATACTTTATATATTATGTAATTATATGTAGCATTTATCACAGTGTGGCACATTTATTATTATTCTTTAGTCATTTTTCAGTCTTCACAAAGTCAGATTCTTGTGACCTCATTTGGAGTTTTCTTGGCAAGGATACTGGAGTGGTTTATAATTACTTCTTCAGTTCATTTTACAAATAAGAAAACTAAGGCAAACAGGGTCAAGTGACTTACTCAGGTTCTTATGGCTAGTATCTGAGGCTGGATTTGAACTCAAGAAGATGAGTATTCCTAATTCCAGCCCTGGACTCTATCCATTGTTAGGCATATAGTAAAGTGCTTAATAAATGGTTATGTGTGTGTATGTGTATGTGTGTAAAATTTCATGGTCAAGCTTATTTTCTAGTAAAGAGCTTCTCCAAATTTATCTAGATGGATCCTTAAACAAAAAGTTCACAAGCCAGTGTTTAATCTGTCCCTTCTCCCTAGTTCCATAGCCACTGCCTTGGTTCAGGCCCTTATCACTTCTCCCCTGTGCTAATATAATCTCCTAATTGATCTCCATGCCATATCTCTCTTCAATCTCCATGCCATTCTGAATATAGCTCACCTATGACATTTTGCTAAAATAAAAGGTCTGACCTACTTAGTAAGCTCTAGTGACATCTTTTTTACCTAAAATACAAATGAGGATTTTCAGAACCTGGCTCTAAATATCTTCCTAGCCATTTTTTCTCACCTTATTATATATTCCTCTTCATGTACTCTATTGTCAAACTGGATTTCCTCTTCTTTTCACAAAATATTGGATCTCACATCTCTCTCCTATTGCTTATCTTTGGAATGTACTCATTCTATATCTATTCCTTTTGAAATTCATTGTCATTTTTTGTTTGCTTTTATAGCTCAAATCAAGTACTATCATCTATTTGATAATATTTGTAGATGGTGACATCTATCTTCTTTCCCAGTTAGCAGGTGGTGGCTTCCCTGCTCTGCCCAAGATATCTCATATTTCTTTTGCATATAAAGAGAAACCTAAGGCAGAGACTGTCTTATTTCTATATTTTAATCCCCATATTTTACCATATTTAATCAAAATTGCTTAATTGATGCATTCATTGATTGGCATATCCTGCTAGAGTTTGTTTTTGTCCAGTCTTTAAGAATTCCAGGCACCTGCCTACTATTCTGAACTAAAAAAAAAGAAGCAAGGGGAAGGAAAGACCTTTTGAAAACCCTTTAAATATTTATATGATGTTAAGAAATTAAACAATTGATATACAAAGGTAATTCATAATCTTGGATGAACAATAATGATATGGTCTGTATCTGTTTCACTAAAAGTAGGAATAATTATAATAAACAATTCACTGGATTATTATAAGGATAATATTTGAAAAACACTTTGCAAACTTTAAAGTGCAAATAACATTGATTACCCTGACCCTCACTACCAGAAGGCTAGGTGTGTTATATTTGATTCCTTTCCAGAATTCTCATCCCTTATGAGGAATGGAGGTGCCTAGACTCTGAAAATGACTCCACCAGTAGTTTTTCCTCAGATAAAAGGGTTGATTCCTTACACATCAATTCCATTTAGCCATTTAACAATTGGATAGATTTTGGAAAAGAATATTTGCTTCAAAAGCAAGGAAAGAGGCATGATCCTTTTCCCCTTAATCATCACCTCAGTCTCAGAGGAGGAGAAGAAAATTAAATCCACACTTTAACTGGGTCCTACTAAAGCACAGTCTCAGTTCAAGGAATCTGAGACACTAGCCTCTCTGGGCTTCCCTACCAGGCTTTATCACCTGCCTACATTCCTGACTCTAAAGTCTATGGCCCAAACTCCCAGGTTTGATCATAGCAGACACCTGAAACTTCTGAGAAGGATGAACTGGCCATATTATTCCAATACCAAAAGTATGTTTGCTTAAAAGATTATTTTATGAAGAACTCACATAAGGCAAGCACTCACATGGAGATCAGTAGAAATAAAACCAGGGCACTCTCAAGGTCTCTCTGAGGTCCTTTGGAATAAATTGCACAATATGGGAGACTTTGACAAAGGACCAAGCAGCATGGCATGTCTGCAGCAGAGAAAATGCTGACACTATGAGCAAAACTGAATTGCAGTAACTCAAAAGAAACATGAGATACTCAAACGTAGAAACATCTCCACTCAAAATGTTCCTTTGGACTATTTGTACCCTAACTGTGGTAGAGCCTTCTGAGCTCATATTAATCTGGTCAACCACTAGACACTGAACCTTGACACTAAAATAGTAATGTCATTTTGGTTCTCTTTGAGAATGAAGGACAATACTCAACTTATCAGTTATCCTAAGGAATAGACTTAGATTTTTTTTTAATTAGGTTCCTCTTGCATATTTTTTTTCGAGAATTTAATGGTCAAGTATCCTGAGAGCAATAAACATTTCTAATTATTAGTTTTTTTGAGCATGCTCTTGCATTTGCATGTGATTTGATTTTTTAAAAAGTAACATTCTGTCTTAGCAAATGTTTGGCCTTAAATACACAGATTCATATTACACTAAATTTCTCTCAAATTTTAGTGCACAATCAGAATTTCATATAAATTAAAGATATCCCAATAGGATAGGAAAAAATATAGGAAAGGATAATATATTTGGAGTTGGAAACAATGTTAGGAATTATGGTAGGAAATTCATCTCTTCAATTCCCACCCAGCTGCACTCCTTTGAACTTTTTTGTCATGTTCCCTCAATGGGGAACCTTCCTTTTTTCATATTCCTTTGCTTTGTTGTTTTCTTCCATTGATTATAGGCTCCTTGGGTGCAAGAATTTTTCTTTTCATATCAGAATTTCTAACACATTGTAGATACTTGATGATGATGATATTTGTCTTTTGTTTTTGAAATTTATATGCATATACACACACACATATTTTCTTAAATGTTGGACAAGAGCTAATATTATCTTGAGCTACATCACAAAGTTTATGACTTCCAGAAATGGAAAACAATTCTGCCTTCATCAGATCTTACCTAACCCTGAGTTGTCTTCAGTTCTGGACATCATCATTTAAGAATTACATTGAAAAGTTAGAGAGAATCTAGAGAACAACTATAATGGATGTTTTAAGTTTATAGCATATAAAATCAGGTAAAGGAATTAAGCATATTTAGCCTGGAGGGGGAAAAAACTAAATGGAGCATTATTTGAAGGATTGTCATCTGGTATATGGACTACTTTGTTCTGTTCAGCCCCAGTGATCAGAAGAAAGAGCAGGAAGTGGAAGGTGTAAAAAAGAAAATTTAGGCTTGAAGTCAGTGAAAACTTCCTAAGAGATAATGTCCAAAATTGGAAAGACTTACCTCAAGAAGTAATAATGACCCTTCCTTGGAAGTTTAACAGAGATTGGATAATTACTTATCAGAAATGTTATAGAAGAGATTCTTGCATGCAAGGATTGGATTAAATGGACAGTAAAATCTCTTTCTACTTTCAAAATTCTGTGATCCTAGAAGTCCAGTGATAAATGTGAAGAGATTATTATTTTTGGTTGAAGGTTACTCTTATATAAGGAGATAACACATAACTTGAACTTTGAAAAAAAAGGTGCATTTCCAAAGAAATAAATGGTGAGTAATTCTTTCTAAGAGGAACAATGTGAAGGAAAAAACATAGATAAAATAAAATGAAAAATGTAAGATCAATGTGTGAGGAAAGACTGGAAAGGAAGTTGGAACCAGTTCATATGGTTTTGAATGCAAGCAACAGTGATTTGTATTCTCCTTAGTAGGCAATCAAAAGTCACTGATGGTTTTTGAGTAAGTGATCTAGTCAGAATGGTACTTCAAAATAATTGCATCATCAGTTATTTAGAAGATGAATCAAAGCTCTGTATGAGAAGTAGGAGGACAAATTAGGAAACAATTTTAACACTATAGGCTATTGTTGATTAGAGTCTAAACTGAGGTGATAGAGGGAAAAAATGAATGGAAAATGCATTGCCAAGTTAGAATCAACATGATTTGACAATTACCTAAATGAGAAAAATGACAGAAAAGCGTAGAATCAAAAAATGACTCTAAGGGACACCTAGGTAGTGCAATGAATAGAGCACTGGCCCTGGAGTCAGGAGTACCTGAGTTCAAATGTGACCTCAGACACTTAAAAATTGCCTAGCTGTGTAACCCTGGGAAAGTCACTTAACCCCATTGCCCTGCAAAAAAAAAAAAATTGACTCTAAACTTTTGAGCCTAGACGCTGGGAGAACCATGGTACCACCTAGAGAAATTAGAAGAAAGGATGGGTTTTGCAAATGTATTTTTATCTAACACAATGTGGTATCATACATGGCCTAAACTCACCAAGAGTTATAAAGACTTGAACTTAAATCCTGCCATAGAAATTTATTAGTTGTGTGACTCTGGATAAGTCACTTCACCTCTGTCATTTACATTTTTCTCACCTCTAAAATGAGAAAATTGAATGCTCGTGACTTCTAAAGTCTTCTTTAACTCTAAATCTGTTTTCTTATTATTGCCTTATATCTAGAAAGCCCAAGATCCTTGTTCCATATATTTGTCCAATCTAAAACCTGTCATTTTCCTTGATCCCTTCTTATTCATCCAGCTTTGACACATATTGACATTTACTCTGAGAAATGAATGCTACCACTGCTACTGGAAAGGACATGACACTGGAGTTTGTAAGGCCACACTTACAATGCCTGTGACTCCTGAGACCAAAACTTCCTTTTCTGGCTATAACTCCTTAAAAACACTCTTTTTCTGAAATCTTTATTATTTAATATAGTACCTAGGACATGGTAGAAGTCTAGTAAGTTTTTTTTTCATTTAGGCATTTATTCATATTATAAATCCTGGAAAGTTCATTTAGTATTAAATCTAAATTTTCAAGATTTAATAATTCATTGAGCATTAAAATCAGAAATTTACAGGGGCAGTTAGGTGGCACAGTGGATAGAGCACCGGCCCTGGAGTCAGGAGTACCTGAGTTCAAATCTGACCTCAGACACTTAATAATTACCTAGCTATATGGCCTTGGGCAAGCCACTTAACCCCATTGTCTTCTAAGAAAACTCAAAAACAAAAAGAAATATACAAAACAATCCCTCATATTTTATTAGCATTAAATTTCCCTTAGGTTTAGTGAAATTATATACATATTTTACATGATTATTGCAATAAGAAAGCAATGGAAATATTGGAGATTCCCTGATTTTGTTAAATGTATTATGTCTGCATAGCTGTCCTCATAGATAATGGCAAAGTGACCAGTCTTAGTTACCTGGATGAATTCCGTTGGCCATCTGCTAACTCAATCTAATCTTGAAATAGAGACAAAATCAAATATTCTTTGGATTTTTGCATTTCATACTACTGCTAACCACATCTTTGAAAAAATACCTTTCAAATGTCTTGTAAAGATAATTGCCAAGTTAATGTCCCAGATGACATTTCATGACTAATCTTAAATTGGACAAAATTCAAGCAGACATTAACATTCCATAAAATTTATATTTAAATTTGAAAGATAAAGTGGCATGGGAGATAGGAAGGTGGTGACAGAGGAAAATTTGAGTTCAAATCTCACCAAGGACACATACTTTCTGTAACTATGGACAATTCTGTTAGCCTTTCTTGTGTTCTAAGTTAAATCTTGGAAAACATAAATGGCAGAGAAGGCACAAAGGATATAGGATATAAATTTCTCACCTGGAGTTCACTATTCCAAAAAAAAAATCACAGTCAAATCATGTAGAAAATAGCAACATCTGATAAATATGTAAAGTTTTATTTGCTATTTCAGGAGAATTTTATATGAATTAGTCCAATTATTCCTTAAAACAATCCTTGGAGATATGTTTCTGTGTGTGTGTGTGTGTGTGTGTGTGTGTGTGTATTTAAATATATTTAAATATATATATCCTTGGATTTTATATGTATATATATTATTATTCTAATTTTAAAGATAAAGAAATTGAGGTTCAGAAAGTTTAACTTCCCCATGTTCAAACAGTTGATCAATTTCAGGAGTGATATTTAAACCCAAATTTTCTAGCTTGGTCCGATCTGCTATGCATTATGCCAAGCCTATACTGAATATGGCTCTCATACATTCTTGTTTCTACTTATTTGCTTGATACAGACTCATGATTTCATTATTAAGAAGCTAAAAGGTGAGGAAGCTCCTTCTACCAATACATAAAAAATAAACTGTTTTATAGCATAAGTCTTAGAGAGGAAAACCCTATGAGACTGAAAGGCCTTTTCATGAGTCACACATATACTACCATTTCCTCGTACAGTACCTTGAACATGACTGGCATCTAATTAAGTGTTTGTTTATTGATAGACTAAGTGAGATTTGTTCTTCTTTAGCAGTTGTAGTTATCTCACTGATTAATTAATTCTCAGAAATTAAACCTCAGAATAAGGGTTATGCATAAGCCTGGAATTTTTAGTTGAGGAAAATCAGACTCATTCTCCCACCTATCTTATTATGGGGAAAGGTATTTAAACAGAAATGGATGAAACCTGGACTTGCAATTTCATCCTAATGGGGAACTCTCAGATAAGAACATTACATACAAAGAAGTTGCTTATCTGCACTGATGGTCTAAGAGAGTTGCTCAGAACAGCAAAAGTTAGATAATCACAGAACTAGTATTCATCAGAAGCAAGTTTTGAACCCAAGCATTCCAGGTCCTAAGGGGTATATCTATCTTCTAATCCCTATTAACCCTGTAGAGGAAAAACATCAATTTTTGTAAATAAATTTTTTAAATCTTTTATTCTTTTATTCTACCACTACCTGATTGCATTGTGCAAATCAATAGAGAAATGATGTTATTCTTTGAAGGGGAGGGAGCAGATCAAGTTTAAGCCCCAATGGAGTAAGGATCAAGGATCATAGGACAATTAATTTGGAGTTAGTTCAAATTTAGAAGTCATTGAATGCAAACACTAACATTAGATATGTTTCTCCATTAAATTTATGATATATAAAGGTGATCATAAATTGGATACTCCATTTCTGGGGTAGCACCTTTAGTAAAAAATGCTTTTTGAGAGTCATTATTCAGTCATATATGTATATATATATATATATATATATATATACATATATATACATGCATGCCTACATATGTGTATATACTTATAATACACAGTATATGTATATATACATGTATATGTTTAAAGTGTGTATATCAAAGTAAATAAAAAGAAACAATAACATGTAAACATGCCTAACATTTGGGGAAAGGCAGAAAACACTGTTTTATGAACATAATGGAATTTTGCTATATGTCATATAAGAAATGAACAGATATTAAGAATTCAGAGAAATGAGAAAATTTATGTGAACTATAGTGAAATAACCAATACCAAGAAAACAAGACATAATAAGACTACAAAAATATAAATCAAAGATCACCAAAAGTAATTTGAACTGTGGAGAAGCTGAAAAAAAGAATGAGGGTCCCTTAGAATAACTAATGGAACAAATAGTGAAACACACAAACACACACACACACGCACACACACACAGACACACATAGACACACACATACACCTTACTTTAAAATTAAAATGCTTTTTAAAATTGCATTATTTATATTCCCATGTCCTTCCTCTCCTGAATGATAAACAGCATTGTAATGTTGATTTGACCAAGGGTGTTGGTTTTTGCCCTTTTCAAATGGGCCTGTGTTTTTATCACTGTCAGGGTAATTCACTTCTATTGATGAAGAGCTCTAATTCTTTTCAAACAGTGTCAAAGATTTTCTTGGGTCTCTATGAATAGATGGCACATTAAATGTCATTATTATATTAGATATTTTTGCTTAACTGTTTTTTGTAACTAGAGAGGATTCATACTGGAGGAGTAGATATGAATAAACTTTTAAATATATATATATATATATATATATATATATATATATATTATTTGCCTGATAATGTGCTAAGCACTAGTGTTACAAAGGCAAATATATGTTCCTTGACTTCAAAGAGCTCATTTTCCAGTGAGAGAGACAGCTATTTTTTCTAAAAATAAAGAACCTACAGAAAGAGAGAGAGCACAAATTAAAAGAAAACCAGAAGAGTGTGAGAATTTTTAATAGCAAACAGGAAAAGTTGATTCTTTCTTGGCAGAGCAATAGACTAGCACAGATGGGTGACTCTCACTTACTCATGTCTGTTCCATTCCTTTCCTAGAGCAGATGCTTACTCAAAGGCAGGGCTCAAAAACTCCCATCTCTGGCAATCTCCTTCCTTTATTTCCTTACTCTGTGACACTGAGTTTCACAGCCCCACTTCTGCAGCTGTTTTCAGAAACTGTAAGGTGGCTCTATAAGTTAAAAATAAAGTCCAAGCTAGGAACCACATACGATTTCGTTGGCTAAAGGGGGTGGGAGAAGAGAGAGAGAGAGAGAGAGAGAGAGAGAGAGAGAGAGAGAGAGAGAGAGAGAGAGAGAGAACAAAGACAGAGGGACAGAGAGTGAGACAAAGAGAGAGAGAGAGAGAGAGAGAGAGAGAGAGAGAGAGAGAGAGAGAGAGAGAGAGAGAGACAGGGAGAGAGAGAGAAACAGGGAGAAGAAAGGAGAGACAGAAACAGAGACAGGAATAAAAAGAGAGAGAGAGAGATGGAGACAGAGACAGAGAGAGAGAACCAAGGAATGGCACAATAGAAAGAACATAGGAGTTCTTATTCTGAAATAATAGGATATGCATTAGGATCTCATCTCTGTCGATTAGTTTCTATGTGACTTTGACAAATGCTCTCATCCCACGACTTAACTGCGCTTCAATTACCTCATCTGTTACATGAAACAATTGGACTAAAAATCCTGTATTCCTGTCTAGCTCTAAGCCTATAATTCAATACAGGGTTGTCCAAAATACAGCCTGTGGGTTGCATATGGCCTGCAGTGCAATTTTTTGTGACCCACCTGTGGTTTTTAATTTTCATGAGAAAAAATAAAATAATAATTTATATGGAATGCATATTAGATTTTTTAATTCAATCACTAATAAATAATCTCATTTGATGCTAATTTTCTTCAGTGTTTTGAAGCAAGATTGCAGATGTAACATATGATGGAATTTTCAATTGATCTATGGGATGTATTATGTCTCTAAAAAGCAGACTAGTCACTATGCAGCTACCTTTATACTGTTGTGTTGTCAGGGTTTTTTTTGTGTGTTTGCTTTCACACTTCCCCTGTTGAATTAATGACATGAATTCCCCCATTTTCTAACAATTTAAAAGTACCATGATTTTTCATAACATTTGATAAACTTAACTAAAGTAAGACTACAAATTAATTATTATATTAGTTATATATAATATATCTATTATATATATTTGTTTAAATAATTAAATATGTGCTGTTTAAGAAAAGGAAAGCTACTTCTTGCTTTCAAGGAACTAATAATCTAATGGGGGAAGACAGCACAGAAAAGGCAGCTGGAAACACTGGGAGTGCAACTTGTTCACTGGAGTTGACCAAGCAAAGCTGCAGATGAAGAATGGAATTGAAATTCCAATTTCTGTTCTTTATAAAGAAAGCCTCTGGGAAGTACTTAGTATTCCCACCCTCCAGTGATGGCAGAGAGGAGAATAAGAAAGGTGGGAAGATGTCTGAGTATCCAAAGCTAAGGTATTACCATGGTGATGAGATGTTTTTTCCATGGAGTTGAATTGCAGATGGATAATGGAGTAAGAGGTGCAAAGAAGGTGTTAATCTGCTATAGGTTTTCCTCACCTGAAAGTTTATTATACTAATAACATCATAGGGAATTCAGTCCTCATTTATATCCCCACTTGAAAAACATGTTGAATGACAATGTCAGAAAAATAAAAGAATGGATATTTAGATGAATAAGACACTTTCTGTCCTTGGAAGTCTTGTGTATAATAGGATAGAGAAGATATAGATATTATAAATATAATACAAGAAAATGATAGAAATTCAAGATTTCCAATTTTCACCTAACTTAAAACTACTCCAAATTTGTTTACAAAAAGGGAAAAATAATGCTGATAAATATACTCATTAATTGTATATCAACTATGCAACACTTGATCTTTTATGAGTTGTCCTTAAAGACTTAAAAAGATGAAATCTAATGGCCTATAACAAAATGTTCATTACTGACTTTATTAGATTTAAATTAAAATGGTGATAATAGTTTTTTACATTGTTCATTTAGGAGGTCATTGTAATCAAAGAACCAAAAATAGAATTTAAACCATTGTAACTTTTTTATGAGACATCCTCTATAAAATGTGTTAGCATTTCCAGGTCTTATTTGCAGAGATTTACAATATTATAAATATGCGGTGACTCACAACAAATGATGTCAAGTTTTTGCCATAGAAACAATCTTTTATTAAAAAAATCAAAAAGCAGAGAATTTTAGTAATGCTAATGCATAATTGTAAAAAATGCATTTTCATGAAATTTAGGCAATTTCAAGACGATATATATGAGGTTGCTTCTCTTGTTTTGAAGTAGTCCAATCAAAGCCCAAAGAAATTTCTTAAATTCTTACTGTCCTAGAGCTTTGTTATTTTAAATATTACTTAATTTCTTAATATATATTATATTCCAGGGGTGGCTAGGTGGTACAGTGGATAGAGCACTGGCCTTGGAGTCAGAAGTACCTGGGTTTAAATCTGACTTCAGACATTTAATAATTACCTAGCCGTGTGGCCTTAGGCAAGCCACTTAACCCCGTTGCCTTGGAAAATCTTAAATATATATATATATACACATATATATATATGTATATATATATATATATATATAATATTCCAGAACTGCTAAACTTTTTATTAGAAATACATTCAAAGAGAATAGAGATTAAAGAAGAGATACAAATACCATAATTATACTTTTCTTGGAGATGTGAACCCTGAGCAATGTTTCCTTGAAGAATTTGACTACAGGATATTTTGGGTCCAAAATATAGTGATTGAATAATAGTTTCAAAAAACGTTAGTGCTTGAAAAGAAATTAGAGACAGAACAATAACTAGAATGGGATAATCTGAGTTTTGACTCTGGGTATCAAAATGTTGAGGGTGCTGACAGTACTTTCACTTACTTCTGCAGATTAGGAACAACTGAATGTGACACATCATTAGCTATGGAGGCTGCACTGCTTACTCTCTCTTCTCCCCATCTTTACTCCTTAGTAAACTAATTCAAGTCTAATCCCTAACCCTATTATATTGATGACTGCACTTGGCCGAGTCTCAGGTTTAGATCATTCCCAGCATTCATTGACTTTCTCACCTATGTATATGCTACTAAATGAAGATGGAGAAAATCATATATCCCTTCTGTCTGGAACCACTACAAATTTATTTAACATAACCTCAATTAGGCCCTCACTGCTTCTGGGCATTCTACCATGGCTCCTTCTCAACTCACTATCCCACTCTCCTGAGTAGCTCTTCTAACCTTTTTATCCATTCAAAAAACCTCCCATGGTCCCCCCTCCCAACTGCCCTCTCAGCAAAGAACATTACTTCATATCTTATGGGGAAAAAAATGAAGCCATTTACCATTAATGCCCTCTTCCTCCCATCCCACAACCTTTTTCATCTCCTGTCATAGGAAGTACCTTCTTCCACTTTCTCCAACTTCACCCTATTTTAATGATGAAGTAGTTACCAAAGCTAACCCCTCTACTTGTTAAAGATATCCCATTCAAAGCCATCTCTGTCATCTCCAGTCTTTCACTTAGTTTCAATCTCTTCCTCTCTGACTCCTTTCCTACTTCCTAAAAATATGTTCATGTCCTGGGGGGAGCTGGGGGGGGGGGAGGGGTGCTCACTTGATTGTTTCATTCCTGCTAAATATTATCCTATCTCTCTCTCCTACTCTTTATAGCAACCTCCTTGAAAAAGCTGTCTACTTTTCTTTCCTTTCCTCTCTTTTTTTTAACCCCTCTTACAATGTGACTCCTAACTTTATCATTCCACTGAAACTGCTTTCCCCAGTTATTAATGATCTTTTATTTGTCATGTCCAATAACCATTTCTCAGTTTTCATTTTCCTTGACCTCTCTGCAGTCTTTGACACCATTAATCACTTCTTTTTGTTCCCCACTTCTCTCTAGATTTTTCAGACGCCATTCTATTCTGATTTTCCTGTTACCTATCTAACTATGCCTTCTCTGATTCTTTTTCTAACTTTTCTTCTAGATCATATGCTCTAACAGTAGTTAACTCTCAGAGTTCTGTCCTGGGTATTCTCTTCTATTTTCCCCTCAATATTATTTCATTTGGTAATCTCATTAGTTTTCATGGATGTAATGACCATTTCTATGTTGATGATTTTCAAATTTACTTGTCTTAACTCAGTCTCTCTGCTGACCTCCAATCTGACGTGATCAACTGCCCTTCGGACATATTACACTGGATGTCCTGTAGACATCTTAATATGTCCAAACAGAACACATTTTCTCTCCTCCTAAAGACTCCACTGCTCCTTTCTTCCCTGTTACTGTAGAAGCAACACCATCCTCCCAATCCCTTCCAACCTGGGACTCATCCTGGATTCCTCACTATCTCTCACTCCCTATATTCAAGTTGTTGCCAATTCCTATTGATTTCAGCTTTTAATATCTTTCAAATACTCCCTCTTCTCCCCTCTGTCACCGACTCTATTCTTTGCAAACCTTTATCATTTAATACCTTAGTTACTATAATTGCCTATTTGTGAGTCAATATACCTCAAGTTTCTTCCTACTCCAATCCATTTTCCCTTCAGTCACTCAAATTATTTACTTAAAATGAAGGTCTGCTTATGCCACCTTCCCACCCAATAAATTCCAATGACTTCCTATTGCCTCTAGAAACAAACAGAAAATGTTTTTTTGGCATTCAAAGTTTTTCATAACCTAGTCACTTCCTACTTTTCCAGTATTCTTTTTTGCTTAAGATTTTTCAAGGCAATGGGGTTAAGTGGCTTGCCCAAGGCCACACAGCTAGGTAATTATTAAGTGCCTGAGGCCGGATTTGAATTCAGGTACTCCTGACTCCAAGGCCAGTGCTCTATCCACTGCACCACCTAGCTGCCCCTTTTTCTAGTATTCTTAAAACTTACTCTCTCACATCTACTCTTCAATCTAGTGAGACTTTCCTGCTAACTGTTCCACAAATTTGACTCACTATATTTCAACTCTAGGCATTTTCTCTGGATGTCTCCAATGTGGGAAAGACTTTCCCTCTTCCACTCCCCCGATGACCTTCCTTACTTTCTTTAAGTCCCAGAAATAATGTTACTTTCCATGGAAAGTCTTACCTAACCCCACTTAATTCTAGTGCTTTCTCTCTTTTAATTATTTTCCATTCATCAAACTGATTTTGTATACACACACACACACACACACACACACACATACATATACACATACACATGCATATCCATACCATATCCATATGCATATCCATATGCATGTACACATACACATACACATACATATACATATACACATACACATACACATACATATACATATACACATACATATACATATACATATACATATACATATACATATACATATACATATACATATACATATACATATACATATACATATACATATACATATACATATACATATACACTTGCATATCATCTCC
Organism: Macrotis lagotis; assembly: GCF_037893015.1. Classification (NCBI taxonomy): domain Eukaryota; kingdom Metazoa; phylum Chordata; class Mammalia; order Peramelemorphia; family Peramelidae; genus Macrotis; species Macrotis lagotis. The sequence goes on from NC_133662.1 coordinate 40,490,090, forward strand.
TCCATTAGGGTATAAGTTCCTTGAGGGCAGAGACCTTTTGCCTCTTTTTGAATTCTCAGAGCTTAGTAACTAGAACATATTTAATAAATGTCTATTCAATTGAATTAATCTTTGTATCTTTCCCACAGACCAATGTCTCAGAATTCCTACTCCACAAGATAAATGTGTCTTTAAAAAAAATGAATAAATTTGGGGGGATGTTTCATTCTGCTTTCTCAGGATATATGACCCAAAAATTATTTATAGATGATCTAGAGAACAGATTGATTGACGTACTTCATTTTAAAGATGAGGGAACTGAGTTCCATAAGTTTTGTTCAATATGCCCATAAGGTCACAAAGTATGTGAAAGAAGTGAGAGTCAAATCCAGGTCTCTTTCTACTTTAGTGCACTGCCTATAAATCTTCATCAGAATCATAACAGTAAGTTGAAATGCCTTTACAATAGAGTTGGAGAATGTTAAATGACACAATTTATGGAAACTAAGCCCATATTAAAACTTTCACAAAGCTAATGTAATTTTAGCCATGCAAATTGCTTCATATTTATTATTTTTAAAGGAAAATATTAGTGGCATCAAAATTCTCATATTTACATATGAAACTAAATTTACATTGAATAAAAGAATGAATGGATATATGGATGGAAAACCATTTATGGAATGCCTCCTATGTTTCAGATATTGGCGGGGACCCAAATAGGGTTTCATAGAAGATGTATGATGCATGGTCTAGGAAGTGCATATTTCCACCACGCCACCTTCAATATTACTGGGATGAGTTTTGAACAATGCTCTTTTATCTTCTATTTACGTTCAACAGATGAGAAGTAAATAAACAACTTATACTGGTTCAATTGTTCTTACCCAGATTTGCTACTATTAAAAATTCATTGGAGGAAAAGTCGCATAGAAGAAAGTAATCCTATACTTCCTTCTAAAATTTGGAAGCAAACCAGAAAAATTAGATTAAATAATTTGGAAATGGAAATAAATTTTTAAAAATAAGTAAAAAGCAAATAACAATTTTTATTGTTTATTTATCAGCATCAGTTAAGACTTTCTTATGGTCATTAATTTTGGTCCCTATGCAATTCCTTTGCCTGACAACTGAAAAGAATTTATTTTGTTTCACCTTTCACAGAACAGGAAAATCTGGCGAAATATTCATAATGCTTAGTTTTTTAAAGAGAGGTCCTCAAAAGCTGAATACAATGAAATAAAATAGAATAAAGAGAAAAGAAAGAAAAGAGAATAAAGGAAAGAAAAGGAGAGGAGAAAGACAGAGGGAGAATGAAAGAAAAATGAAAGATGGAAGAGAAAGAGAGAGAGGAAGGAAGGAAGGAAGGAAGGAAGGAAGGAAGGAAGGAAGGAAGGAAGGAAGGAAGGAAGGAAGGAAGGAAGGAAGGAAGATGACTTTCCTATTTGCTTTCAAAGCAATCAAAGAGAATGACTCATTTTAATAAGATTTTCCAAACTATAAAACAGAGACCAAAACAGAGACATTTTTCTGTGATGATAACTGCATTCATTATCCAATACAGTTAGTCCCCTTCCTAAGTCATAGATGTGTTCCTGAAGCTCAAGATGAACAACCAAATGAGAATCAATGAGGCAGAACGATTTCCAGACCAAGGGTGGAAATTGACCAAGACTTTTGAAAGTATCTTTCTACTCTGAGTAAGATAAAGAATTAAGGAAATGACTAAGAATGAATATATGGAGTAATGTACAATCAATCTTCCACATATCTTTGAAGGTGATAATGAACTCAGCCAAGTTTGGAATTCAAGAAACATGATTTTATATACACATGTTTGCAAAGAGAGGTTTAGGATATAGCATCTTAACCTGTGATTTCACTGGTGTAAGAAAATTCTGAATCTATTTTTCTTTCTCCATATCTCTGTCATTTTGTTTGTCTCTATATGAAAGAGTTAACATATCAGTATGTGCTTCATTTAAGATTCTATATACTTGTCATCAAATCACTTTTGGATTCTTCACAAATTGCTTATCTATATTGCTTATCACTAAAAAAAAAACTTAGGTGGGTTATTTTCTCCCTGTGGGTTTCTAGTTTTAACATATAAGATTCTCTAACAATTGACCTCCTACTAATTTTATTTCTAATTATAATATGAAATTTGTTGGTTCCTTTCCACCTTTTATATTGATCATCACCTTCATCATAGTCATCATCTTCATCATCAGTCAGCACATAAGTATATAGTGATTCCAATCTTGAGCTTCACCCCCCTCAAAAAAAAAACAATTTTGTGATAAATTTAATGAGAGAGAGAGATTGGGAAAGGAAAATGAGTCAGAAGAAGAAGGTTAATACCATCTGTGCATGTGATTTCATCAGTATGGAAACTTTAGTAATGCAGATTAACAATTCATAATCTTACAGAGTTATTTGGAAGCCTAAAGAATTAAAGAGATTTATCATGATTATAGAAATATTTGTGTTTCATTTTTGAAGACCATGATAGCAAGGAGGTGATGCCATGACAAACACATGAATTAGCTATTCAGTGAGGGGGATGTTGAACTAAGTCACCTGTCTCCCTTTCTTCTCCAGAGCCATCTGAGTCCAGTGGTTAGATATGAGTCAGGATAACTGGAGATGAGCCTGGATGTGAAGCAATCAGGACTAAGTGACTTGCCCAAGGTCACACAGCTAGTAAGAGTCAAGTGTCTGAGGCCAGATTCTATCTCCTGACCTCCTCACTCCAAGGCAAGTGTTCCATATTGCTCTCCAGAAAGACTGGATCCCTTCACATCTCCACCAGCAATGCATCAATGCTGCCATACTCCCACAAACTCTCCAGTATTGATCATCTTCCCTTTTTCTCATCTTGGCTAATCTATTAGGTGTGAGATGATACCTCATTGTTGTTTTAATTTGCATTTCGCTAATCAATAGTTATTTGGAACATTTTTTCATATGAATATATATATATATATATCTTTAATTTCTTCATTTGTAAACTGTATTCATAACCTTTGACCACTCACCATTTGGAGAATGATTTGTGACTTTATATATTTGATGCAGTTCTCTGTATATTTTAAAAATAAGACCTTTATCAGAACTCCTAGTTATGAAGATTGTTTCCCAGTTTTCTGCTTTTCTTCTAATTTTGGCAGCATTGATTTTATTAGTGCAAAAAACTCTTTAATTTAATGTAGCCAAAATCATTCATTTTGCAGTTTATAATGTGCTCTAATTCTTGTTTGGTCAAAAATGTATCCTCTTTCCATAGATCAGATAGATAGAGGGTTTTTTTTTTTATTTTGGCCTATTACTTCAACTATAGTATTGCCCTTTATGTCTAAATCCAGTACCAGTTTGATCTTATTTTGGTATAGGGTATGAGATGTGGATCTATGCCTAGTTTTTGCCATTGATCAATTTTCCCAACAATTTTTGTCAAGTACTAACTTCTTATCCCAGAAGTTGATGTCTTTGGGTTTGTCAAATAGTAGATGACTTTAGTCATTTACTGTTGTTTCTTGTGAACCTATCCTAATCCACTGATCCATTACTCTATTTCTTAACCAGTATCAGGCAGTTTTGAAGACTGCTGCTGTACAGGATACTTTTACATCTGGTAGATCTAAGCCACCTTCCTTTACATTTTTTTTCATCAGTTCCCTTGCAATTCTTGCACTTTTGTTGCTCCAGATGAATTTTGTCACTATTTTTTTTCTTGCTTGGGAAATAGTTATTTGGTAATTTGATTGGTATGGCACTGAATAAATAATTTAATTTGGGTAGAATAGTCATTTTTATTATATTAGCTTGACCTAACCATGAGCATTTGACATTTTTCCTATTATTTAGATCTGACTTTATTTGGGTGAGGAGTGATTTATAATTGTGTACATACAGTTTCTGAGTTTTTCTTGGGAGGGAGACTCCCAAGTATTTAATGTTGTCTACAGTTATTTTAAATGGAATTTCTCTTTCTATCTCTTGTGCTTGAGCTTTATTGTTCACATATAGAAATGTTGATAATTTATGTGGGTTTATTTTATATACTGCTACTTTGCTGAATTTGTTAATTTTTCAAGGAGTTTTTTGGATGATTTTCTAGGTTTCTCTAGGTATACCATCATATCATCTGCAAAGAGTGAAAGTTTTGCTTCCTCATTGCCAATTCTGAATCCTTCAATTTCTTTTTCTTCTCTTATTGCATAACTGCTAATATTTCTAATATTATATTGAATAGTAATGGTGATGGGCATCCTTGTTTCATCCCTGATTTTATTGGAAATGTTCTGAGTTCATTCCCATTATATATTATGCTAATGGTTTTAGATAGCTACTATTTATTATTTTAAGGAAAACTCCATTTATTCCTAAACTTTCTAGTGGTTTTTAATAGGAATGAATATTGCATTGTATCAAAGGCTTTTTCAGCATCTATTGAGATAATCATATGATTACTGTTGGTTTTGCTATTGATATTTAATTATATTAAATGTTTTCCTAATATTGAACCATCCATGCCAACCTAGTATAAATTCATCCTGATGATGGTGAATTATCTTGGTAATAACTTGCTGTAGTGTCATTGCTAAAATTTTATTTAAGATATTTGCATCAATATTCATTAGGGACATTGGTCTATAATTTTTTTTTGTTTGTTTTTGGCTCTTCCTAGTTTAGGTATTAGTACCATGTTGGTGTCATAAAAGGATTTTGGCAGAACTCCTCCCCCTCCTACTTTTTTCAGAGTTTATGTAGAATAGGAATTGAACATTTCTTAAAAGTTTGGTAGAATTCACTTGTAAATCCATCTGGATGTAAAGACTTTCTTCAGGAGTTTATTGATGGCCTCTTCAATTTCTTTTTTCTGAACTGGGGTTATTTAAGCGATTTATTTCCTCTTCTGTTAATCTGGGCAGTTTGCATTTTTGTAAATATTCATCCATTTCACTCAAGTTATCCGATGTATTGGCATACTGTTCAGGAAAGTAGATCCACATTATCTCTTTAATTTCATCCCCATGAGTGATTAGTTCACCCTTTTCAATTTTGATACTATTAATTTGGTTATCTTCTTTTATTAAATCAGATTAACCAAAAGTTTGTCTATTTTATTGACTTTTTCATAAAACCAACTCTTAGTTTTATTGATGAGATCAATGATTTTCTTGCTTTCCATTTTTATTAATATCAACCTTGATTTTCATATTTTCTAATTTGGTATTTAATTGTGAATGTTTGATTTGTTTTTTTCCTAACTTTTTTAGTTGCATACCCAATTCATTGATCTCCTCATTCATATGGGCATTTAGAGATATAAAATTTCCCCTCAAAACTGCCTTGGCTGCATTCCATAAATTTGGTATGATGTCTCATTCTTATATTATATTCTTGGATATGATTTTGATTATTTCTATTATTTGCTGTTTAAGCCACCCATTATTTTAGATAACTAATTTAGATAATTTAGATAATTATTTAACTTAGATAAGTATTTAATTTCCAATTAGTTTTTGATTTATCTTTCCCTGACCCTTTATTACATGTAATTTTATCACATAATAAAATGTCTTAGAAATGTTTATGTATATTTCTGCCTTTCTACATTTGATTATAAGTTTTTGGTACCCTAGTACATGGTCAGTTGTGGTGCAGGTGGCATGTGCTCCTGAGAAAAAGTTATATTCTTTTCTAACCCCATTAAATTTTCTCCAGAGTTCTATCATATCTAAGTTTTCTAAGATTTCATTGACCTTCTTAACTTTCTTCTTGTATATTTTGTTGTTAGATTTATTGCTACTTCAGATTTTTTTACTTCCACCGAGGAATAATATATTTTGCTCAAATATTATAGGATTCTGGTTTTTAATTCATTCTGCTATCTGCTTCTGTTTTATGGGACAGTTCATCCATTCATATTTACAGTTAAGATTACTATTTCAGTATTTCCCTTCATGTTATATTTCTCCATTTATATTTTTCTCTTTCCTTTCTCTTATTCTTCCTTACTAAAATTTTACTACCTTTCCCCTTTGACTTTTCTTCTAAAAATTTAACTTTCAGTTTATTTTCACTTATACCTTCCCTTCCCTTTTATCAGTCCCTTCTTCCCTTGTCTTTCCCTTTCCCAGCCCCTCCCCCACCATATTTTAAGTTAGATTTTTTAATCCAAGTGGGAATGTATCTTATTCCTTCTCTGGGCTAAATATATTGAGAAGAATTTACTCAGCATTCATATTCTCCCTTCTTTCCCTCTAAAATTATAAATCTTTGTGCCTCTTTAATTGGTTTTATTTATCATTCTAAAACTATTAATTAAGTATCATCACTCCCAGTTTGACCATTTGATTGCTTGATAAATTCACATTGTTATCAAGATATCATCACAGATTGTTTACTTGATTGCTTGATAAGTAGCATTAACTCAAATTGCATCAAATTATAATTATAATCATTTTTAACCTTATTTATTTTTCAAGTATCTTTCAAGTACACACAATCCTCCTATCAACCCAAAGTATCATCCAAAGCCATATTATTTCTTGAACTATTTATGCCCTTCCAACCAGGTCTATTGTGTTTCACACTTTACCTCCCTCCTTCCCATCCAGGATGCTTAACACCTTGTTAACTGAAACAAGGCCTATTATTTCTTCCACCTTGCTCCCCCCTCACCCAGGGTATTAACCCCTTGTTAAGTGAAGCATTAGTTAAATCAGACTCTGACCTAATTAACTGCAAGAATCTTTTAGATCTCTAAGTACTGGGAGGTTCTAGAGTTCTCACCTGAGAACTTTATAAATGACTGGAAAGTAACAGAGAGATACTGACTCAGGTCTGCCCAATTTATGATGCCTTCATTAGACAAGGGATTAAAGTGAATCAAAGAATAATAAAACACTTAAGTTTAAAGTTAACACTCCTACTTTTATTGAGAGCTTTTTACCTCAAACATAGTGATGTCATCTTGGACCTCTTAATTGAGAGATGAGACCCAATTATACCCATATCCTTAAGGTTCATTATCCCTTTTTGTATAAAATTTGATGGTCTTGACCAACATTTGTTTTGGGTTTTTTTGTTTTGTTTTTTCCTCTCCCTTTTCATTTACCTTTTTTTTTAATGCAACTCTTGAGTTGTGTATTTGATGATTGAATCCTCTGTTCAGTTCCGGTCTTTGTGTCAGGAAATTCTGAAAGTCCTCCATTTCATTGAACATCCATCTTTCTCCCTGACAATATATGCTGAATTTTGAAGAGTAGTACTTTCTGGGTTGTAATCCCAGGTCTCTGAAATATACTATTCCAGGTCTTCTGATCCTTTGTTGTTGAGGCTGATAGGTCTTTTTTTGAGTCTGATTGTGTTTCCTTCGTGTTAGAATTATTTTCTTTTTTGCTACTAGCAATATTAATATTCTCTCCTTTATTTGAAAGTTCTGGTATTTGGCTATTACAGCCCTTGGAGTTTTTATCCTGGGATTTCTTTTAGAAGGGGTTCTGTGGATTCTTTCAATGGTTATATTGTTATCTTTTTCTAGTAGATTTGGACAGTTTTCCATTATAATTTCCTGCATGATGTTGTCCAGGATCTTTTCTTTATCCAGGCTTTCTTGTAATCCTATGTTTTGTAGATTGTCTCTTCAGGATCTATTTTCCAGGTCATTCATTTTCCCTAAAAGGTACTATACATTTTATTCAATTTTTTAGCCTTTTTATTTTGTTTGATGTAATCTTGTAGTCTTGTAGATTCATTAGTTTTTATTTGTTCAATTCTAATTTTTAAGGTTTTTTTTTTCAATTAGCTTCTTTGTTTCCTTTTCCAGTTGGTTATTTTTACTTTTAACAGAGTTGATTCCTTTGGTCAAATTTTTATAATTTTCCTGCATGACTTTCATTTCTTTTTCCATTTTTCTTCCTACCTTCTTTGGTTCTTAAATTCCTTTTAAACTCTTTGATGAGCTTTCATATTTGATTCCAATTTATAGACTGTTTAGATACTTCCCTTGTGAGTCATTCTTCAGATGTGGCATTGCTGTCATCTTTTTCTATACAGTAGTTCTCTATAATGAGTGCTGTTTTAACTTTTGTGTTCATTTTTGTGTTCATTTTGTTGTTTTAGTTCTGCTCCTGGGATATAAGGAGTTATATCCAAGCTCTTTGTTTTGCTGGGAGTGGAGTCTGATCCCTGGCTTGTTTTTGGCAAAGATATTGCCTATACAGTCCAGGCCTTGCCTTTGCTCAATTGTTTTTTCCTCCTTTATGTCCAGGTTCTAACTTAACAGTGGTTTGTTTCTGACCCAGTCCTGTCTTCTCCCTGCTGTTTTCAGAGTTCAGACTTTGTTTGGGGTTGGGATCCTCCCTGCTGGATTGCTATCTAGCTTGCAGGACCTCTCTGTTGTTAAGCTATTGGTTCAAAGCCTCCAGTTGGTTTATTTGGTTTATCCTGCTTTCCTGTCTCCTGGACTTTACTTCTCCTTTTCCCCCAAAGAGACAGACCTTCAGTGAAGATCTTCCACTATGTCTACAGTTAAAATCTTCTTTGAATCTTCTCTTTTTCTTGGTGGAATCTGTAATGTGAATGTCAGAGTAAAAGTTTCATTTATCTTTGGTAGGTAAAGGATCTGGAAGGATGTTAGCTTCATGAGACTATCTTGGCTCTGCCCCAGAAGTCTGATATGATTTTTAGACATGTGACTTATTCTTTGACTTTCTCACCTTTAAAATGAGTACTTGGGGGGCAGCTAGGTGGTGCAGTGGATAAAGCACCGGCCCTGGAGTCAGGAGTACCTGGATTCAAATCTGGTCTCAGACATTTAAAATTACCTAGCTGTGTGGCCTTGGGCAAGCCACTTAACCCCATTTGCCTTGCAAAAACCTAAAAAAAAATGAGTACTTGGAATAGATAATCGCTGAGAAACATTCCAGTTCTAGATCTATGATGATAGGTGCAATCTGGTATTTAGCAGGTTGCAAGATTCATTCAACTAAGTTTCTAGTGCATAAATACCATTATTCTAGGTATAGGCATTGCAAAGAAAATAATGAAACAAAACTTTCCCTCTGGGAGTTTGTATTCTATTCTTTTACTGGAAGCCTGGTCCAGCCTTTTTTAATTATAGTGTTTTCCCTCTGTTAACTATTTTTCTTTTATCTACATATATCTTGCTTTGTATAGACTTGCTAATATGTCTTCTCTATTAGATTGTAATCACTTTAAGAGCAGGGATTTTTTTTTTGCCTTGTTTTGAATCACCTTTAACACAGCTTCTGTCACACAGTAGGCATTTGATAAATATTTATTGACTGATTGTAGAGGCATAATGCTTGCAAAAATTCATTAATTTTGCTGAATAATATTTAAATTAAATTCAAGAGAAAAATAATACTAAGCAATTGAGATGGAAGAGTTGTCACAACTTTAAGGTTTAGAAATTCTATCAGGTATGGAAAGTAACAGAGAGATACTGACTCAGGTCTGCCCAATTTATGATACCTTCATTAGACAAGGGATTAAAGTGAATCAAAGAATAATAAAACACTTAAGTTTAAAGTTAACACTCCTACTTTTATTGAGAGCTTTTTACCTCAAACATAGTGATGTCATCTTGGACCTCTTAATTGAGAGATGAGACCCAATTATACCCATATCCTTAAGGTTCATTATCCCTCTTTGTATAAAATTTGATGGTCTTGACCAACATTTGTTTTGGGTCAAATAACCTTCTGTGAAAGTAGTATTATTATCCTCATTTTACATCAAAGGAAATGAGTCTGAGAAAGCTTAAGTGACGTGTCTGGGGTCACAAAACTGTCTGATTCTTCAGTGCTATTTGAACTTGGATCTTCTTAGTACTGTGTTGGTAGATGTGTAAGCCAAGACACTTTTAAGTTTAATCATCATTATTTAAGTATAATCTGCACTATTTTTTCCATCACTTTCTCTTTTGTAAAGGAAAAATTATTATTTATTTTTAACAATCTTTTTAAAAAAGATTTTGATTTTTGAATTTTCTTACTTCTTCCACACTTATTGGAAAAGCAAGAAATGTGACATCAATTTTACATGTGAAATCTTGCAAAATATATCTTTCTTATATTAGACATGTTGCAAGAAAAATAAAGAAAATGGATAAAAATTATCATTTAATCTGCACTCTCACTTCATTAGTTCTTTCTCTGGAGGAAACCAACATTGTTTTTTCCCATAAGTACTTAACAATTCTCTTGGATCATTGTAATGCTCAGAATAGCCAAGTCATAGACTATTAATCATTGTACAATTATTGCTGTCAATGTTTACAATGACTTCCTAATTATGCTCATTTTACTTTGCCTCAGTTCACCTATATCTTCTCAATTTTTTTCAAACTAATCTGCTTTGTCATTTCTTACAGAAAAAATAATAATTCATCACAACCATATGCCACTATTTCTTCAATCATTCCCAATTGATGGGTATTCCCTTGATTTCCAATTCTTTGCTACAAAAACAGCTGTTGTAAATATTTTTCTATTTTAGGATTCCTTTCCTTTTTTTTTTCATTTTTTTGTTATACAAACTTAGTAGTGCTATTGCTGGTTCAAAAGGTGTATTCAGTTTTCCTTTGGGTATAGTTCCAAATTGTTTTCTACAATGATTGCATCAGTTTATAACTCTGCTAACAATGCATTTTAGTGTCCCAATTTTTCCCTATCTCCTCTACTTTGTCATTTACTCTCCTATCTATCATATTCACCAATTTGGTAAGTATGAGGTGGTAGTTAAGAGTTGTTTTAATGTTCATTTCACTTATCAAGAGTGATTTAGACACAGTACTTCTGAATGATCTTCCTTCATATTTATTTTTCCATTGATTATCTTGATATTTTTGAGCTTTTGTTTTTCCAGATGTATGTCATTTTTTCCCCTTCTGTGTTTTAGTATTTTGATTGGGATCACATTGAATAACCAAATTAATTTATATAAAATTGTCAGTTGAATTATATTTCTTTGGCCTAGTGATGAAGACTTGATATTTTTCCAATTCATACTATATACATACATATCTACAATATTTGCAGAAGTGATAGTTTTTTTCTTCACTGTTTATTCTAGTTCCTTCAATTTCTCTTTTCTTATCTTATTGCTATGACTGAATTTCCAGTAGCATACTGAATAATAGTGCTAAAAATGGATATCCTTGCTTCGCTCCTAATATTATGGGGAAGGTTTCTAATTTTTATATATGTGTGTGTGTGTGTGTGTGTGTGTGTGTGTGTGTGTGTGTGTGTGTGTATAATTATATATAATATTTGGTTATTGTTTCAGATAGGTACAATATATCATTTTAATAAATGTTCCATTTTTACTACTATATTTGTTATTGTTTTTAATAACAATGAGTGCTTCATTTTTTACAAAAATTTTCCTAGCATTCATTGAGATAAATAATCACATGATTTTTTTGTTGTTTTTGCTACTGATATAGTTAATTATGATGATAGTTTTTCCTAATGTTGAACCAGCATTGAATTCTTGGCAAAAATTCTAATTTGTCAAAGTCTGATCTTTGTGATATATTGCTATAATCTCCTTGCATTTTATTTAAATTTTTATGCAGCAATTTTCATTAGAGGAAGTTGTTCTCTAGTTTTCTTACTCTTCCTGGTTTAGATGTCATTACCATACTCGTATCAAAAAAGGAACTTGGTAGGACTCCTTCTTTGCATGTTTTGCAAATAGTTTGCATTGTATCAAAATTAATTGTTCTTTAAATGTTTGGTATTATTACTGGAGAATCCATCTGATCTTGGGAATCTTTTCCTTAAGGACATCATTGATAGTTTGTTCAGTTTCTTTTGCTGAGATTGGATTATTTAAGTATTTTATTTTCTTTTATGTCAATCTGAGCATTTTTTATATTTTTTGTAAATATTCATCCATTTCACTTGGATTGTCAAATTTATTGTCATAGAATTGGGCAAAATAACCCCAAATGGTTGATTTCATATTCATTGACTCATCTATTGTATTATTTTTCCCTATTGAGCTCCTGTAAGTTCAAAGTTTGCTTGTTTTTTTATTTTTTAATTTTTTGATTTTACTTACCTCTCTTTTGATTTCCAAGGTTTTGAGTTTGGTGTTTAATTAGGAATTTTTTAATTGCTCTATTTCCCTGGTTTTATTTTTAATTACATGGCAGAATCTATTTTCTCTATTTTACTGATATAATCAGAGTTATTCATTTCCTGGAGCAGCTAGATGGCACAGTGGATAGAGCCCCACCCCTGGAGTCAGGAGTACCTGGGTTCAATTCCGGTCTCAGACACTTAATAATTACCTATCTGTGTGGCCTTGGGCAAGCCACTTAACCCCATTTGCCTTGCAGAAACCTAAATAAATAAATGAATAAATAAATAATTGCCTAACTGTGATGTTGGGCAACTCACTTAACCCCATTGCAATAAATAAATGAAATAGAGTGATTCATTTCCCCTCTAAGTATTATTTTGACTACATCCCATAGAATTTGGTATATTGTCCCATTGTTACCATTCTCTTTAATGAAGTTATTGATTATTTTCTTTAACCCATTCATTCTTTAGGATTACATTATTTAGTTCCCAATTAATTTTTAATCTTAGCTTCCATGACCATTTATTGAATGCAATTTGGTTTTGCATTATAGAACAAAAAAATGCATTTCATATTTCTATATTTCTATATTTATTTGTGAAGTTTTTGTGCCCTAATACATTGTGAATTTTTGTGAAAGTACCATGTATAATTCAGAAAAAGATACACTTTTTAATTCCCCATTCAATTTTTTCAAAAGTTATTGTTTCTAATTTTTCTAAAATTCTTTCTATAACTTTGATACCTTTTACAATCAGATTTATGTAGCTCAAGAAGGGAAAAGTCATGGTCCCCCAACCAGAATAGTTTTACCATATTTTTTCCCTATAATTCAATTAACATTTCTGTTTAGAATTTGGATGTTAATGCTTTTGTTGTATCCAGCACCTTTTGGAAAATGTAGGATTTTTTCCATTTATCTATGCTAATTAGTTTTCATTTTGTTTTTTGATTTTGCTTTTTTTAAGATCATGATTGCTACCTCTTCCTTTTTTGCCTCCACTGAAGTACATTATATTCTTCTGTCATTCCTTAGTCTTACTTTGTATGTATCTCTCTATTTCAAGTATGTTTCTTGTAAACATGTTTTGGATTCTGGTTTCTAATTTTTTACTTCCATTTTATGAGTAAATTGATCTCATTTACATTAACAATTTTAATTACTTTTTTCTCCATCTAAATTTTTTAGGTTTCTGCAAGGCAATGGGGTTAAGTGACTTTCCCAAGGCCACACAGCTAGGTAATTATTAAGTGTTTGAGGTGAGATTTGAACTCAGGTCCTTCAGACTCCAGGACTGGTGCTCCATTCACTGCACCACCTAGCTGTCCCTTACTCCATCTGTTTTGTCCTTCTCTCTTTTTTTTTTAACACTATCTCTACTCAAAAACCTATTTTGTTTCTGACTACTATCTCCCTTAATTTTCCCTCTTCTATCAGTTCTGTGTATATGTTATTTCTGTTTTGAACCAATTCTCATTGGTTCTTCTGCACTCCTTTCTTCTCTCCACTGTAACTAATAAAATAGAAATGGAAAGCAGAATGGATTAGAAATGAGAATCCAACACATTTATATGGCATAATGGAGAGAGAACTGATCTTCAAGTAAAGAAAGTCTAGTTTTGGATGTTGCTTCAGGCAAATACTAGCAATATTGGAAAAATCTCTTAACCTCTCTCAGGTTCACTTTCTTCATTTACAAAAAAGGAAGTGGATTCAGTGACCTAGAGATCATTTCCAGTCCTATATTCAGCATTCTATGAGTTTGTGTGCTAAGTGATTAACTAGCAGATTGAAATAAAAGTTTAATAGGAAGAACAAAATTGAGGCAATTAACACTTATATCATACCAGTTGTAGTGTACAATATCAAATCCATAAAATGATCTGAAATAGATTTGAATAGTATTTTAAATAAAAACCCACAGGATAGAAATGAAACAGAGTGCCTATGACCTGGGGAAGTTACAGAAAGGTTAGAACTTCTACCTTAAAAAGGAGTATAGCAGATAAAACCTAGAGAAATACTGTCAAAATTGACATCATTTTATTGAGCAACAGCCAAAGCTATTAAAAGGATAAACCATCTTATTGTTGAATAGTTGAAAATGGTTTATCTCCCAATGGAGCCTATGAAACAATCTATAGGAATCTACAGACTATGGTCCAAGGACCAAGTCAGGTCTGCTTACTTTAGCTGAATCCCATGAGAATGGTTTTATACAATTTAAAATGTAATGCAACTTTATGTAAAAATGTAAAAACTATTCTTAGCTAATGGTCTAAACAAAAGCAGGTGGCCAGATATTGCCTGCAGGCTTCAGTTTGTGAATTCCAATCTAAGACCCAAGAATGGAATAAAAAAGATCTCAGTGGGAGGCAGCTACATGAAATCAGGCAATAATATGTTTTAAAAATATTGAACAAAGGGTTAAGTCATGAAGACTTGGAAATAGATGAATTTATGATATCCATGTTATTGCCACTAGAAATTATATACATTTATCCTTGACCTTAGACTTAGTTGTCATGGGAAATTACACAAAGAAATGGTAGAAATTGTGTAACACATTGATATAGACTACAATAATGAGGTCTTTACTGAGTACCTTCCAAAAACAGGAGAAATATCAGAAAGATAAAAGAGAGTAATATTTCTACCTACTACAATAAATATTTATTAAATACCTGTTGAATGCATGAAAAATAATTATATATATATATATATATAAAATGCTTAATAGTTGCTGGGCATTATGCTAATTTCTATGTGTATATCACATCTCTAATATAGACCATAGGGACAAAAAAAAGTCAACAAAATACAGAAAAAAATAGCATATTGGATAATTATAATTTAGTTGAGTGGTAAAATATCAATGGAGATTCCAATAGACAGTCTAAGTAGGAATCTGCTACTGACTTGAAGAATCAAAAAGAAAACATACTGCAGTTTTATTTTAAAAAGTAGCTAAGAGTTGGGGCAGCTAGATGGCGCAGTGGATAGAGCATTGACCCTAGAGTCGGGAAAACTTGAATTCAAACCAGGCTTTGGACACTTAGAAATTACTTTGCTGTGTGACCTTGGGCAAGTCACTTAATCTTGCAAGAAACTTCCCCCCCTCCCAAAGAAAATCAAAAAAGAATAGATAAAATTACAATAAATGAAAAACTATCAGAAGGTCATTCTGGACATAGCAATAATATATATTGCTGTAAAGATTAACACAAATTTTCCTCATAATAATCCAGCAAAGGTTATAATTTACAAAAGTATTATTATTTCCTATTTTATAGATGATGTAACCAAAGTTCAAAGAAGTTGAAATGACTTGCCCAAAACAGAGTGTATAAGTGCTTGTGGAGAATAGGAGATTAATAATTGCTTAATTAATTGACTGCTTATGGAAGTTTTGAATGAGGGGAAAGGTATTATCTTTTCTTCTCAGATTAGTTAAGGAGAGCCATTTAAAAAAAACATAGTATCAAAACTAGATTTATTCACAGTTGTTAGGATCTCCTTTGAAAGCATTTTTTTTAATTTTTGCATTGGTATCACCAGTGCCTGTTAAAATGCTTTGCACCTAACATTTGTTTAATAATTCTTTGTTTTTTATTTTTAATATTGGCAATATTTGGGTGGGGATGGAAAACTATTACTCAAGTCCAACTGCATGGTAATAAAATATTAAGTTAGGGGAAACAGATGTGGTATATGTGTGTGTTTTAGGTATGTAATGTTATATAGATAGAATTGATAGTACAGAATAATGAAGACTTTGTCTTATGCCCTCTTCTCCTTGTTTCCTTGGTGATAACATCAGCTCCCATGCAATTAGTCTTAATTATTATTATCTTTAAACAGAAGATTCTTAGGTCTATTATTCAGACCTAACCTCTCTCCTGGCTTCCAATCTGTCATGTCCAATTGGCTATTAGACATCTCAGATTGGAAGTCCTGCAAACATGTTAAATTCAAGATGTCCTAAACTAATCTTTTATCATTGCCTGAAATCTTTCCCCTCTTCTTAACTTCCTTGATACTGTCTATTGACCGCCATATCCTCCAAGTCATGCAGGCTCATAATATGGATGCCATCCTGAATTTTTCATTCCCTCTAACCTCCCATCTGTTACCAAGCCCTCTCAGTTTTATCTTCATAATATTTCTGCATATGTCTCTTTTTCTCCTCTGGCATTGCCACTACCCTGGTACTAGTACTTCATGGCTGGACAAGTGCATTAGCATTTATTGATTGACTATTCCTATTTCTTGTCTTTTCCCCATTCCAGTCCATCTTCCATTCAGCTATCAAAGAGATCTTTATAAAGGATAAATCTGACTATGTCATCCTACCCACTGAATGAACTCCTATATATATATATGAAACTACTTCACAATCAAATATAAAATCCTCATTTTGGAGTTCAAAGACCTTCATAATCTTCCCCCTAATGTAGTCAACCTTCTTAGTGAATTTAGCACTACACCATCCTGCAGTCCTCTACAAATCCTCTACAAATCTCACACAAGATACTCTTTCTCTCTATCCCATTATCTTTCACTCACTGTCCCCAAAGTCTGGAATTTTCTCCATCCTCAACTCTATCTATTGGTTTCCCTGTCATCCTTCAAATCTCAGCTAAAATCTCATCTTCTTCAGGATGTCTTTCCTAATTTCTTGGACAATAATGTCTCTATTTGTTGATTAACTCCAATTTATTCTGTACATATTATGTTTCTGCTTAGTTGTTTCTATGTTGTCTCCTCCCATTAAACTGTGTTTCCTTGAGAGTAAGGACCATGTTTTTAAACATTTCTTTGTATCTTCAGCCCTTATAATAGTGACTGATAAATAGTAAACAGTAAATGCTTGTTCATGTTCAGAAAATGAGAGATGGAGATAGAAATGTCATACATAACATCATTATGAAAATATAAAAGAATAATTAATTGTGAGATGATCAAACTTGATGAATGAAGCTCCTCTCAACAGTTCATAGACCTTGGATAACCCTATTTGATTGGCTATGGATAATGCTATCCCCATCCAGGGGAAGAAAAGCAAAACAAAACAAAACAAATCTATTTTTTAAAAGTGTTGAGCTGGAGCTCAGAAAGTTAGAACTGGGTTTAAATAAACATGCATTTGTGTACTGAACTAGCTTTTAAGAACCAAATGCTAAATTTTTTTCAGTGTGAGCAAAACTATTAAAAGTATACAAATCATTGTTTTATTTATTGTTTTTATATTGTTTTGTTTATTGTTATTGTCAAGATTTAAGAAAGCAATGGAAAAGATATTAATAACATATTAAACTTAAAAATGAGCCTCATGTTGAGTTTTTTTTAGTTAGCTGGTTGTTAAACATTTACCAGCATACCTGTGGATATGGGAATGCTCTATATACTAATAGTAGTTAAAACTGAGAAAAAATTTGATCAGAGAAAAGGAGTCAATGACAGAACGTTGAATAAAATCCATATGTAGTAAAGGGGAATAATTGCAGGATGAGATTGCCATAGATGATGAACCAAGATTTGTTCACTAAAAAAGGATATGCTAAACTATGATGTGGTAGATAAATCCCTGAACTTGGAGTCAGAAGCATCTGAGTTCACAGTTTTCAGGCATTGCTAGTTGTGTGAACTTGGGGAAGTCACCAAACTTCTATATGCCTAAGTTTCCTCAGCTATATAATGAGTATAATAATAGCATCTCACTCCCAGGTTTGTTGTGAGCATAAAATGAGGGAAAAATATGAAAAATTTTTAAAAATCTTTAAGTTCTATATAATTGCTAGCTATTATTGACTTTTGTGATTGTTGAAAAAGTTACTGAATTAGGTCTTGAAGATATAGTTGACAAAGACTTCAGCAAAATATTTGATAAAATATCTCATTCTTATTGAAAATGTAGAAATATGAGTTTTACGATATTACAATTAGATTGATTGAGAACTGGCCCAGGTATTAAATTTAAAGAAATTTTTGTTTAAATTGATGATGGGAATAAAGGAAAAAATTCTATTCTTATTAAATTTGTAAATATACAAATCGACAAGATAATTAACACAATGGATAACTGAAGTAGGCTCTAGTAAATTCATCTGAATTTAATAAGATAAAACCCTAATAAAAATCAACCTACGCATGATTGCATTAGAAGATTGCTAATGGCTTTCCAACTCTAAATCCACGACTTTTTATTTTGTTTAAGATGATATTTAAAGGACATAATAATTTGACCTAGGAATTGTAGGATATGAGATATCAAAGGATCCTCATTAACAATGCATGAATAAAAGAAATAGATATTTCTTTATTAGCCCTGTCTGAGCAAGGATACAATGGGGGGAAAATATAATATGAACACCAGAGGGCAGTGTGTTCTCAATAATGTTATGACTAAATAATATAAATTAAAAATGAGAATTTATATTATCATAAGATTTAGAATTGGGAAAAATCACAGAGTCCATGTACTCTAATTCAACAGTGAGGAAATTGAGGCCCAGAGAGGTCAAGCAATTTGCCTAAAGTACCACAGGTAGTGGGAAAGATAGAATTTGTGAATTTGTGTCCTGTTTTAACTAAGAATCCAATACTTCACACACACATCAAATATTCAACAATAGCGATTTTTATGTCAAATTTTATCATAAAAAAGACTGCCTATGAGATGTTATATTTATTTTTTCAGAACATAGAAACAAAATGTAACCTTTTCAGAATTATACATTATATAATAGAGCAAGAATATCAGTCCAAAAGCCAAGTAATTATATGACTTGACTTTTGTCAGTCTAACATGCCTTCCTAATATTTTATCCCCTGTATTTGCAAAATCAGTGGATCTTCCCTGAGTGCACTTCTCACATGAGTATTAATTTGACCACAGTTTGATATAGTAAACAGTGTGTCACTTCAAAATGCTTTTTCAAAGAACATCTTTGTTTATTTGGGTTTTTATTTTTAAATGAAGCAGTTGAAGTGTATAAGGAAGATCTAAGTTGAATATTTGCTTACCTACTGTGTTACTCTAGGCAAGTCTCAATTTCTTCAGTTCTAAAATGAAGGTAATAATGCTAAAAACCCCTATCTTATGCATTTACTATTAGACTCAATTGAGATAATTTAGCACAGCTGAGAGATGCTCTGTTAGTTCAAGACCACCGCCCCCCCAATTAGAAATGTACTTCAGTTCTTGACCTTAAATTTGGTGGTTTGCCTGGTTTTACTGATGGAATGGCTTAACTTCTGAAGAAGAATAGATAACCCAGTTTTCAAAAGAGAAAAGAAAATAGTCCTTATCAACTGTGGTCCAGTGAGATTGATTTTGATTACTGGCAAAATTCTAGAATAAAATGAGATGGTCACTTTGCATCTAGTAAAGAAAGTTGTGATCACAAACAGTTAGCACAACTTCATCAAAAATAGATAGTGCTGAGGGAGTTTGGCAGAACCAAGATAGCTGCAGTAGAAGAATCTGTCTTAAGTGCTTTCTCCAAAATATTTCAAAAACCTTAAAATTATGAGTTTAACTAAATTTTCGAGAGACAGAACCCATAGAAAGATCCAGTGAGGTAATTCTCCAGCCCAAGGTAACCTGGAAAATAGTGGAAATGCTCTGTTCCACAGGATTGGAGGGGTGGCTGCACCAGAGCAAAGGAAGTTCAGCCTCCCAGAAGTAGTCCCAGGGTGCCTAGGAACAGTGGCTCCTGACAGAAGAAGCAGTTTCCTGACCTACACCCCAGGGAGCACCAAGCACAACTTGGAAGATCAGCAGAGAGACCTCTGCCAGAGCGAGCGCAAAACCCAGGCCCTTGACATGGTCACAGCACTCAGCACAGTTCCGGTACTCAGCATGGTGGGGGCAGCCCAGATCCAGGAAACAGAAGTAGGCCCATGAAGTCACCCAGTAGGAGATTCCAGGCAGCTGGGCCTTGAGTGCTCAGCCCATGGAAGGTAAGAGAGTGCAGGGAGACTGCTGAGGTCTGTCCTCTGTCCCTGGAACAGGACTCTGGGGCTCTGACCACACTCATACACTGGTCACAGTCTAGGCCCCCCCCCCATAGAGAAGGGACCCCCCCCCATAGCCCTGTGGCAGAGGGATGAGCTTGTGGTTATTAGCAGTCAGAGTCTGCTGAGGTCCTTGTGGGAATGTCACAATAATACTCAAAAGCTCAGGAAGCACCCTAAAACCAGGCACAGGCTGGGGAAATGAGTAAACAAAAGGGAAAAAAAAGGAACCTGACCATAGACAATTACTTTGGTCCCACAGAGGATCAAAATACTCAATCTGAAGATGAGAAAGTCCAAGTTTCTGCATCTAAAGACTCCAAGAAATACAGAAGTTGGAGTCAGGTGATGACAGAGCTCAAAAAAATTTTTGAAAATCAAGTAAGGGAGATAGAAGAAAAATTGGGAAAAGAAATGAGAGAGATGGAGGAAACACATGAAAACAAAGTCAGCCGCTTAGTCAAGAAGATCAAAAAAATGCTGAAGAAAATAACATGTTAGAAAGCAGCTTAAGTCAAAGGGATAAAACAGTTCAAAAAGTTATTGAGAAGAAGAATGCTTTAAAAAGCAGAATTGATCAGATGGAAAAGGAGATAAGAAATCTCTCAGAGGAAAACAAATCCTTCAGATTTAGAATGGAGCTAAAGGAAGTTGTTGACTTTGTGAGAAATCAAGATCCAATAGTTCAACACCAAAAGAATGAAAAATTAGAAGAAAATGTGAAACATCCCATTGAAAAAAACAACTGATCTAGAAAACAGATCCAGGAAAGATAATTTAAAAATTATTAGGATACATGAAAGTCATGATCAGGAAAAGAGTCTTGACCCCATTTTTAAAGAATTCCTATAGGAAAATTGTTCTGATATCCTAGAAGCAAGGGTAAAATAGAAATTGAGAGAATCCACCAATCTTCCCTGGGAAGAGATCCAAAAAAAAACCCAACCCCCCAGGAATATTATAGCCAAGTTCCAGAACTCCCAAGTCAAAGAGAAAATATTACAAGCAGCCAGAAGGACACAATTCAAATATTGTGCAGTGGCAGTCAGGATCACACAGGATTTAGCAGCAACTACATTAAGGGCTCACGGGGCTTGTAATATAATATTCCAGAAGGCAAAAGAGCTTGGAATGCAGCTGAGAATAAACTACCCAGCAAAACTTAACATCCTTTTCCAGGGGGAAAGATGGACTTTCAATGAAACAGAGGAATTTCAAATGTTCCTTTTGAAATGACCAGAGTTGAACAGAAAGTTTGACCTTCAAATACAGGACTCAGGTGAAGAAAAGAGAGTGCAGTAGAAGGGTAAATTATGAGGGACTTAATGATGATGAACTATGTGTATTCCTTCATGGAAAGATGATGTTGATAATACTCATATGAACCTTCTCATTTAATAGAGCAGAATGAAGGAGCTTTTATAGATGAAGCACAGGAGAGAGTTGAATTTAAAGATATATATTGTTAAAATGGAGTCAGTGGGTGAAAGGGAAATGTACTGGGAGTAAGAGAAAGGAGAGGTAGAATAGGTTAAGACATTTCATATAAAATATATTTAATGTAGCTTTTACAATTATATGGAAGGAGGGAGGCAAGGGCGAATGAGAGAACCTTCATTCTCATCAGAAATGGCTGAGAGGGGTGGCTAGGTTGCACAGTAGATAGAGCACCGGCCTTGGAGTCAGGAGTACCTGGGTTCAAATCCGACCTCAGATACTCAATAATTACCTCACCGTGTGGCCTTGGGCAAGGCACTTAACCCCGTTGCCTTGAAAAATCTAAAAAAAAATGGCTGAGAGAGGAAGCAGCATACACACTCAATAGGATACAGACATATAGAGGAACAGATATAATACATTTTCTTTTTTACTTTTTTGCATGGTGCTGGGATTGGGTGGCCTTCGGGGTCCATGGGGCTGGGTGGTTGCCGGGGTCTCTGGGGGTGATATGTCGTCTTGGGGCCTCCTGGCCCCAGGGCTGGTGCTCTGTCCACTTCACCACTTGGCTGCCCCATAGTTCATTTTTGAAGAGGGACAGAGTGAAAGGAGAGAGAGAATATAATAGATGGTAATGGAGAGGAATGATTGGAGGGAATTACAATCAGCAACAGCAACTGTGGAAAAATATGGAAGTAACTTCTATAATGGACTTATGATAAAGAACATTATCCACCCAAGACAGAATAGATGGTATCAGAACACAGACTGAAATGCATATTCTCTTTCTTTTTCTTTATTTCTCATAAGGTTTTATGTTTTCATGGGGGGGGGTATTAGTTTACTCTTAAAAAAAGAATATTTTATTAATATGTAAATGAAAAATAAATAAAATCTTTTAAAAAAGGATAGTGCAGATCTAATGACTCCATTTATATTTTTATAGAGTTACTGAGCTAGTCAATATATATATATAATATTATAATTGCAGTTTATCTAGATTTTAGAATGCTCTTTGATAAATTTTCTCACATCTTGAGATGTGGTCTGGTTTATAATGCAATGATAAATACAGAACTTGTTGAGTATCTGGACTGAATTCAAAGTGTGATTATTTTACAAAGACAGCTAGGTGTCACAGTAGATAAAGAGCTGGACCTGGAGTCAGGAAGACCTGATTTCAAACTTAGCCTCATGTATTTACTATGTGATCTCAAGCAAGTCAATTATTCTCTGTGTTCCTCAGGTTCCTCACCTAAGAAATTCATAATATCAATTTATCAATTTTCATTTCATAGCATACTTGTTAAGAACAAATGAAATGATATTAATAAAGTAGTTAACATAGTATTTAACACATAATAGAAACTATATAAATAATCATTCCTTCCTTTCCCTTTCCCCTTCCCCTTCCCCTGGTCAAGGTCAGTTTGACAAGAGGTTTTTCAGGGTAGTGGCTAGGGAATCTAATCATATTTGGTTCTGTGCTATTGAATATTTTTATCAGCATGTTAGAAAAAGGAATGTTCTGTTTATCGAATTTTTGGATGACACAAAGCTGAGAGGGACAGCATATTGGATAAAAGAGTGAGATGCATAGAATTAGATAGCCCAGAGAATTAAACTAAATATAAAATGAAAATCAGTAAAGATATGTCAAATCTTACATTTGGATTATCCCTCCAAAATAAACTCTACAGCTACTAGATGAGAAAGACATATTTAAACAACAGTTTGCCAGGGGAAAATCTGGGGGTTAAGGGGCAACCAAAAAATATGTAATATCATTTTGAATTGATGCAAGGCCTCTAGGAATGGGAAAGTAAGGGTACTGCCCTAGGGAAAACATTTACAGATTACTCTCTTTACTCTAGGTAAAGTTGGCAGAATATTTTAAATAATAACTCTAATCAGGGTGGCTAGGTGGCACAGCGGATAGAGCACCGGCCCTGGAGTCAGGAATACCTGAGTTCAAGTCTGACCTCAGACACTTAATAATTACCTAGATATGTGGCCTTGGGCAAGTCACTTCACCCCATTGCCTCACAAAAACTAAAATAATAATAGCAATAATAATAATAATTAATAATAATAATAACTCTAATCAAATTGTGGACTGGCAGAGCCAACAAAGTATTTTGTCAGTCCAGGACAATTTAGGAAGTCAGTAGAAAAGGTCTAAAATTGATGGTTTGGGTGACCCAGGAGATAAGTAACATCAACACCGGTGGTCTTTTTGGAGGAGGTTATGGGGGAGGGGCAGTTTTGAGAGATCTCAGGAAAGAGATGATAAGGGGATCATTTGGAGATGGGAATTCTGGGTTGCACTTCCAGGATGGAGAGAAGCACTGTGGTAGGTCATAAGGAAGCAGGGACACTGGTTACAGTTTTAAAGCAAAGAAGAGCACTAGTGCTTGTGGCTGTAGAGGAACAGGAGACCCTTCCTTGGTAAAGCCCAAAGCACAGAAGAGGAGAGTAGTGAACTCACCTCTCCGTGGATCACATCATCTTTGATGCACTAGCTCTTAAAGCAGCAGCATGAAAAATTTAAAGTTTAGGATAGTGTCTTCCCTCTCTGAGGTGAGCAGAGCTCAGCTTTAACATAAAGTTCAAAGTCAAAAAAGATCAAACTGCAGCAACAACAAAACAACTTAATCATAAAAAAAGCTACTATGTATGTCCCGAAACATAAAGATATAAACTCAGAAGATCATGATATGTAAGCAACTTCAAACAAAAATCCAAGGAAAATTTTAAAAAAGAGTTAAAGAGGTGAAAGTATAAGGGGAAAAACTGAGAAAAGAAATTAGAGCAATGAAAGAAAATTATGAGAAGGCAATTTCCAGTTTGTTAAGAGACATGAAAATAACATCTTAAAAACAGAATTGACCAAATATCAAAAAGAAAGACACTGAAAAAGGGAACTTGTTAAAAAAATAAAAAGCAGAATTGCTGGGGCAGTGGATAGAGCACTGACTCTGGAGTCAGGGGGACCTGAGTTCAAATTTGCCCTCAGACACATAATAATTACCTAGCTATGTGATCTTGATCAAGTCACTTAACCCCACTGCCTTGCAAAACAAAAAACAAAAAAACCCAAAGACTACAACAAAAAAAGCAGAATTGGGCAAGTAGAAGCTAATGACTTGATGAACTATCAAGTAACAATAAAACAGCCAAAAGAATGAAAAAAACTGGGAAAATGACATCTTATTAGAAAAACAATGGATACAGAAAATAGATCAAGATATAATTTAAGGATTATTGAACTACCTCAAAGATAAAAGCAAAAATGGACCTCATATTTCAAGAAATTATAAATGAAAATTGCTTCAATAGCTTTGATCCAGAAAGCAACATTGAAACTGAAAGAATTTTCCAATCATCATCTTTTAAGGCAGAGCTCTCAAAATGAAAACTCCCTGGGACAGTTAGGTGTTGCAGTGGATAGAGCACACCTGGAGAACTCTGGAGTCAGGAGGACCTGAGTTCAAATCCGATCTCAGACACATAATAATTACCTAACTGTCTGACCTTGGGCAAGTCAATTAACCCCACTGCCTTGCAAAAACAATGAAAACTCTAAGAAATATTTTAACTATATTTCAGGGCTCTGAGGTCACAGAGAAAAATATTACAAGCAATAGAAGGAAACGATTCAAATACTATGAAGTCACAACCAAGATTACACAAGATTTAGAAGTTCCTGTGCTAAAGATATGCATCACACATGAAGTACGATATTCTGAAAGACAAAAGAATTAGGATTAAAACCAATATTAACCTATTCAGTAAAACTGTGTTAATTCTTCTGGGGGGAAATGGATATTTAATGAAATAAATACCTTTTAAGCATTTCTCATGATAAACTGAATAAAAAATTTGCCATTTGAACACAAGACTCAAGAGAAGTATAAAAAGGTCAACATAAAAAAGAAATTATAGGGGCGACTAGGTGGAGCAGTGAATAGAGCACTGGCCTTGGACTCAGGAGTACCTGGGTTCAAATCCAACCTCAGACACTTAATAATTACCTAGCCATGTGGCCTTGGGCAAGCCACTTAACCCCATTGCCTTGAAAAATCTAAGAAAAAAAATAAATTATAAGCAAATTTGTAAAGTTAAACTATTTGCATTTCTAATTGGGAAGGTGATGTGTGTAATTTCTAAGAACTCTGTCATTATTAAAGAAGTTAAATAGGGCAGTTAGATGGAGTACCAGACCTGAACTCAGTAACATCTGAGTTCAAATCTGGTCCCAAACAGCTATGTGATCCTGGCTAAGTTACTTAACCTTGTTTGCCCCAGTTCCCTCATCTGTAATGATGTAATGTAATGCAATCCCTCATCAGTTACAGAAAGAAATGGAAAACCACTCTAGGATTTTTGCCAAGAAAACCCCAAATGGGGTCATAAAGAGTCAGACACAACTGAACAGCAAGAAATGGAGGAATGGAAGTGAGCTACTTATGTTTGGATGATCTAAAAAAAAATGAAGCAGTGAGTAAAAGGAATGCACTGGAGAAGGGGAAAGGGAGTAGGAGAATGTGGGAAATTATCTCATAAAACAAATACTCAAGAAAGAGCTTTCACAATGAATGGTGGCAGTCAAAATGTGAACCTCACTCTCACTAGAATTGGCTCAACGAAGGATGAATAAATATAAATATATAGAAATCTATCTTACATGACCAACATGAAGTAGGAAGGGGAAAGGATAAGGGAAAGCAGGAGGGTAATTAAAGGATGATGATGTTTCTCCTTTATTCTTGAAGAAGACCATGACATCAGGGAGATGATGCCAGGACAAGCATATGAATTGGATTTGAATGAGGGAATGCTGTGCTAAGTCACCAGTTTCACTTTCTTCTCTGGAGACATCTGGATACAATGGCCAAATATGAATCAGGATGACTGGAAATGGCCCTGGATGTAAAGCAATCAGGGTTAAGTGATTTATACCATGTCACACAACTAATAAGCATCATGCATTTGAGACTGGATTCAAACTCCTGTCCTTCTGACTCCAAGGCCTGTGCTCTAGCCACTGCACTACTAAGGAAGAAAATATGACAATAGAAAGAGGGATAAACAGAAAAAAATAGGACAGAGAAAAAAAACATAGTTAATAATCATAACTATGAATGTGAATGGAATAACCCCCCCCCATAAAATAGAAGTAGATAAAAGAATGGATTGGGAAGCAGAATTCAATAATATGTTGTTTACAAGAGATATAGAGATGCAGAAAGACATGCACGTGGAGTCAAAATAAGGGATATGAACAGAATCTACTATGCTTTAATTGACATTAAAAGGGCAGGAGTAATAATCACAATCTCAGAAAAAAACAAAAGCAAAAACAGACCTAAATAAACTTTGTTAAAGATACCATAGATGATTGTTGTCCTTAATTCTCAAAGAAAATGAAAATGACATCACTATTTTGGAGTCAATGTAGAGTGTGTCTAACTGTAGCTGACCAAATGAATATGAGTTCAGAATTCTTTATTATAAGTTGGACACAAATATTCCACATTTGGAGTAGTGTTTTCTCTAAATGTATGCATCTTACATTTTTTTTGAGCTGCTGCAATTCTATTTCACTCAGAGTACAGCATCTTCTTTGCTGTCCTGCTGTGCAGTAATTCGCCAGCATTTCCTATGTCATGAAATCAGTTCCAACATTGTTCAGAGAGACCTTGAGAGTGTCTTTGCATTACTTCTCCAGACTGCCATATGAGTAACTGTCTTGTGTGAATTCTCCATGAAATAATCTTTTAGGCAAACATATTTTGGGCATTCATACAATGTGGCCAGTCCAATGAAATTGCACTCTCTTCCATATAGTTTGAATGCTTTTCTGGTCAGTTAAAGAAAAGAGGACCTCAGTTTTCAATAGATGAATTTATAATGTATGTCTAATATGTTCCTGTATTGTCATATATTTTTCTGTCACTAAAAGTTCTTTCTAGAGATATAAAGGAGTATGTAACCATAAATTTAAGCTGGAGCAAAACTAGACAAGGCAAAATAATCAATAGCACTGTGGCAACATGATTTTCATTGTTTTCATTGTCAGTATTAACTTGAAGTTCTATGGTAACAGAGTGACTAGAATGTGATGGCTATTTTACAAGTGATTGATACGATACGTATACTTTTACTATGTATTTATTAATCTTACTGAACTGTTATTTAAATTATGTGCTTGAATGAAGGTGGATACATTAAGTAATATGATAAAAAGGATTAGAAGAGGTAAACTCAAGTAGGTGGGACACAAGCCAGAGATTTATGCTTCTTACCCTTATAAAAGAGTAGAATGTTGTTTTGGGGATTTAAACAGCTACCTTTGTTACACATACAATTCTATTTTTCCTTAGGGTCTACCTAGAGGACCCCTAGGTAGCATGGTAGAGTGCTTGGCTTGCAGTCAGGAAGATTCATGTTCCTGAGTTCAAATCGGTGGTCTCAGATACTTACTAGCTGTGTAACTTTGTGCAAGTTATTTAATTATACTTACTTCAGTTTCTCATCTATAAAATGAAGTGGAGAAGGAAATGTTAAACCATTCCAGTATCTGCAAACAAAAAGAAAAGGGGGAAGTGGGGAAAGGAAGGTCATGAAGAGTCAGATAGCACTGAAGTGACTCATAACTAAAAAAAGACACACAATATTGCATTTTTTTTTGCATCTGTACTCTGTCATTCAATAGGTTAGCTGTCTATCCTAGTTTCAAGTCTACAGTCTGTAAATTTAATTACCATCAAATTAAAACAACTATGAGTTACCACCTCATAACTATCAGTTTGGCTGTGATGACAAAAGGAAATATAATCAGTGTTGGGAAGATTGGGACATTAATGCACTGTTGGTTTGAGTTGTGAACAAATCCAACCATTCTGGAACTATGCCCAAAGAGCATTAAACTCATCATATCATTTGGCCAAGCAATTTAGGCCTATATGCAGAAGAAATCATAAAAAATGGCAGAAGTCCCTCGTGTTCCAAAATGTTCATAGCAGTTCTTTTTATGGTGTTAAAGAATTGGAAATTGAGAGGATGCCCATCAATTGGGAAATGACTGAACAAGTTATGGTATATGAATGTTATGTTCTATAGGAAACCATGAAGGGTCAAACTCTAGAGAAGCATGGAAAGAATTACATGAACTGATACTGAGCAAAGGGAGCAGAAGCAAGAGAACATTATGCACATAACAATATTGTGAGTTAATCAACTACGATGGATATAGTTTCTCTCAGCAATTTGGAGATATAGTACTCTCCTGGGAGATGGACAGCATCTTCCAAATCCAAATGGAAAAAAAAACCCCACAGAATATGAATGAAAAACTATGCTCACTTTTAAAAAAAATTTCTCATACTTTTCCTTTCTATTTCATGGTTTTTCTTACTTTTCCCTTAGTCCTAATTCCTCATACACAAAACAACTAATATGTAAACATATTAAACACAAATGTTCATGTACAACATTCACTATACTATTCACTGCTGAGGGGAAATCAAGGGAAGGGAGGGTGGAAGAAAATTATGTAGCATAAATATGCATGTAGGTGAATATTGAAAAATTTTCATAATGTAATTGGAAAAATAAAAATACTAATCAAAAAATTAAAATACTTAATTAGCATCCCTTTTTTGAAGTATCCAAGACATCAAGAAAAGCATTAAGCAGTAGAAGTACAAGGACAGCTTTTCTTAGTGAGGAATTTAGCTACTGAAATCACTTATAGTATCTAAAAGTTCACCTTCAAGTGAAGAGAGAAGTCAAATTTTTAAGAATTTGTGGAGCTGTGGATTGATGGAAAAATGGAAACATTGTTCTAAGAATTTTGTGTGTGTGTGTGTGTGCTAGATAGAGATGATGTGTCAATAGTTTCAAGAGGTATAAGGGAATGATTGGAATAATTTGAGAATGTTTATGTCAGGAAATAGGTAGGAGTGAAAGATATGACAAAGAATAAGTTAGTAGGGAAGGCAATCAAGGTCTCAGGAATTACTATATTTGTAGTCATCTCTGGTTTTCCTCCCCCTCAGTTTTGCTAGTCAACTATGGGTAACTATAATTCATAGTAACTATGTAGAACTATAATTCATCATATTTTCTTGTACATATATAATATACATACATATATATGTATTAGTATTTATTTTTCCAGTAGAAGATAAGGTCCTATAGAGTGTGCATTATTTCATTTGTGTCTTAGAAAAGATTATTCCTCTGAGACATTAAGAAAATGGAAACAAATGAATGAAGATATGGAGAAATATTCAGATTTACAAGGAGACAACTGAGGGACTTCCTATTAGATTTCTTTGATTCTATAAAGTCATGGTGAGCTCATCTACTGAGAGTAGTAAAAATTGCAATTTTTGGAGATGAAATTATTGAACTAGTTATAAATAGAGATAGGATATGGAGTAAATAAAAAGTTGAATGAAAGAATTTGAAATCTGGAGCTTGAAGAGAAATTACAAGCTATCATGCCAACCCATCATTTAACTTATGAGGAAACTGGGGCCTCCAAAAAATTTAATTGACTAGATTAAAGTTACTTAGTGGAGAGACTGAGTGGATTGTTTCAGCAAGTGTCTAATTATGGGAATTGAGTGAACCACATTGACTCCAGCTTTCTGGAGTCTAACTTCACAACCTTTTCTATTCAGTTATGGGTTTAGTCTAACTTGTGAGAAAACTTTATTCATTTGTGTGAATTGAGAGAAAATCATATCATATTGTTTGAACCTAGCCCTGCGAGTCAAAGAAAATAGACCACCTTACTCCTCTCTCTGCTCTTTAAAGACTAAATTAAGGATCCAGATTATATGACCAGAAACCCAATCAGATTCAAAGATCAATGCAAGGTGTTTTCTGACAACTGTACATCTCAAGCAGACTGAAAATTCTTCCTAATTGTTTTATTAAATGTCTTTATTTTTTAGAAAATATGGTGGGCACTGGTATACAAATGCAAAGATTCAATAATCCCTAATCTCAAGAAGTTTATATCCCATCATATATTATAATGCCATAAATAAAGGAGATGTTAGTTTTTTACCTAGAAAGATTGATAGAAGACTTTCTCTTCCACTAAAAACCAGGACTAATCTTATACATTAGGCAATATCAGTTTATAGAGGTAATGATGAACTATGCTGAGATCAGAGTAGAAAGAATATTACAGGTTACTAATTGAAAAAAATCTGAAAAATTATGTGCCACAAAACCTACAGAACTGAGTGGAGACTGTTTTTGCTGCTCCTTCTGCTATAGTTTTTATGATATCCAGAGAGTAGAAATCGTTTTGATGTGATAGAGACCATGCTAGGTTAAATATATTGTGGGATAGGATTGATGGTGTCAGTGAAGAATGAGTACAGGCAAAAATACATGGGAGGAATAAAGTTGTGGTTATACATGAAAAAATGGAGGGTTCAAATATTTCCTTTTATTCTTTATTAAACCAAGTAGTAGGGCTTAATTTCTTGTTTCTTTCTGACTACTTGCAGTAGTTTTAACTTGATCTGATAGTTTTGTAATTTTGCTAAAATGTTCTTTAGAATTTTTAATTTGAGATCTCTTTCCTGAGGTGACCAGTAGATACTTTCAATGTTTTTCTTTGCTCTTTTGTTCCAGGTTAAAAGGCTAATTTTCCCTGATAATTTCTTTGAAGATGCTGTCCAGGGCCTCCTTTTGATTATGACTTTCAGGTTATCCAGTTGTTCTGAAATTACCTCTCCTGGATCTATTTTCCAAGTAAGTTGTTTTTCCAATGTGGTATTTTACATTTTCTTTTATTTTTCCATTATTTTTTGTCTGATATGATTCTTGATGTCTCAGAGAATCATCAACTTCCTCTTGTTCAATTATAACTTTTTTTAGGTGATTTTTTTTTTTTGCCAGGCAGATTGGGGTTAAGTGGATTGCCCAAGGCCACACCACTAGGTAATTAAATGTCTGAGGTCAGATTTGAACTCAGGTACTCCTGACTCCAGGGCCATTGCTCTAGCCACTGTGCCACTGAGTCGCCCTTCAATTATAACTTTTAAGGAGTTGTTTTCCTAAGTTAATTTTTTCATTTCCTTTTCCATTTGATCAATTATACTTTTTTATGTAATTGCTTTCTTTTTCCAAGCTGACCCATCTTTCATAATTCTCCTGAATCACTCTAATTTCTTTTCCCAGTTTTGCTTCTTCTTCTCTTACATGACTTTTAAGGTTCTTTTTTAACTTTTCCATGAGTTTTTTCTGGGCTTGAAACCATGTCCTGTTTTTCTATGGTGTTTTGCTCAAAGGTCATTGTTATCCTCTTCTAAGTTGTCTTGGACTTGCCTGTCATCATAATATGTTTCTATGGACAGGTTTTGTTATTGTTGCTTTTCTTTTGCTTATCTTTGTTTTTTTTTTTCTTTTGGTCTTTTTTTTCCTTTCTTTTAAATATGAACTGTATTCTTAGGCTGGAAGGAACATTATCTCAGGCTTTTTGTACCAATGGCTGCAGGCTAAGGCTGTTTTACCTGGTGTTGTGCTGATATTGAACTGAGGCCCATTGGGGACTCTCATATCTGATGCTGTACTTAGGGTGTGGGATGGTGATGTCTGATGCTGCTAGAGGCCATAGGGGTTTGGCAGCTAATTTGTTGCTGAAGTGGGATCATAGTAGTGGTGTCTAATGTGTGCTAGGGTCACTGGAGTGTTCCTGCATTTCTCCCAGGCTACACTAAGAACATGGCAGTCTGGTTGTTACACCTAGCTGATTTGCCCAGGGCTATGCAGAAGCAAAGGGTGGTTCACAAAGCTGTAGTTTGCTGATCTCCCTAACTGTACAGAGATTTATGGAGGTTTAGATCCTGGTATTGGTATTTGTCTGCTTCCCCAAACTGGGAATCATGATTTTCCCTCTTTTGCTGAGAAGGCTTGCTGGGAAGATTCTTTTTTTTTTTAATAGTATGCTTTAATCTGCATTTACACTCCATATGTAGTTAACATTTTCTATCTCAAGTCTTTTGAAATTGTCTTGGATCATTTCCTTGCTGAGAAGAGTTAAGTCTATTGTAGTTGATCATCAAACAATGTTGCTATTATTCTGTACAATATTATTTATTATATTCTTATACCATAATGTTCAACCATTGCCCAAACAGTAGGCACCCTTTTAGTTTCCAGTTTGGGGCTACTACAAAAAAGAGCTGCTTATAAATGTGTTTGTACATATGGGGCTTTTTCTACTTTCTCTGATATCTTTTTTTTCCACATTATAACAACTTAACATTTTCTTCTTTTTTTTTGGTCACTCAAGAAAGATTTTATTTACTTTGAGTTTTACAATTTTTCCCCTAATCTTCTTCCCTCCCCCCCCACCCCCACAGAAGGCAGTCTGTTAATCTTTACATTGTTTCCATGGTATACATTGATCTAAGTTGAATTGGTAAGAGAGAAATCATGTCCTTAAGGAGGAAAAGTAAAGTATAAGAGATAGAAAGATTACACAAAAAAGATAACAGGTTTTTTCCTAAGATAAAAGCAATAGTCTTTGGTCTTTGTTTAAACTCCACAATTCTTTCTCTGGATACAGATGGTATTCTCCATCCCAGAAAGCCCCAAAATGTCCCTGATTGTTGAACTGATGGAATGAGTGAGTCCATCAAGGTTGATCATCGCCCCCATGTTGCTGTTAGGGTGTACAATGTTTTTCTGGTTCTCCTCATCTGGCTCAGCATCAGTTCATGCAAATCCTTCCAGGCTTCCCTGAATTCCCATCCCTCCTGGTTTTTAATAAAACAGTAGTGTTCCATGACATACATATACCACAGTTTATTAAGCATCCCCCAATTGAAAGACATTCACCCAATTTCCAGTTCTTTGCCACCACAAACAAGGCTGCTATGAATATTTTTGTACAAGTGATATTTTTTCCCCTTTTTCATCATCTCTTCAGGGTATAGACCCAGTAGTGGTATTGCTGGATCAAAGGGTATACACACTTTTGTTGCCCTTTGGGAGCAATTCCAAACTGCTCTCCAGAAAGTTTGGATGACTTCACAGCTCCACCAACAATGTATTAGTGTCCCTTGCTGGGAAGATTCTTAACCTGAACTATCCCCTTTAACTCATGTGAGATAAACCTTTCTTGGTGATATTACTTAAGCTAAAGTTTCTTCGGTGAAAAGATTATTTCACCTCATCTTTTTGATGGTTCTGCTGCTCCAGGATTTGTCTTGGAACACTAAATTTATGGTTGTTTGGAGTTGAATATAGGAGCGATACAGTGATTTACTTTTGACCCTGCCATCATAGCTGCTGGAAGTCCCCTGACCCTATATTAATCAATCTGTTGGAGTTCACACTACCATAATACTGGGGTTGGTGCTGGTCTGAGAAAGAATTCACAATTCATAGGTTCTCTCTCCCAGGAAAACTGGCATTTTAGTGGGTACTAAACTGGCACAGTGGGCTAACAATTGTGAGATACTCAAGTAAAGAGGTATCTGACAAACCTTCCTTTATATAGGGAAAGCAGAGGAGGGAAGAGAGAAGAAATGATCTCATACAAATGGTTATGGGTCTGAAAGTCAGAAGTTAGTGCCTCCAGAAGGACAGACCTTTTTATAGAGTTATAACATATATTTGTAAATGGGTTTTGGCATATCAAAAATACTTCAGGTACTGGAAGCACATGACTAATCTCTGTGAAAGGTTAAAAGATAATCCTATTAAATGCAATCTGATAACAAAGTTAGAATTCATGATTTTAGCAAGGACCCAGAAGGACACTCAGAGCAGATCTGAATATTAGAGAGGGGGTTCATTAATTGGGAACCCCATCATATCAGTTATTATTTACATGTTCCTTTGATTATTTGCAGAGATTTGAGGGAGAGTAGGACACCTGCATTTCTGATTTCAGCAAATTAAACCGGTTTGCTCTTTTCCTCCAAACTTGTAAAGTCCCTAATCTTTCCACTAATTAGAAATCTGATTATCAACTTTTTTATCCTGCTTAGTCATTTTCTTTTAATTAATAGGTCTTATTTGATTGTTTTCAATGGATAAATGTGTCTCCCTCTGCATTCAATCCAATCCAAAGATGAAGAAGTTGCTTAGTCCAAATTTATTGAACAATTGACTTAATAAATTGAAATGCTTGGATGCTTAAAACTTTGTTTCCTCAGTCACTTCATCTTTCTCCTGCCCTTTAAGGTAATAAATAGCCCGGTCATATCTGAATTCATGTCTTATGATTCTAAGTGGATATTTCTATTGCATCACCTTGACTTTCATATTCAAAAACATACATGGCATGCACTTGTTTCTTAACATATATTCAGACAAGTAAGTGATAAAATAAATATAAAGGAATTTAGAGGTGGAGGTGGAGGAGGCTTCAGATGAATCCCTAATGACTCAGGGAATAAAAAAAAATCTATTATATAAGGGGGCAATTGAGCTGAGCCTTTAAGGCAAGAAAGGGGCTCAAAAAGCAGAGATGAAAATAGAGACCATAACAGATATAGGGACTAGTCTTTGTTGAAGCACAGCTGAAAAAGGGATTTCTTTTAGAGAATGTTAATTTATATGTAGCATTGAAAACATGATGCCTTAAAAGTTGATAGCCAGATAGACTTTCATCATCAAGATGACAGAAGCTTTAAAAATAAATGCCAAGCATTCAAATAAAATCCTAGGGGCTTTAGGGAGTTACTAAAGCATTTTGAGCAGTAGCAGAGACATAGCTAAATCTGCTCTTCAAGAATATCAGACTAGAGACTAGAAAAACAATTTAGAGGTTCTTACAATTGTACAGGAGAAAAGATAATAAGGTGTGAATCAAAACTGAATTGGCATCCCAAAATAGATGGTTGTGGAGAATTTACAAATTGAATCACATAAGAAAAAGAAATTGCGGTTGCAATATGTACTAATATTATAGTTATGGAACACTTGATTCATCAAAATTTTAAACTACTGAAATAATGAAGAGAGGTAGAGAAAAAAAGAGAAGCTGGATTGACTATCTCCATCTGTTTTCAAGAGAGTGTTTATTGCTTCACTCAATAAATTTGTCTGGCTTTTATTTTCTGTATTAGGAATGAAGAAAGTTCTGAAGAAGTGTTCAGAGTGTATGAAAAGAGCAGACAATATCTTTAGAATGTGTCTGAAATTCTTGGTAGTCCCTAAGGAGATCAACACTTTGAAGATTCATATTTCATGTAAAAGTTTCAAAGACCAATTCCAGCCTCTTTATCAGCAATCTAGCCCCTAAATTTTTCATGGGAAGCATCAAAGAAAGATCTCTTCCTCTCCACTTCAAAGCAATAAGAAGAGTGACCTATTAGGAAGAAATACATTCACATTCCATCTAAAGTACAAGCATACCATTGACCAAGATATTTTTATTTTAAGTATCAGAAAAACAGGTAAAACTGTTTTTGTTGCAAAACTACTCTAGTAAAAGCTGGGCATATATACAAGGATTTTGTTATAATTTGGCTTCATTAATAGTTATAAAGTTCATAAGAACTTCAGCAACCAGGAATGAAAGAAGCACTGAAAGTGCAGCAAAGAGACAGCTCCTGGCTTCATTTCAACTGACTTCTTGCTTGGGAAAAACATTTGCTTTTTCAGTAAGAAGGGAAGGAAAGATCATCCTATTCATTTTCCCTTCAGCTAAATCAAGTGCACGTACATGGCAGCAAGAATGTATACTTGCTTGTGAACATGAAATCTCCATCACCCTATTACACTCAGAATTAAAAATTAAGGCGGCCATCAATGAATATACTACTTCATGCTACTACAGAGAGTAGGACACCTGCATTTCTGATTTCAATAAATTACACCGGTTTGCTCTTTTCCTCCAAACTTGTAAATTCTCTAGTCTTTCCACTAATTAGAAATCTGATTATCAATTTTTTTTATCCTGCTTAGTCATTTTCTTTTAATTAGTAGGTCTTATTTGATTGTTTTCAGTGGATAAATATGTGTCTCCCTCTGCATTCAGTCCAACCCAAAGATGAAGTTACTTAGTCCAAATTTATTGAACAATTGACTTAATACATTGAAATGCTTGGATGCTTAGTCATTGCAACATGACTTCTTGGGTACTTTGCCAACAGAGACCAACTTGGAAGTCTTTCAACTTTTAAAGGCTTTGAGCATAGACTTGAGGAAGAGAAAGTCTAGCTGAAATTGGAGAGGCACACATTTTTTCTAAAGATCATCATCCTCCTGGGCATTCAGACTAGTAATCTCAGAGTCATTTCTATCTCTTTCCTCTCCAGCACATCTTTTAATTTTCCAAGTACCATTAATTCTTCTTCTATAGCATTTGTTCTTCATTCAATTCCAAAACCAGCAACTTTATTTTAAGACTTCATTTTCTCTTGCCTGGATTATTGTAATGATTCTTCAAACGGTTTTCTTTTTTTTAAGATTTCATTTATTTTGAGTTTTACAATTTTTCTGCCAATCTTCCTTCCCTCCCCCCCCACCCTAGAGAAGGTAGTCTGTTAGTCTTTACATTGTTGTTTCCATGGTTTACACTGATCTGAGTTGAATGTGATAAGAGAGAAATCATATCCTTAAGGAAGAAAAATAAACTATAAGAGATAGCAAAATTACATTATAAGATAAAAGGTCTTTTTTCCCTAAATTAAAGGTAATAGTCTTTGGTTTTTGTTCAAACACCACGATTCTTTCTCTGGATACAGATGATATTCTCCATCACAGATACTCCAAAATTGTCCCTGATTGTTGCACTGATGGAATGAGCAAATTCATCAAGGTTGGTCAGCACCCCCATATTGTTGTTAGGGTATTCAATGTTTTTCTGATTCTGTTTCAGCATCAGTTCATGCAAATCCTTCCAGGCTTCCCTGAATATATATATATGTTTTTTTTTTTTTTTTAATCACAGGTTGTTAAGCTATTCCCCAATTGAAGGACATTTACCCAATTTCCAATTCTTTGCCACCACAAACAGGGCTGCTATGATTATTTTGTATAAGTATTTTGTACAATATTTTTGAATAATTTTTACCCTTTTTTCATCATCTCTTCAGGGTATAGACCCAGTAGTGGTATTGCTGGATCAAAGGGTATGAACATTTTTGTTGCCCTTTGGGCGTAATTCCTGAAAGGTTGGATGAGTTCAC
Source organism: Macrotis lagotis (assembly GCF_037893015.1). Classification (NCBI taxonomy): domain Eukaryota; kingdom Metazoa; phylum Chordata; class Mammalia; order Peramelemorphia; family Peramelidae; genus Macrotis; species Macrotis lagotis. The sequence continues at coordinate 40,527,839 of NC_133662.1, forward strand.
AATTCCATCAACATTGTATTAGTATCCCAGATTTCCCACATCCCTTCCAACACTGATCCTTGTCCTTTCTGGTCATATTGGTCAGTCTGACAGGTGTGAGGTGGTATCTCAAAGATGCTTTAATTTGCATCAAATGATCTTCTTAACTCATATTTCTTTGCCAATCTTTCATCCATACTACTTCTAAAATAAAGATAATGTTAATGATAATGATGATATGATAATGATGATGGTAAAGATAATAATAACAGCATTTATATAGCACTTCATAAATATCTCATTTTCCCTCACAACCACCATGGAAGGCAGGTGCTATCAATAACTCATTGGATAACAAATATAAATTCTTAATTTATCCTACTAAGTACATTATGCATTCCCTATGTCTTTCCTTCAGCTAATGGTATATTGCACTCCTAATAAACAGGGGAAGCAGATACAGAGATGCATTTTCTTTCTTTACAGTGCAGCTGATAGGGACTTTAGACTGTAGCACCAGCTACTATTTGTACTTCTGTCTTTTCATCTCCCCAGTTGTGATTACTGATGTTTGTGCTTGCTGCTAAAGAGTTACTCCACATCTGATCCTTGCCATACAAGTCTGTGTATATGTCCCTAGTGTATTAGGGAATTACCATTATTAGTTTACCAACCTTTCTAATGCACCATGATATAACTTTTTTTTAACCTTTCTTTCCTCTCTGTCCTACTTAAATTTCCTTTATAGAAACATATTAGATACCCAATAATACATTTCCACCCTCAAATATCCACATTAATTCAGCAAGGTATAATGGATAGAATATTGGAGTCAGAAAGATGTAGGCTCAAATCCTTCTGAGACTTATTTGCTAAGTGACGGGCAAATCACTTAAGCTCTCAAGACTTTAGTTTTTTATAATAGAATAAAAGGTTACAAGATATTAATATATTAAGGATTCTTCCAACTTGAAGTCCAGAGAGCCAGGACAACTGCACTTGACTAGTTATGGACTTTATTATCCCCAACCAGAGGAAGAAAGCCAAAACAAAATAAAACACACAGAAAAAAAAAAAAACCCTGCCAAATCTGATGAACACTTTATAAAAATTATCTGTTAAGTATCTCTTGCCCTTAATTCTAATTCCTTACACCAAAAACTACTAATTTGTAAACATGTTTAACAAAATATGTATGTAAAATGCTACCCTGGCTGTTCCCTGCTGAGGGGAGGAAAGTAGGCAAGGAAGGTGGAAGAAAATTTTGTATCTGTATGTGCATATGGATGAAAATAAATAAATAAAATTTTAACAAATGATTCTTCCAACTTGAAATCTATAATCATATGAATCTACCATTTTTCTATCTAGGCATAATTGTACTTCAATGGACATATAACCATTAAGACCATAAACAATAATAATGGCTAAAATTGAAAGTGGTTATAGGATCAAATATCTAAAACTAGAAGTGGATTCAAGCTCTTGTTACCAAGTCATATCAATAAGAATTTATTAAGTAAATATCATATGAAAGACACATACTAAGCACTTGAGATATTTTAAAAAGAAAAAAAAAGAAGTGGCAACCTTTTGGAAGTAAAAGAATGCAAATAAATAGGTTGAGATAAAAAATCCAAGCTTTGGGGATATCAAGTGAAAGTATATGAAATCAGTAGATGGAGTGCCTTGAACAAGGAAGAGCAAAGTCTGTGTCACTGAAACACAATGTATATAGAAGGGAATGAGGTGAAAGAAAATTGGAATAAGAAGAGATCAGTTCACGAATATTAGAAAATTCTAAACTGAGGATTTTATGTATGATAAAATTCAAAACTGTAGGGTGAAATACTTTGGGGATCTTCTAAGATCTAAGAAACTATCTATAATTTACAAAAATAAAGATCATTATGTTCTAAATAGAAATAAATATGACTTGGGAAAAATAAACTCCAAATCTCTGAATGAAATTATTAGCTGATTAATGAGTACAAACACCTTTTTCCTAATAAATTTGTTTAAAATTATAAGACTCAGAATTATTCCCATAAAAAGTAGGGCAATAGAATATAACAACTGATAATTGACAGGAAGAGGTGGGAGAGATAGAGACAGAGACAGGAAGAAGATGGAGAGAGATAATTTAATAAATAAGTGAGTGAATGAATGAATGAATGAATTTTTAAAACTGGAGACAGATAATTAGGCAGACAGACAGGTCTTGAATCATTGTTTCTAGGAGGTCTGGTCCCATTAATGAAAAATAAATTTCTTCCTCAATTCAATTCACATGACTCACCTAGGAAAAGATTTTTTTTTAATAAATTGCTTTATTTTTCCAACTACAAGTAAAAATAATTTTCAACAATCTGTTTTTGTAGGTTTCTGAATTTTTCATTTTTTACCCTTCCTCTCTCCTTTCCCTCCCATGACAGAGACCAATCTAATATAAATTATGCATATATATATATAACTATCTTAAACATATTTTCAGATTGATGTTTGTAGTTTATTTTTCAAAGAAGATCAGAACATCAGGGGTGATGATCCCATTACAAGAACATGAATTGGATTTGAGTGAGAATGTACTGTGCTAAGTCACAAGTCTCACTCTTTCCTGGAGAGTCATCTGTCCACTGGTCAAAAATGAATCAGAACAACTGAAGATAACCCTGGATGTGAGGCAATCAAGTTTAATTATCTTGTCCAAGGTCACACACAGCTAGTAAGTGTCAAATGTCTGAAGCTGGATTTGCATTTCCATTCTTCTGACTCCAAGTTCAGTGCTCTATCCATTGTGCCATCTGGCTTCCCTTATTTCCATCTTAATCATTTTGTGAAAAAAAGAATCAGAACAAAAAAGGAAAAAATACAAGAGAAAAACAATAAAACAAAAAGCAATTTTTTAAAAATAAATTTCAATTTTAAAAATTGAAAATAGTAAACTTTGGTCTGCATTCTGTTTATAGTTCCTTATACCACAAATCCTTTAAAATTTTCTTTGATTGTTTACTGCTGAGAAAAGCAAGCCTAACATAATTGGTCATCAAACAATGTTGCTGTTAATGTGCATAACATTCATCTGGTACTGCTCATTTCACTAAGGATCAGTTCATGCAAGTCTTTCCAGCTTTTTCTGAAGTCTGGCTTCTCATGATTTCTTAAGAACATATTCATATATCACAATGTTTTGATGGGCCCAATTGATGGGCATGACCTTAACTTCCAATTCCAACACTCTACTACAAAAAGAGCTGCTATAAATATTTTTGTATATGTGAGGCCTTTCTTTATCCTTTCAAATGCTCTTTTTGGGATACAGACCTAGAAGAGGTATTGCTGTATCAAAGGATATGTACAGTTTTGAGAGTAGTTCCAAATTGTTTTCCAGAAAGGTTGGATCAGTTCACAATTCCATCAACAATGCATTAGTGTCTCAGTTTTCCCACATCCTCTCCAACACTAAACATTTTCAATTTTTGTCATATTCACAAATCTGATAAGTGTGAGATAGTATCTCAGAATTGCAATTTGCATTTCTCTAATCAATAATGAATTAGAGTATTTTTTTCAGATAATTATAGATAGTTTGAATTTCATATGAGAACTGTCTGTTCACATCCCTTGACCACTTGTCAATTGGGAAATAACTTGTCTTATTATAAATTTGATTCAGTTCTCTCTGTATATTTTAGAAATGAGTCTTTATCACAAACACTAGACATAAAATTGTTTCCATCTGATTGCATTCCTTTGAATGTTGATTACATTGGTTTTATTTTTCAAAAAACCTTAATTTAAGGTAATCAAAATTATCTATTTTGCATTTTATAATGCTCTGTTTCTTGTTTGGTCATAAATTACTCCTCTTTCCATAAATCTGACAGATAAAACTATTTCTTGTTCTCTTACCTAGTTTATGTCAAAATCCTATTTTGACTTTATCATGGTTTAAGGTATGAGATATTGTCTATGCCTAGTTTCTACCATACTATTTTCTAGTTTTTCTAACAGTTGTTGTTAAAAAGTGAGTTCTTATCCCAGAAGCTAGAATCTTTGGATTTATCAAACAATAGCTTATTTTAATCATTTACTATCCTTTCTTTTATACCTAATCTATTCCACTGATCCACCATTCTATTTCTTAGCTGGTACCAAACAGTTCTGATGATGATTGCTGCTTTATAATATCATTTTAGATTTGATATGGCTAGGGTGCCTTCCTTTGCCATATTTTTCATTAATTCCCTTGATATTCTTGACCTTCTGTTCCTGCATATAAGTTTTGTTATGATTGTTTCTAGCTCAATAAAAAATTGTTTTGGTTGTTGATTGTTTTGACAATGAAAAAGTAGTTTATTTTAGGAAGAATTGTAAATTTTATTATATTAGTTCAGTGGATCCATGAGCAATTGATATTTGTTCAATTATTTACATCTCATTTTATTTGTGTAAAAATGTTTTGTAATTATTATCATATAGTTTCTGAGTTTGTCTTAGCAGGTAGACTCAGAAGTATTTTATATTTTCAACAGTTACTTAAAATGGAATTTCTCTTTCTATTGCTGTACTTTGGTTATATATAGAAATAATGATGATTTATGTGGGTTTATTTTATATTTTGCAATTTTGCTAAAATTGATCATTGTTTAAAATAACTTTTTAGTTGATTTTCTAGCTATACCATCATATAAATCTGCAAAGAATGAGTGCTTTGTTCCCTCATTGTCTATTCTATTTCTTTCCATTTCTTTTTCTTCTTTTATTGCTAAAGCTAACATATTTATTATGATATTGAATAATGGTGATTATGAGCATCTTTATTTCATCCCTGATCTTATTAGGAATGGTTCTCATTTATTCCCTTTACATATAATACTTGATGATGGTTTTAGATAGGTATAGATTATCAATTTAAGGAAAACTCTACTTATTCATATATATATATTAATATATATATATATATGTATGTATGTATGTATGTATTTTAGATTTTTCAAGGCAATGGGGTTAAGTGGCTTGCCCAAGGCCACACAGCTAGGTAATTATTAAATGTCTGAGGTCAGATTTGAACCCAGGTACTCCTGACTCTAAGGCCGGTGCTCTATTCACTGTGCCAGCTAGCCACCCCCTTTATTTTGGTTTTTAAATACAAATGGGTGCTGTATTTTGTCAAAATCTTTATGAGCATCTATTGAAATAATCAAATAATTTCTGTTAGTTTATTATTGTTTTCCTAATAATGAATCAACTCTGTATTCCTAGCATAAATCCTTCATGATTATAGTACATTATCCTAATGATAACTTGTCAAAATCATTATCTTAATATTTTATTCAAATTTTTGCATCAATATTCATTAGGGAAATTGTTCTTTAATTTTCTTTCTCTGTTTTGACTCTTCCTGATTTAGGTATCAGCACCACATTAATGTAATAGAAGGAATTTGACATAAGTCATTCACCTATTTTTTCAAATAGTTTATAAAAATTTGGAATTAATTGTTCTTTTAATGTTTGTTAGAATTCACTTGTGAATTCTTAGGGAGTTCATTTATGGATTGTTCAATTTATTTTTTCTGAAATAGGGTTATTTATGCATTTTTATTTACTCATATTTATGCATTTAATTTCTTCTGTTAATCTGGGAAATTTATATTTTTGTAAATATTTATCCATTTCATTTAGATCGTCAAATATATTGACATACATTTGGGCAAAATAGCTCCAACTTGTTATTTTGATTTCTTCCTC